>NC_080189.1:123111244-123736244 GCF_030028045.1 Hippopotamus amphibius kiboko
GAAATGTTCTAATTAAGCCAACTTAGACATAAAAATGATCACAAAAGGAAATTGGGAAACTGCAGAAAGCCACAGGTCATGTCATTAAATGTTTCTGTGATATGCGTCGTTATTCTTTGCTTATGTTATTTGGTAGTACTATTTATCTTATTTGGGTCTAGTCCTAAATGTTACTGTAAATGTTTTCCTTTTATTTCTATTTCACATGTTTCTGGATATAACATTATAAAAGAATATTGGTAGTATATATTTGCTTTTATAGGTCACTGGGTTATGTTTTTAAGGAAAAGATGTAAAAACATCAAGTTGAATAACCTTCTTCTAAATTAAGTTTAGAAGGTGAAGGGGCACTTTGTTCTAGTTTGAATCCTGTCAGCACCTTTTTTGCAATCTTAGACTAAAACACTGTCATTAAAGGACAAATAGCAGTTGACTGTTTTGCATATCTTAAGTAAGGCAAAGTTAATATAGAGTTGGAATGTTCATTAAAATGACCAAAATGCAATCATTTCCCCCCCACCTCCTCAAGTTTCCATACATATTATTTATTAAGTGTCAATAAAGAATGTTTGAACTTCTAACCTTGCTCCTCCATTTTAGTTGTGTGATGATTTCCCTAAATCTTTCTCAGCCTCCATTTCCACATCTGTAAAATAGACATGATAATAGGGCCTACTTCCTAGGTTTGTTATGAGAGTTCAGTGAGTTAATATAGAAAATATGTTCTTAAAACAATGCATGCACAAAATAATATATAATATAAGCTTTTATTATTGTTGCTGTGATGATGATATTCCTACTATGTATTCAGCCCTAGAATGAATGTTACGAGAGCTAGTAATGTGACATACTTCCTTATCTCAAAGAATTTATTTATTCAGAGATAATGTCAGAAATCTGAATTTGCAGCCCTTTATGAATGGGAGGCCCTAGCCAAATAACCCTCCTAGCTCACCTGGCCCTAAAATAGATCCTGATAAAGTTTCTGTAATAGGCTCTAAGTTTACCTGGAATCGGAGGAAAAACCATTGGAAGACTTGATTGAGAGGAAAGCACTGACTGAACTGAGCCCTGAAAGATAGGATTTGCAAACGCTGTGTGGGGGGGGGAGACCCAGCTCCCCAACACCTCCCTTCCTGCCCCCTGCCACATGCTAAGTAGGCATTCTACTATGCACTTCACAACCTCTCTCTGCATTCCTCATGATGTCACGCAGCTAGTGTTTGCCAGATCAGGGATTTAAATTCTGGTTCTCCAAAGTCCTTCTTGTTTCCATGCTAGGCTGCTGCTTTGATAATTACAGGTTGTATTATACTATGCCTTGGCCAGTTAGATGCTGCTTAATATCCTATTAGTTTTCAGTGGATGATTTTTTTGTTGTTGTTATTTTTACCGATATATTCCCCTGAATTTTCCTATCTGTGTATATGCTGAGTGGTATGTTTGCTTTTTAATTTAAAATTTGCTGATTTCTGTTTTCTCATAACTTAGGTGTAATGTCTTTGCTGAGGCCTCTTCTTCTGGATGTGGTCCCAACAATTCAACAGACTGCTGCTTTGGCTCTGGGGAGACTGGCTAATTATAATGATGACCTAGCAGAAGCAGTGGTGAAGGGCGACATTCTTCCACAGCTTGTTTATTCATTGGCAGAACAGAATGTAAGAATTTTTAAAAACTAAGTTATATATATATATATTTTTTTTTTTTTAATTTAAAAAATTGATAGTTTGGGTACAGTTGCAAGTTTGTAGACATGGAATTATTAGGATGTTAATACAACCTTCAATTCTTTGAACTGCACATAATAATCCTTTAGGGTATTTTACTTTGGGGCTGATAGGCAGCTTTTCTCCATTACTATTACTATAAGGAGAAAACATATTGCAATTTTTGTTGGAATTATACATAAAGCAGTATTTCTCCATATGGGCTTATGCAAGTTATAGGATCAGTCTTAGAAAGATGTATGGAGACCTGGGCAGATAAGTTATATACAATAGTGAAATCTGGTTAATGGACAATGTAAGAGACAGCTTTGAAGCAAGGGGGAGAGAAGCACCCAAAAGGAAGGAAAATGCATGTAATGGAAGTTTTGACAAAGCATTTTTTTCTAAGTATGCAAGCACATCAGCCCTTTTAAGGGTCATCTAAGAGTGCCTCCATTTTTCTTTTTCCATCCTATCTGGTTCCCTCTATGTTTCTAACAATAGTTAACCTAGAGTTTAACTATATTATATAGTTTTATATAAAACTATAACCTAGTGGATCTTCCTCTAGGTTGGGTCTTGGACCGTGCATTCCATCCTGCTAGTTTATCATAACCTAGGGATATATTTTTCTTGACATGTCTTTAAGATTAAATTCCTATTTGTTGTAACCAAAGGAAACAATCCAATTAAAAAGTGGGCAAAGGACTTGCATAGCTATTTGTTCAAAGAACGTGTAAAATAGCAACACGGAAAGATGCTCCACATCATTAGTCATCAGGAAATGCAAATCAAAACCATAATGAGATAGCACTCTACCTACCAGCATGGCCGTAAAAAATAAAAGAAAGGAAAAAAAGGAAGATAAGTAATAGTGAATATGTGGAGAAGTTGTGTAAAATGGTGCAGCTGCTATGGAAAACAATTTGGCAGTTCTTCAGTAAGTTAAACATAATTACCATATGACCCAGCAATTCTACTCCAAGTTATATTTCCAAAGGAATTGAAAACAGGTGTTCAAACAAAACTTGTACACAAATATTCGTAGCAGCGTTATTCACAATAGCCAAAAGAATGACTACATAAACAAAATGTTATATATCCATACAATGGAATATTATCAGTCATAACAAGGGATGAGGTACTGATACATCCTACAACATGGGTGAACCTTGAAAACACAATGCTAAGAGGAAGAAGCCAGACAAAGCCACATACTGAATGATTCCATTTATATGAAATATCTAGAATATGCGGGTCCACAGAGATGGAAGCAGATTGACGATTACCAGAGGCAGGGTGAGGGGGTGGTGAGAAGAGCTGCTTAGCATGTAGGAGGTTTCTTGTTGGAGTGATGAAAATACTCTGGAACTAGACAGGTATGGTTGCACATTGTGAATGCACTAAATGCCACTGAATTGTACACTTTAAAATGGTTAAAATGGTAAATTTTATGTGTATTTTACCAAAATAAAAACAAAAATCCTAATTGTTTTAAAATGTGCCTTACAGATTGGAGAGTCATTTCCTAATGACTGTCTTATCCGTAGGAGGAGCTGCAGAAGTTTTATTTCTCTTGTAGGCGTTCCTTCTATCATCAAACGCGTGCACGTTTAGCTCCTTCTCTGAGGTCAGGGTCTGTGTTTGGTATCTCACATAGTAGGTTCTCAACAGAAGTTTTCTAATGGTGAATGGCTACCCATCAGTTGTAAGAGACAAAGTACTAGGACAGAAGTGAGGAGACAGTGAGAACATGAAGCATTATTCATAGGCTTCCGTCTTCTTCACCTACCAGGCCTTTAGCCCATTTCTCACAAGAGATTTAATCTCTTCTTTATGAGGTACAAAGTCCTCTGGTTTTGCTTTTCCTTTCTTTCCTTTTCCACCCGCCCCCCCCCCCCCCCCCCCCCCCCCGCCCAAGGCCAGTTCTTTCAGTGAGGAATTCCAGGAGAGAAGAGAGTTAGGGATTTGGGGAAGTAGAAGTTAGGAGGAAGAGGAATGAGATCAGAGAGTGTGAATTCTAAGCACTGTACTTAGCAGTGATTCTTGATGTCCAGTAAAGTGTGAATTTGAAAATCCTGCAATATAGAAAGTCAAATTAGCTCAAAGTAACGACAAGAAATTGTGTCACCATTACTTTTCCACAGTTATGAAAAAATAATGTATGGAAAGCTAATTTAAAGCTCTATTTTAATTTTTATAATAAATTAGCAGCTATTTGGTTACTGACGTAAAGTTAGACTTTATAACAAATATTTTAATCTGTTGACATTTAAGAAACTAAAGAAATATATCAAATGAAAACATTATTACTAACATAGCATATTTCTTTTCTTGTCAGCATATACCAATTTTTGAGAGATGTTAAAATATACTTGATGTATTTTCTCTCTCACATAATTTTTTATTGAATCTTAATATTTTAGCCTACATGAAAAGAATGCTTTTAAAACAGGTGTTGTAGTCACCTAGTTGCTTTTTTTTGTAGTCACGATAAAGAAATAGAAACTTAGAATCTAAAATAGGGCATTAATTGGGCTCTATTAATGAAAAATAGAGTTAGGAGACCTTTACTGTGTCATTATGCTAACCATAAAACAACAGTGAGTGTTATAGCCAAATACTTCCTCTACATCTATTTTTTTAGCTATATGAAGAAAAACAGGTTAGTCTTGTGCTTAGTTTTATCTCTTACTCTGCTAAAATTTACATGTAGAAAATAAGTATGAAGCATCACTTGAAATTCACATAATGGTAAGTCATTTGTGTCTTTGTAAAAATGCATTTCTAAGAAGGAATAGATAACATAATCCACTGCTGGGCTGGTTTATTTGCCAGGAAGAATTTTAAAATGTATCATGAGTGTTTTGCCTTTCTGTGTTTATCTGATGATTGCTAAGTGCACCTCAGAACATAGTTGTTATTTCAGGATAACGTGGGACACCAGAAAGGTTAGTTGAGGTCATGCTTAGAGACTGAGGGCAAGTAAAGGAAACGAATTTGTCAGATGACAGTTTAGTTGCATGTGCTAACAATCTAAGAGTTCCCATAGGGCAAACAGATACCTTTCACTGTAATAGAGAAACATAAAACCTCATTATTTTATGAATTTGTAGGGGATATAATGTTTATATTTTATACAATTTCCAAATGCATAGTTCAGAGTAAAACACTTGAAATGTAATTTTAGATTTATATTGTTTCAGTTCAGTTACTGAACAAAAGCAATGTGGGAACATCAAAAAATCAAAATGGTTTTACAGGTTGTTTTTCATCTTTTGTATTTAAAAGCTGTTGAGCTTTTTTTAAAATATCGATGCCATTTTTATGTTGGTTTTGGTCTATTTTAACTTTTAGCTCAATTCACTTTGAATTTTACCTATTTATCCTTGCAGCGTTTTTACAAGAAAGCAGCTGCCTTTGTGTTACGAGCAGTTGGTAAACATTCTCCCCAGCTAGCTCAGGCAATAGTGGATTGTGGAGCACTGGATACACTGGTGATATGCTTGGAAGATTTTGACCCTGGAGTCAAAGAGGCTGCAGCCTGGGCACTTGGCTATATTGCAAGACATAATGCAGGTAATAGGTCTTATTACAAAATAGGATTGTTAAAGTTTAGATTAATTAGATAAATCTGGTTTTGCTCAGTAAACCATAGATATGAGGTCTTAATGATGTTTCTATACATTATGGGAGATAAGTTTTAAATGATGGCCAAGTTGTTTGAATTACAAATTCATCAAAAAACCTATACATTTAAGTCTTTATCTTAGCAAAAGAGAAATTCGAAGACAGAAAGGGAAGCAAGGGGATATGGGGAGAATGAGATATTGATTGATTCAAAGACCCTGGTAAATTCATTCTGTTATAAAATTATTTGAGTTTGTCACGCCCCAGGGGACATTGGGTTTTCACTCTCACTTGTGGGAAGGTGTTCCAAGCCAGCCAGGAGCCATGTTGTATGAGTGAATAATGTTGAAAAGACATGGACATGGTAACTTTCTAAAACATATTTGTATTCAGCACATAATCGGCAGGAAGGAGGAGAAAGAGAAGGAGCACCTTTTCTTATAAACTGAGCTCAATGAATTTATCAAGAAGGGGCCTGGGCCTCTTGGGTGAAGGTTGTGCTGACACACTTGATTGGTAAAAAATACATAGGGAACAAAATTGTTCCCACCACTTTACAGAAGTTGCTAAATAATATAAACAAATAACACAATTTTAAAACAAACATATGTAAAAATGAAAACTTTGCTAGTAATCAAAGAATTGCATATTAAAACATCAGTGAAAGTATTTTTTCCTACCTATTATTATTTGGGTGAAAAAAGAGTAAAGCAGAAATATAACCAAGTGGTTAAGAGCACTGTAGACTTAGACAGGATCTGAGTTTGAGTCCAAGTTTTACTACTGTGTAGAACTTGGACTTGGCTGTGTAACCTTGGATATGGCTTTTAAACTTTCTGAAACTTAACTTCCTCATCTGCAAGAGAGGAAGTACTACTTGAGAGATTTGTTGTGAGGATGATGAGATAGACCAGTGCTTGGTCCATGATAAATATTCAATAAATATAGGATATTAGTATTAATATTGAAGGTTTGAGAGGGCATGATGACATTTCTGTCCATTGATAGAGGCACTAGAAATTGTATAAATTTGTGAAAAGCCATTTGGCAAAATGAACCTAAGCTATGAAAGTGTTCATGGTTACTCTAGAAAGCTTTGGGAATTCATCCTAAGGAAATAATTCTACAGAATAGAGAAACTGCATTCACGCAAATGTTATTATAGTGTTATTTCTAGTATCAAAACCCCTCAAATATTTGGTAGAAATTTAGTGGTTAAATTTATAGTAGTTTACTTAATGGAATCTCATTCAACAAATAAAAGGTAATTATGAATCCTACATGATAATATGGAAAAGTGATTATAATGTGAAAAAAGACAAAATTGCATATTACAATTATAATAATATAAACATAAATTTTTATGTGGACATAAATTAGAAGCAAGTACATGTTTGTGTTACTAGGGTGATAGAATTAAGGATATTTAAAATTTGTTTTCCAGATTTTTCAATATGTGTGCATAGATAAAACAAAAACTACTGTTTATCGAGTAATTACCATGTGCCTGACTCTGTGCAGTACGCTTCAGGATACTATCTCATTTTGGGTGCAGATACACTTAGGGCAATTATTACTCTCCTGTTAACAGAGGAAGAGTGTGGAACTTAGAGAGGATAACTGAAGTTATATTAATGGTGGGACCAAAACTTGAATCTAAATCTGACTCCAAAGCTATATGTCAACCCCTGTACCATATAGTTTCACTAAGTATTGATACTTCTTGAAAGAGTATTGAAGAAGAAACTCAAAACAGAAACAGGAAGTGGCTGTCCCACACTTATGTTTAATTTGGTTTTTAAATGGTGATACTATTGGAGACAAAACAATAAAATGATATAAAAGCAAATCAAGAAAGAAAAGTATTGTCATGCTTAGAATGATTCAGAATTGGTCTATCAAAATTGTTTCCTTATTATCTGGATTTTGGTTTTCCAGGTAGGTTCACCTTATGACTTATTGTTTAACAAATGTTGACTGAGAAAACTAAGGCAGTGTTTTAAATTAGAAGCTGGTTTTCATGGGGTAACCACATGAGTATATTTAGTAATTTTTTTTTTAAATCAGAGGACTTTACGGTAAACAGATTGCAACATGAATATTTTAAAGGGTGGTACAAAAGGGCTTTGAGGACAACCCTACAGATATGCTCTCAGGCAGATGCCCATAGATAACATTTCCATATCTCCCTTTTGTTGAATCTGAGGCTAAATGATTATAGTTCATAAATAGGATCTGTCTTAGGGATTCCATTCCAATTTCTTGCTATAATCTGGCTCCCACATGGAATTCTCAGTGTAATTTCAATATTTCACAGTAGTTAGGCGCTTGGGACCCAGAAGCTCCCAGAAGAGATTACTGCATAAATTTCTCAGAAGGAAAGGTTATTGTTATCTAGTAAGCAGTAAGTCATCATTCACTATCCTGAATATCAGTAAAAATAGAAGACTTACCTCCAAACTACCTGATTTCTTTCTTGATGATTTCCTAAAAATAGAACATATTGAGATTAAAGGGATTCGTTCAGTGTTTTCTTCTGGGTATTAGTGGTAAATTGATTAGGTAGTTTAAGAAATATAAACCTTAAAGGAGATGCAAAAGAATTACACTTTTAGGGGCAATAGAAGGAAAACATTTTGTATATAGGAAACAAAACTAAAGTAAGCATGCAATTAGTAGAAGAGGGAAATCGGGGTATCATCTGACATTTCCTTATTTGAAAAATACAGTTTCTAAAAGTTACTTCTATATATAGATTTTAAAGCATTTTACAGATAACCAAAGGAAACTGGGGGCTATCCAACAGAAATGGTGGTGGTGGTTTGTTAACTCTGGGCAAATCGTCTCATTAAATTTCCATGATTGAATCACCAGTTACTGAATGTACTTGATAATATGTACCTCTTACTTTGAAGATAAATAACCTACTTCTTTCTATTTTGGGCTCCTTAATAAAGGCTGAGGTAGAATTATTCTCAGACTGGTTGTCTCTCTTCCTCCATCTCACTACACTCTCCCACTCAGCTGAATTATTCTGGTTACATATTTACCTAAGCAGTGTCAAATCTCTCACGACTTCCAAGGACTAGTCTTGCTTCTAGAGCTACAAGGGGCAAGGCCAGGACCCCGCGCAGGCCCGACGTGGTGTGAGGGGCCAAGCAGGAGGAGTGGTGGGCTCTGCGATCTCAGGGCTCCCACCGGGAGGGCCCCGGCGGAGACTTCCTCCAGCTCCGGGCCCTCTCTCCCCGCCCCTCCTGGCATCCTGGCTCTGGCCTTGCACCTGTCGCCGGTCAGTGGTACAGCAGCTTCGCGGAGGAGGCTGCCGCTGACCTTGTGTGCAGCGTGTGGCAGCCATCAGAGTACTTGGGACTGAGGTGAGAGCAGTGGCCTGGCTACGGTCTGAGGAGGGAGGAGCCATGTAAGTGTTTTGTAGGAATGACCTTCCACATTTGGTCTCAAGAATAAGTTTTAAGTGTTTGTTTAGGAGCTGTAGCTAAAAGTTCTGTAACTTTGTCTCCTGTAAACCTTTGCTGCCTCAGAGTAAACTTCAGCTGTTCTCAATCCTGGCAAAGAGAAATACATTTGATTAGGTGTTCTAAAACATTTTAATTATTAACATTATATATATATATATACTAAAGATATATAATAACATATTATAGATGAGGAAACTGAAATAGGTTAAAGGATTTATTCTGGTCAGACAGCAATTTATGGCAGAACTACTTGGCAATTACTCAAAACCCTTCAGAGAGCCTTCCTTTTTATAATGTGAGAAAGACAAGTGTATGAAAGCTCATCATTCTTCATTTTAAGCTCCTTGTAATATCTGAAAGTCTTGCCAGTTACCTCTGTTTTTAATCCCTGATGACTGGTTTCCACATGTGTGACTCTTCCCTCTCCCAGGGATCTGATTTATAGCCTTAGGACCTAAATCAAATGAGAAATTTCCCTTCCAGCTCAGTAGCCGTCAGGAGAGGAGACTGCTGCATCCACAGATGAGCAGTGCTTGCAGGAACTGGCTGATTCGGATACTACAGAAACATCGAGTAGATTATATCCTGTTTACCAAATAGATAATGTAAGGAAGGAATCCAGACAGAGCTGGTTCTTTTCAATGCCACATAGAATGATGAAATGATAAAAGGAGAAAATAAGTTTAAAATTCAAAATTTCACAAGTATTCTTCTTATGCCACTTACGCCACCCATATATAAATACCAGTAGTCTACATTGCGTGGAACAGACTTAGGATGCATTAATTAATTTCAAAAAAAAAATCTACATATTAGTGACAGATATCTGAGATAATTAGAGACTTTGTACTATATGTCAGAGTAAGGACGGATGGGGAGAAGGGGACAAGAGCCTGGTAATTAAAATTTGTTTTAAAAGCCCTAAAGACTTTACTGATGCCTGTAGATAATTATGTTGATTTCTGTGCCATCTTTTTCTAACTTATTTTATCTTGGAGGGCTTGAGGAACACATAGACACAGAGGCAAATGATGTATATAAGACTATATATATTATATATCACACCTATTTTGATCCTAATATTTATTTCTACAAATACATTTTATTTAAGTGTTGGTGAAAAAAGATAAAAGTGAAAAATAAATGTCTCTTCTATGTTCTTTGGACATAGAAGCCAAATGTGTTAAAGTAACATTTTAATTATAACTTTTACTCAGTGGTTACCTAATTTGTGAGTGATTTTTAGGGTTAGTTTGTATGCTGGTAAAAAAAAATTATGTGTGGAGAAGGAAAAATGGAGTTGGTGGAATCAGGCTTCCTGACTTCAAACTATACTACAAGGCCATAGTGATCAAGACAGTATGGTACTGGCACAAAAATAGAAAGGAAGACCAATGGAATAGAATAGAGAACTCAGAGGTAAGCCCAAACACATGTGGGCACCTTATCTTTGACAAAGGAGGCAAGAATATACAATGGAAAAAAGACAGCTTCTTCAATAAGTGATGCTGGGAAAATTGGACAGCTACATGTAAAAGAATGAAATTAGAACACTTCCTAACACCATACACAAAAATAAACTCAAAATGGATTAAAGACCTACATGTAAGGCCAGACACTATAAAACTCCTAGAAGAAAACATAGGCAGAACACTCTATGACATCCATCAAAGCAAGATCCTTTTTAACCCACCTCCAAAATCATGGAAATAAAATCAAGAATAAACAAATGGGACCTCATGAAACTTAAAAGCTTTTGCACAGCGAAAGAAACCATAAACAAGACAAGAAGGCAACCCTCAGAATGGGAAAAAATAGTTGCCAACGAAACAACGGACAAAGGATTAACCTCCAAAATATACAAACAGCTCATGCAGCTTAATACCAAAAAAGCAAATAACCCAATCCACAAATGGGCAGAAGACCTAAATAGACATTTCTCCAAAGAAGACAAACAGATGGCCAACAAACACATGACAAAATGCTCAACATCACTAATCATCAGAGAAATGCAAGTCAAAGCCACAATGAGCTATCACCTCACACCAATCAGAACGGCCATCATCACAAAATCTGGAAACAACGAATGTTGGAGAGGGTGTGGAGAAAAGGGGACTCTCCTGCCCTGTTGGTGGGAATGTAAGTTGGTACAGCCACTATGGAAAGCAATTTGGAGGTTCCTTAAAAAACTACAAATAGAACTACCATATGATCCAGTAATCCCACTACTGGGCATATACCCAGAGAAAACCATAATCCCAAAAGAAACATGTACCATCATGTTTATTGCAGCACTATTTACAATAGCCAGGACATGGAAGCAACCTAAATGCCCATCAACAAATAAATGGATAAAGAAGATGTGGCATATATATACAATGGAATATTACTCAGCTTTAAAAAGGAATGAGGTGGAGCTATATGTCATGAGGTGGATCGACCTAGAGTCTGTCATACAGAGTGAAGTAAGCCAGAAAGAGAAAGACAGATATTGTATGCTAACTCATATATATGGAATCTAAAAATGGTACTGATGAACTCAGTGACAAGACAAGAATAAGGACACAGATGCAGGGAATGGACTAGAGATCTCGAGGTTTGGGGGGGCGAGGGGTGAAGGGGAAGCTGAGACAAAGTGAGAGAGTAGCATAGACATATATATACTACCAACTGTAAAATAGATAGCCAGTGGGAAGTTGCTGTATAGCAAAGGGAGTTCAACTCGAGGATGGATGATGCCTTGGAGGACTGGGATGGGGAGGGTGGGGGGGAGTCAAGGGAGGGAGGGGATATGGGGATATGTGTATAAATACAGATGATTGACCTTGGTGTACCGCAACAACTGGTACAAGAGTGTAAAGCAATTATATTCCAATTAAAAAAATTTTTTTAAAATTATGTGTGAATTCTTCTGTATTTTTATTTCTCGTGATTTTTTTAAGTTACAAACTTTTTTTTTTTTTTGGCACACGGGCTTAGTTGCTCCGCGGCATGTGGGATCTTCCTGGAGCAGGGAACGAACCTGTGTCCCCTGCATTGGCAAGCGGATTCTTAACCACTGCGCCACCTAGGAAGCCCAAAGTTACAAACTTTTGATTAATAAAATCTTCTAAAATTTTTTTTTTGCATTTTTTGAATTCAGAATATGGAACAATAAAATATAATTCCGTAATCTCAGATCCCTAAGTCACTGAGACCTATAACTTTATATATAAGGCTAGCAAACAGTTTATCTGCAGCATCATCATCGTAATTATCAAAAAGTATTTGAGGCACTTATGTGTATGTTACCATGTCTTGTTACTGTACAAGGTAAAATAAGTTGGCTAACATCTCACCTCTAAAACTTTAAGATAGAAAAATCGATACAATGAGCATAAAGGTCATCCAGACAGCTGGGCAAATGTCGGACTGAAATGCACAACACTGTCTTAAGAGTATTTGTAATATATTGGGTGATTCTACATTGGAGCAAGTGAAAGATGAATCAAGAGTTATGTTTTTGTACTGTGGCAGAAAGGGGAATCTTACTTTCTTTTTAAGAAATTTATTATATCCAGGTAGCCACTGAACAGACTTTGGGCGTAGAAATAAAAGGAAGAAGTGACATTGATAGTGAGTGCAGTCATAGGAGTCATAAGAGGAAGGAAAGCCCTCTTCCCCACAAAATACTTCTCAACCTCACGGCACCTCACATTCTTTTAGTCTGAGGCTTTATTTTCTGTTTAGTGCAAATAGCTGTGGGAGAAATGTAACTATGTGTGTGTGCTGAGTCAATAAAGAGAAGGGTATTTGTATCTAGTGGTTTGGAAATAAACCAAATTTCAACAGTGCATCATATGATTTTGAGTTTAAACAAAATTATTTCTCACACTTCGTTTATTTTCCAGTCACTAGTGTATAAATCCTCCTAACACCTTTTAGACATTGAGGGAACAAACACTTTTTTCCCCATAAATTTATTTGTTTGTTTGTTTGTTTGTTTATTGGCTGTGTTGGGTCTCTGTTGCTGCACACGGGCTTTCTCTAGTTGCAGTGAGTGGGGCCTACTCTTTGTTGTGGTGCGTGGGCTCCTCATTGCGGTGGCTTCTCTTGTTGGGGAGCTCGGGCTCTGGGCATGCAGGCTTCAGTGGTTGCAGCACATGGGCTCAGTAGTTGTGGCTCATGGGCTCTAGACCACAGACTCAATAGCTGTGGTGCACGGGCTTAGTTGCTCTGCGGCATGTGGAATCTTCCTGGAGCAGGGATCGAACCCATGTCCCCTGCATTGGCAGGTGGATTCTTACCACTGCACCACCTAGGAAGTCTGGGAATAAATGCTTATTTACATTTGAATTTCTAGAAATGCATTAGGCATAGAGTACTTGACTGAAATTCGAAAGTACTCCAAGTAAGCATTTCACAAACATCTACAAGAGAGTTTATCTATTAAAAGCTTAGGACTTCAAGGGACTTCCCTGGCAGTCCAGTGGTTAAGACTACATGCTTCCACTGTAGGGGGCATGGGTTTGATCCCTGGTTGGGATCAACATGCTGTGCAGTACAGCAAAAAAAAAAAAAGAAAGAAAGAAAAGAAAAAAAAAAGCTTAGGACTTTGAAACAATACAACAAAGCTACAGTAACCAAAACTGCATGGTATTGGCACAAAAACAGACATATGGATCAATGGAACAGAACAGAGAGCCCAGAAATAAACCCACACACCTAGGGTCAATTAATCTTTGACAACAGAGGCAAGAATATATAACTGGAAAAAGACAGTCTCTTCAGCAAGTGGTGATGGGAAAGTTGGACAGCCACATGTAAATCAGTGAAGTTAGAACACACCCTCACACCATACACAAAAGTAAATTCGAAATGGCTTAAAGACTTAAACATAATATATGACACCATAAAACTCCTAGAAGAGATCATGGGCAAAACATTCTCTGATATAAATCATACCAATGTTTTTCTTAGGTCCGTCTCCCAAGGCCAAAGAGATAAAAGCACAAATAAACAAATGGGACCTAATCAAACTTACAAGCTTTTGCACAGCAAGGAAACCATAGACAAAACACAAGACAACTTACAAAATGGGAGAAAATATTTACAAACGATGCAACCCACAAGGGCTTAATTTCCAAAATATACAACAGCTCATACAACTCAGCAACAAAAAAACAACCCAATCAAAACATAGGCAGAAGACCTAAATAGACATTTCTTCAAAGAAAAAATACAAATGTCCAATAGGCACATGAAAACATGCTCAACATTACTAATTATTAGAGAAATGCAAATTAAAACTGCAATGAGGTACCACCTCACACCAGTCAGAATGGCCATCACTAAAAAGTCTACAAATAACATGCTAGAGAGGGTGTGGAGAAAAGGGAACCCTCCTACACTGTTGGTGGGAGTGTAAGTTGGTATAGCCACTATAGAAAGCAGTGTGGAAGTTCCTTAGAAAACTAAAAACGGAGTTGCCATATGATCCAGCAATCTCACTCTTGGGCATATACCCATGCAAAACTCTAATCGAGAAAGAAACATGTACCCCTATGTTCATAGCAGCACTATTCACATCAGCCAAGATGTGGAAAGAAATGTCTGTCGACAGATGTGAATGGATAAAGTAAATGTGTCACATATATACAATGGAATACTACTCAACCATAAAAAAGAATGAAATAATGTCATTTGCAGCAACATGGATGGACCTAGAGATGATCATACTAAGTGAAGGAAGTCAGAGAAAGACAAATACCACATGATATCACTTATATGTGGAATCTAAAATCTGTAATTCTGTACAGCAAAAATTAACACATTGTAAATCAACTATACTTCAATAAAAAAAAAAACTTAGGACTTTGTTAGCATAAGAATTATACTTTGAAATAAGTCATGTTCATCATCTTATTTACCATAAATTTTTAAATCCACAGTGTAGAGGAAAATAGTTGCTATATAATTACCATGTTATCTGACTGATTTTGCACAGTTGATTTTTCAGGCCTACTTTGCTCCTGTCTCTGATTTTAGATGAATGAACCAGCTTGCTATAAAAATGGAGTATAAGCTTATTGCATCAAAGCATTTTATTCAAGATAGGATCTCCGACCTTGAAAAGTTATTTAGCTATTTGTGTCATAATTTTATTACTAGTCATAGAATCTTTCTCTGTATCTCCTTTGATTTCACACTGTGGTTTTACCAATATGGTAGCCAGTAGTCACATGCTACCATCGCATACTTGAACTGTAGCTAATGCATCTGAGGAAGTAAATTTTAAATTTTAGTTACTTTTAATTCATATAAATTTAAAAATTAATAATCAGTTCAACTATTGGGAAAATTTTAGGCATGACTGGAACAATGTGGGTATGTGAATCTACTTTTTCAACTGTAAACTTTTTGAAATCTAAGTATTACAGATCAAGTATTTCCAATGAACATTTAGTAGCTAAATTGAGATGTGCTGTAAGTGAAAAATATACACTGGATGTCCAAGACTTGACGTGGAAAAAAGAATGCAAAGTATCTCATTAAAGTTTTTAAATATTGATTACTTATTGAAATTATAATATTTGGGATATATTGTGTTAATGTGCATTGTTAAAATCAATCTCATCTATTTATTTTTAGTTTTTAAATATAGCTGCTAGAAAATTTTAAATTATATATGTGGCTCACATTCCCATCAAACCACACTGACTTAGAGTTCTTATTCCTGCACTCTGTAGTTTTTTTGGGTTTTTGTTTTTGTTTTTGTTGCTGCTGCTGTTGTTTTTTGTTAAAAGGCAATGTAGTGGTGATGTTGTGGTCTCAAAATGTCATACAATATTCATGCTTATTAATCAGTGTAACTGAATGATAACATGTAGTAAGTTAAGGACTGTGGAACTAAACTTACCATTTGGGGAGAAGTAAATGATGAGTTAGTTTCGAGCAATCACTTACTGATATAAGGGCTGAAGTATACTTCGTAAGATAAGTGGCCAAACTACCAGACTCGCACGTTGTTGATGGGGCCACACAGTGATAGTCCCTTTTGGAAAACAATACTGCAGTGCATACTTATTAGGCTGAACTTATGAAATTACCTATATTTTATTGGTTTTGACTTGACAAAAACAGCAGTTCCATATGGTTTAATCTAAAAATATCAAGAACCTCAAAAAATGTCAACCTTCTTCCCCTCATGACCTCACCTCTGAGCCTCCGTCTCAAGTAATAAAACACACATGCACGCACATACATATGAATGTGTGTACGTTTGTCTAACCTGTGGAGTTTGTCTAACCTGGGAACATAGGACCCGTGGTAGCCAGTCTCCCAGATGCCCTTCAAAGATCCTGTGTCCTGGGATTCTCTCCCTTGTATAGTTCCCTCCCACGTTGTACCAGGACTGGTCTGTGCTACTGCTCAAATGCTGCAGAAGTGATGGTCTGTCCCTTCTGAGAGTAGGTGACCAGCTCTGCAAGATTGCGGCTTCTGTCGTGGGAGGTCTCTCATCACTTGCTCTGAGGGAAGCCAGCTGCTGTGAAGTGAAGACACTCAGGCAGCCTATGGAAAGGCCCATGTCATGAGGAGCTGAGGTCTTCAACAACCAGCAAGAAACTGGAGCTTCCTAGAACTACAGAGTGAGCTTGGAAGCAGATCCTACCCCAGCTATGCCTTCAGATGACTGCAGCCCCAGCTGACAGTGTGACAGCAACTTCATGAGAAACTCCAAACCTGCACCACCCAGCTAGGCTGCTCACGGATTCCTGACCCACAGAAAATGTGAGATAAGAAATGAGGCTTTAAGCTGCTGAGTTTGGGTCATTTGGTATATAGCAGTGGATGACTAACACCTAATCTTAATGCACAAAGAGGTTCACTGTACTGTACTTAATAATGGCAAAACCCCAAACCAAGCCAAACAATTGAGTGTCCTGAGTTGGTGGGGGGGAGGGGAGGTGGTTAAGTAAATGATGGCATATTTACTCAGTGAGATATTATGCAATTATTAACAATGTTGGGATGGCTCATCCCTCAGAAATAAAAGTAGACAGTGGAGGCCACGGGTATCTTCAAGGAACCATCCAGAGGGAGTCACACCAAAAACTGCTGACCAGGGACCACTTGTATAAAAATGCCCTGTAAACTAACCATCCAGTGTTTGGTTTCTGTTTCCTCTCTCCTTTGTGTGTTCGTGTAGAGAAGGCCACTGGGGCACTGCTAACCCTTTACTGTTTAGCCACCTCTGTCAGCCTGAGCTCCTCGAAGGCAGGGACTTACCTAAAACTGGGCTGGAGCAAAGAACAAATGCCAGTGAAAGTTCAAAAGTTTGAATAATAAAATCTGCATTTTCCATTTAAGGTTTTTTTTTTTTTCCCAGCAGAATGCAGATGTAGGTGGAGTGAAACTACAACTGTGGTTGCGATATTATATGAAGCAAGTAGAGGTGAATGGAAACATTTCTAGATACAAAAAGCATATTTTGTACAGTGCTGATTCCAAGTAATTTATTGTTTTCTTCATTACAAGAGCACTCCAGACCCTCTTCATGGTTTTGCCTTTTTCGATTCAGCTTAGTCTCAGCTGTTGAATAGTTATAAGTATAAAAGTTGCTAAAATTGGGGTTTTAAAAATCGCTTTATATCTTATGCTACCTATTATCTTCCAAGGGCATACCCAAGTCTTCACCTTTTCCCACCTTCTCTTTCTCTTATCTCTACTTCTAGACTTTTCCTTTCTGTATTTTGAAGCTGCTTTTTATACTTGAGCCTTGTATAAGCACACCATCCATCCAGCTGATTGTGATTTCTTACTAAGGCCCCATTAACTCCAGATCAATGGCTTATTTGACTCACTTGACTTTTTAAAGGAGCTAGAATTATTTAACCTTCAAAGCATGTGTATATATGTATGTTAACCCTTAATCTCTCAAACACTCAACCCATATGTAAGGGTTAGACTGATGGCTCTGAAGATTGGGTGGAGAGAAGTGGCATGGAAACGATGAGTGGGAAAAATGACATTTGTGGGGGTGGGGGATAAATAAAAATCATACATTAGATTTTTTCATAATAATATGCAAATTCCCTCCACCCTTTCTCACTCCCACATGCAATTGGAGACGTCAGTTTCTCAGCTCAGAATTATAGCTCTAGTGAGCCATCGTTACCTATAGGAGGATGTTGCCCCTCTCAGATATGTTGGTGTAGAATAAAAGTTTCTTGGTAGCCAGCATCCATGCCTGTCTCCTCCTATTCACATCCCTGGGTAGTCTCCCACGCTGCACCAATGAAATACAGCAGAAGTGATGCTATGTCACTTCTGAGGTTAGGTTATAAAAGACTGCAGCTTTTGTCTTGGGTTATTGCCTCTGGATCTCTCACTGCTCATAGCCTCATCATAGCAGCCTATGAAAGAGCCCAGCAATGGGGAGGAACTGATGGCGTCTTCCAATATTCCCATGGGTGTGCCGGGAAAAAGATGCTGTAGACCCAGTCAAGTCTCAGGTAGTTATAGCCCTGGCTGATGGCTTGATTGCAACCTAGTGAGAGGTCACAGTCTGAACCATCTAGCTGAACCGCTCCCAGATTCCTAACCTACAGAAACTAGAAGATTATAAACATTTCCTGTTTTAAGCAGCTAAGTTTGGAATGACTTGTTACATAGCAGTAAGTAGCTAAACCAATTGTAAACAGCTGGATTAGACCAAAAACTAGACAAATTTCTTCCACTTTAAAAGTGACATTCCTAAAATCATACTGGAGTATGGTCAATATATAACCAGCTTTGATGATTACAACTCCATATTTGTTTTTACTGTAACTTCACCAAATCCTGAAAAATTTGGTTTGAATGGGGTGATTATATAACATAAGATTGACATCATAAGTTGACAGTCAAATCTTAAATGTAAGAGACACAGATGTAGAGAACAAACACATGGACACCAAGTGGGGAAAGCGGGGAGGGTTGGGTGGGGATGAATTCGGAGATTGGGATACCAAATTGTATACTCTAAATATATGCAGTTTATTGTCTGTTAAAAAAAAATCTTAAATGTATTTTTTTAACCCATTTTATTTCAAAAAGGTTTTGAAGTGATATAGTTGTGTTTTACAGCTAAATGCAAAACCAGCCTATCTTTAAACTGATAAATAGGGCCACCCAATGCAAAGAAATGATGATTCATAACTATTGTATTTTTAATGAAGCAAATAAAATATAAATTTTTGTAGGACTTAAAAACAGTGAGTTAAAAGCAGTGTTTGGAAAAATAAATTAAAAAGCAATAAAGTTAAAAGGAATTAGAGGGGCTTCCTAGGTGGTGCAGTGGTTAAGAATCTGCCTGCCAATGCAGGGGACACAGTTTCAACCCCTGCCCTGGGAAGATCCCACGTGTCGAGGAGCAATTAAGCCTGTGAGCCACAACTATTGAGCCCATGTGCCACAACTACTGAAGCCCACATGCCTAGAGCCCGTGCTCTGAAAGAGAAGCCATGGCAACAAGGAGCCGGCATACCACAAGGAAGAGTAGCCCCTTCTCTCTGCAACTAGAGAAAGCCAGTGTGCAGCAATGAAGACCCAACACAGCCAATAAATAAATAAATAATTTTTTTAAAAAAGGAATTAGCGTTTCTGAGGTGTTTGATTTGCCTTATTGTTTTTGAATTAGTATGCTAAATATATTTTTTTACTTCCTTTTTTTCCTTTTGGAGAACCTCTTCATTTTGAGTCCTTTTTATGAGTTCTCATGATGGATCACTTAATTTTGCTCAAATTCTTCCCTCTTACATCTCCATTATGAGCAGGAAAATTAGTTGAGTATCATAATATATGTTTAGGTTAATCCTTTTTTTGCTGGCCAGCTTTTAAGTTTTCATCAATTTCTTGTAATTCACCTCTGAATTTTCTTATATAACCACTATAGTGGTTCTTCCTTTATGACTCTAGAACATGTCTTCAAGAATCAAAAGTGGAAAGAATGTCACCTTTCCACATCCAGAAAGTCCCCACAGCTCATTTTAGAAGGTGTAAGGTTTAATCCTAGGGTTGTAAAATGATAGATGTGTTTTATTTCGCTTGTACTATGTTGTCTTACATAGTGGGTTTTTTTTGTTTTGTTTTGTTTTGTTTTTAGTTTCCAACACTTAAAAACCAGGCAATCTCACATTAAAAATCAGATGTCTGGCTTCTCTTGAAAAATCCAAGGATCTGACAATGGTTGGCCTATATTTCTATGTGGCAGTCCTGGGCTGAAGCTGAGTAGTTGCTGCTCCTTGTGGCTGGTGCATATACTTTTCCAGTTTACTGTGCTCCCCACTCGGTCATTTTTCTTACACCTTCTGGCTTCACTTATTTTAATTACTTGCTTGGGCCCTATGTATACCACTTCTGACCTAAACAAACCACCAGCCATAACAATTAAGGAGGGGGTGAAGGCCATTGTGAGCACTGTTAAAGCAAAATCACTTTTGCCTGACACACCTAGTTTTACCTGCTACAGCTGATGGACATTCCTGTCTGTGCTCTTCCCTTCTGGTCAGCATAAAGTCATCCCTAAATGTTCCATTCATCCAGCTTTAGATACTAGTGATTTTATGAATATTGTTGATCTTAAATGTTCTCCCTTTTATCTGTCTCTTTTTGTTTTAAAAATTAAGTCTAACGTTGTACTGAGCTTGTCACAGTCCCATAGAGATGGCTGCCTCAGTTCCTTCCTTCAGCAGTGAGGTATGCAGGAGGCCGAAGAGAACTAGTTAGTCCTTTACTGAAAATAGCTGACCATCAGATTTGAGGACAGTATATCAGTTATCTACATGCATGCAATCAATGGCTTTAATTATTATTTATGAATAAGGAAGGTGCTATTGGATAGTTTTATTTCCACTGACAGTTTGAAGTTTAGAAAGTTAAAAATGAATAACCCTTAATATTTAAAAAAATGTAATATTTTAACTGTAATAAAGGCATGACTTAAGACGAAGTGTGAAAAAGTAAGTGAATAATATTTTTAGTATATTATTAGTAATTCTTTAAAGAATAATTATGCATCCTTACCTAATATTTTGTTTAAAAGAGATGTATATTCCTAGCATTTTTAAAAATAAGAAACTTTCATATTGAGAAATAAGCTAAAGGGTTTATTTTTCTTTCCAATAGTAATGTTAGTATAGTTAGTCCCAGCAATAGCTGTATATATGGTCAAAGGACATATTTGGGTTCATATTTCTTTTATTTTTTAAAAATAATCACATTGAAGAAAATTCAGCAAATAGAGAAGAAAATGTCACCAATAGTACCATCAACCCTATCTAAATCCTGTTAGTAGGTTACATAAAGCCTTTTTCCTCTGAATTTTTTTTTTTGCGTAACTACTTCTAATTTTGCTGGTTACCTAACAGAATATGATTATGTCACATGTTCTTGCGTAAAAGAAGATGTAGTTTTTAAAAATTCATTTTTCGAAGATTCATTTAAAATTTAAAATGAGGTTAAGATATTTTCAGGCACAGAAGGTAAATTTCTTGGCTTTTTTTTTTCTTGATCAAACCTTTTATGAGCATCTGTACATATCAATCTTTGATTCTCTAAGTGTAATAATTAACTAAACAACCCAAACTCATTTCCAAATTAAAGTTAAAAATGAATTCTGTGAGATTTCTCCTGGGGGAGTAACTTTTAAGCATACCAGATTTTTGTATGTGTTTTGGTTACTACTGCTTTTTTTTAGAGTAGAAAAGTATAGGGAAGAGGAAAAGGGGAGAAGGAAGGAGGATGGGAAGCACTGCCTGAAACAGCACCTTGTGTGCATTTCCCCAAACACTCCACGCGCTTGACTCCCAGCTCCACCCTGTGCTGTGGTCTGTTTATACATTCACCCTGAGAAGAGTCTGCTAGAACAGAACGATGCTTTACTCTATTCTGCCTCCCCAAGATCTGGCCAAGTTTCTAGCACATAGTAAGCATGTAATGAACAGTCAATGACCTGAAAAGAGAGGAAAATATGTACATACACCAAGCCCCAGAGAGGACAGAATTGTGTCGGTATGTTGGGGGCTGTAAGTTACAGAATATCAACTACAGGTGGCTTAAGCAATGAGGACTTTTTTTTTTTTTTTCCACATGACACAAAGTTCAGCGTCAGGGCAGTCCCAAGGTTGGTTATGCAGCTGAACAGTATCATGGAGGACCCAGATGTTTCTTATTTTTGTACTCAGCCATTCTCAGCATATTGGCGATTTCTTCTGTTATAATTGCAAGATGGTTGTAGGAGTTCCAGATGTCATTTGCAGGCAGATGTGCCCATGTTCAGGGAAGAAAGGCAGTGTTTCCTCCTGTGTATCTGTGTTTATTACAGAGCAAAACTTCTCACAGATGCTTCTAGCTGACTTCTACTCAGGTCCCATTCGCCAGGATTGGTTCACAAGCCCACATCTTGACTGACAAAGGCTATTGGGTAGATGCCAAAGCAACTGGTACAGAAATACCAGAGGAAGCAACGGTAGGGAAGAGGAGAAGGATGAAAGAATAGTGATAGAGCCAGGATGAAATATTGATAGTTAGCCTGTGGTATGTGTAATATAGTATGGTGTACATTATTTAGGCCTAGTATACGCTTACCTGTATACACACTGTCTTATACTCAATATATGTATTCATAGAATACATATGAAGGTGGTAGGACAATATCATTTATGAATAACATGTGCCACCCAAGAACAGAGCTGGGTTTCATAGGACCATATACATTGGACATGTAAGGTATATGAAACTGCAAGTACAAAATTGCTAGGCCCCATCCAGGTCCCTGGAGGCTTCATTACCTTCAGGCAAACCTTTTTTTGGTGCCCTCCCCAGCCTTCCCCTCATTTAGCATCACTGATGCAGAAAGGATGGGAAACAGCTTCGGATGGGAATGGTGACAAGTCAGAAGAACTGAATTTGCTTTATTATTAACGTTGTAGAGTTCAGGGAAAGGAGGATACAGTACTCAATTATTCAAGGAAAGAATAAAATGTATGGGAATTACAAAGATGATAAATTTTTTTAAAGAACTTTGTTTTTATTAATAGTGCTTTTAAACAGTTGTTTACTGCAGATTCTTTACTCTTAGAAACTGTGTATAAAAGTGAAAATACATAAATAGAAGAACTAATCCTTATACTCTCTAAAAATAAAACATTTAGCCCATTAGAGTTGACCCTTGAACAACGCAGGGGTTAGAGGTGCTAGCCCTCCCCGGAGTGGAAAATTTGAGTATAATTTATAGTCAGTCCTCATTATCGGCAATTCCTGCGTATCCGTGGTTCTGAATCCAACCAACCACTGATGGTGCAGTACCGCAGAATTTACTGTTGAAAAAGTCCACCTACAAGTGAATCCAAACAGATTGAACCCACTGTTGTTCAAGGGTCAACTGTATATATATATTCTGGGTGCCCTTAAATATATGCATACAAAGTTGATATTACCGTACAACATCTGATTAATTTGGAATGAATTGAATTAAGTAACATGTTAATTAAGATAAAGTATAAAAATTATATCTAGACATTACGTGATGTCACACTTTTTCTTCACATTTCCCTTGGGTGGGGGCAGCAGGGGTGACAGAGTGATCATGTTTCACCTGCTATCTTTTTGGTCTTCAGGCAATTGCAGTAGAATCTCAGAGATGCTTTTGAGGAATCTCTTCTATTGATTGCTAGGTTGATATTCCAGTCTGTTGCTGCTGTTTTTTTTTTTTTTAAACCATATTCCTCTTTTGCGCCTCTGGTTTTTGAGATTACATATTAACTTCCCATTGTATTTCATATTTCACACTTGGGTTTTTTAATTGAAACATATTTGCTAATCAGTGTAGTGTTAATTTGTAGAAGTGTGTCATCTGCACCCATGTTGAATGAGTCTGGCACATAATAACCTTCCATTAATACTTGTTTAATGAAAGAATGAATGAATCGTTTATGTTGTATTGGGACTTCTAAGGTAATTATAATAATTGAAGAAAAACAAGTGTTGGACACTAACCTGCATTTCCTAACATTATTTCCTTTTAGAAAATGTGATATTACCAATTTTTGCATTTTCTTTAAAGACTAAGAGATATGCCGAATTGGTAGCTTGGCTATTAAGACCTAAATTGCCAAGGTGCTACAAATCTGAGAAAATGAGAACATAATTTGAAAGGAAGAGATTATAGAATGGGTGTATGTGATTCAGTAAGAGAGACCATGAGCACACTGAGAGTAGAATCTGTAACTATGCACTGTTCTATGCTTCTCAAAAGACAGTTTTTACACATATATTATATGGGTTTGCCTGCATGTCTCCTGTTCTCTATAATTTAAAAATGTGTTATTTTTTATGGCTGTTATTCTTGGGCACACAAGTAAATCAACATGTATATTCAAAAGATATTTCTGACATGCAAAATGCTTGAGATAAATTTATCTAACATTAACGTTTACATATATTAAAGCCTGTTGTTCAGTTGTAGTTCTCATTTTTGAAAGTGTTTTTATATGTACAATGAAAATACACCTTTTAATTTTGTACAAAGTTTTAAAAAATCTTTTAAAAGTACTATAAGATGAAAGGAATTTAAAAATCGACATCATTGGCACCAGATTCATGTTAATGTTTACTCATGTAAATAGCACAAAATACTGCCTAATTAGTGTGGTTGGTAAATTTTTGGTACTTCAATTTTCTCTGTTATTGTAAACCATGCATAAAATGCTTGCCTATTGAGAAGTGCGGAATTGTCAGAGCTTAAACAGCTGACATCTGCTTACTCTCTTTAAAAAAAAAAAAAAAAAAGAATAACAAGCCATTTCAGCCTAATCTACCTCAAATGTGTTCATGTAAATGAAGGGCCATCTATTGACCTGTATTCTTTTCAGCGCAGGATTGGTCCACATGGTTCATGAAACCAGGAAGGCTGATTTGAAATGCAGATGTCGAGACAGTGAAGTACACCCTCCCCTTTTCCTTTTGCTGTATCTGTCAGGGTGAAAAGTGGCTTGTACAAGGGTCAGTCACCCATACTCACTTAATTACTTTTCTTGGACCCACAGAGCTGTCACAAGCTGTGGTGGATGCGGGAGCCGTTCCTCTTTTAGTGCTCTGTATCCAGGAGCCAGAAATTGCTTTGAAAAGGATTGCTGCTTCTGCCCTCAGTGATATTGCAAAGCATTCTCCAGAGTTAGCACAGACCGTGGTGGATGCAGGAGCGATTGCTCACTTAGCCCAGATGATCTTGAACCCTGACGCTAAGCTGAAGGTATTTAAAAATAAAGTTAAGAAACAAACAAACCAGGATTCCGATAATCTAAGAAAATGGAAATGTGTGCAGATTAATATTATACATTCTTAAATAACTAGTAAATTATCGTGGAAAACAGATATGAATATATTATGTATTTGGTCCTTTAATATGTGAAAACTATGCTGTAAGGATTAGACAATAAAGACGTGACTGGGAAAAAGTATGTGCAATGCCAAAAACTAGAATTAGCGTCAGAATCAATAATTAAATGAAGGAATCATGTAATGATTATATCTCAGGGTTAGAAGGGTCTTTAAGGTTTTCTAGCCCACTAGTATATTTGTTTCCTATGAAAACTGCCATATTTATATTAGTCTTTTTTATAGCTTTCTAAAACCTAATTTTCAGCTAATAGTCACCAATTATACTTTTATATTCTAATAGTTATATTCTATAAGATTTTAGAATTGCCAATTGTTAGTTAAGCAATGTAAAGTTTTTTAAAATATCAGCAGCATCCCAAAAATGTTAGTTCTGCTTGATCGTTATTGTATTATATTACTGCATTTATCACAAATTAACAACTTAAGTATTGCATCATTGAGAATAGTATTCATCCCAGGGTCATATTCTTTGACCAGCCTCACTAGATAGAGATTTAAATAGTCAATAGTTTGAACTAAGATGTTTAACTTGGAAATTAGGGAATTTAAGAAATATGAATATTTAAGTATAAGACCAGTATGTGAATGCCTTGAGACTCCTAGGTTATGTTGGATGTGATTGTTTTCTCCTCTTTATAAAGGAATTTGAATGTGTACAAAGCTGCTCAGATTACGTCTGAACTCCACAGTGGACTCTCTGTAACACTTGGATTTGGTTTTTGCCCAACAGCGTCAGGTCCTTTCAGCTCTCAGTCAGACTGCAAAACATTCTGTGGATCTGGCAGAAATGGTGGTTGAAGCAGAGATTTTTCCAGTTGTACTTACCTGCCTGAAGGACAAAGATGAATATGTGAAGAAAAACGCTTCCACTTTAATTAGAGAGATTGCAAAACATACACCTGAGGTAAAACAAGGGGAAGAAAACCAGCTTCAACATACAACAATATGCAGTTAGTTTTAGTTTTTAAGTAAAACATCAGTTTGTTCACAGGGCCCGGGGCGTGTCACGTGTTCTGAGGGTTTCTCATTCTCAGCACTATTGACATTAGGACCAGATCATTCTTTGTTTGGGGGACTGTCCTGTACATTGTAGGATGGGTGTTTAGCAGCATCCCTGGCCTCTGCCCACTAGATGCCAGTAGCACCCCTCCCCCAAGTTGTGACAACCAAAGATGTCCCCATGTATTACTAAATGTTTCCAAGGGGACAAGAGTGCTGCCAGTTGAGAACCACTGGGTTATGTCAATGGAGTCTGAGTCTGAAATCTCAGTTTTTAATCATTTTCTGCCTCTGTTTCTAGATTGTAGAGTCGGTGGACCTTTGTTGTCCTGTCACTCTAGGTCAGCTGTTAATAGTGAGAGATGGTGCCCCTTCAGGTTGGGAGAGACCGTCAGGCCCCCTGACCTGGTGTAACCACTCTAACAGCTGCTTTTACGTGGTAGTTCCTGCTCTGAGATCTTATTCCTGGGCAAGGAATAGAGACAAAGCAAACCTGGGTAGATTCTGAAGTTGTGTATTTTTCTGTGTATATTTTCACTAATCAATTTCATTTCATGAAACTTTTAAGTCCTCATTCTTTTTTTTTTTCTAATTTATTAATTTATTTGGCTACGCCAAGTCTTATTTGAGGCACACGTGACCTTCATTGCAGCGTGTGGGATGTAGCTCCCTGACCAGGAATCGAACCCGGGCCCCCTGCATTGGGAGCTTGGAGTCTTAGCCACTGGACCATCAGGGAAGTCCCAAGACCTCATTCTTTATTCCACACAACATCTTTATCTGGTTGAGATTTTTCAAGATTGGAGTGCAGCCCGCTGGTGATCATTGCTAGCAAAGAAGGGATACCAAGGCCAGAATATTTCAAGTCTGACCTCACCTTTCAGCATCCAGTGATCAATCCGCTTCATACTCACGCACTGTGATGGGAGGGTTCAGCAGTTAGCTAGTTACGAACTAGCCCTAGGCTTAGTGTTTAGGTGAGGAATTTTCACATCTATTACAATAAGGATAAAACGTGTAAGAAGAACTGAGAGGCTTCTCGCAGTGAGCATATTCTGTACATTAGAAATAGCAGGATTGTTACCCTTGTACATTTCTCTGATAAATTATTATTAATTTCACTAAATGATATTTCAGATTTTACCAGGTGTTTTTTAGGTCCTAAATTTTAAATTTTGGCAACGCTAAAGTAATATTTAAAGATCATCGTACATTTTAGGGCCACGGTTATCTAGCTCTCCTTCTTTTCTCTTAGCTTTCTCAGCTGATAGTGAACGCGGGGGGAGTTGCTGCTGTGATTGATTGCATTGGGTCCTGCAAAGGAAACATAAGGCTGCCGGGCGTCATGATGCTTGGATACGTGGCAGCTCATTCTGAGAACCTGGCAATGGCGGTCATCATTTCCAAGGTTTGTTCTTGCTCCCTTTCCCTCTAGTTATTGCAGTGAGATACTCTAAGACAGAACCACAGATAAGTACTCTCCCACAGAGTGTAAAATATGGCCGCCCAGAGTCAAAGAATTACCAGCTTTCTTCAAGGCTTATTAGTAAGTTTCCCAAAGCAGTGCTTGAAATAAAGTTTACTTGGCAGGAAGTTTAAAGTTTTACTCAGTGTTTAATATCAATAAAATGTCAACACCTCTGAGTGTTAGTATTATATATATCTAAATACTGTGTATTTGTGTCTTGAAGGATTAGCTTTACAAATATGTAAAGCATACTTTGATTAAAGACAACTATCATAAATGACATGCCCAGTCATTTTTATTCTTTCTTATTCTTTATTTTTATTCATTTTTATTCTTCTCTACATTCTCCCCCTTCCTGTCATTTGGGCAGGAGATGACAATGGATGGCTCTCTCTCCTTCAGCTTCCACGAGCTAATCTCTCTTCATAGATGTAGACAATTCAGAGCACACGTCAGATAGCATGTTTCCAACATGCTGTTTCCTTGCTCTGGGCATTTGGCCTTATCTCAATTTACAACTTGAAATTAACCCACCAGATCATGTAGCCCTGGCTCATAGTAGGTGCTCAAAAAATATTTGTTGAATGAATAAATACTGATCTCCTGAAGCATGCTTCAAAGGCTGTGTGCTTCCAGTGTCTCTGGCAACCCTCTAGGGTGTGGGTTTCTTATCAGCCTGGAAAACCCACTGCTATATGTTAAACAGAAGTGTGGATTTTTTTTTTTATCCTTTGCTAATCCTCAGAATAACAAGGAGCCTCAGATCTTTATTTTCTACCTATTCCTTGATAATTCTTTACTTCACTCCCTTTTTATCCCTAGCTTTTCCAGTTGTTCTTCTATTACCAAAGACTCTGATAGTGACTAGAGCAGCAGTGCTGCTTTCTGAAGGATCGCCGTGGGGATATTATCAGGATTCTTGCTTCTGGGTTCTTCTGTGGGTAGTCAGAAAGCCTACCACAGGAAAAATGAGGGAAGAAGAAGCGATTGCATTTGCTCCCTGTGTTTCTTCCCCAGATTAAGCAGGAGGCTCTCCCTGCCTTTGGTCTGGGGCTGCTGCGGCCTCTCCCACCTAGTTTGTCTTCCTTTTCACTGATGATCAGGGTGAGAGCTGCAGCAGTTTGAGGCAGACCACGCTGCACTGTCAGGACTGACAGCACCTCCCGTCTACATAACACTTTCTAACGTTCAAAGCACATTCACACTCCTTGTCTCATTTGCTCTTCATAACAACCGAGGCCAGTAAGTCAGAGTGTTGGGTTTGGGGTAAAGGGGGCTGTCTTCCTTTCCTCCTGCTTCTTCAGGTTTGGTATGTCTCAGAAGTATGGACTTTCTGGAAAGTTGCCTCATTCTGAAGATAGAAAGATTCTGACCTTTTATTTCGTATGGGCAGACACACATTTTTAGTTGCAAGAAAGAAGCCAAAAAAATGTGGCAGATCTCTTCTGGAAATTGCTCTTAAAAACCCAATTTAAAGGTGGAGGCAAAAAAAGGATATATGATCATTTGGCCTTTGCTGCAGTAGCATGACCATATGATAGTGGCTTTTGTGGTACTAAATTTAAGGTGATAATTCTTACAGTCTCAAGTTAGTTAGAAAATTATGCCTCTACAGAATGAATTATAATTTGATTTGGTTATTTGACTCTTCCTCGGGTATATAAACTGTGATGCATTTGAGGCCCTTTAGTTAATTCTGTTTTGATTATTTAGATAAAATTGAAGTTTGAAATACAAAATATAAGCATATGCCACCTGTGTAACAAACGTACTCATCCCTACTTTAAAATTCCAATCATATTAAAATGGGCAAAACTATCATTTAAATGTTGACTAAAGTTAATGGAAATTTACTATTTCAGAAAAGGTTTTAGTGAATATATTTCACCTAAAATTTACTTAAATAGGATTCTTACTCATATTATTCATTTGATTTTGCATCTATAGCAGGTATTTTGTTCTCAGATCTGTTATACTTGGTGAAAAGTCAATTTTTAAAAGGATTGTAAGTTAACATTTTTAACAAAGGAAAGTAAAAGGTTTTAAAATCCTGTGCATTTTTAATTTGTCACAGTGGAATCTGGTTTTGCCTAAATACCAGTCTGTGGCATCTGATTTTTGGTTAAATGCCTCTGTTTGGGGAGTAAATGCTAGTAGAGATATTTAGTTTAGTTGGATTGTTACAGATAATTAAGGTAAATTAGTTCTAGTCATTTTATTGACTTGAAAAATGACAGCCCCTGTGAAGTGCTCATTTATTAAACTGTTTAAGAAAAAAAGAATCAAGACCAAAATGACCCCTTCTAATGTTTGGGAGATGTGGAAGACTCTTTAATCCTGCCTGGATTCGTAACTCTTGCTCTTTTGATCAACCCTGCAGGGTGTGCCCCAGTTGTCAGTCTGCTTGTCAGAAGAGCCAGAAGATCACATTAAGGCTGCTGCCGCCTGGGCCTTGGGACAGGTTGGGAGACATACTCCTGAGCACGCGCGGGCCGTCGTGGTCACAAACACTCTGCCTGTCCTGTTGTCTTTGTACATGTCAACCGAAAGTTCTGAGGATCTTCAAGTGAAAGTAAGTGCTTAATTCTTCACTGTTTTAATGAAGATTTGTTAGATTTTGACGCATTCTTTAAAATGTATAATTTAACATTTTAATTTTCATTATGGACGATATCACTTTTCTGAGTCAAGAAATAAATTTATCAGAAGAACTGAGGTGACTCTTTGAAAACGAGTTACCCTTCTCTCTAAAAATCGGTGATAAATTTTAAAGAAAGTTCTCTATTGGTAAAAAGTTGTTTGTAAAATGAATGTCTGGTTGTTACCTTCTACATTTCTATTGACTTTTCTCATGGACTAGGAATTGAATAATAGGATTTTGGAGGTGGAATTGGCCAGAGAGAACTTTAATCCATTTTACATTAAAAAAATGAGTCTAAAAAAATTTAAGGTGCATTCCAAAGGTATTCCTGAAGCTTATATTTGTTCCTTAAAAGAGAAATGACCATGAGATTCACTAAATTGAACATTTTAAAATCATGCATTAAAAAAAAAAATCAAGATTTCTGAAAAAAAAGTTACTAGCTACTGAAATGATTCATAAAACATGAATATAAAATAGGAGGGTTTTTTAAAATAATTTTAGGAAAACATGTAACTTTTTGAAAGCAGCTTTCAGAATTGATTTGGCTTGAGGGAAGTAGACAGAAAAGACAATTCAAAATAAAATTAACAGTAAGTTAAATTATTTTTAAATTTTAATTAAAACATTAAAGTAACAAACAGGAAAATACATTTGCTGGAACAACTTTAGGTGGTATAACGGGGCAGGAAGTCTGTTTGAACTGTACAGTTGAGAGGCTCTGAAAGCGATGTAGTGAGTCATTTATTTGATTTATAAATTTTATGAAAGTGAATTTGTGTTGATTTCGTTATGTTTATGTGTTTTTTTCTCTACAAATTCATTTGATTTTAAAGTTGATTTCTAAGATTAATGCTTTTTCTGTTTTTATAAGACTTTCTAGATCAAAGCAATGATTTAATAGATTTAGGGCTTTTTCCTTACTTGTCTCCAGTGTTGACTCCATTCCTTGGCAATGCTTGGTAGAGAGTAAGATTGACAATGTGCTAAGGTCTTTTCCTGTTTAACAATTCTGTGATTCTTTGACTTTCTGGTGAGAAGCCAGCAACTCCATTTCCAGTTTTGAGTTGTCCAAGTACAGCTAATTTACATATGTGTATTTTTAACCTGTGTATATACTTCTCTTTTTGCCTCATATTCTTTAACCCATTGTCATCATTGTCTTCCTTCCTCCCTCTTCCCTCCCCCCTTCCCCACATCTTCCTCCTTCCTCCTTCCTCCTCCTCACTTCTCATCCTTCCCACCCTCACCTCTGGTGATCCAGGGAAATAAAAGTGCATGAATAGTGGAGTCAATAGTAATTGTAGTTTGAGAAATCCTTGCAAGTAGTCTCTAAGGGAGTACTATATACTATTCACATGCTACCAAGTTTATATAACTTGTTTTTTAATGAATTATTATGATATTGTATAAATATCACGAGCGTGATGTTTGATAACTTTACTTTCTGAAGTCAGATAATTTTTATCTTGTATTAGTTTAACAAAGGTGGTTTTGTTAAAACATTAAGGTTTACTAATAGAAGGTTAATTCAGCCTTTATTTAATATAATATTTATTTTCAGGAAATACAGTGGGTGTTAAATTAAAAGTGATTTGTCAATCATTATCCTGTTGACAATCTTTCCAAGACTTTAAATCCATCCAAATATTTTCTTATTCTAGAGACTTAATCATTCCTTTTTTTTTCCCTTCCCCAAGGTCTCTTGGATTTCTATCAGTTGTTGTTTTAAAGGCTTTAGAGTGAAAGTCCAAGTCTGTTTGATTTGACACTATCTCAGTAGGGAAAATGTATCCAAGAGCTTTAGGAACTGTCTAATGGTGTTTCTCATTTGTTACTCTGTAGCAGCTTTCAAATTATAAGGCCCTGTTGAAGTTCATTTTGTCCCAAAGGCATGTCAGCTTCTGTAAGCATTCTCTAATTGGTTCTGATCCAGGAGAGAGAGCCAAAGAGTGGCCCCTTGGAATTTCTTACACATTTTCACACAGCCTTGATATCTGCACCTATGTAATTTCAAATACCTTATAAAAACTGAAAAAGAAAATCTTTTATATAATCAGCTTACCTACATATATTTTGAAAATATTCAGGCAAGTGCATTTTCATTTGTTTTGATTCAGAAGTATCATATCAAAATATGTCATCTTAGTTTGGCATTTGAATGGTTATAAAACTATTTCTAAGATAATTATTTGATTTAATTATTATATTCCTATTGTCTTGGTTGTTCCCCTTTATTTTTAGCAGCTTTATTGAAGTATAACTCATATACCATATAATTTACCCATTTAAACTATACAATTCAATGGTTTTAGTATCTTCACAGGTGCAATCATCACCACAGTCTAATTTTAGAACATTTTCATTCTCCCATTAGTAGTCACTCCATATCCTTCCTGCCTAGCCCCAGGGAACCATTAATTTACTATCTGTCTTTGGGGATTTGCCTCTTCTGGACATTTCATTTAAATGGAACCATATAATATATGTGGCCTTCTGTGCCTGGCTTCTCTCATTTAGTGTAAGTTTCAAGGTTCATCCGTGTTATAGCATATATCAATATTTTGTTCCTTTTAATTGCCAAATAATATTCCATTGTATTGAGATACCACATTTTGTTTTTCTGTTCACTGCTTGGACATTGGGTTGTTTCTCCTCTTTAACTATGATAAATAATGCTGCTGTGAACATCATTGTACAAGTTTTTGTGTGGACGTATGTTTTAATTTCTCTTGGGTATATACCTAGGAATGGAATTGCTAGGTCATATGATAACTCTTTTTAACATTTTGAGGAACTGCCAAACTGTTTTCCAATGTGACTATACCATTTTACATTCCCACCAGCAATGTATGAGGGTTCTGATGTTTCCACATTTTTGCCATCACTAGTTATTGTCTTTGTTTTTTTATTATAGCCATTCTAGTGGGTGTAAGTTGGTATCTCATTGTGGTTTTGATTTGCATTTCCCTGATGGCTAATGATGCTGAAAATCTCTTCATGTGCTTATTGGCTATTTATATATCTTCTTAGGAGAAATGTCTAATCAAACCCTTTGCCCATTTTAAAATCGGGCTATTTATCTTTTTATTATTGAGTTATGAGGGTTCTTTATATATTCTGGATACAGGTCCTTATCGGATACATGATTTACAAATATTTCTCCCATTCTATGGACTGTCTTATCACTTTATTGATGGTATTGTTTATAGCACATTTAAAAAAATTTAATGAAGATCAGTCTATTTTTGTTTTCTTTTGCTGCTTGTGCCTTTGGAGTTATATCTGAGAAGACTTTGCCTTACACAGGGTCATGAAGATTTACTCCTGTGTCCCCCCCTCATTTAAATAACTATAGCTCTTTGGGTCTGAATGCTTTCAGAATAAAATTAACTTTTGAATAAGAAACATTTTTCATTTTGAGCACTTTTCATTAAAGATCACTTATTAAGGAAAGCAACAATGAATAATAATTGTTTGTTACTTCTTTCATTTTCTGTGAAAAACAAGTGAAGTGGCATCAAGTGTTTGCCTAGAATTGACAGTTTTGTTTTTGTTAATTACTATTCTTATGTGTGTTGTTAAGAGGTAAAAAAAGAAAAATAGTATTGCTAGTCACTTACTGTGGTTTTTACAATAGCTTTGATCAGGGTGGCTAAAGTCAGTTTTTAGAAATGACAGAAAAATTAATGAATGTAGAACTGGAGATGCTATGCTTGTTCATAGGAAAACCAGGTTCAAACTCAAGTTGCACTAAATAGATAGCCCACAACTCCTTCTCTCACATCATCATGTATTACGTATCTAAGGATAAACACTAGCTGCTAAATGCTGTGACATTTAGCAAAATTCATATCTCTTATTCATTATTTCAAAGTAACACATTACTTGATTTCCTGAGGTAGGTAAATAAAAGGGTTTGTTGACCCTATGTAACTTCTGTACAATTCACAGAATTAAGTTGTAAAAACAGTTTTATTTCACCCCTGGCCATAAACAACCAAATGTAAGGCATATTTTCTAAAGGCTTATACATTTTAAATCCAAAGTATGACATGATCTTGTATGTAGAAAATCCTAAGGAATACACACAAACACACACATACACAAATACTAGAACTAGTAAGAGTGCAACAAAATTTCTAGGTCTAAAATCTATATATAAAAATCAATTGTATTTCTATATCCTAGTAATGAGTAATTCAAATATGAGATTAAGAAAATAGTTTCATTCACAACAGCATCAAAAAGAATAAAATATTTAGGAATAAATTTAACAAAAGAAATATGACTTGTATACTGAAAACTATAAAACATTGCTGAAAAAAATTAAAGAAGATCTGAATAAATGAAGAGACATTTCATGTTCACAGATTGGAATATTCAATATTGTTAAATGGCAATTCAATATTGTGAAAATGATGTATATATTCAATACAATCTCTGTCAAAATCCCAGCTGGCTCTTATCCCCCCAGAACTTGAGAAGCTGATCCTAAAATTCATATAGAAATGCAAAGGACTCAGACAAGCCAAAACAATCTTGAAAAAGAAAGACCTACACTGCCCAACTTCAAAACTTACTATAAAGCTACAGCAATCAAGATAGTATGGTATTTGCTTACAGAAAGACATATATACCAATGAAGTAGATCCTTTTATAGTCAATTGATTTTTCACAAAGGCAATTTAATGTTAAAATGATAATCTTTTCAGCAGATGGTACTAGGACAATTATTATACCCTCAGACAAAAATATTAGTTTGGACCCTTATCTCATACCATATACCAGAATTAACTAAAAATGGATAGCAGATCTAAGTATAAGAGTTAAGAATATAAAACCTTAGAAGAAAACATAGGTGTAAATCTTTTTAACCTCAAATTAGGAGTTGATTTCTTAGAAATGATACAAGTAATAAAAGAAAGCATTGATAAATTAGGTTTCATCAAAATGAAAAATGTATGCTTCAGAAGACATCATTGAGAAAATGAAAAGACAAGCCACAGACTTGGAAAAATTACTTGCAAATCATATATTCAAGCAAGGACTTGCATTAAAAATATATAAAGATTTCTTACAACTCAATAATAAGAAGACAAATAACCCAACTAAACAATGGGCAAAAGATTTGAATAGACATTTCACCAACAAATGATCAGTCAGCACATGAAAAGATGTTCAGTATCATTAGTAACTGTAGAAATGCAAATCAAAACCATAATGAGATATTACTTCACCCACAAGAATGGCTATAATTATAATTAATTACTTATAATTAAGACAGACAATAACAAGTGTTGATTATCATAGGGAGAATTGAACCTTCCTACATTACTGGTGGAAATGTAAACTGTTGCAGTCATGTTGAGAAACAGTTTGGCAGTTTCTCAAAATATCAAACATAAATTTACCACTACCACTCACTAACTCTACTCTTCAGCATTTTCCCAGGTGAAACCAAAAGATTCATCTACAGAAAACTTTGCATATGAATATTCATAGCAGCATTATTCATATTAGCCCAAAGCAGAAATAACCAAAATGTCCATCAGCTGGTGAAGACATAAAGTGTGATAAATCCCTGTAATGGAAGGAACAGGCACTGATATGTGCTATAACATGGATGAACTTCAGAAACATTATACTAAGTGAATGAAGCCAGACTCAAAAGTTAACACATTACGTGATTCCATTTATATGAGTTGTCCAGAAAAGTCAAATTTATAGAGACAGGAAGCAGATTAGTAATTGTCTGGGTCTGGCAGAGGTACGTGGGGGAAGGAATATGGAGTAACTATAAATGGGCATGAAGTTTCTTTGGGGATGATGAAAATGTTCTAAAATTAGATTGTGGTGATAGTTGCATAGCTCTGTAAATTTACTAAAAATCCATTGAATTGTGCACTTAAAAATGAGTAAATTTATGGTGTGTAAATTATATCTCAGTAATGTTGTTAAAAAATCTCAAACCCAGAAATTGGTAAGTAAACAAAATTTTAATTAACTAATATATTAATATTTCTCTCTTGCTGGATAATACAATTGATTATTAATCATGTATACATCCCAATCTAGAAGTTTATAGTAAAAAATCAAGTATATTTGTTGATGGAGGATTGTAAAGCTCAGTGGATTTCTAGTGTCATTAGAGTTCTTGATTAATGACTTGACAGTCTATCACCAACTTGTAACTGTTAGAATTGGAATAGAGCTGTCTGCATGGTTCAGTGGATGTGATCTCTGCTATCCCATTAGTAGACCTGTCAACAGCAGTTAAGTTCATCACAAGCTCTTCATTTCATTTTCAAATTCCAGGAGCACAAGACACAAATTTTTGTCAAGCTTTCATTGATTACTTACTTTGGTATGTGTTTTGCTTTGTATTTCAATAGAGTAAAAAAGCGATAAAGAATATCTTACAAAAATGCACCTATTTACCAGCTCTTGAGCCGTTTCTGTATGATGCTCCTCCCAATATTCTGAAGCATGTGGTTGGACAGTTCAGTAAGGTAAGACATGCTCTCTTCGCCTGGATGTGGGGAAGAAGATTAAAATGAGGTATTAACTTGTTCCTTCTGTTGGGCCAACGTTTTCTTCTGTAAGATGGGGGCAGGGTTTTACTACTTAACTTTCACTGGTCATATTGACCGGGAAGGTAATATAGGTTAATAAAATTAACATAAGTGAATAAAATTCACACACAAATAATTCACACTTTCTTCTTCCTCACATTTTCCTCACAGCTTCTGTATTGCCTTTTTTATGTTCTTGGAGAGTGAAGAGTCAACATATAAAAGCCTCATAATGCAGAGAATTTATACTGATAAGTAACTTTTGGTAATTTTCCCAGTATCTGTTAGTCTCACTCATCTGGAAACACTGCAAAGATCTTATAAAGAAAAGGAAGAAGGTCTTTGAGTCACTGACATATTTTTTGCAAAGTCCATGCACTTTACCGGAGATGCTTTCAGCAGTCATTTGGAGTCTATTGACTTCTTTTGTGAACAGTTTTAATGAACATGGCTGTCATATCTCTTAGATCTGCAGATTCAAGGTAGTAAGGTAGAAAGGTCAAGCTGCTGGAAGGGGCTCAGCCAGAGGGACTGCCTGCTGACCACAGAAACGAGAGAGAGTGAGCGCCTTCCCACAGCCGTGGATGGCCGGGAGGCGGACCCTAAGCTATCAAAGACTGGTCAGATTGTGCTCAGGAGGTTGGGTTTAAGAAAATAGGGTCTTTGGAATTAGTATCCCACCATGGCTGTGAGCTCAGGCTCTGGACCGGGGATGCCTGGATTTCCCATTGACCAGCAGCAATACCTTTAGCAAAGTCTTGACCTCTCTAAACCTTAGTATGATTACCCGTAAAATGGGGCTAATAAGAGGACCTATTTTATAGGGTCATTGTAAAGATTAACGGGATGTTATATATAAAGAGTTTAGCTTAATCCCAGGTACGTACTAAGCACTCAAAAAAAAAAGAAAAAAAAAAAACCACAAAACCCCCAGAAGTTAAGAAATGAAACATAGAAGTGGTTAAGGCTGATTTTTAAAAATTAGTAAAAATAAATGGGGGGCCAAATTCCTTTGAATAGTCAGTTATAATGCTATGTAAAGGAGGTACTACTGTTTGTATACTATATTTCTACAAACAATGAACAAAAACTGTATATCAATGTAATGTTTAGGTTAGGCCCTACAGCTAAATAGGTCCAGTTTTAGGTACTCATCTGAAAGATCATACTGCCTACTAACAGCCCTCAGTTCTCTGAATCCTTTCCATGATCTCCAACAGCTTGGTTGCCCCTCAAGCACCACAGTCACTGGATAGTAGAAGGATTTAAGTTGCTGAAGCCCCCTCAAGATACAATTCAGTGTATCAGACACCTATGCTCTGTCCTCCTCCTCCTAAGAAAATAATCAAACTTTGTTTTCTGGGTGCTAAGTAAGAAAGTGACCAGCTAATTTGATCAGCTAAGAGGGAGGGGGTGTAAAGAGATGAGTGGATCATCTGCAGAGTCATCAGCTCTTGAAAGTGAGTGGTTGACATGATTTCTGAAAGCTTCATTTTATTGTCTAATATTTTAGGCTATGGGGAGTGAGATATTGTAGTTTTATCGAACTTGCTATGAAAATGAACACTAGCCTGAACTGAGTTCAAAATAAGTCACTTTTAAAGTAAATTAGTGGGGGAACTACTGTGGTGGTGCAGTGGTTAAAAATCTGCCTGCCAATGCAGGGGACATGGGCCGGGAAGATCCCACATGCCGTGGAGCAACTAAGCCTGTGCACCACAACTAGTGAGTCTGTAGTCTAGAGCCTACAAGCCACAACTACTGAGCCTGTGTGCTGCAACTACTGAAGCCTGTGAGCCTAGAGCCCGTGCTCTGCAACGAAGAGTAGCCCACGCTCACCACAACTAGAAAAAGCCCATGGCACAGCAAAGAAGACCCAAACGTGGCCCAAAAACATAAATAAATTTTTTTAAAAAAGTAAATTGGTGGGATTTGTGGAAGTTAGACAGCCAAGATAAAATAAAGACAATACTGCATATCACATACTCTTATAAATGTGCCTTTGGGAATATTTCTTCAGGCAGAATTTTGCATTTTCTTAATCTAAGGATCCAGAGCACTAGAAAAGAGATGGGAAAGAAAGGCAGAAGGTAAAAGGATATTAACTTCGTGTGGCTGCAGACAGGTAGGAGGTAATAAAAACTCTCCAGGCTAAACAAAGTATTTAAAACTGACACATCTATAGGCTTTTCCATTTTTAGAAATACACGCTAGTGTCATCTTTTATTGCCCAGTTGATGTTTATTATCATTCTATTAGCAAGATCCTTTTGTAGTTTTAAGTATTTAAAATGGCTGCATGTACCCAGCACTCTGTTAAACATTAAGGGATGGACAAAAAAGAATAAGACCAAGTTCTTTTTCAAGGAACTTTATGATCAAGCTGGGGGACCAGATGAAACAATCAGAAAACACTTCAATGTGCTAGATTTCATGATAAACGTTAAAAAAAATTGAGAAGGAATAAGTGAATGTAATCTGAGATATTCAGAGAGGACTTCAATGGAAGAAGTACAAGTGAAAGAAAGCTGGTCTTTTAAAGAAAGAGTAAGAATGGAGGAAGAAAGAAAGGGTGTTTCTGTTAGAGGGAATTTTTAGCAGTGACCACGGAAGGAAGAAAGCAAGAACCCCTACTCCTACCTGCCAGGACCTTCCTTGTCTGTTCCTTGTCTGGTGGTCATGCTGTCTTTCATAATTAACTTCTTCACCTCCACTGGCTCTTTTCTTTCAACACACTAACATCCATTGTCTTTAAACCCAGTTACTTTATTTAGTTCTCATTGGTTGCTTCTTAAAATCTTAGATTTTTTTGATCTTTACTTCCCTGGTTTTTCTTCTGTCTCTAACACCTCCTCAGTTTCCTTTCTCTGCCTACTCCTTAGTGTGTTCTTTTACTTCCTAAATATTTATTGAGCATCCATTAGGCACCAGGCACTAGAGAAATGAATGGATGAGTAAATGAATAGTTTCTATCGTCAATGACATTTAAGTGTGACAGACACATAAACTAATAATTAAAATAGTATGTGGCAAGTGCACTGATAGGGGTTTAACAGAATGCCATGAGAGAAGAAAAGTACCCAACTCATCCTGGGAAAAGAGAGTAGGGGTGTCCCAGAGAAAGTTTCTTAAAGGAGGTGACATCTGAGCTGAATCTTAAAAGATAAGCTACAGTGGGAATTCCCTGGTGGTCCAGCTTCCACTGCAGGGGACATGGGTTTGATCCCTGGTTGGGGAACTAAGATCCTGCATACCATGTGGCATGGCCAAAAAAAAAACAAAAGATAAGCAAGAGTTAGCCAAGTAATGGAGGAGGTGTGTGGAGGGTGCAAGGGCATTCTAGGAAAAGGAAACAGCATAAGCAAAGGCAAGAAATGGTTCAGACACACTCTTTGAGGTTATTGAAACAAAATTTAGCATAGTGGTTGGTAGGGAAGGACGCTGGAGAGGTTATTTAGGACCTAAGTCACAGAAGGCCCTCTGTGCCTTGTTAACGACTTGGAGAGACCTTGAGTTTGTGTAAGCAAAGACAGATACTGCTTTTCCTTGTGCGTATATGAGTGGATCTCCATTATCTTTGCTCCTGTTCATTGCCTTTGTTCCACCACCACAGCATAAAAAGTTAATACATTTCTAAAAAGGCTGCATTTTACTTCTAATCATCAGCAAATTTAGGCTCATTATGTTACAGGTATATTGGACATAAATTCTCTTTTACATTTCCTCAGATGTATTATTGCCTTTCAGTAGTAAAAATCCAACTTGGAAAAGGAAAAGCTGACATTTTTATGTGCTTCACTTTTCAAGGTGCTACCACATGATAGCAAAGCTCGACGACTTTTTGTAACAAGTGGTGGTCTTAAAAAGGTTCAAGAGATAAAGGCAGAACCTGGATCTCTCCTTCAAGAATACATCAACAGTATTAACAACTGTTACCCAGAAGAAATAGTAAGGTGGGAAAAATGGACTTTGAGAAGGTCAAAATTATAATGCAGTTTTTCTGTTCTCAAACCTAGATTTTATATCCAGTGTCAAAATGTGGACTTTGAAATAGCACATACTTCCATTTCTCTCTTGGTCTCTTTTATCCCTCAAATTAATGATGTTCTGATTGACACATACATTTTCAAATCAAACTGGAATGTCATTTGAGACGTTTCTGTACTAATTTAATACATGCTTTACTAAAGCGTACCCAAATACAATTCAAAGTAAATTAACAATCTTTAATATGAACCTGATTTAGAAAGAGCCTCATTTTCATAGTTCCCTGCATATTATTTCTCTGCCTTAAGCTCACATTCATATCAATGAGAGTATTACAAATAGAAAAGAGATGTTGAATGGCAAAAAGAAAGTTACTGTCTATATTTAAAAAACAATGTTTTTTATGAAATACAGGTGCTTCATAGTAATGTAGCAGAAAGCTATTTTTAAGATTAATTTTTTAATGAGGTTGATTTGCAGAGCATTAAACCTAAGCCTCAGTCCTATAAGCCTAAAAGAGAACTATGCCACTAAACTCCAAATAAATAAAAGCAAAGTTATCAAGCACAGATAGAATTATTAAACAACTGAATCTTGAAAAATTTCCACAAAGCATGCAGAATTAAAGTCTATATTTATCTATATTTTTCTAATACTACACTCATTTCTTATTTTCTCTTAATTAATATTAGAGAATATAAATTCCAATGTTTAAAATTTGTTATAATTTATATGTTATATAAACTATTCTCATTTATTTTTATTTATTTATTTTTCTTCAATTAAAATTTTTTTTCTTTTATATTGGCATATAGTTGATTAACAATGTTGTGACAGTTTTAGGTGTACAGTAAAGTGATTCAGTTATACATACACATATATCTATTCTTTTTCAAATTCTTTTCCCATTTAGGTTGTTACATAATATTGAACAGAATTCTTTGTGCTATACAGTAGGTTCTTTTTCATTGTCCATTTTAAATATAGCAATGTGTACATGTCAGTCCGAAACTTCCTAAATATGCCTTCCCCCCAGTAACCATAAATTCATTCTCTAAGCCTGTGAGTCTGTTTTTGTTTTGTAAATAAGTTCATTTGTATCATTTCTTTTTAGATTCCACATATAAGTGATATCATATGATATTTCTCTTTCCTGTCTGACTTACTTCACTCAGTATGATGGTCTCTAGGTCCATCTATGTTGCTGCAAATAGCATTATTTCATTCTTTTTAATGGCTGAGTAATATTCCATTGTATATATGTACCACATCTTCTTTATCCATTCATCTGTTGATGAACATTTAGGTTGCTTCCATGTCTTGGCTATTGTAAATAGTGCTGCTATGAACATTGGGGTACATGTAACTTTTTGAATTATAGTTTTATCTGGGTATATGCCCAAGAGTGTGATTGCTAGATCATATGGCAGCTCTATTTTTAGTTTTTGAGGAACCTCCATACTGTTTTCCATAGTGGCTGCACCAATTTACATTCCCATCAACAATGTAGGAGCGTTTTTTTCTCCACAACCTCTCCAGCATTTGTTATTTTTAGACTTTTTAATGATGGCCACTCTGACTAGTGTGAGGTGATACCTCATTGTAGTTTTTATTTGCATTTCTTTGATAATTAGCGATGTTGAGCATCTTTTCATGTGCCTGTTGAATATCTGTTTGTCTTCTTTGGAAAAATGTCTGTTGAGGTCTTCTGCCCATTTTTTGATGGGTTGTTTGGTTTTTTTGTTATTGAGTTGTATGAGCTGTTTGTAAATTTTGGAAATTAAGCCCTTGTTGGTTGCATTGTTTGTGAATATTTTCTCCCAGTCCATAGACTGTCCTCTCATTTTGTTTATGGGTTACTTTGCTGTACAGAAGCTTATAAGTTTGATCAGGTCCCATTTGTCTATTTTTGCTTTTATTTCTATTGCCTTGGAAGATTGACCTAAGAAAACATTGCTACAATTTATGTCAGAAAATGTTTTGCCTATGTTCTCTTCTAGGATTTTTATGGTGTCATGTCTTATACTCAAATAAAACTTAAGTCTTTAAGCCATTTTGAGTTTATTTTTGTGTATAGTGTGAAGGAGTGTTCTAACTTCATTGATTTACATGCAGCTGACCAATTTTCTCACCACCAAGGAAACAGATATCCAGGTACAGGAGGGTCCCAAACAAGATGAACGCTAACAGACCTACATCAAGATATATTATTCTTTTTTTAAAATAAATTTATTTATTTATTTATTTAATTGGTGTGTTGGGTCTTTGTTGCTGCACACGGGCTTTCTCTAGTTACAGAAAGCGGGGGCTACTCTTCGTTGTGGTACACAGGCTTCTCATTGCGGTGGCCTTTCTTGTTACAGATCACGGGCTCTAGGCGCGTGGGCTTCAGTAGTTGCAGCACATGGGCTCAATAGTTGTGGCTCATGGGCTCTAGAGCACAGGCTCAATAGTTGTGGCACACGGGCTTAGTTGCTCCACAGCATGTGGTATCTTCCTGGGGCAGGGCTTGAACCCATGTCCCCTGCATTGGCAGGTGGATTCTTACCCATTGCGCCACCTAGGAAGCCCAAGACATATTATTCTTGTTCTTTTTTCTATCCAAGTTAAATCACACTATTAGCTAGATCAAATTTAACATTATAATAATACTGGAGAAATTTATGTAGCAGCACTTGGCCACTTATCTTTTCATTATTTGTTTTGATGATAAATGCATATCAAGCAAATATTTCTTTCATTTTTCCAAATATAAAAGACATAAATAAAGATTGTTCTGATTAGATTTAAATTGCTTTTAATTGCTAAGGTAGAGATTCCAAACTTTTTCCTGATGAGAAGCTACTTTTGAATTCCTTAGCACCAGACAGATTCTAGCTGGAATGGGGTTTCTGACAGTTAATGGATAACTTGCTGTACTTATTTATGGGTCTATACACTGAGATACATACTAGGTTTGTGTGCGTTTAGAGAGGTTAGGTAGTGATAAATGTATACCCTGCTGAGGGCGTGAGGAGTATAAGTTCTGAGCACATTTCCGTCCCTGTGGGGAATCCTGGAGATTGTGGCATCTCTGAGGTCCCTGTGGGGAGAGCTATGCAGTGGCAATTAGCTTGGCAATTAGCCAGGTAAAACCTTACAAATTATAGGTAGATCCTAATTGATTTATTGGGGACCTTTATTTTAAAGCAGTACTGTCCAATAGAAATATAAAGTGAGCCACATATGTCATTTCAAATTTTCTGGTAGCCACATTTTAAAAAGTAAAATGAAATGGTAAATAAATATTAATGATATATTTTTGTTAGCCCAATATATCTGTTTTATCATTTCAATTTGTAATCAATATAGAAACTATTAATGAGCTATTTTACATTTTTTATACTAAGTTTTTGAAATCTGGTAGGTATTTTATCACTCCTAGTACATCTCAGTTGATATTAAATTTCATTGGAAATACATGATCTGTATTTAGATTATGTAAAGTTTACAGTTGAAAAAGCAGATTTACAAGTTGTTCCAAACACACCTAAAACTTTTCCAATAACTGAATCGAATATCAGTTATTAATGTTTTTAATTAAAATTAAATATAAAAATTCTGTTCCTCAGTCATATTTCTAGGGCTCAAGAGCCACATGTAGCTAGTGGCTACAGTATGAAACAGCACAATTTTTAAAGTTTTGGTTTTTCTAAATCCACTTTTTACCATTTCTATAGAAGTACCTACCTCGTGTCTAAAACATTTAAAAGACCACAAAGGGGAGGCCTGCTTAAAATTTGTGACTAACTCAGAAATAGCCATAACTTCCTCGGTCTAGGGATAATTTGAAGAGACTCACTGTTGAGGGACAATTTTTTTCCAGGGAAGGAGGCCTTTGGTGGAGAAACATTCTTTAAGGTAGCTCTTTCTGTATGTGTGTATGTTTCTGTTTATCTGTGACTGCCTATAAGCACGCTATTGAGAAAACATAGCTCTGTTTTATTCATGTTAACTTGACAAATTGTGGAAGCAATTAATGTAATATAAATTATGAGTTTTTAAGTCAGGCATCTGATGATAAATTAACAAAGGATGAAGCAAGTCTTGAACATTAGGTTTTATCTGGAGAAAACACCTTAGGAGGTTTAATAATTTTGAGTGTTTTGGAAAATTTTAAATTACACTTACTTGATTTTTTATCCATTTATTGTATGTCTGGCAAATTTTATTTGACTTACTTTTATATGCATATAAATTCTTTTCATGGTATATGAAGCATCTCACAATGTATTAATCAATATGTATAATACTTTTATACTATATATTTTATAAAACAATAAATTTATAAATGTAAATTTATAGTACTATAGATGCCCAAAACCAATGAAAATTATTTATTTCCTAGCTTTGTATCATGAAGTATTTGTAAACTATTTATTAAACAGTTGTTTAATGTGAATTATACTCCCAGAAATTTTTGTTTTTATGTGTGGCCAGATCGCATTAAAACATACATTGAGAATAATCTGTAAGGCAGTCAGAATGCAGAAGTTGATTAGTAATGGTAGACTGTGTTGCCTAACTTATAAAAAAAAAAACCTATTAGCTATGATCACGAAAGCAACATCAGTCACTTGATGTAATGAAAACAACATCTCTGTAATAAAATATTGTCACTGGGTCCAATTTCCTGGCTTTGAAAATACCCCTTCTTTGCCATTGCATTGTTATCCCTTAAATGTTTTGCTATTTGCCTGGCACAGTCTCATGAGCTGCTGTTTCTCTTCCTTGATCATCTCTCATCTCATGCGCAAAGCATTCCTGGAGCATAAGTGGTCACGGTATTAGAGGTTTCACTCAGAGAACTATTTCAGATAAATATCTTACATTGAATCTTTTGTGCCTACTGTGCTGAATCTTTTCACAAAGATCTAATAGAAAATTTTCTTTTTCAGGTATTATTCCCCTGGATATTCAGATACTCTTCTGCAGAGAGTGGACAGCTATCAACCACTTACTAACTGAGCAAAGTTACCTTTTATACTCGAATTCACAGCAGAGTATTTATGAATGACAGTTGTTAAAGTTCTTTCTAAATATTTGAACTAAATACATTCAAAATGTATTCAATGTGAAAAACCTTTGGATATTTTCTAAGTTTATGTACTACTTTAAAAATTAGTGGCTTGAATATATGAGGAACTATTCATGTTCATTTGCATAGGATTTGCTCTAAAGGTAAATTTAAAAAAGACATTAAAGGCTCTTAAGGCATTTGCTGTTGTTGCATTGAAGACCACACACACACACACACACACACACAAACACACACACACACACACACACTTCCAACTAGATATAGATGAAAGATGGTGTTCAAAACCTCTTAATTATTTTGCCAATTCCTCATTGGCACAGGCAAGGAAGACTGGCCTTGCAAATTCCACAACAGGGATATCCAAGGGAAGTACCAGCTGAAAGAGGACACTGATGACAAAGTACAGAGCATTTGAAAGACATACTGATGCTGGGTACACAAATATGTTAGCCGAACACATGGAATCTATGGATGACCCGCCAGGTTTTCCTAAGAATTTAGGAAGTCTCCTCTTCATCCTAAGCTTTCTAAACTCTCTTCTTAGCCTACCTAAACTGTTCCTTACCTTTCCTGGGGCTGGGCAGGGTAGAAATCAATATTACGCATTATACTATTGCAGACATACTTTCCATTTTCATTGAAAGGTTTCTTCTTAGTCTAGCCCTGCTCAAGAATAAACAAGGAAGTGAGCAAATAAATTGGGTCCTCAGTGTTCTCTTGTCCTAGCTTCACATTCCCAGGTTTCAAAAGTCAGATTTGGGGGGATTTAAGGAAAAATTAGAGAAGAATACCGTGTGACTCAGACTTTACATGCATTTTCACAAACAGAGCTGAAAGGGTGATAAGAGGGAGTTGTGATAAAATTTTAAATAAAAACAGCATTAAAATTGTCCTTTTCATTTTTCCTATGTAGTGTTTCTGACCTTGGGGAATATGTGATTAGACTGGGGAGTCTTGGTTAGTTGGCATGTGTGTGTCTTTTTTTTAATCTAAAGAACATTCCTTACAGTGATCTCCCCTGGAGGCCTGGAGAGGATGTAAATGATAAACAGAGAGCCCCTTGGACACAGTGTTTCCAATCTGGTTGGCCTTCAGATATCCTTCTTGGGCTCTTTTTTTTCTCCCTCTCAGAAGAAAACTACCCATTTATTTTTGGTATTTTTCTGGATTTATCTCTGTCATCATTTCCTAACAGTACATAGCTTTGCTGTATCTTTTTAAATTTCATCATACCCAAGATTATCCCATTTCTTTTTGCCTAGTATCATTCTAGAATTGCCTGCAGTTTGACTTTTTAATACTTTTTGGGCCTATTTTATTTCCTTGCAGTGATCTCTTAGATCTATTGCCTAAGAAAATGTAATCTTTATCCTCAGTTTTGTAGCTTCCCTTTCTCTCCTTCCTCTCTGCCCAGCTTCTCTTATGAACCTTTTAACAAGCTGAGAAAATAAAGGTGGTTTCCATCTTTCTTCATTAATAATGACAGAAACTAGTCTATCTGCCGTAAGACTTCCTCAAATGTTATGGGAATGGTGAATTTCTTATTATGTATTTCTTGCTATTGTATGTTGTATTTGAAATTTTTCACTTCTTAAATCATTTCACACTTATCAAATAGTTTTAAACTAAGAAAAATAAAATATTTAGTGGAATTTGGATGCATGCTTTAAGTTGTTCATATGCAATTTGGAAAATGTATGCTATGAAATGTTTCTTGACATAATGAAGCTTTCTTTATTCTTTGATAAGTCTGAGACTTTTAAAAAAATATTTTCTATGTGTGCTAGAGGAAAAAAAGTATCTCTCACTGATGGTATTCTTTGTCATTTTCACCCCCGGTTTGAATTTTGTCAATTTGAATCCTCTGCCTCCCCTCCCTGCCCCCTGCAGTTTATTTAAAATGCAGCTCTCACTAGGGTACCTCATTTAGCTTACATGAACAACAATTTATTTTTATGACTTCAGGAATATAATGGTTGAATCTTATTATTAGTTAAACCTTATTATTATTCATTCAGTTCACCTGTTGTGGAAATAGGTGTGTATCAGTGGTGCCCAGAAGGAGACAGTGAAAGTTTGAGTTCTAGTCATGTCTGTTAAATAGTAAGGGTGATAATACCTGCTCAGCTGACTCATAAGATGCTTATGAAGATAACTTGCAATGATGCATGTAACAGTTTTATAAACTGTTCCATTCTGTGCAAACCAATATGTGATTTATGGGCAATGACAGATTACACATTTTGGCCAGCAATTGGGCACACCAGGCCCCATACTCCTAGATAAGTGGAGTTTATTCCAGATGATTTATGATAAAGAAAAGCTAAATTTCCTGCCCGCATGGAGTTTTCTAATATAAACACATTTGCCCAGACACATGGAGTAAAATAGGCACAAGACACTGAACACCAAATAGGCATATTTCATGCAGTATGTAAAAACAAATGACAACTTCATATTTACAGGAGGTTGACCTGTTTTTCTAACCTTTCCTCTCAAACTGTCCCCTTAAAGACAGGATTAAAGATTTGCTTGTTTCTAAATTTGATTTGAGGTCCTGCTTAACATAAACCCTGACCTTAAATTCCTGGATGAGGCCATCTCCAATCCAAGATGTCAGGTTTAGAAACTAACCTTGAAAGAATGAAGGATTTGTCTGTTGTGTTTTCAAATCTCTGACCCTTTCCTTAAATTCATAAACCCTGACCTTAAATTCCTGGGTAAGGCCACCTCCAATCTAAGATGTCAAATTTAGAAACTGACCTTGAGAGCATGAAGGATTTGTCTGTTGTGTTTTCAAATCATCTAACTTTGATTAAGTTAGGTGCTAGCAAATGTTGAGGCTTGTGTATACTGTGGCTTATTTTGCCACAAAATTCACTGTGTAGAAAATACCGATTTGTAGCTCTTCTATTTCAGAGATTAAAAGGATCAAATGACAGTCTTAATTGTAACTATTGTATTTACCCATTGGTTAAGGCACTTTGGACATTTTTTAGGTTTAAACTTGTTTTTATTTTAATTATTTTTTAATTGTATAGTTGATTTACAATGTTATATTAGTTTCAGGTGTACAACGTAGTGATTCAGTAATTCTATAGATTATATTCCATTTAAAGTTATTATAAAATATTGGCTATATTTCCTGCACTGTATAATATATCCTTGTAGCTTATTTATTTTATGCATGGTAATTTGTGCCTTTTAATTCCCTACCCCTGACTTGCCCCTCCTCCTTTCCCTCTGCCCACTGGTAACCACTGTATCTGTGAGTCTGTTTCTGCTTTGTTATATTTATTTCTTTATTTTTTTATATTCCACATATAAGTGATACAGTATTTGTCTTTGTCTGACTTATTTCACATAGCATAATGCCCTCCAAGTCCATCCATGTTGTTACATGAACTATTAGTTTATTTTACCTTGTTTTGTCACTGACAGCTGTAAGGAGGGAAGAAGAAGAGGAGGAATTTGGGCCATTGATTTGCAGCATGTCCTACTGATAGTTAAATACAGTGGTTTGTTCTGTTTTCTGCCACTTGAGGGTTATTTAATTAAATTCATGACCTAGGATGCTAACCAGCCCCACATCTAAAATAATTGCTTCTCTGTTGGTGAGATGTAAAGCCGGGATTGATTTTCCCCTGGCCGTTAGCTCTCCTTTCTGAGTCATGAATGTCATCTCCACTCTCCTCCCCACATAATTTGATCTCTGTATTTGATCCCTATTTAGTATACACTTCGCTAAACAGATGTCTGAGTAATTAAAATCCCACATGGGCACACTCATCAGTGAGTTACATCTATTTAACAGTCAGCTTAGAAACTTCTCACCCTCAGCTCTTCTCCCATCCTGGTGTCATCTGTCACTGGCCTTTAGCAGGCTTTAAATATTAGACTTCAAACTTGCTGTTTGTTTTCCTGCATTCATAGAACCTCTCTTTTCATTTTATGATTGCATTTTCCTCACAAGTCCCTGATCTCTTTCTCCTTCAGCTCACCTGGCTATTCTGTACAGTTTTCTACCAGCATTCAAATTCTCACTGGATGAATCATCCTATATTTCATTCATGCCAACACCAGCAATTAAAAAAAAAAAAAATCAGAACAGTGTTGTGCTGTCAGAACCATGGATTAAGAGTGCCTTTTATTTTTTTCCCCTGAGGCATAGCCAAATATTTCAGTCTGAACAATCCCCCCATTTTTTTTAACTATTTGAGATCAAATCCTGGAAACCTGTTTGGTGGCTACAGGTCACTGAAGGATTTTGATGGCCAAGAATTATAGAAGGAAAGAATGTGAGTTTGAGCAGGAAAAGGAAGTTAGGAAGGACTTATTATATGAAATTTTCTCACTTTTGAGAAAGGATTTAGAAAGAAATTTATTTATGAAAATGTTTATACTTAGAGAGAGACAATGTTCTTATGATGTCTTATGATACTGATATAGCATTACATACAACTTGAGGTTAATGCTGTAGTTTACAACAGGTAAAAGAATTCCCTTTGCAGTTGATGACACATATCAATTTTAGGAACATTTTGAAATGAGTATAGAATGTATATTTTCTGATACCTATCATTTGAGATGAACAAAATCAGATAAATGAGTGGGCAACAGTCTTATAGTAAAAAGATTCTTTATTTTCCTACTTTGAAATGAGTTAGTTCCAGTGCATTTAATATGGATCATTTTATAGATGTAAGTTTATCAGAACATGAGTGTTTCTTGTGAAGAGACTTTGTATTCACCACACTGGGAAATAAAAAAAATAAGGTGATCAAAAAACATGCAACAAGTTCAGAGGTTAACTAATACTGTTTTAGTTCTATGAGAGCAAATTCTAAAAGTATTTGTATAAACTTCATAACCGTGATTGTATTTTAAAACTACGTGAAAATCCTATTGTGCATTGGAGTTTCATTTTCGTTGCTTAGACATAACTTCTAGCCTTGTTATCGAAACTAACAAAGGCCAGGGAAATAAACAGAGACATAAATTAACAGCTGGATTCTTAGACAAATACTGCCATGGAGTAGGAGCTAGTATTTCAGGAAGGTAAACGAGTTCGACATGCTGAGAATGCTGTGGGTGTGATTTCTTTCACTGTTTGTGATCCAGCATCCTTACAGACCTGATGGCTCCTGAGCTAGGGTGATTTTCATTCTCCCCGTGCTCAGGATAACCTCCCCTTGCTCGTTCTCCAACTCCCTACCCCTCCATGCAGCTTGTGTTTAATCTACTTAAAGTTCAGGGCACTTCTTTCTCTGATCCAAGCCTTGTAAGTCTTGTTTTCCCTCCAGTCATTCCTTATCACATGTCTATCCATGCTCTGCTGTCAGCTTTCTTCAGATCATTAAAAAAGAAAAAGAAAAAAAGACTGATTCCAATAACCCATTTCTGGTTTCCCACTGCCTTAGTGTAAATCAGGGAGTATATTTCCTGACCTCCTTACAAAGTTGTGAGGGTCAGAAGTGCTCCTATGGATGAAAGGGCTGTATGCGTGGTTACTTGTGGCCAAGGGGCTTGGGCTCCAGCCCCAACTGCCTGGCTCAAATACAGTTTCAACCACTCCCTTGCTGTGTGAGCTTCAGCAAGCTGCTTATCTTTTCTGTGCCTCAGTTTCCTAATGTGGAAGATGGAGATCGTAAAGGTACCTAAGTTCTGGGGTTGTTTGGTGATGGTTACATGAGACAATTCATGTGTATTATGAAGTTGCTACATGCTCAAAAGAGTCGCTGTTTTGAGCCCCCAGCAGGTGTTAGCACAAGTGCAGGCACCTGTGAACTTCCTCACAGCCTCCTCTCTCCAGTGGGGCCTCTGGGACCTGTTCTCGTTCAGGCACTGCAGAAAGCTAGGCTATATCCCTTGGGCATGGTCTGTGACAGCTAAAGATGGGGCAGGTTGTAAGAATCCTGGCTGAGCACATGCATTTGAGGATCGGCAATTACTTTTAACAGTTGCCTCTCTTTCTCTAGATTGTGTTCACTCGGCCCGGCTTCTCCTCTAATGATTGTTTATGTTGATATTTCAGTTTGCTGCCTATTTGTACTTAAAGCCACAAAGATACATCTTTCCGAATCTGGAAAATGGGGATAGTAAGAGTATCTACCCCTGGGTTTGCAATGAGATGTAAATCAAGTGAACCCCTTCCAGAGGAGACAGGGAAGCACAATATTCTAGGGGTGCTTTTGAAAAGGAAACTGGGAAAAGAAAACATTTGTAATCCAAATATCATCACTTTGTACACATGAAATAAGGTGGAAACAAACAAAACAAAAGGCAAAAACCTTGCATTCTAAAAATGAGACAAATGATTCTTCCAAACGAACTGTCTTCTTCAAGGTGGTTCCCTCTGAACTCATAAGACATAACCCGTAATACAATGATGCAGTTTTTGCCCAAAAGGTGTTGGGATTTCTTCTTTGGAAAGGTTTTTAAGGACCTTGGTGTAAATACTAACTCTGCCATTTTATATTTATGACAAATATCTTTCTACTTCTCAACTTTTTAATATTGTTTGTAATTTCTGACATACAGATGTTCTAAATGCTTATACCAATACATCTATATATCCATTGTTTTGTAGTTTTTTTCCCACTCAAAATCCCTTATTTAAGGGGCTCATTTATATTTTCTTTTAGTTCTTTGACAGGTTCATTTTCACACTTGTCCCGTTAATCCATCTGGGATGAATTTCATAAATTGTATGAAGTGAGCATCTAATTGACTAAATTATTGGCCAGTTTTGAATAATCTGTGTCCTCCTCATTGGTGATGGTTCATTTATTGGCATATTAAATTTTCTTTCAGGGCTTTTTCTAAAATATTAATCTATTTGTCGAGGTTTTCTCAGTAGTTCAAAATCATTGTAATTATTGTGGCTTTATAATATGTATTAACATCTGGTACAGTGAAACTCCTATTATTATTCTTCCTTTTCAAAAGTATTCTGGCTACTCTCCTGCTTTTTCTTCCAAACGGAAATTAATTTTTTTCTACTTAAAAAAAGTCTTATTGGAATTTTGGTTAAAGGAATAGATACATTTATCTAGAAGCATAACAGATTTCTCAATCTATTTAAATCTTTTTGCTTTCATGTTTTTTCTCTTCTCTGTTTTTCTGTATCAGTCCCTTCAGATATTGCCAATATTATTTATATGTTAATAGAATCTTTTACAAATACATATTTCCCAACAGGTTTTTACTGGATCTGGAAAAGTTACTGGTTGTTAAGTTATTTTGTAATAACTTTTTAACCATGTCTCTTGAGTTTTCTAGGCAAAAGTATCATCTGCAAGTAAAGGTAACTTTTCTTCTGCCTTCAATATTTTACCTATTATTTCTGTTTCTTGTCAGAATTATTTCAGCATAATTTTAAATGATAGTGTTGGTAGCGGGCATCTTTATATCTGATTTTAATGAGAATGCCTCTCCTGTTATATCATTGGTATGGAAATTTAAAAATACACACGAAAGTAGATTGAACAGTAAAATCAGCTCCATGTGCCCATCACCTAGCCTCAACAATTATCAACACTTTTGCAAACATTTTTAGAGGATTATAAATTAATCCAGAATTTTTAGATGCTAATTTGGAAATACCTATCCAGAAATGGATCCAGCAATTCCATTGCTAGGCATTAATTCTAGTACACCAGTACCAATAGCACACCAGTACCTAGTACACCAGTACCAATTAATCCTAGTACACCAGTACCAATAGGCATCAAGGATGCTCAATGTAACCATACAGAATTGCAAAAAACTAGAATATGTTCCTCAATAGGTGAGGGAAAAATTATGGCACATTCATATAGTACGTAAACTTATATAATTCATATATATTCATATAATGTGTTATGAAAAATTTTTGTAGATCTATGTGCTGATATGGGAAGATGTCCAAGGTATTGTATACAATGAAAAAATCAAGTGCAGAACAATACGTATAGTATGATTCTATTTGTTTTTATTTTTTTGTAGGGGATGGTCATATGCTTTTATGTAACATGGGAAATTTCTCGAAGGACATGTAAGAAACTTTAATGGAGTTTATATCTGGGAAGGAGAACAAGGAGTGATGATGGGAGGCTGAGGAATTACAATACACTTTCTCCTCTTCCTTATAGTTTGGCTGTCCTACCATTAGCATTATTATGTTTATAGAACCTTATTAAAAGATATGATGTTGGCTGTTTGTTTAATATTTATTAAGGGATTTAAAAAAAATTAGTTGTTTTAATCAGGTGTAGATGTTAGATTTTTATTGTCTATTGAGATAACAAGGCCTTTTTCTTATATGGCCTAAATGTATAATTTGTTATTTCAATTATTTTCCTATTATTAAAATATCCTGGCATTTCTAGGATAAAATCTACCTGATCAGGTTAAAAATTACTTATTTCATTGAATGTAATTTGCTGATATTTCTGGGGGGAATTCTGGTATTTGATTTCTTATATAAGTTTATATTTTTTGACTTCATTTTGTACCACTTTTGATAAGGTTTTATAATAATTATATTTACTTCATAAAATGAATTAAATTTTAAACTATTTATGCATTCAGAAAGGGAATTACTTGTCCTTCAAAATTTGCAAGAATTTGCCTCTAAAATCTCTAGGTGAGACTTTTTTGACTTCTTCTCTGGTTTTGATCTACTTATTCTAACTTCTTATTGATTAAATTTGGGTTAAGATTTATGTTTTTCCTGAAAAAATGTAGTGGCATATAGCTAACTATACATAGTATTCTCATATAATGTTTCTAAAAAAACCTGAAACTTCATATCTATTGTCTCCTTTCTCCTTTATAATTTTATTTATATTTTCCTTTTTTAATTAGACTTGCCAGATATTTCTCTACTTTCTTCCAAATAATTACTTTTGGGATTGATCAATAATAGTTTTTTTGTTTTGTTTTGTTTTCTCATTCATTAATTTCTACTTCAATCTTTCCTAAGTCTCCTTTTCTGAGTTTAATTTTTTAAAAAGTAGTACTCACTTCCCTTATTTTTATTCTTTCATGTTCAATTTTCTCCTGCTAAACAATGTTCCTAAGTTTGGTCTGGTTTCAAATGACTGTGGGGTATTTCTAAAAATTAAATCCACTCTCAAAAGAGAAAGATTTGCTATCACTGATGATGTCTTTTACAAGAATGTGACTCAGTCTCTTTTAGAACTCTAAAGAATTCTAAAAATGTTTGAGTAACGACAATTGCAGCCAGCTTATGACCTATTCTGAAAGGCCCAAGACCTATTTGTATACATAAAACCTATACATTTGCTAGAATGATACCTGCCCTCATATATTCGGAAAGAATCAAGTGCTAGAATTTAAAGAGAAGCTCTTACATTTGCTAAATGGAATATCCCCTGATACCCATACTCAGGTTATAGACATACCTTAGGCATGTCTATAACCCAAGATATTTTAAAATGTTTTTTTCTTTCTGTGAAAATGTATTTAAATACATCATGTGTACAGCTTGGCTTCATGTTAGCTTGTGATTGAAGTTAACCCCAGATAAAACATGTTTTAAATGTAAAGATTAAAAATTGTTCACATGATAGGATGACAAAGTTTTCTCTGCAAAAATCAATTCATTATGATGATGTAGATAAGGCAGAACATGTTTTTAAAAATAATTCTTAAATGCTCTGATACACCAGATTATAAGCAATAAAAATACCTCTAATAAAAAAATATTATGCCAATAGGTAGATTTGCAGGTGTGACCTTTGCCAACACATGTAGCAGATCGTCATCAGATCCACGTTTGTAGATTACATAACAGTGTTTAAGTGGCCAGGAAAGGGAGGATTTTGTGGTCAAGAAAGTGGAAATGTCCTGTTTAACATATGACCCTGGCCAGTCTCATCTCAAATTACTGTTGATCAAGTTACAGATGGTTGCCAAGCCAAGTGGGAGGGAAGAAAAAGTTCTAACAAACCTACAATAAACAGGAGGCCACAAAGCGAGTGGCTGTTATCATTAAAAATACAAACTTACTCAAGTCTTCTATATTTAAAGTAATGTAAAGAAAAATTGTTTTGCAAAGCCTTCTGCAGCAGAAAATGTTGCCGTAAGTGGCTTTAACATATCCTTCCCTAATAAGATTTTAGCAAAGATAGAACATGGCTTTATGAATGAACCAAAAAACATATAACTAATCCCCCCGGCCCTTGCCATGACAGCTTTATGATCATGATTGAAAAGCATTTTCTTGGTTTTGCACTCACATGCATCTCAAATTTTTTAAGATTCCAAATGTTTAAAACATACAAGTGCCTGTGATCCAGGAATTTACTCTTAAGAGGAATAGGAACCTATAAATGGAAAAACGAAATTTTAATCTCACAAAGAGGCATGTATATATAAATTTATGTATTTAGTATTGGTTTCAACCGATTGCCTTTTAAAGTAGCAGTTCAGGGCTAACAGGACAGTATGCCAGAGCCAAAAATAATCTTAATTTTGTTTGCTATTGTGGCAGTGAAATTTTCAGTAAAGCACAGACTGAATGCCCAAAGGCTGCTAAAGGATTACCTACAAAGCAGAGCCTGAGGCCAAGTTTAAGTGCTAAGATTTTATTAGGAGGTGCAATCCCAGGGCAGCAAGGGTGAGGGGAAAGGCAAAGGAAAGCAAATGGAAAGCGGTGCTTCATTGAGCTGAAAATAACTTCACAAGAAAGTACAGCTGATTGCTCAGTCCTCAAGGACAGCTTCCAGACAAGCCACACAGAATCATCATACCTTGGGACCAGCTGCCTATGGAGAAAAGGAGAGAGTTTATATGCTTGCTACTTCTTCCTCTCTGCCCTCTTAGGTTGCCCTCTTTGGTGTAAGTTTGCCTTGTGAGGCTCCAACACCCCACTCTTCTGAGTATGTCTTTTGACCCTCCAGACATTTGCCCGGGAGACAAGAATAAGCTGAACCTCAAGATTCTTCACCCGAGTCTGGGACTGATGGGAGGAGCAAGTGCCTCCTACCTTCAGAATCTGGTGTGGAAGAGGCGGTCCTGAAGCCTGGCCCTCACCCAGGGGGAGGCTGTTTTGAGAGAAACCACAGCAGTGAAGGACAGGCCACTGCACTGAGCTAGAGGCTAAGATGGGGAGGCGGGGGGGGGGGGGGGGGGGGGGGGGGGGACGACTGGCAAACCGGGAAGGTGCACTAGCTGGGTCTGGTACAGTGCATCCTTCTAGGACCTGAGCTATTCCTAGTGCTATTCCTAGTTCACTGATTCTTACCGGAGGAGGAACCACTCATTTCAGAGATAGCACACATTTAGCTCTCAGATTTTGTAAATGTACTTATTTTCCACCGACCTGTCCCATGTTCCTCGACTACCCTTACCCATTACTTTAACTCTACCTCCCAAGATTTTTGGAGGTGTAATTTGACTATAATAAAATCCACCCATTTGAAGACTACAGAGCACTGGATTTTGGCAACTGCATACGTTCTATAACATCCACTCCTACCAAGGCGTGGAATTGGGCCATCACCCCCAAAGTTCCCTCCTGCTCCTCTGCCTCCCATCCTCTCGCCTCTTTCAACCCTCCTTAGGCAATCGCTTTTGTCACCACAGTTTTGCTTCTTCTAGAATTTCAGATAAACGCAATCGGACAGACTAAGGTCTTTTGTGTCCCCCGCCCCCAGCAGAATGTTTTTGAGATTCATCCATGTTGCTGCACGTATTAATACTGGGTCTCGAAGCGAGAGAGTAACACAGACATATATAAACTACCAACTGTAAAATAGTCAGTGGGAAGCTGTTGTATAACAAAGGGAGTCCAACTCGAGGATAGAAGATGCCTTTGAGGACTGGGGCGGGGAGGGTGGGGGAGGCTGGGGGGGGTGTCAAGGAAGGGAGGGAAGATGGGGATATGTGTATAAAAACGGATGATTGAACCTGGTGTACCCCCCCCCCAAAAAAAAAAAAAAAATACTGGGTCTCCTTTTACTCCTCGCTCTATTTTGGAGACTCTGTGCTAAACGTCGGGCATTTAAACCTGCATTCGCCCATCTGGAGCCCTCACAACCCCTCTGCTTCACCCGAGGCTCGGGGCGCCGGGCGGGGGAGCTTGGGGAGGTGGCTCGGGGCCGACACCAGCCCATCAGGCCGCCACGCTCGCCGCGGTCCGGGGCCCGACCCGCGGCACCTGCTGTCCGGCTGAAGAGGGGGACAGGGGGCCTGGCCGTGTACAGCCGCGGGCCAGACAGCACCCCCCCACCCCGCGACGGAGGCCCCGCAGGGGAGCCCGCGAGGCCGGAGCCACTGCCACCACCCCGGCCGCCCCCTTCCAGCCGCTGCCCTCCAGGGCCGCCAGCTCCCGAGAGTCGGCCCGGGGCCTCGGGCCACCCACAGAGGCGGGGCCTCGAGCCGGCGGGCGGGCGGACGGGCGCGCGCTGGGGCGGGGGAGACGCATTTCCGCGGACGCGTCACGGTTCCCGGCGTCTCACCGCGCGCCGTTTCCCTCCGCGCGGACGGCGCTACTTCCTGCGGGGCCCCAGGAGCCGAGTGGTCGGCTCGGGAAGCGCGGGCTCGGCCGCAGCTCCGCCGCGGCTCGGGGCGGGCGCCACGGCCCTGCAGCTGCAGAGGAACGAGAGGAAAGTGTGCCTCAGAGGAACGAGCGGAAAGTGTGCCGCCGACTCACTTTTTCCTCCTCCGCTCCCGCCTCGCCACAACAGTCCGCGGAGACCGAGTTTGAAGGACGTGGTGGAAACAGAGATGCCCGTGCTCTGCCCTTCGGCGAGGCGTAGCCTGGCCGCCGCTGTTGTCTGGCTGCCTGACGGCGAGCAGCGGCTCTATTTTTCTTCTGCCGAACGTGGTGGTTTGGGGGCAGCGGAGAGACTGACGAGGAGGCTTTGTCTGAGGGAAAAGAGCTGTTGCGAAGCGGCTCCTCCTGAATGGCGGCCGGGCCACCCTCGGCGTCTCCGCGCGGGCTCCGCGGGCGATGTTTTCCGTGTCGGTTAAACCCGGGAAAGTCTGCTCTTTCCCTCCCGACGTTTTCATTCTAATTGAAGTCTTGGTGTGTGAGGGCTGCCCTCCGCCTTAACTTACTCCATCTCCTTTAGCTGTTGTGAAATCTGATGAGACCGAGTTCTCTTCGGACCCTTAGAACATATTTTCTTTTCCTCCCCCAGAAAGAATTGAATTGGGAAACCGTGGAGGTGGGCGAGGCTCACCCAGCCTGACAGCCCTGAGATTTGTTTTGCTGAGTCCACCCTCGTGCCTCAGACGCAGGCCTGAGGAGAGGGCCGTGGGGGTTACAGTTATTAGGGGACTCCATTGTTCTGTGGTTTTATGAATATCCAGTGAAACTGCCCGAACAGAGAAGGTGGAGGCAGCTGAGCCTCAGAAAGGGGCTTCCAGTCCGCTGCGAAGGCGTCTTTTGTTTGGTTACACGACAGCCTCGGTGACAGAAAAGAAGGGAGGAGGGTATCTTTTGAGAGCACCGAAGTCCAGCTTGGGCTTGGAGCTTGTGACTGCTGATCTCTTTTGTTTCCCTTCGTAGTATTTCTTACCACCTGCTAGATGTTGCATATTTTACATATGTATTGTTTGGCTTCTCCCGCGATAAACCTGCCCTTCACCGTGGTCCCCTGGAGCCTAGCACAGTGCCTGGAGAAGCACTGGGGGCTTCTTAAGTGTTCACTGACTCAGTGAATGAAAAATACACATGACACGTTCTTTAAAGGCATCGTGAGAGAAGCACAAAACCGAAAGCCACGTGACCCAAGAAAAATTGATCTCTTCAAACCTTCTCTTTTCATTTCGGAGCACTCATTGGTAAGGAATGTCCAAGAGATAGTGATACCCCACTATTATATTTTCCAAAGGAGAATAATGAAGGAAATGAGCTTTTATGTCTAGGGTGCTTTCCACTTCATTCTAGGGATTGATTCTCTGAGGTGAGCCCACCAAAAATCAAAGAGGAAAATGGAAACCCTTTTGTTCTAGTCTTATGTGACCCTCAGACACATGTTCGACCCCATCCGGGAGTTTAGGTGGCCTGTCTGATGAGCAAGACATGGGGCTTTGGGACATTCAGAACACTTAGAAGCTGAACATCAATGTGTCACAGATATTTTTCTGTGCTGGACCCTCTATAGCATGTATAGTACATGGAAACACATCTGGGGAGTGTGTTTCACATGAAAATTAGCTGGCTAAATCCTTCTACTACCTGAAGGCCCTTTCAGAGATGACCCCAGAGAGTGCTGATTCATAAATGATTAGTTTTGAAGGAAGTGAAAATGGGGTGCTTTGAGAGTGAAGAGGATCAGAACAGCCAGCTCCTCTAAGGAATTACCCTGTCTCAACCTCCATTTCTTTGGAACATTTGGTTGGGAAAGGGCCACACCTTGGCTAGGAAAGTTTATAATACCTGTCAAAGTATACGTGACAGATTGGAAAGTCCTCCCCAAAAAATAAGTTTAAGATCTCGTGTATTAATGCCTCAGCCAACCAGTAATCATAGCATCCTGACATGCAAAACTGGAGGTATCCTGTAAGATCATTAATTCAACAAGTATACTATATTTATTTAGCATTATTATGTGTCAGGCCTTGTTCTAGATGCTGCAGATGTAGTAGTGAAAAACAAAACAAAACAAAAAACAGCACAAAAATGCCTCTCCTGTTTTATATTGTTCTATTCCCAGACCCCTTCCATCTTTTCACTACATATTTTTTCTTTACTAGTTTTCACCTTTCATTTGCCATCTACTTTACCATTTTCAAAACATTTGTATTTTCTGCCCCTCACTTCATCCCAAATATGAACATATCAAATAAAAATACATGATGAAATACATTTTAAAAGTCAAGTCCTTTTAGTTGCTCCGAAGCATGTGGGATCTTCCTGGAACAGGGATTGAACCTGTGTCTCCTGCATTGACAGGCAGATTCTTAATCACTGTGTCACCTAGGAAGTCCCTCAAGTCCTTTTCAAAACTGAAATGTTTTACCAAAAAGAATCCATTTTCCTTTTATGGCTATAATTTTTAAAAGTTTAAAAATGATTTTCCTGGTTTCCTTCAGTTGGTTATTGTGTAAGTGAAGATAATTACTCTGCAGTCAGCTTTCACCCTTCCATAGGAATGTTTCCTTCACCCATACTTTGCCGGACCATACTAATCTTACAATAAAGCATACAATAAAACATTATGTGGAGAGTAGCAATATTAAGTCTTTAAAAACAGAAGTGTTCCTTTTCCAGATTTTTTAAAAAGGAGTAAACTGAATGTTGGCTTAGAGATTCAGAATATAACTGTGCAACAAGGTTCTAGGGCATAACACAGTACCAGTTAGTTTTACTAACTCAACTCTTTTTCAACAGTTTTCTTTAAATATTCTCCCTTTCATTCAGTCCAAAATGCTCACTGGCCCAAATGTTCCCTGAAGACTATGGCTTCACTATAATACTTCCCTTTCCCCATTTCACATTTAAATGTGTTATGTTTCAATTTAAACTGAGGAAGCAGCCTCTTCTCTATCCTCCCTCACCTCCTCCCACCCGCACTGCCAACCCCCAATTGCTCAAGCCTAGGGATTAGAGCTGGATTACCCAACCTGCTAGTGATTCTCAACCCTGGTTGGCACATTAGAATCACCTGGGAGGACTTTAAAAAAATACTGATTTCTTGGGCCTACCCATGACCAATGAAATTAGAATCTGTGGAGTTAGAGTCCCAGCACTGGTATTTTTATAAAGATCTCAAGGAGAGTCTAATGAAAGCTAGTTTGAGAAGCAGTGCAGGAGGCAGCTCAAGTATCTGTCTAAGGCAACTATTCTCAAACTTCAGTGCTTCAGAATCACCTGAAAGGGCTTGTTAAAACACAGATTGCTAGGTCCTACACCCTGTTTCTGATTCAGTAAATTAGGGGTGGGACCAGAGAATTAGCATTTCCAACAAGGTGATGGTGCTGCTGCTGCTGCTGCTGTTTCAGGGATTAGAACCACTGTCCTAGGACACCAAGGAAAACGGGGGCACCAAGAAAAAGTGAGAGGGAAAAAAATCAGATGGATTGTATTTGATACTTCAAACAAAGCTTTGAAGTAACTATCATGGTACAAATCAAAAACGTTTTGAGCTTCTTCTTTATTTTATGGCTAGTATGATTTTTTATTTAGAGTTGTGTTTGGGGAGAGAGATAGGACTCCCATAATTCTTTCATTGCTAGAAATGGCTTCTAAAGGTCTTAAGCCCTCTACAGTTAAGTACCCCACAAGCCAATGCATCTCTTCATGTAAATCATGGCTTTCACCCTTCTGTGAGAATGTTTTCTTCACCAGATTTTCCCTGACCATAACGAGTCATAGTAGCTCACCATAAAACATTTATGGAGAGTAGCAAAGTAAAATAAACACACACACACACACACACACACACACACACACTCTTCTCACTTTTCCCAGCAAAAAGCTGTAAGGCTGAAATAGTGTTTATTTTGTCTTCCAGGTGATAGGTGAATGTATCTTGCATGTTCAACCCTGTAACAGAGAACTTGACCCATGGAGGGCATGCAAATACCATTGCAAGAGGACCTGTCAGAGTTATGGAAATGAAAGGTACTTTTGCTTTTGAATAACTCTTCCATCTGTTTTTTGCACTTTATCTTCTGTCTACCAGCACATGAGGTATTTCTACTTTACATGGAGAAAATCAGTTGCAGGAAGGTTTCAAACTTGCCCAGAACCATTAGGTCTGAAGTGAGTGCTCTTTGCTCCCAAACTCTGCATTCTTTTCTCTAGAATGTGCTGTAATTCAAATGCCACACACTTTGTCTGAGGAAAGAGGGAAAGAATTTGAGATTTTTTTTAATCATGTAGAAGTGAAATGTAAGAAAAACACCCTACATTTTTCAAGTCCATGTAAGTAACAGGGTTAATGTGTAGTTAGAAAGAATTTAGATGCAATTTATAATACCTTAGGAAAGAACAGTTTGAAATGGGTGTAAGATGACAACGTGGATGGACCTTGAGGGAAATATGTTAAGTGAAATAAGTTAGAAAGAGAAAGACAAATATGAGTATATGATTTCACTTATATGTGGAATCTTTAAAAAACAAACAAAAACCATGCTCAAGGAGACAGGGAACAAATTGATGGTTGCCAGAGGTGGAGGATAAGGGGGTATGTGTGAGAAATGGGTTGAGATCAAAAGGTATAAACTTCTAATTATAAAATAATTGTCAGGGGATGTAATGTACAGCATGATGACTATAGTTAATAGTACTGTATTGCATATTTAACAGTCATTAAATAGTAAATCTTTAAAGTTCTCATCAAAAGAAAAAAAATTCTGTAACTGTGTGGTAATGGATGTTAACTAGACTTATTGTGATCATTTCACAATATATACAAATATTGAATTATTGTATTGTACACCTGAAAGTAATATAATGTTGTTTGCCAAATATACCTCAATTGAAAGGAAGGAAGGAAGGAAGGAAGGAAGGAAGGAAGGAAGGAAAGAAAGAAAAAGAAAGAAAGAAGGAAAGAAAGAAAGAAAGAAAGAAAGAAAGAAGAAAGAAAGAAAGAAAGAAAAAGAAAGAAAGACAGACAGACAGACAGACAGAAAGAAAGAGAAAGAAAAGAAAGAAAGGAAGAAAGAAAGGGAGAGAGGAGGGAAGGAGGGAGGAAGGAAGGGAGAAAGTAAGGGGAGTAAGAGAAGTAGAAAAGATTCAAGGTAAAACACTTGTATAGTTAGCTAATAGTTCTAGAGCTGAAAGAAATTCTGATGGACCTTAAAAGAAAACAGGGCAGAAGACTCACCTTTTCAGTTAACTACTGCTGTGTTACAAGCCACTTCGGCTTAAACAAAGACTGTTTTACTTGGTCATGATTCTTTGGGTTAGGAATTCAGTCAGGGCTCAGTGAGGATGGCTCTTCTTTGCTTCATGTCCTCTTGACTGGGGTGCCTCAGCTGGAGGATCCAAGGTGACCTCATCCACTTGTCTGGGCCTTGGCGCTGATGGGGCACTTTGGTTCTCTTCCACGTGCTCCTTCTCTCTCTCTCTTTCTCTCTTTCCCTGCCATGTGGTCACACATCTTTCAGTAGTCTAGCCCAAGCATTTTTACATGGTGGATGTCTTCTAAGGAGTGAAAAGGATTACAGAGCATCAGTTTCACTGTATTCTGTTGGTTAAAGCAAGTCCAAGGGCCAGCATGGTGTCAAAAGATTAGGATTCCACTGTTGATAAGAGAATGGTACAGGCACATTGCAAAGGGGATATCGTTCTGCTGATTGAAAGAAACCAGACACAAAAGAGTACACTATGTATAATTCTATTTATGTGAATTTCTGGAAAAGGTAAACTGATATATCAGAAAAGAAAGCAAATCACTGGTTGCCTGTGGCTGAAGGGTGGTGACAGCAAAAAAGCATGAGGGAACTTTTTAGGATGATAGAAATGTTCTGTACCTTAATTGTGGTGGTGTACACACAGGGAATATTTGTCAAAATGTGTGCATGTTATTATAACTATTAGGTAAAGTATACCAAAAAAAAGCAGGAGATAGGAGGGACTGTGGGATCATCTTCAGAAATAGTCTGCTGTACGTAAAAGTTGAGATCTGAAGGAACCTTTGAAGATCATCTAGTCCGGTGTCTTCACTTTACACATAAGGAAAGTGAGGCCCAGAAAGTGGAACTTAGCAAACGATACTCTGTTAGTGACAAAACCAGAATTGCAACCCCGTCTTTTGACCACAGTCTTTCTCTAAGAAAATTGGGGAAAAGGATGCCCTAGGCCTGTGTTCCATTGAGGCTCACTTAGATATAAGCATGTCTGGGAGTGAAGGCTGGACCATGAGAGCTGTCAGTATCCCTTTGTACTCTAGAAGTTTTCAGGGGTCTCCAGTGCTCAGATTTCTGCACTCTGTTCCATATTCTGAGAGACTATGGACAAGTTCCTGTAACTCCTGCATAAGTCAGTGCCTATAATAAAGGTGAATGGAGCAATATTTATACATAGAACCGAACACTGTGTAGAAAAAATAAGAGAAGAGCAGCTTTGCCTCAGCCACCTTTGTCTACAGTGCTGTCTCTGGATTTCCTACGAGGGTGCTGGTGGGAAAGGGCAAGGAGGGCTATGGAACTGAAGAAACATTATTATTCACTTAGGTTTTACTAAATTAATAAACCTACCTTTTAGGCTAGTAAGGTAAGAATTATTGCTAGCTTTCATAAAGTGCTTCATAGAGTAAGATAAGGTTAAAACAATAAAAAATAGTATTGCCACTCATAGTAATGGGCAAATGTTAGGACATATTTAGGGAATTTGATAAAATGAATACAGTTCATGCTCTACTTTTAATATACTGTCTTGTGTGTGTGTGTGTGTGTGTTTTATTTATTTATTGGCTGTGTTGGGTCTTTGTTGCTGTGCAGGCTTTCTTTAGTTGTGAGCGGGGGCTACTCTTCATTGTGGTGCATGGGCTCCTCATTGCCGTGGCTTCTCTTGTTGCGGAGCATGGGCTTTAGGTGCGTGGGCTTCAGTAGTTGCACCATGTGGGCTCAATAGTTGTGGCACACAGGCTTAGTTGCTCCACGGCATGTGGGATCTTCCTGGAGCAGGGATCGAACCCTTGTCCCCTGCGTTGGCAGGAGGATTCTTAACCACTGTGCCACCTAGGAAGCCCTAATATACTGTCTTTACTCAGAAAAAATGATTTCAAACCTAGTCCAAAGTATCTCAGACATTTATCAATGTATCCAACTCCTTTGGATGCCAAAGAACCTTTTAAAAAAAAATCTGAAAAAAAAATATCTGCAAGAGATGGCAGAATGCTGTGGGCTGAAATGATTTGTGACTGGTACATCAGAGAGTAATACTGTGCTGATCTTGAGCAGTCACCCAGAGAACTACGGACTTGAACTGTGGAGGGACTCTGAATTTTTGCTAACACCAAGTCACTTTTGGAATTAGTTACCATAACACTAAAAATGAGTGATTCTTTTTCAAGAGAACATCACTCTGATACATTTCTGAAGCTTGGAGTTTTCTTCATTTTGGTTTTATATGGTTGTCATTTCCCTATTTTTCTATTACTTGTATCTTAAAAATTATTATATAGTAAGCGTCGTAAGTGAAGGGACACTGATTTGCATCTTGAACTTGTGGTTTCTGTCTCAGAGCTGCTGTTTGGGAGGAGCCTGTTCTTTCACAAACTTGAAGGGCAGTTGCTGAATAACTCCACTGGCCTAACACTAATGCCGGGTGGGAAGTGATGCATTTATGGAAATAATTCAAGCCAAAGAAATCTACTCTTGTTTGGATTACCCCAGCTGGGCAGTGCTTTGCTCCTGAATGGATTCCCCTTGGGTTAAGGTAGGTTTGAAGAGGGCAAAACAACATGGGAGATAAGGGAATCAGCCCAGGGCTCTCTTAGAGTTTATAACCTCAGCAACCCTACAAACTTAGCTTGGTCTAGGCCAGACATTCTCAACTAAAGACCTTTTTAGAAGTTGTACTTTCACTCCATGGCTGCCATGTTTTGGAATATCTGGGTTACCCCAAATGTAGTATTATTCATAACCCTTGTAGCTTTTACTGAGGTCCATGCACATTTTGGTAAGGTTTTTTCCAATAGCACTGAGAACCATGGACAGATCACCAGTACTACCAAAAAGCTCAAGAACCCAACATGATAGGAAACTGGAGAGGGAGATGAACCAAGACTGCTAGGTCTTCTACATCCCAGCCAACCTGGCTGCCACTTCACACCATCACCACTGTTCCTCTGGAATCGATGGTTGTTTTAATCACCTCCTTTTCACGCCATCGGTAAGGCCAGAATTCGCACCCTAGAGTTATGGGGATGCCCAGACACACAACCCCTGACACTGGACAGATGAGACTGACAGCAGTTTGTTGATCACCTACACTCACAGCCAGGGGGAGGAGGGCACTGCACACAGGGCCACGTGAAGATCGTACTCGGGAATGGAATGAACAACCAGGAGCTGTGTGTGGGGATGGGGGGCAGCCTTCTTTGTAGTATCAAGAGGGTGAAGTGCCCCCTGATTCCCATGGGAGGATGTGACTGGCTTATTTGAATTCTGATGGCTGGCAGGGAACTGAAACCCACTACTCAGGAATTAGCACCTGGTCCATTTAATAAGGAGGGTTGTGTGGCTGGAGGCCCTTATTTTCTGGAGCAGAGTGGGGAGGAGAACTTGTGGTTAGGTCATTCGAGGTCTTCCATTTTCCCCAGATGTCAAGACATGCATAATATTGGGCCTTAATTTTAGGCCTTATGCCAAGTCAGGACATTGTATCTAGACCACCATCTACAATGTCCTCTTATAACTGGAGGAAAAAAAAAGGTGGAGTGAGGCAAAGGGTGAAAGTCAAATCTTTCTAGTTAATACTTTCAATTAGTCACATAGCAAGTGCTCACTGAATATGTTCATGTGCCAGCACTAGGCTAGGCCCTGAGACTTAAAGGTGAATGGAGTACAGTCCTATTTTGAAAAAGTCAAATAGAGGAGAAACGGAGGACATGAGTAGATGGTCATACTGAGCGTCAGATGCAGGAGCCAAAATTGGTGCATGTGCTGTGAGAGCACAGTGATAGAGGCAGGTCATCCAGGCCCCTGAGCTGGCCTTGAACGATGAGTAGGAGTTTGCCAGTCAGAAAAGGGAGAGATGGGAGCATCATATCAGAGGGACCAGCATGACCAAAGGTGGAAATGATCACAACATGTTAAAAATAAGTGACAAATAGTCCAGCAAGCAGGGGGAAGGGGTATTGTTAGCATAGTGATTGTGGCAGGATTGACACAGTCTCAGAGAGGCAACCTGGGATAGGCAGGAACTTTGTACCGGGAGAGCCACCCTGGGAGCTTTCTGCTTCTCTCACCCTCCTTCCCCCACATTTCCCTTCAGTCCTCTTTCTCCCACAGGCATCTTCTCATATTGCAGAATCAGATTCTGCCCTTATATTATGGGGAGTGGGGGTGATGGGAGCAAGATGAGAGGAGATGAGAGGAGTGTACTAAGGGGACCAGAATAAACTTCGCTCTCTTGACCATCTCACTAAAGGCTGCCTCTGAATACATGTGTAAAATATTGTGCCAAAGGTCCCAGGCACAGGCCAGGTCAGCTGGGCACTGCCCAAGCTTTGTCACAAGTGCTCAGATTGCCTGACCTCTCTCTCCTGCTGCTCTTGGAATCTTCTCCATGTTCTGCTACTGCTCCCCTTGGCCATGACGATCAACTCTGTAAAAGCCACAGACTCCTGTAGAGAGTGAGGAGGCAGGAACCAAGCAGCTGATTTTCCTGGAGCAGAAATAGGGGAGAGGGAGTTATAGGTATTTTTATCCAGTTCAGGAACTCTGCCATCAACAGTCCTACTTTAGACGGATAGATCTTCAAGCTGTATTTATTTTCTTATACAGTGTTCTGCTTTCACATGTGCTGATATCTTGGATTGGAAATTGCCTTCCCTTCATCTCTCCCTACATTCTCATCTGAAAAACTCCTACACATCTTTCAAAACCTAGTTCAAAAGTCACCTCCTTAAGAAGCCTCCCTCGGGCAAGCTAGTTGCTTTCTTCTGGCACTCCCTTAGAAGCTATTTTACACTTTTTTAAAAACACTGAACACATTGATTATGATTCTGTTTGCATGCATTTTCTTCACTCTTATCTAAATTCCTGAGGCATCTTTGTTTCCATAGCAACCAGCAGTAACAGACACATAGTAGGTATTCAGTAAAACTTAAATGAATAAAAGGGGATGAAAGCCAAAGAAAACATTTTAAAAAATCATACATATGGATCAAGCTTCCAACTACCAATTTACAGAAAATAGAGTACAGAAAAAGATGTTTTTATTTTCCTGCCACCCCAGGATATAATCAGCAAAATTCTGAGAGAGGAAACCCTTTAGGACAAACACCCTAATTTCTTGGAAAATAAATTGCAAGGGGGGAAAAAGAGAGTTGGAGGAGGACCAGTAATTTAAAAGAAACTTAGAAAACCCATTAAAACAACAGCAAAGCATGGACTTTACTTGGATCTTGATTATTAAAAAATATTAGATTATGACACGTATGAGACATTGGAAATTTGAACATGAGACATTTGATGACTTTAAGGACTGATTGTTTTATTTTTTATTATTATTCTTTTTTTTTTTGGCTGCATTGGGTCTTCGTTGCTGCATGTGGGCTTTCTCTTTTTCGTGGTGCGCGGGCTTCTCATTGTGGTGGCTTCTCTTGTTGTGGAGCACAGGCTCTAGGCACTTGGGCTTCAGTAATGTGGCGTGAGAGCTTAGTTGCTCTACATCATGTGAAATCTTCCTGGACTAGGGATCAAACCCGTGTCCCCTACATTGTCAGGCAGATTCTTAACCACTGCACCAGGGAAGTACCCTGTTAATTGTTTTAGACATGATAATGGTGATATGTTTACTTTGAAAAGAAAGTAGTCATTACATTTTATTTAGTTCTGAAATGTTTATAAGTGAAATTATATGTCTGGAATTTGCTTCAAAATAGTGTGGGAGGGAAGAAGTGGATGAGAGTGTGAAGGGGGCAGGTTTGGCCACAGGGTTGATGGTTGTTGAGGCTGAATGATGGGTGGGCACAGAAAGAATCACCCTGTACATGTTTTTATGTATTGCATTGTTTAAAAACAATAAAAAGTCTTTAAAATTCTTGAATATTTTTTGCATTTACACTTTGCTGTGCAGTAACTACTTTAAATAACAAAATTGAAATGATTACTCCTCACCTCAATGTGAAAACAAATTTTGTTTAATATATGCATATGTGTGGTTTTATTATGTATTTGTGCTAGAATATTTTCCAAAGGAACATGTTTATTTAAAAAAAATAAAGCCAATTAGAAAATATCTTATGTTTAGAAATTCACTTTCTTTTTTCTTTTTTTAATATTTATTTTATTCAAGTATCGTTGATTTGCAATGTTGTATTAATTTCTTCTGTACAGCAAAGTGATTTAGTTATACATATATAGACACATTCTTTTTCATATTCTTTTCCATTATGGTTTATCACAGGATATTGAATATAGTTCCCTGTGCTATGCAGTAGGACCTTGTTGTTTATCCATTCTATATAAAATAGTTTGCACCTGCTAAACCCAAACTCCCAATCCATCCCTCCCCCATTCCCCTCCTCCTTTGCAACCACAAGTCTGTTCCCTATGTCTGTGAGTCTGTTTTTGTATTGTAGATAAGTTCATTTGTTTCATACTGTAGATTCCACGTGTAAGTGATCTCATATGGCATTTGTCTTTCTCTTTCTGACTTACTTCACTTAGATAATCTCTAGGTCCATCCATGTTGCTGCAAATGGCATTATTTCCTTCCTTTTTATGGCTGAGTAGTATTCCATTGTATATATGTACCACATCTTCTTTATCCATTCATTTGCCGACGGACATCTAGGCTGTTTCCACATTTTGGCTACTGCGAATAGTGCTGCTATGAATGTAGGGGTGCATGTATCTTTTTGAGTTATAGTTTTCTCTGGATATATGCCCAGGAGTGGGATTGCTTAACCATATGGAAACTCTATTTTTAGTTTTTTGAGGAACCTGCATACTATTTTCCACAGTGGTTGTACCAGTTTATGTTGCTACAACAGTGTAGGAGGGAGTTCCCTTTAGAAAAGAAAGAAATTTACTTTCTTAGCCAAGTTTTAGGAACACATCTGTTTTTTCAATATATATAGTTGAATCTATCAACTACTAAACTGTAGTATTTTAATATTTGTTGCCAGTTGCAGACAGTTCTCAGGTGCAAAGCAAATTTGGATAAATAGTTTCTAAGCACAGTCATCAACAACATCAGCAATAAGTAGATTTTAGAGTTTGTTCACTTCCACAAAGTCCAAAGTTCTATGAGTTAAACAATGAGTTTCCAAGGGTGCTTATCGGTGTGAATAAACAAGGTGTGGTGATACTCACACGGGCAGTTTTTGAAAAAAAGAAAAGAAAAGAAAAGACTTCACTGAATCAGTTTGCACAATATTGATTATTTAGAAAGAATATTTTATTATCTGCATCTTCAACATAATATTGCCTTAAATTTTTTTATGATAAATATCTTCTGAAACTTTATATAAAAACTTGGATTTCTTTTTGTCAGATTTGCCCAGCATAATCTGGGGATGAGGGATCATTTTCCTGCCCCTCGGCAACTCACCCTGCAAATTATGGACAGTCAGTTGGTCCTTGGAACCAATGGTTGCCACTAAGTGTGTGTTTAGTTAACATAGCAATGTTGTATGTAAAAGTTTAGTTTTTTTTAAATATAAATTTATCTATCTATCTATCTATCTATTTATTTTTGGCTGCATTGGGTCTTCCTTGTTGCACCGCCGCAGGCATTCCCTCGTTGCTGCGATTGGGGGCTACTCTTCGTTGCGGTGCTTGGGCTTCTCGTGGTGGCTTCTCTTGTGGAGCACAAGGCTCTAGGCACTTGGGCTTCAGTAGTTGTGGCACACAGGCTCAGTAGTTGTGGCTCGTGGACTCTAGAGCGCAGGCTCAGTAGTTGTGGTATACAAGCTTAGCTGCTCTGCAGCATGTGGGATCTTCCCGGACCAGGGGACCCATATCCCCTGCATTGGCAGGCAGATTCTTAACCACTGAGAATCAGGGAAGTCCCAAAGTTTAGTTTTTAAGTTAATTAAAAACATTCCTCAGTTTTGAAAATGTCTTGAGATTTTTTAAGGTATGTGTGAGTATTGCTGTATGACCAGGAAGTTTATTGATTGTCTACTATGCCACCTAACATGCTCAGTTGCTTTTCCGATGCTGTTTCATTTAAACCTCCCAATATGCAATCACGAAGAGTTTTACTATTTCCACTTTGCAAATGGGGAAAGTAAGGCTCAGAGAGGATAAGAGACTTGTCCAAGGTTACAGCTTATAAGCAGTGCAGGGAGTCAAGTGTTGGTTATACTCTTTTGCTCTTGTACCCTGTTTATTTTCTCCTCAAGTTTGTGAGCCCCTCGAGAACAGTCTTTCATTAGTCTTTGGGCCTTCATGCTTCCTTAATCAAAGTGGATGTTTAATAAATATTTGTTAGATAACCTCAGCAAGTCATCCAAGTGTCAACATCATACAGCTGTAACCTCCTTAGGCCAGGAGCTGGGGTTCTTGGCCCATATTTTCCAAGCTGGCCTTTGGGATTATGTATGATTATACAATAACCACTTAAGAAAAATGTTTGAGAATACACCTGGAAGCTTAAAACTACATAAAGTAAGAGTGGGAAAAGGGATGATGCCAAAGAATAGGGTCCAGGTTGAAAAAAATTGAGGTTTAAATTTGGAAAATGACAAATCAACCAGAAAGGTTGATGTAGTTTGGTCTTCACTCTATAGTCTTATTTCAGAACAAGTAGAGAAATTAACAACCTATGGAAGAAGATTCCTAGAACACTGGGATCAAGTCAATACACCTGATAGTTCTGGAAGACAGAATTTTCAGAGATAAAAATACAATAGATCACTCCCTGAACTCCCTTCCTCAGGCCATGGATGTCTGCCTGACTTCCCTTGGCCAAGAAGGAGTATTTCCCTGATGTGGCCCTATCTGTGGTATCAGTGCAGCCTCATCAGAGATGAGGCACTTGACTCAAACCACCGTATGCTTTGACAAGTGTGATTGTTAATTTGATATGTCAACTTCACTGGCCACGGGGTGCCCGGATATTTGGTTAAACATTATTCTGGATGTGTCTGAGAGAGTGTTTCTGAATGGGATTGGCATTTGAAGTGGTAGACTGAGTAAAGTAAATGTCCCTTCCAGTATGAGTGTGCCTCATCCTCCACTGAATGCCTGAATAGAACAAAAAGATAGAAGGTGTAGAGAGAACCTTCTCTCTCTCTCTGTCTTTGAGTTGGGACATTGGTTTTCTGTCTTTGGACTTGGACTCAGACTGGAACTATACCATGGCTCTCCTGGGTATCCAGCTTGCAGACTGCATATCTTGGGACTTCTTAGCCTCTATAATTGTGTGAGCCAGTTAGTTATAATAAATCTCTGTCTCTGTCTTTTTCTCTCTCTGTCTCACTCTATATATCACGTTGGCTCTATTTATCCTGGAAAACCCAAGATAAATACAACAGGTGAGATGTTAAATAATAGCTAATAATACTACCTACCGTTTATGCCAGTATCTGCCAGGGGCAGTACTAAATATTTTACACAAGTTATCTCATGTAATCTTCACAGAACCAAATGAAGAAACTAAGGTTCAGGGCATCGTGATTTTGCAGCTAGAAGTTTCAAAACGGTTCTGTTGAACTCTAGAGCCCAGGCCTTTTCTTTCAGGTGTGATGCTGGATGAGGATGGCCAGCAGTGCCACGAAAGTGGATTTGTGTTTAATGAGCTCTTGTGGCAGAAGTTTGTAAGCATTCACAGTTACTGAGGAGCTGTGCCCTAGAGAGATGTAGAGAAGACCATGAAGGCGACAGGTAAACCCAGGAATAGAGGCCTGGCCCAACACCCCCAGAAAAGCTCTTGAGCAAAAACTCAGTATTTAACACTCAGAGCACAAAGTGAAAATGTAAACTAACTTTAAGGTGGAGTCTACATTTTCAAAGAAAGGAGACTCACTTTCAAGAAAGGAGCAAACTGAGTGGATGAAGCTACTGGAAAATTTTCCCTGCTGTTTCTAGCACCTGCTCTTCTATGTCTAGACTTCCTTCCTGAGTTCCTCCCTGTGCTGTGACAGCCCAGCACAGCTATTAGAGTCACGCTTCTAAAGAATCAAGTTTACTGTAGGCTCTTTGAGAACAGGTCCTGGGGTCCTGATGAGACTCCAATCTGAGAGATGCTACGCAAATATTTGCCAACCTCTTCCAGGAATCAGAGCACACTGAGTGAAAACTAGGGGCACCTTCATTATCCTCTTTCTTAAGAAGTTTTTTGTTTTTTGGTTTTTGGTTTTTTTTAAAGTCTTGAAACCACCAGTATACTGATATCAAAAGTGTTCCCTAACACCATGGGTCTAGGGAAGCAAATACACATTTCAGTATTCATCCCAGTGTAAGGTGCCTCACAGGGGCTCAAAGGGAGCTGTGACTACATGTAATATAGGTTCTGTAATGCTTCAAATTCAGATTCTGACAATATACTGTTGCATGGTTAAAATCAATATTGTAAGTGTTAGGTGAAAAATGACCAAATGCTATAGTAATTAAAAAACAGAGATAGCACTCAAATCCAACCCATTAAAATGCTCTTCCTTTCCTACAAGTTAAATGGTGAATCTGTTTCCAGAAGCTGTTTTATTTCTTCCCAGGACTTACACTTACATCCCTCTCCTTGGATATTTTGTTGAGTAGAGAAGTTACCTTAAAACTCAAGGTCACAAGCCAGCTTTTCAAAAGGGTCTCTTTTAAAGCCCATTGTTTCCAGACGCACCCTCAGTATGTCCCTTCTTGTATAGGGCCTCGGATAATAGTAATAGCAGTAGTAGCAGTGGTAGTAATGACAATGACCATAGTGGCTAACATTTATATAGTGATTTCTGTGTACTGGGAGCTTGTTTTTGTCAGGGCTGCTGTAACAGAATACCATAGAGTGGGTGGCTTAAACAACAAGCATTTGTTTCTCACAGTTCTGGAGTCTGGGAAGTCCAATATCAAGGTCTAGTGATATCCCACTTCCTGCTGTGCAGATGGCTGTCTTCTCCTTGTATCCTCATATGTTGGGGAGCAGAGCGAGAGAAAGCAAAGTCCTTTGTGTCTCTTCTTATAAGGGCACTAATTCCATTCATGAGGGCTCTACCCTCAAAACCTAATCATCTCCCGAAGCCCTTCTTCTAATACCATCACAATGGAGGTTAGGACTTCAACATATGAATTTTTGGGGGCTACAAACATTTAGTCCATAACAGAAATGTTGCAGGTGTTTTCTATATATTAAACCATTTAATCCTGCCAACAACTCAGTAAGGCAACTGTTAAACCATTATCCTCATCATTCCATTTTGTAGGGGAGAAAACTGAGGCACAGGAAGGGGAAGGAATTTGTCCAAGATTATGTCACTAGTAGGGGAAGGAGTCAGGATTCTGGCTCTGGGCAGTGATTCTCAACTTTGATTGCACAATAGATTCACCTGAAGACCTTTTTAAACTCTGATGCCTGGGTCTCAGCTGCAGTGTCCCCACCCCATGACCAGCCCTAATTCCAGATCCTAATTTAATTGGTCACAGATTTTTTTTTTTTTAATATTCCTTGGGCAGTTCTAGTGAGTGACCAGGGTTAGGCCTCTGGTCTGGGGCCCGGCATCGTAGCATCCTCCTGTGCGGTCACGAGAAGCTCTTGAGCAGACACTGTACTTTGGCTCCTGTGGTTTTCCCCATTGGGCACAAATTGGTTAAAGTTGATGGAAGGACAAGTCTTGTGAATGAAATAATGACAACCCGTGAGCATCAGCCAGCCGAAAGGTTTTAGGCAAGTGCCTCAGGACTTAGTTTTTTCATCTGCAAAGCAAAGGGTTTGACTTGAATAATTTCCTGTTTCCTTCCAGTCCTTTGAGTCTATGAATGAAATCAATATATTAAACCCTTGATTATCCATGAGTGATGATCCACAGAAAATGTTTAACCTGAGGACTAGCTTCCTTCAGTCAACCTTCTTATCAACTGATATATGCCCAGGAATGCACATCAATTTGATTTTTGGCCTAAGCAGAACATAATGAGGAAGGAAAGAGTCATGTGTGTTTGCATGTGTGTACATGTGAAAACCATTCAAAAGATAAATTAAATGATTTGGAGGGATTATCTGCTGTTTTGGATTATCCACATCACTGCCCCATCCAAGAGCGTTGATAATTGAAAGTTGCCTGTAGACTGATTGCTGACAGGTGAAGGACCCATGTTGCCAGGGAAGCGATGGCTGTAAGCCAAGTAGCGACCTGATTAATTACCCTTTTATTTGTGCTGTCCCAGCTCTCCATCCTCTTCCCTCACCAGCATGGTGTCCAGTTTCAGGAGCTTGGAAGAGAACAGTAAGCGCCCCCCCCCCCCCCCAACAAATGAACAGCCCCTCTTTCCTGAGGCAGAAAGTACTATAGAGAGATTTCTCATCCCTCTTCAGGTCCTTTGCTCACTGCCCCACTTGCTGACTCTACCTAAGACAATAATTAAATCAAGGAGGGTTGGTCCAGTCAACTGGCTTTCCACATGGAGGCTTTCAGCAAAACGCTCTCTCTTCTTCAATCTGATGCATATGGAGGTCACCAAAAATAGTATGACAGAGGCTCCAAGATAACAAACTGCCATGGCTAAGAGACTAAACCTTATCCCTAGTGGCTCTATGCTGACTGGGCTTAAACGAGTAATTGTCCTCAGTGTTTTAGTTTGGAGTGGCACGGCCTTTTCTAGAACCAGTTTTAAACAACTGGCTTTCACAAGGGTATTAAATAGGCGTTGAACTTATGACTGCAGGGCAGAGCATTGATGACAGGAGGGTATGGTCTCTGGTCTATATCACCTGTGGAAACGGGCTGGAAATGGAGAAGAGCCCTTGTGGGTTTCTCCAAGGTCTGAGTTAATATCAGCACTGAGGGGTACTTCGTACCACAGGAATTTGTGGATTCCAGAGACTCTCCCTGCCCATGACTTAATCAGTGGCCTCAGCACAGAGTCCCCCAGTCCCTGGGAAGCCACGTTGTGATTTGTACTGGGTGTGCCCACCAGGGGCCAGCTTTGCACCGTTCTGCTGGGGCTTTCCAGTGCTAACCCTCCAGGGCTTGCCTCTGGGATGTGTCACCTTAACTCTGGGAAACAATCCCCAGGAAGAGGGTAGTCCTACTCAGCACCAGGGCCTTTCTTGGCCAATGGCTTTCCATGTGATGGAGTGAGGCAGACCTCAGACATCTGCGCCATCTGAGGCTCAATGGTGGTAATTATTTCACTGAGGACCAGTCTGATTTTGCATAGATTTCAAACAAGTCTTTTAAGAGTAGGGTCCTATCCTGGGGGCAGCTGGAGAGGGGCAGATTTCCTCTTAGAAACTGAGCTTTGAAGTGAACTCTGCTAGCTCTCTCCCTCTCTCTCTCTTTTTTTAATAGATTTATTTATTTATTTGTTGGCTGTGTTAGGTCTTTGTTGCTGCGCGTGGGGCTTCTTTAGTTGTGGTGAGCGGGGGCTACTCTTCATTGTGGTGCGCAGGCTCCTCACTGCCGTGGCTTCTCTTGTTGCAGAGCACAGGCTCTAGGCACGTGGGCTTCAGTAGTTGTGGTACATGGGCTCAGTAGTTGTGGTGCATGGGCTTAGTTGCTCTGCAGCATGTGGGATCTTCCTGGAGCAGGGATTGAACCCGTGTCCCCTGCATTGACATGCGGATTCTTAACCACTGTGCCACCTAGGAAGCCCTCTGCCAGCTCTCTTGCTCTGAGCTTTCATGAACACAGTTGTAAATTGATTTGGGAGTTTGTCCTAATGGGCTGGAAAACACAGCTTTCCTGTGTGGGGTGGCTCAGTGAAGGAACTATTTTAAAACCAGTGGAGGCCCACACAGAGCCCCCCTCCACTGAGACCATTCCAGGCACTTCCTGAAGTCAATAAAAAGAAGTCGAGCCTGTGTTTCTATTAGTGGAATAGACAAGTTCTCAGATACTTGGACACTGATTTAGGCATAGATTTGTGCTTAAACCACATAAACAGATTGCTCTGGTATCTACCTTATAGATAACTTGATTTCACTATACTTGTCTGTAGATATAACTTATTAGCTTATCTTAATGCCTTTCTTCCAAAGAACAATTTATTTAGTCTTCAGAAAACACATTGATTTTTAAGTAATAATATAGTTTTAGAAAATAACTTTAGCTTAGTCTAAAATTGTTTTGCTTCTCTCCACATTCCATAGATTTACTGGGGTAAATTGATGTTCTCTTTATCTGTTCAATAAATTGCTTTATGACTTTCCCTTTTGCGCTAAGAATACTTGTTGATAAATATGGACATCTATTACATTTTCCTAGTCATCAAAGGAATGTAAACTAAAACTCGAAGATAATGATTTTCCCCCATCAAAGCGTCATAATAGCAAAGAAACTAATATTGCCACGTGACTTCAAGGAATTGCTGGTGTGACTTCAAGGAATGTATCCTGACACAGAATTAATTTTAAATAGGAGGAAAAGTTTTAGGTACAAGTTACTCAGCACTACTCTACTTTATAATAATAAAAAATGTTGAAAACAATCTAAATACCTGATTAAAGGGGACTCATAGAGTGACTGGCCATATTACAATGAAAAATGGCTCTAATGAAGAACATGAAAATGTTTATGATATACAGCTAAAAGAAAAAGCAGGCTATAACACAGAGTATAGACAGCGGCAACTATGTTTAAAAAACAAACAAACTACATGTGTTTCTGTTTTACCTCCTTCCTTCACTGGCTGCTCAGCTCCTTCAGAAAAAGCCCTGAAATTTAAGGCAATTTCCAGCTGGGCTCAGCCTCACCTCAGCTCCCACACTGCTCTGCTTCCGTCAGCCCAGCCTGCTTTGCTCTCCAGTACATCGTGCCTCCAGGCCTTTGCACGTGCTGTTCTTTTGCCCAGAAAATGCTTCTCTCTTTCGCATCTCAGTGAACCCCCCAGTCCTCCTTGACAGCTGTTTTCTGTGCTATACGTTGATCTTTTAAGGTCATGCCTTCTGCTCTAATTTCTCCTGTGCTTTCATTTTTTGCATATTCATCCAGGTACTTAAGGAGAGGAAAGATCCTAGGAGGCATGTGATTGTTGTGTAGCATTTACTAACTGTACCCTGAGCAAACCTAAAAGTTATAGATACCCAGATTGCTTTTTTTTTAATTGTAGTATAGTTGATTTACAATGTGGTGTTAGTTTCAGGTTTACAGCAAAGTGATTCAGTTATACATAGACATATATCCATTCTTTTTCAGATTCTTTTCTCATATAAGTTATTACAGGTTATGGAGTAGAGTTCCCTGTGCTATACAGTAGGTCCTTGTTGGTTATCTACTTTATATATATTAGTGGGTATATGTTGATCCAAACTCCTAATTTATCCCTCCCCCCCACCTTTCCCCTTTGGTAACCATAAGTTTGTTTTATGTTAGTAAAACAAACTGTGAGTCTTTCTGTTTTGTAAATAAGTTCATTTGTATCATTTTTTTAGATTACACATATAAGTGATATCATGATATTTGTCTTTCTCTGTCTGACTTACTTCATTTAGTATGATAATCTCTAGGTCCATCCATGTTGCTGCAAATGGCATCATTTCATTCTTTTTATGGCTGAGTAATATTCCACTATATACATATACACACACCATATCTTCTTTATCCAGGCCTCTGTTGGTAGACATTTAGGTTGCTTCCATGTCTTGGCTATTGTGGATAGTGCTGCTGTGAACATAGTGGTGCATGTATCTTTTTGAGTTATGGTTTTCTCCTGATATATGTCCAGGAGTGGGATTGTAGGATCATATGGTAGCTCTATTTTCAGATACCCAGATCTCTTGCTGCAGGTCCCAGGGAAACTTGCAATCGGTACTTTCGTGATCCAGCCAAAAGTGGAATAAAGTTGTGTTTGAAAAGTCTTAACTCAAGTTACATGACAAACTCATATTTGTGACTTAGATGCAAGGTCATTGGCCCTGGTAGTAGCAGAACGAATGATCATGTGAAAGAAGGGACTTGAAAATGATGCAGCTGCCTCATGAGCCTGCACTTGGGACGTTGCCCCGGTCTGCCAAGCTCTGCCCTGGGCCTGGTACTCAGTGCTTATCCCAGTTGGACCCTGGCTCATATTGAACAGACAAGGTTGGTGGGAAGCAAAGTATAGCAAGTATCTATTTAGCATTCAAGGTAACACATAATAAAAATAAAAATGCTGTATAAATCTTTAATGAGTAGACACATACAGGTAGGAGCCAGGGCAGGATGCATGACAGCGACTACAGAACGTCCCTCAATATTCTTTCTGACAATACAGAATCAATTAATACGCTTAAGATAACCAAATGCACCCAATATTAGTTGGTATTGCTAACGAGAGCTGAAATTGAATCTTAATGTGGTTCATGAGTGTATTTAGCAGTTTCTTAAAATGTTTCATATAATCACAGTGCTTTATTGTTGAAATTACCAGGTTTTGTGATACAAATATATCAGATTCTAATTAAAACACTGTTGTCTATTAATGCTACCACAGCATTTCCCCAAGTAGACACTTAAAAAAAATCCTACATGCTTTCAAGGATGAATGAGCTCCTCTTTTAGGAGAGACCCCTCCCTACACATGCTTTATTTATTAATATGAGCAATCTAGAGAAAAGTAAAGTATTAAGAGAATGAGCACTAATGAGGTCTAAGAGCACAGACTTAAAAATAGCCATCACTTTGCCCAAACTGTGAAATAGTCCCTCCAGACTACCTACCTCTTCTGTGGTTTGACCATGGTATTGATTTTAAGGCTTCTCAAACAATATGATCAGGGTCATCATAGGAAAAGTATAAAGCTATAATGAAAGTTGTTTTTACAGAAGGTTCCAGTATGGTCAGAATAGCTTATCTTATGCCCTGCTCTATGGTTTAGGGATAATGAGGAGTTTGGTTCCCACCTACTCCCCCCAGGGCTCTGGGGCAGGAGAGGATTTCCACACATTTGCCATAACCGGCCAAGCACAGAGAAGCTGGCTGGCAAGCAAGAGTGAGGCAGGAGGGGACCTGGGTTTGGAGGGCAATGGAAAAGAGCTGGGGAATATTCTTCCAGGTGTCTCTGCCCTCCACTGACTAGGTGGTCAGAAATCTGAAAAGGACTTGGGATATGCTGCTCTTGGAAAGCAACAGTGCATTTCCCCCAGGAAGCTAAGCATGGGTGCCTAGGGGCCCCCAGACTTAAACAAAAAAACAAAAAAAAAAGGTTTTTGGGCTTCAGGCAAATCAGGCATTTCCCTTAAAAGCTCGTAATATTCATACATTCTTGTATAACCTGTTTTGCCCCCTCTGGTTTAATTTTCATGAAAAATCTGTAAAATGAAATTGACTAGAGCAGAGGCATCCAGACTTTTATTACCAAGCACTCTTTTTAGTATTTCCATTCGCAGAAAAAAAGAAGTAATCATTAATTGGTTTTCCATTTTTTAGGTTCAGAGCACCTGATCAGCAGGCAGAACAAATATTATCCCAAATTGCTGATATTGTTCTAGCCAGATGCTATTACTCATGGCATTTTAATCAGACACAGGGTTCTTACAGCAGGCCCATGTTGAAGGTTATTGGACTCCGGGAATTATTTTTAAAAGTCTGAGGACTCCTTTCAGTGTCATGAAGACTCTTGACAAGCTGAGGCCTATTGTGTTGGACAGAAGAGAAGCTGGGGAGCAGAGAGCCTGGAGCAGGCTGATGTAGATGCTGTTGGGGGCTGAGGACTTTACATACTTCCGGTGGCCATGGTGGAGCCGGAAGGCAGAGTTCCCACAATGCAGAGCAGATCTGTTTCCAGGGTCAGGAGCAGTTCTCCAAGAGCAAGCTAGGTGCTGCAGGGACACAAAGGTTAAACAACAACACAGTTATTTTGAAAGGATTCTGAAAAGCTTAAAAAAGGAGAAGGAGAGGAAGAAAGAGAAAGAAAGAAAGACAGAGAGAGAGAGAGGAAGGAAGGAAGGAAGAGAGAGAGAGAGAGGAAGGAAGGAAGGAAGAGAGAGAGAGGAAGGAAGGAAGGAAGGAAGGAAAGGAAGGAAGGAAGGAAAGAAGGAAGGAAGGAAGGAAGGAAGAAAGACAGACAGACAGACAAACCCAAGGAGAGAATATATAATCAAGTGTGCCCTTCAGACCACAGGTGACAGACATGTGTTTAAAGAAGGGGAGGGCCATTTCCACAGGGGAAATCAGCATTGTTGAGCAGATGCCACATGCCAGGCACTGTGTTGGGTGCTTTATGGGGCTGCATTTTTCCAATAGCATAGTGCTGGTCACATAACCATTCTCTTGCCTGACCCCTGGACTCGCGGCCAAATGCCCACACGAAGGGGACTGTCACCTGAACAACAGCTGCAGCAACATCAACTATAGCAACATGGACAGAAACAGATAATGTTTACTGAGAGCCTGATCAAGATCAGGCACAGGCTTAGCTTTTTACATGGATCGGTTAGTTCAGCCCTGAGGACATCCCGATTACAGAGGCACTATTATGATCATCCCCATCTTACAGCTGGGAAAACCAGACTCAGTGACTTCACATAGGGACCGCAAAGAGAGAGAGAAGGGTATCAGGGGCCCAAATCCCAAGTCTGTCTGGCTTTAGAGCTCTTGCCTGTAATAGTTAGAGTGGATGATAAGAGGGGATAAAAATGAAGAGCTGCTTCACTAAAGTTTCCATGGAACACAGAGAGCAAACAAAGCACTGTCAGTGGCTATGGAGGTGGAGGCACACAACACAGAGCCTCAGGGAGCCACGTGTGGGCTGAGCCGGCCCTGCAGCTCCCAGCTTCCCCGCACTCAGCCACACACAACAGCCTGGTGTGAGGGCAGAAGAGAAGGAAAATTGTACAGCTGACATGGGAACCAAGAGAGGCAACTTCCACTCTCCCCAGCCGTCTGTCCCCCACCCCCCAAGTCCTGGAAGTGTTTGGGAAGATTCTGGGGATCTGAGGGGAGGGCTGGGGCCCCTGCTGAGTGAGTGATACTGTGTCTTGAGAAATATGAGATTTCAGCTGTTGATTGGACACTGTTTTTACTCCCAAACTGGCAGGCTGTGAAATAAGTCTTGTATTTACAGTGCGTGAATAGTCCGTTTGGCTGATGGGTCTTGTATCTTTTTCACATCTATGTAGGTATTTTCTGAGTTGGAGTTCGAACTTCTTTTATGCAAAGGCTTCCCCTTCTTTGTACAGGATTTTGCAGTGTTGCATGAATTTCAACGTTCTGTCTGTTTTCTAAGATGATGGCAAGTATAACTGAGAGACAGAGCTCTTCTTCATAGAGCTATTTAATTCCAGACTTCCTGCTCCTTAACAAATCCTTGGTATATTTTTCCTAGAAATGAGGGAGGTGTTCCACTGCTATTTTTAAATAATTGGGTTGAGTATGTTCACAGTGTGTTAGTTCCTTTGTGTAATACTGACACACCTAAATTTAGTGTATTTGAGCCCCATCTAGACCATTATTTGCCATTTGACTGCCCAGCCATCAAGCAGATTGCTTTATGATCTGATTGGATTGTTATAGACTTAACCTAAGTAACAGGAGGAGACCACAAGATGATGGCTCTCAACAGGCTCTCGTGTCACTGCTGTAGGACTTACAGTGGATCCCTACTGCCTTTTGGATTCAATGGAGACTCTGGTCCACACTCTCCCTCATGCAGGCTCCCTGCCGTGTGTGCTACATTTCATGCCTCAGCCCCTCTCTGCTAAGGGGCCTCTGCCCCGTGGGGAGCTCTTGGGAGAATGTGCCTCCCTTCCCACAGCCAGCACACTACGATAACTAAATGAAGACATGCTCAATCAATTTATAATTAACATACCATTCAAAGGCCTGACAAGCATCACACATTCTGAAAACCAAAGACAGGATTGGGAAGGACAGTTTTCAAGAGTGAAAAGAAAAAAAATAAAAAGCTTTAAATAAGGACTGTTTACATTTGTCAGCATTTCTACCTGAAATAATAATTAAAAAACAAAGAACGGAAACAACCTCTTGAAAAACAGCCTGTTCAAAACCATGAAGTGATATTAAAATACACACCAGCACAGACGTTCTATCACTTTAAAAATGTTTTGAATCCCTGATGCCAAGCAGGATGCCGGGAGTTTCTTGCAGCCAGCACCAAGTGTTGGGAAAACATCAAAAAACAAAAAACAAACCCTCCATGTTGACTCAGCCAAAATAAACATTTCATTACTCCCATAATAAAGATGACTTCTTGATCGAGTAGATGCAGTTCCAGGTAGCTAGGTTTCCAGGTTGTACTATGTAGGCAGTTTTCAGAGACACAGCATAATCGTGTGCATGATAAAGTACTGAATTCGATTGGCTGGAGGGAGATTGAAGCAGAAAGACAGCACTGTGAGTTAGCATGAGAGGCCCTAGCTGGGAATTTGATGGATGATTGAATCCAAGGACTAGTGTGCCATGTGCTAGGTGCTCACTAACAATGCCCAGGAAAAGAGACTGATTGTTGAAAATGTGAGGAGACTATCTCCAAGGAACATGCTAAAAATCTCAGGCAGGTTTGTGGTATTTATAAGAAAGAAAGAGAGAGAGAGAGGGAGGGAGGGAGGGAGGAAGAAAAAGGGGAAAAAGGAATGATTTAAGTGGCTTTTTAATTCCCCCCCTCCCCCCATTCTCATGAGTAGCAATCACCCATACATTCTTCAGGGCTTTTCCTCATATTTTATCTTATTTCATTCTCATCACAACCTTGAGGGAACCGTTTTTTTTTTAAGCAGGGAAATGAGCACACAGAGATTAAACAACTTGCCCACGGTGATGCGGCAAACAGATTGAGGAGTGGGGACCACAGTGAGTCCCTCCAACAAGCAAAGCCAAGAGGGAGAGCCCGTTCTGTATTGTGGAATGAACCCTCCTGCCCCTTGCCTGGGGTCCCTCTGTCCTCGTGTTGCTGTTTAGGTCGCATATGGAATGATTTAGAGAAAGTCTTTTAAGGGCAGGACCATGGACTTAATGATGACCATAGATCCTGGCCACACGATGGTTTCCTTGTGATTCTAAAAGTGCCTAGTGTGCCTCTATGGAAAGAGAGTCCTGTGTGCAGGAAGTTGGAATTCGGCTTGGATTCCTATTGACCCAGTTGCACACGCTGGGAAAGGGCATAAAAGGAAAGAAACTGATGTTCACTGATGATCTGTTTTCCTATGGAGAACTCATTGCTTGTCAATCAGTGGCCCTCACATGAAGTCCAATCAACAGAGTGAGAATTTAGGTGGCTTCTTCCAAGAGTCTGCACCAGAGGCTCCTCATCCCTAATTTTCTGTGCTTAAAACTCTGTTTGCATCTATACCCCTCAATCCCTTGTGGCAGGTGGGGGATAGAGACCCTTTGAGGGTATGGGGGTGGCTAGGAGGAGTCTTCAGAGTGAGTTTCTCTCTGCACTACTCTGATCATCCCCTGGAGAAAACCTGCTGCCATTTTGACTCTGCAGTCATTTAATGTGGTGAAAAGTTGCCGTAGCAACATGATTTCTGCATCAGGTTGACATAAATTCATGCTTGCCTAGCTTGAAAAGAAAAATTGAACATTCAGTCTCCACTGGAGAATTTATACATAGGAGAAGATAGAAGCTACAAATCCTGACTTTATTATTATTTAAAAATTTTTAATATGTGTTTGAACATATGCAAAAGTAGAGGCAAGTCTCACAAAGCTTCAGGTGTCTATTGCCATCTTTAATAACCATCAACATAATGGCCAATCTTGTTTCATTTCTACTCTCCCTCCATCTCCAGCCCTCACCAACTGCCTTATTTTTAAACAAATCCCAGCTATCATATCATTTCATCCACTAATACCTCAGTATGAATCTCTGAAAGGTAAGGAGCACCCCCCTTTTTTTTGGCTGCACCGTGTGACATGCGGGATCTTAGCTCCCTGACCAGGGATCGCACCTGTGCCCTCTGCAGTGGAAGCTCAGATTCTTAACCATTGGACTGTCAGGGAAGTCCAGGACCCTCTTTTTAGCAAATGATTCTCACATGAATAATAAGTAAAAGATAAAAATAAGGGAAGCTTTCAGAACACAAATTCTGCCTTTCTCCCAAGCTAAATTATTTAAACTGCATCTTTTCCCTTTTATAAGTATCTCTACTTCAGACACTATTTATATTTTGGCTTAAAATATAATAGCACTGTGTTGCAGGCAATGTTCCAAGTACTTTACATGAATTATCTCATTTAATCCTCACAATAACCCTGTGAGGTAATTACTAATATTATCCCATTTTGCAGATGATGAAAATGAGGCATAGAGAGGTGTTAGTAACTTGGCCAATATCAAGCACTTAGAATATGTAAATGAGCAAATACATTGGTTTTAGTTCCTCATCAGAGCTAATCTTACCGTTGAAAAGGCTGCATATTTAGCTTACAGGTTGCAGCTTGTCCAGTGCCTGCTTTCCTGTGGTTTGCACTCCTGTACCTACTCTTAAGACCTGACATTAAAACCTTACTGAGCATTGGGATTGACAGATAAAATAGATAACTGATAAGGACCTACTGTACAGCACAGGGAACTCAATACTCTGTAATAGCCTATATGGGAAAGGAACCTAAAAAAGAGTGGCTATATGTATAACTGATTCACTCTTCTGTATACCTGAAACTAATACAACATTGTAAATCAACTATACTCCAATAAAAATTAAAAAAAAAAACAACAACTTACTGAGCAGAAACAGATTGCTGCAAGAAATATGCTAAGTAATTTCAGACTCATCCTCAAGATGACCCCCTATCTTTATTCCCACAAAGTATATTTTCAACTGTGACATAGATTCTATTAAATCCTGAGCAATATCCTTCAGTGAAAACTTTTGGAAGCTTTGATCCCTGAGAAGCAGAGAAGTGAAGCAACCACCATGCTGGGTGATGTCACTCAACCACTATTGGCTGTGCTTTGGAGGGTGAGTTGCTGACCTCAGTTCCAGGCATGTACCTTTGCCCAGTCACAACCTTCCCACCTGTATTGCAGCCATCCCCTTACCACCAGTCTGTTTTCCCAGAGGGTCCTTGAGGCCAGAGCCAATCTGCCATAAGTTGGTTTGGTGGTTTGTTCTTTTTCTGTGTCTGAGCGCCGAAGCTCAGACACATAGTTACGTACTCAGTAAATAAGTTTTTCCAGATATTATGATTCTCTGAGTTCTTTTAATTTTTTCCTTCAAATCAAGCAAATAGTGACATATCTGGCAGTGACTGAAATTCAAAAGCAGCCACGTAATTCAGAGAAAATACAGATTTTTAAATTGAGGGGAAAGATGTTCCTGTCTGATTTTCCACTATGTCTGCCCACGTTGACATTATTCAATATACAGTTTTCCAGTGCCTTTGTGGACATAGTCTTTAGAGTTTATCTTGGGAGAAAAAATAGCAGTGTATTATCTGAAGTTTAACATTTAATATTTTAAGATTTAAGATTCTTAAGTTCAATTGCCACTACTAATAGTTATTTTAGGTTTCTAAGAGATAGGCAAATATATAGAACAAGAACTGAAAAGGTACAATTAAAGTCAATAGTAATAGAATGTACAGGCATTTCCAAGTTGTCTTCAAATACTTTCCTCACACTTAAGAATACAGTAAAAAGATCATCCAAACTTTCTGAGACTGTTTTGGTTTTAAATATTTGCCCTATTGCTCTCACGTGTATTTACGGGAACAGATACCAGGCTTTGGTTTGGAAAATATAATTACTGTACACAATGGACTAATAACAATATTAAAGTTGTGCATTGACTTGGCACTTCCCCTTCTTATACAAGCTTGTGCTTCTCTCTGTATTTTATTCCAAGTGACAGCAATATGAAAGTATCTCATGTGATGTTGCTGGGATTATATTGAAAATGATTTTTTTCAAAAATGTAACTGCGTAGCTTATATACTTCCAAGTTGTTTTCTGAGAAATAGAAATAATCCTAGGCAAACACTTATGTGAAAAATCAGAAGTCTGGTAATTTGCTCTGCCCTTTTTGCTTAATATAAAACCAGGAAGGAGACGAAGCAAGAGAGTAGCACAGACATATATATACTACCAACTGTAAAATAGATAGTCAGTGGGAAGTTGTTGTATAACAAAGGGAGTCCAACTCGAGGATGGAAGATGCCTTAGAGGACTGGGGCGGGGAGGGTGGGGGGGACTTGTGGTGGGGGGAGTCAAGGAAGGGAGGGAATACGGGGATATGTGTATAAAAACAGATGATTGAACTTGGTGTACCCCCCAAAAAATAATAAAAAACAAAAACAAAACAAAACAAAAAACCAGGAAGCAATCTAACATTTAACATATGTCACCCATCACCTAGTTTCTGCATTTTTGTCAAGAAAGATTTTATAAATGGTATTCTTTTTTATTTTTTAAAATGTATTTTATTGAAGTATAGTTGATTTACAACGTTGTGTTAATTTCTGCTATACAGCAAAGTGACTCAATTATACATATATGCATTCTTTTTCATATTCTTTTCCATTATGGTTTATCACAGGATATTGGCTATAGTTCCCTGTACTATACAGTAGGACCAAGGTTGTTTATCCATTATGTATATAATAGTTTGCATCTACTAATCCCAAACTCCCAGTCCATCCCTCCCTCACCCCCCACCCCCTTGGCAACCACAAGTCTTCTCTGCAAGTCTGTTTTTGTTTCGTAGATAAATTCACTTATGTCATATTTTAGATTCCACATATAAGTGATACCATATGGTCTTTGTCTTTTTCTTACTTTACTTAGTATGATAATCTTTAGGTCCATCCATATTGCTGCAAATGGCATTATTTTATTCTTTTTATGGCTAAGTAGTATTCCATTGTATATATGTACCACATCTTCTTTATCCATTCGTCTGTCGATGGACATTTAGGTTGTTTCCATGTCTTGGCTATTGTGAATAGTGCTGCTATGAACATAGGGGTGCATGTATCTTTTTGAATTATAGTTTTCTCCAGATATATGCCCATGAGTGGGATTGCAGTGTCATAAGGCAACTCTATTTTTAGTTTTTTGAGGAACCTTCATGCTGTTTCCCATAGTGGCTGCACCAATTTACATTCCCACTAACAGTGTAGGAGGATTCCCTTTTCTCCACACCCTCTCCAGCATTTGCTGTTTGTGGACTTTTTAATGGCAGTTCTGACCCGTGTGAGGTGGTACCTCATTACAGTTTTGATCTGCATATAAATGGTATTTTTGATACTGAGAGGTGTGTGTGTGTGCGCGTGCGCACGTGCAGCTCATTATTAAGGGATCTGAAATTCTAGCTCAGCTAACTGACTTCTTTGCCATCATTGAGAAATTGCTTAGTTTGATGCGGCTCACTTTAATCTGTCAAAATGGGATAATATATGAGTCTTCATATATTATCATGCTTAGGAAATACAGACGTGTGTCTAGGCAGTGATTCAGTGTTCAACAAATATTTATCCGTTACATATTTACTCTTCTGCCTCAAAAATAGTCCAGGTTCTGGGACCTTTTACTTCCTAACCCCACACCCCTTGATTCACTCTGGGGTCCTTTTTTAACTCAAGGACAATAACCAGGCAACTGAAAATATGTATACTGTGTGCATAAGAAAAGTTGGGAGCTGTAGAAGCCACAGTGACAGTCTTATGTGTGAGGAGGAGGGGAAGCTTGTCTGCTGCCCCCTCATAGGCTCTGCAGGCTGCATTGCTGCCAAAGGGCTTGAGAACAAAATGCTTCAGCTTGAGAACAGCATTCCTCCTGCACCCTGCACCCCAGGGTGCTGTCCTGAGACCATCCCATATTGGAAAGGCTCTGGCTTCTGATGCAGAATGGTAGTCCTCCTACAAGGCACAGCCCCTCTCTGGCCTTGTCCCCAGATGTCTTCGCTCCTTAGGTGCAAGTAGGCAGGGTCCTTGGCTATACATCATTGTTGCCAAATGCCAACTTTAACAGAAGTGTCAATTGCGCTTTCTTTTGAAGCCAAGTTTTAGTGTGTCAGTTTCAGAGTTCAGAGAAGCAGCCTTTATACTTGTGTTTAACCAAAGCTCACGATGCTGCAGCAAGTCACTGACACAAGTGCTGGCCTCAATTTCCAGTCTGCAGAGTTCACCCTTCAGGCCTTTTTCAGAAACATTGGGAGAGCAGATGCAAAAGTCAACTAAAGCAAAAGGCAGAAAGCATGGCCTTCATCTGAGAGGAAAGAAGCCTTTTGTTGCTGCTGCCGTGATAGGAGAAGCACGGAGCAAGATCTCAATTTTACCTAAGAAATGACACCTAAAACTTTATATTTGTTTTTGTTGATGTAAAACTGTAGTCTCTGAAATCGGTAGGGCCATTCCTTCTGGTATCATTTATTTTAAGTGCAGGCATAATTCTATGGACAATAAATAGCAAACCCCAGGATGGCTTGTTGGAAGAAACCAGACTTTCAGAAGTAAATAACCCAAGAGGTAACAACTTATTCTAAATAAAATGTGGCCCCAAGAGAGTTAAGTGGGTCATCATAATAGCTAAATTTATTGAGACGTACTATGTTGCAGGTACTGTGCTAAGGCTATGACATGGATTACCTGGTTGAATCTCCATAATAAGTAAGAAAAGTACTAGTGTGGTATCCAGTTTTTAGAGGAGGAAATAACCTTGAGGTTGGGAGGTATAACCTTGCCCAAGTTCATACAGCTAGCAAGTAGTAAAGCCTGCGAGGTTTCAGACTCCCCCCTTCACTCTAAGGCCCAAGCTCTCACCTGCTGTGTCACACCATCTCTCTTCTAGGCTATGGGTTCCTCTCTCCCTCAACACCTGCCCCAATTAGGTCATCTGAGTCAGTAAGAGTGATTTCTTTGTTCACAGGTATTAGAACTTCAAACTCGGGCTCTTAGTGTGCCTAGAAGGATAGGCAAAGAAATTGGCAGGAGTGAAATGTATTTATTATAATCCATTTTCACAATTCTTAAAACTCCTTGAGAAATCTTATAGTAGTTAAACATCTTAAGCTAATAAACGAGGTAACTTTAATTCTGCATATACTTTAAGGATTGAAATATGTGTTTAATTATAAAGTGACATTCTACAGAGTGAACTCTATTTTCCCATTGATGAAAACCAAAAGTTTATTTTTCACAGGAAATTTTCCTGACCTAAAAGTTAAAGATTATAGGAATGATCATATAGGACACCCTAGAAAACCTAGAAATCAGGCTTTCATTATGCTTCCAAATCAGATATCACCCAGGTATCCATCTGTAGACTGGACATCTCCAAGTTCATGTTCTCTGGACACCTCAAACTATTGTATCTGAGATCAGACAAGACATTTTCCTCCCCAAACCTGCTCTTTCTCCAGGACTCCCCCTCAGTCAGTGGCTCTACCATCCATCAAGTCCACCAAATGGAAACTGGGGGTCTTCCTTCCCCTTCATCTCTCCCTTACTCCCCACACCCAATTGGTGGCTAGGCTTTATCTCTTCTTCCTCTGGAGTCTCACCCCTTCTCTCCATCCTTCTCAGCTCAGCTCTCCTTATTACTCACATGGATCAATGCCACATTTTTCCTCAACACCCACATCAGGCATCTTCGCTGGGAAGTTTTTCTTGCCTCCCGCACCCCTCAGTCTGCATCCCGTGATCCTGTCCCCTAATTGCATGTTTACTTTTGTATCTTGCCCCAGTGCACTGTAAGCTTCTCAAGGGTGGGGACTGTGTCTTATTTGTGAATAGCCAGCTCCGAACAGAGCCTGACACTTGGTCACTACTCATTAAAGTGTGTTGAGTAACTAGGGGAAACTTTGCAGGTGGTCCTGTCTTTAGCGTTCCTGGGGGAGTCTGGTCAGGACTGGTGTATGATCACACAGCTTATCCACTTGGGGCTTGGGGCAGTCTCGCCTGGAGTTACATTTCCTTTCCGTTTACATATCTTTTGTGATAATGAAGAACACAGCAAAATTAGCGGCATTTAGGACAAGGTTATGAATAGTGCGGGCCAGGAATGAGAGCATGTGAAATCACAGTGGACAGGCCAGGCAGGCTCAAACCTAGAGATTCAGTTTTTAGGCTTCATGCAGCAACACATCTGCTGTCTACATTACTGAAAACAAGCATATAATACACTATCTGGCTACAGTAGCTATTAAAAATTAATAATAAAAATAATAACGATAATATTTATCACTTACTAAATGCTTCCTATGTGCTTCTTGTACTGAGTGTTATGTGCATATGTCATCTAATCCTCACAACAGTTTTATACAGTTGGTATTAATATCCTCATTTTACAGTTGAGGACACAGAGTTAAGTGACATGCTTAAGGTCACCTGCAGGTCAGTGGTGGCACCAGATATGGACCCGGCTGTCTAATTTCAGAGGCTACATTCATTAGCCACTGCCACCTGACCCAGTGCACATAGGACTTTGTGGTTCTACTCAGCCAAATTCTCAGCCATGAGTGACAGCTGCTGAAATACAATTTGTAAGCATGTAGAAAAACACAGACTGTTTCTGACATCCTTTCTGAAAGTCACAGTTTACCCAAATTCAGGCAAATAATCAAATATCACACATGTTAACTTGTTCAACATTATGTCTTTTCTTAGCTGTAAGTAAAGGTAGACTTCATTAAAAAGGCATTACTCCTCAAAAACATTCATCCTCTTCCTCCCCAGAATTATCTTTCTGGGAGATACTTGTTCATATTACTTGGTTTGGGTAGGAACTAAGATTTATTTTTTTTAGAACGAGAGGAAAATATATTTATGCTAATCACACAGATATTTGAATCTTCTTTTGTTGTGGTAAAAGAATGAACATCATCTGCTTGCTGCTACCCAAACCTTTTGAACAGTCTTCTACCCTCGTTGGCTTGGTTTTCACTTGTAGACTGGGAAGGATAACATGGGCCAGTATTGTGTAGGCACAAAATGGCCTGACTCTAAAAGCTATAATAGCCAACAATTTCTTCTGGAAAGCAGCTCCTGGATACTGACAGAAGCATCCTCTGACATGACCAGCTCCAACTAAATATGGTCAGGGCTTCAAACACACTGGGCTTCTTAAAAATAGTCATGCATGAATAGTGAATAGCAAAGAGGCGAAACACAGCCTTAAATTTTACATTTTCTCTCTGATGTCCATTCCTCTGTATTACCAGCCATAAAAATATGATCCACTGAGCCTGCTAGCATGAAATACCACAGAAATGAGAGGAAATTAGATTCTATTACAGGCATACCTCAGAGATACTGCAGGTTTGGTTCCAGACACTGTAATAAAGCAAATAACTCAATCAAGTGAATTACAAATTTTTGCTTTCCCAGTGCTATAAAAGTAATGTTTACACCATACTGTAGTCTGTTAAGTGTGCAATAGCATTATGTGTAAAAACATGTACACACCTTAGTTAAAAAATATTTTATTGCTAAAAAAATCCTAACCATCATCTGAGCCTTCAGTTAGTCATAGTAGTAACATCAAAGATCACTGATCACATATCACCATAACAAATAACAATGAAAAAGTTTGAAATATTGCGAGAATTACCAAAATATGACACAGAGACACAAAGTGAGCAAATGCTGTTGGAAAAATGGCGCAGACTTGTTTGGTGCAGGGTTGACACAAACCTTCAATTTGTAAAAAAATTGCAGTGTCTGTGGAGTGCAAAGCATGATAAAACAAGGCATGCCTGTAATTAAGTGCCTCACTCACCTGTTAACTCACCTGATACATGTTCTGGGTTATAATGTCCATGTTCACAAGGGTGTAAGACCTTTCTTTCCTTTCCCAGTTCTAAATTTGTTAACATCACTTAAAATATGTATATTTGGAGGTTATACCATGTGTCAAATTCTCAAGGACTTAAGAAGTGTGAAACACTTTTTTTTTTAACAATTAGGAGAGTCAGCGAGCTATTACAGAATTGCTTAAATGTACTTAAAGACAGTTCCCCCAAGAGCTGTGCATGAATGAGTGCATTAATTGTCACTTCAATATTAAGAACTTAAAAATGAAGAATCTGTGTTTTAAAATTGCTAAGCAACCCCAGTTATCGTCCTCAGATTGATTCTTCCCCCGATTTGTCTGGTTTCTTAAGGAGCATGCCTAGACTACTCTCCATAGAGAAGAAAATGTTCTGGAATAAAGAACAATCAGTAGCTTAAATTAAGATTATTGAACTAAGTGATCAACAGCTCATTAAGATAACAATAGGTTAATAGCTCTTTAATATCCTTTGGAACTGAAAAATTTTAAATATTAAGTTGGAATTGAAAGATTTGGGAAAATTTTTAGTAAATTATGTATATATGTGGGAGAAACTATACAAATACATGGACAATATTTGTATGACAACATTTCAAGTATAAGATTGGATGTTTTCTATGCAAAGTGGATTATATTAGGTATATGCAATTGTCAAAACTCATAAAACTGTAACTTGGGGTCTCTGCATTTCACTATATGTAAATTACAGTATATCACAATTTAAACATCCTCAAACTCTCAAGGTCATCAAAAACAAGGAACGTCTGAGGACCTGTCACTGCCTAAGGAGACAGGAGGATTAAATGTAATGTGATATCTTGGGTGAGATCTAAGAACAGAAAAAGGAAAATTTAAAAATGAATGAAATCCAAATGAAGTATGTAGTTAATAATAACGTATTAGTATTGGTTCATTAGTTGTGACAAAGGTACCTCACTAATGCAAGATATTAACAATAGGGGAAACTGGGGCTGGGTATAGGAAAACTCTGCCACTTTTCTACAAGCCTAAAACTATTCTAAAAAATTGTAAGCTTATTTTAAAAAATACCAAAAAAAGCAGGATAAGAGGGAGTGTTGAATGGATAATATATATGGCAGTCACCCAAGACCCTACTGGAAGGTCAAGAAAATGAAAACATCAGTATACATTATCTGTTTCAAGCAGTAAGTGTAAATTAGCCATAAAAAGCAAGTGTTTTTATTTACTGGACATTAGCATCAAATAGATTACCCTTCTATCAGATTTACTTTCCCATGATAAAACTGAAGATTATCATCATTACCATTATTTTTTTCTAACTGGGCTAACACGTTAAAAAAGGTTGTACACATACAAGTGACAATGGACTGAATGAACAGTATAGCTTTTATTTTTGATGTAGCAGATTACTCATTGTAAATTATCTAGTGTCACTGTTCCGTCCTGTTTACCACTCAAGAGTTACCCACATTCTTTATGTGGGTAAATAGAAAAATTCATTTCGTGCCTGCCAAAACGTTTTCTTCTCAGGTGTGAGTGTGTGTATAAGGAGAGATTGTTTGTAAAGAAAACTCGCGTACAGTGCCATCCGTGTCTCTGATAAATATCTTTATGCTATAATCCATTATCATTACAATAAAATCCTGTTGATCACCCTTTTAATACACACGGAGTCTTCCTCATTTATTAGTGTCGGTGCTAACCAGCCCTCGGAGCCGATCGGAAGGGTTGAGCACAACTGTGAAGCCATGTCTGGTGTCGCCACATCTGGGCCTTAGTGACGGAGGCGAGGACTACTTTGATACCCGTAGGATGTAGCAGGTGCCTTCCTTTGTGGCGCGCAGCTCCATCAGGAGCATCCCTTGCGACGACAGATTCCTTTATTCAGTTAACAGTTCTGGGACAGAGGCTGGTGGAGAGGCCCAGAGCCGACGTAGACCGAGATGAAGATGAGGAAGACCAGGAGCAGGAAGAGGCTGGCCGCCGCGGCGGCCACAGAGAAGAGCTCCATCCGCAGCCTCCCGCGGGCTGCTGCGAGTCGCTGCGTTGCCATGGGAACCGCGGCGGCGCCCCCGCGGAACCAGGAGTTTATTACCAGAGAATCGGCGGACGCCCCCACCTCCCGGGAGGAGAACTCGCATCCTCCCCGCCCCCGTCAGCCTTGCGGAGAAAGCAGAAATCAGCCGCGGCGTGAAGGACGCGTTGCAAACCTTTAGTAAGCGTTGCCGGGTGGTGAGCCGGACGCCCGGGGTGAAGGCCCGTGCGGGATCGCCCCGCACAGCCCCTGCCTCCCCGTTGCTCTGGCGCGTCCCCCAGGCCCGGGGTGCGGCGCGGGGCGCAGAGAACCCCTCTCGCTTCGCCGACGCCCTGGGACCCCGCCCGGGGGAGGAAGAGCAGCGCGGCGCCCCGCAGATGGAGACAGAGGCCCGACGTGGGCGTTTTAGCAGAACCATTCCTCCTCGCCCTCGCCCCGCAGGCTTCCAAGGGGAGGGAGGGAGCATTACCCCGAGTCCTAGTTATTGGAACATGTTTCTAACACCCCGCCTGTCCCGGGAGCTAGAAACATATTGCAGGAAGGCAATGTTTGGGTAATTAATAGAGACAATAACTGGGCTCCCGAAATCCTTGCTGCCCGGGGGCGGGCGGAGGGCTGGGCGGGAGGCCCTGCGAGGTGCTCGGCCCGGCCGCCTTTGGGACGCACGGACAGCGGTTCCCGTGGGGCGGGTCCACACCCAGGCCCGACTTCCACCGTTCACATAATTAGGAGAAACGCAGAAGACGGACAGTCTCCATTTCACCCATCACGCTTTCTCCTCACGGGTTACTGGGGAAGCCCTGGCTCCGGAGACATCCGGGCTCTGCGCCTGGACCTGAAAAATCCGCCTCCAGGGAGCGAAGGTCTTGTCGCTCCAGGCTATAAATATTAATAAGCTGAGAGGCCCGGGCATAATTATCTCCCTTTAATTGCAACTCAACCAAAAATCCAACCTCCTGCCACTCAGGCCCTACTAAGTCGGGATCGCTGGGTTTTGGTGACAGGAGACCCCCTGGGCGCAAAGTTATTCTTTGTATCGTCCGCCCAACATGGAAACCATATGCTGCGCCTCTCGGTTTGTTAAAATCACCCTCGGAGAGTTTCGAGCCGACTACCCTTCGCTCGCCTGCATCTCCGGCCGCCTAGTGCGCCCTATTTGTCTCCCTTGCTGCCAGGCGACCTGGCTTCTATCCACTCCGATCCCTCGCCCCCGACTTCATGCTACTGAAGCAGTAGTGTGAGGGATTTGACGAACCGGGACCGCCGCTCCGGGTTTGAGCCGGAGGCACCTGTGGCGGCGCCGGGCCGGGGCAAGGCCTGCGGGCCGCGGAAGGGCTCGGCCCCTCTGCGCGCAGGAGAGCAGTCCCAGAGGCCTGGGCGCTCCAGACTGCAGTCCCCGCCACCCCATGCCCCGCGGCGTCGGGGTCCTTCTGCCCCGCCAGCCCGCTCCTTCCCCGAGGAGCCGTGTGCGGTGGAGACGGGGCGCCGTGTTGCTGGGGGCCGCTGCTCGGTGGCTCAGCTCGAGCTCCCCGGGCTCTGAGGTTGGGGTGAGTACATGGTGCTGGTGCCATTCGCCGCGCACACTCTCATCGCGCCGCCGAAGCTGAGAACTGGGGTTTCGAAGCGATGCCCGGGATGCCCCGAGCTGGCTGCGCCCACAGCCCAGGCCTCTCGGGGCAGGCTCGCGGATGGCCGGACGCTGGGAGTCGCCAGGAAAGGCCCGGGGTGAGGGCTCCCGCTTCCCGGCCCGCGGGCTCCGACGGCGCAGGCCCACACTCCGGCCCGCGCCTCCGCTGGGTGTCCCGCGGTCTCGCGGAGCGGAAAGGAGGCCCCTCCTTGCTCCCCAGGCACGGGAACCAGGAGCTGGAGGCTCTGCGGAATCCAAGCTCCCAGGGCGCGGGAGCAGCCCAGCCGCGCTCTTCCTGGGAAAGCTCTGGAGGCCCAGCGCCCTGTTGGGAGGACTCACAGCCCATCGGCGCCTGAAGGAGGCCCAACCAATCTGCGTGTGGACCTAGTCACTCAGATTTATAAGGCACAATCGTAGGCCAAGAGGAGCTGCCGCATTATTTCTTGTCCATTCATTTCCACTTATTCGAGGAGTTCTGTGCAGACAAATAGCTGCCTATGACAGAGAGGTGCTGTCCACTTCCTACCGATTATTTAAAAATATTAATGGTCATTTACTTGACTCATTCCCATTTAAATTGTATCAAGAGGAAAGTTCAAAATGCAAAATAAGAATTTAGGTAAAGCAACCACAGCAGTTAAATTAGTACCCACTTTATCAATAATTAAGAATGCAGACCCATCAGGGAGGCCCAATTAAAAGACGCTTACTGCCTGTATGTGCTATTCAACGCATAGTGTTGGTTAGGGTGACCTGTGGTGGTCACTGAGCTTTATGAATGTTAGCAGTCCACTGCAATGACAAAAAAAAATCCACCTCGGAGATCAGATGCTTGGACTGTAACTATTTGAACTGTAGGCAGTTTCTCCAAGTCACTCCAGAAGCAATATCAACTTTTTTGCTGATCAAATCAGCTTCCTGTAACAGTAACATAGACACCAGGGTGGGGCAGCAAGTAGTTAACTGAGGCTTGGAGTGGGGAGAGTCCCATTTTTGTGGTCGGGAAGGGGGTCAGTTCTACCACCATTAACACTGGTTTTGCACCTTCCCCTCTCTGTTTCCACCATCCAGCACCCAGGGCACCTGTGTAGGAAAGTAAGGCTGGGTGAAGGTAATGATGAGGGCACCAAGCTGCCAGACAAATGGAGGGGACAGCAGTGGGCATCTGGTCAGGCATGGATTTTATTATTATTCCTGCACCCAATAGGTGTCAGGTAAATGCTAAAAGACACAGAGCTCTCTGAAGACAATGTGGGGATGGCCTTCTCTAAAGAGAAATTTAGCTTGAGTTGCCTGGTTTAGAATCAGGCCTAGAGGCTGCACAAAGTAGCATTTGTTCTATCTTGAACTTTCTCTCTGCTGTGGTGGGTGGGGGGAGGCAGTGGTGGGAGGTGGGCAGCTCCCTAGAGCACAGGAAGGCATCTGGAAATCTGCTAATGGGAGTATTTCTCTGATTGACTTGGAAACTCATCTCCACCAAGAAGGGTTTCACAAGGCTGAGATGGGCATTTTGACATTGTTCTTTGCTAATGGCGGTTTTGGAATCTCTCTTTCGCTCTCACCCCCACCACCCCACACTCACAAATCCACCCTATTTGTATTTTGTGTTAAACTTTGCAGCTTGCTAAAGATCAAAGTCATGTACCAACTTGTCTCTCTGAAACCCTACAACTCTAAGCCCTCTCTGGCAGTAAGAGTCTGGAAGCTGTTTTTGAATTCTGCTGGCTCAGCCTCACCCTGTTCCTCCCGGGATGATGCAACACTAGAATGGGGCCCAGAAAGCTGCTGTGTCTGTCACCAGCCGCTGAGTCTGGCCTCGAGGTGCCAGACTGGACCAAACAAGAGCTCTGTTGAGTGATCTTCGCTCAACCCCCAGAGCTGTGACAGGAATCACAATATAACACCTTTGAAGGGCTTTAGAGCTGACAACATTCTTGCTAGTTCCTTACAACTCATTATCTGCATTCACAGATGAAGGAACTGAAGCCCAGAGAGGTTAAGTGCTTAGGCCAAGGCCACATGGAGAGAATAGGGGTCTTGTGAGTCTGACCTTGGGCTCTTGCTACTACACCTGTGACTTTAGTCAGCAGTAGACACTGTGAACTCTAATCAGTATTTCACCCTGGAATTCAAATTACATCCCTACTCTGTTTGGCAAATGCTTCTCTTAGTGGCAGAGAGACTAGTGAGTGCCTAACAAGAACCAGGGTGCAATCCAGGCAACAGAGCCAAAGACAAGTGGAGCCAGGCCTCTCCACAGGACATGGCCTTCCAGCTGGAGGACGTTCCCTGAGTAAGAGGGAGTCCCTTTTTATAAAGACAGCAGCAAGGGCTTCCTAGGTGGCACAGTGGTTAAAAATCTGCCTGCCAATGCAGGGGACACAGGCTCGATCCCTGCTCCAGGAAGATCCCACATGCCGTAGAGCAACTAAGCCCGTGTGCCACAACTATTGAGCCTGTGCTTTGGAGCCCATGAGCCACAACTGTTGAGCCCATGTGCCGCAACTACTGAAGCCCATGTGCCTAGAGCCCGTGCCCCGCAACAAGAGAAGCCATGGCAGTGAGGAGCCTGTGCACCACAACAAAGAGTAGCCCCCGCTGACTGCAACTAGAGAAAGCCCGTGTGCAACAACGAAGACCCAACACAGCCAATTAAAAAAAAAAAAAAAGTATAAAGATATAGGTAAAACTAATGCATTAAAAAGAAAAAAAAGGACAGCAGCAGGACAGGCGATTCCCCCCCACCCCGGGTAGTGATGGGTCCCCCTGTTTCTCCTCTTCCCTCCACCCTTGCCTGATTCAGTGGACACTGGTCCAGGCAGCTGGCCTTGATTATCAGTGCAGGCCATGGACTGGGACTTTTTTTTTTTTTACCTCTTCTGAAGCTACAGGGTGTGCCGTTTATTAGCATTAGACATTCAACAACCTCAGAACAGTAATGCTTCCTGAGTTTTATATAGCATAGGCGTCTGGACACACCCATCATTCCCGGTCCTGAACAACCAATCTAATCTACGCCTCTCACCTGGTTAGGTCTTGAGACGATGAGACTGGGATCTAAAAGAATTGAATGTAGTCTTTCTCTTTTTTGGTTGGATTTTCTGCTTACAGTTCCTCATGTCTTCAGCCCAGTGTCATGAAAAATATTGCAATGAGGTAGGAAGGTATATCAGAAGAAAGAAAATGGCATTTTTTGATGGATAGGGCTGGGGTTAACAAGCATTTGAAGATTTTTATAAATTACTTATAAATGTATGAAAATTACAGCTCAGATGCTGTTCATCAAAGCAGTGAGTCTAATTACCTGGCAGCTGGGCTAAGCACTTGACATGTACTGACTCATTTCACCTTCATGACAGTTCTGTAGGGTAGTGACTATGGCTATACCCACTTTACAGGTGAGAAAACTGAGGCACAGAGCCATTCTGTAACAGTGCTGGTAAATAGCAGAGTCGAGATCTGACTAAATTTTGTTCACCAGTGAATTAATTTGAGCCGTCAATCAAACAGGTTTAGCTGGTTTACCAAAGCTGTGGTCACTAATGCCAAGTGGCTTCATTTGGAAAGCTGATTCTTCACTTTCTTAGCAGGAACACATTTCAAGTTTTCTTTCTCCTCCTTCCTCCCTGCCTCTTCCCCTTCGGAGCTGAGATTCCTGCGGTTGAGCCTGGAAGAAGGTGGCAAGTGGTTAAAATGGAATGATTTGTTGCCATTCATTTCTCTTCTAACCTCTGTCCCACATGGCTCGGAATCAAGCTGGGCTGAAGTGTTCAAAGAAAATACATTTTCCCAGCCATTCAGCATCCACTGTGCCTTTGGTTAGTGATAACAGTGCCTTTTATACAATTGCATGTATTTAGTCTACAAAGCCTATTCATGCACGGCATCTCATTTTAGATGTTTCTTCTTGGCACTTGGGGCCTTATCTCGAAATATGGAATGGAAGCCTGGCTCCCTTGTTAGAAAGATCCCAGGCTAAAGTGCCCATCAACAGATGAATGGATAAAGAAGATGTGGCACATATATACAATGGAATATTACTCAGCCATAAAGAGGAGTGAAATTGAGTTATTTGCAATGAGGTGGATAAACCTAGAGACTGTCATACAGAGTGAAGCCAGAAAGAGAAAAATAAATACCGTATGCTAACTCATATATATGGAATCTAAAAAAAATGGTACTGATGAACCCAGTGACAGGGCAAGAATAAAGATGCAGATATAGAGAATGGATTTGAGGACATGGGGTTGGGGCAGGGTGGGGGGCGGCAAAGGGGAAGCTGGGACGAAGTGAGAGAGTAGCATTAACATATACACACTACCAAATGTAAAATAGATAGCTGGTGGGAAGTTGCTGCATAACATAGGGAGATCAACTCGATGATGGGTGATGCCTCAGAGGGCCGGGATAGCGAAGGTGGGAGGGAGTGGCAGGAGGGAGGGGATATGGGGATATATGTATAAATACAGCTCATTCACTTTGGTGTACCTCAAAAACTGGCACAAGAGTGTAAAGCAATTATATTCCAATAAAGAGCTTTAAAAAAAAAAAGAAAGAAAAAAGATCCCAGACTAGGCCAGCCTGCTCCAGATAGAACATAGTGACTTGCTGTGCCCTTGGAAGGAGAAAAATGTAAACGTGCTGACCTCACAATCAAAAGGAGGCAGTTTTACACAGACACTTTCTTCCAGGGTTTCCCCTTCATTACAACTTGTACTATTTGTTCCCATTTCAATGCGTTTTCCCTGAATCATTTTTATCCTCTCCCCACAAATCAGAGTTTGGAACCTGTACTCCATGGGCTAACCCGCAGCACGGCGCAGAGTTGTTTTTCTGCCTCTTCTGCTGTCCTAACAATCCATCTTGCTCTTAGGTGACATTCAGCCAAGAGACTGAGTCCAGGATGTCAGAGTAATGTCTCCAGGAAGGGATGTGTGTTTGTAAAAATTTCAGACAGCTTTTTTCTCTTTCCCTCTTTTTTTTCCTCTCTTTGGCAAGACAGAAAGCGGGATGGTTTACATGCAGGTTTCTTCCTATGAGCCGAAGAATCAAGTTAGATTTCCGTGTGCCTGTGCGCTTTGCTGCTGTGTCTATTAGGACAACTTCCAGCTTTCTGACCTCCCCCTGCCTTTTTTGCAGGGCTGGGATGAGGGCGAGGTGGATGAGGTATGTGCCTTGTGCACAAAATTTCAGGAGGTGCCAAAAAACTCAGTGATCAGGGTAAATATTTTAATGCAGTATTTAAAAAAAAAATCAACATAAACACAAAAAATCCACAATGAACAAATAATAAAACTTTTCAATAAAAACAGTATGACTGACATTTCCTTTTGCCTCCAGCTTCAGTCTGGCTTGTCACAACGCTCCTTTCTTATTTATCTTTCTCTTAAATCAGAGGAAATGAGAGAGGCAGCAAGGATAAACTTAACTGAAATCAATGTAATAAACCAGAGAAAGGAGATGTGGACAAAACGAAACCAAAAGTAAAATAATGTGTTGAAAACAGGAAAAAGAGAATGAGAAGGAATGCCTAGATTAATATATTAAAGATTTTCAGGGAGAATTGTTTGACTCTCAAGCTATTATCTTGTTTCAGTGATTAAAAACCTTGCTGTAATTAAAAACATTTTTAGACATGTGTGTATTTTCCCTAGTCCTACAGATGTATTTTTTTAGTAATAACACTCCGTGTATTTAGAGTGGTACTTTATTTTTCAGAGCACTTTTTTTTTTTTTGCCATATTATTTCATTTATTATTCTCACATCAAAATAGTTAGGGCATGTTATCCTTTCTCAGAAAAAAATGAGTAGGTGGGATTGGGGAAGAAAAGGAAAAGCTGTTTTCTGAGTGCCAGGCATCATGCTACATGCTTATGTAGGTTTTTTTACTTATTTCCCATATAACCCTGAGGTATGGATATGATCAGCTCCTTTTTAAGAAGCTGAAATCCAGAGGGATTGGTTAATTAACTAGTAATATTCTCAGAATATTTATTTGCTAAAAAGCATATGGTATCACATTCTCGTGCTTTTGGTTGTTAGTAAAACTTTTAAAAGTCTAATTAGACCAAGAAGTTATTGTCTAATAGCTCCAAATAATGTATGACTCCAAAAAATTTTTTATGCCTCTATATTTTGCCAGAGTAACTCTTAAGATTTTCTCTTTGCTTCTTCTGAATAGTCTATATGTGTCTATGACAGAATGAGTCAACTTCTAAAGTGCTAGTTTGATAGAAATACAAACTAGATTCTCTTAAAGTGGAAATATTTTGAACTAAGTAGATGTAAATGATTGGTTAGGAAAGTGATATAGTCTTTTTTCTTCTCTACAAAGTACATTTGGTTGATTTAATATGCTGACTATATGCTAAAGTGTAGAATCATTCTTGTGTGCCCTGATTTTGGTACACAATTTAATTTTATAAATAGAAGTGTGACAACCTTAAAATCATGTTTAATTAACCACAATCCCTCTAACCTTATACAACTGTTTTATTTTTGAACACTGCATTCACATGAAGAATTTCAATAAGAGTAAGCATATTATTTTATATTTTATTTAACATATTATTGTATAAATATCTCATGATTTCTATAGACTTCATACTAAGAAAGTATACACTTTAAAAGTATGTATGATTTCACTTCAGGCTTACAGAAGCCCCAGAAGATAAGTTTTTATTAATCTTATTCCACAGACTTGGAATCTGAGGCATTGAGTGGTGGTGGCAGGCACAAGAAGGGGCTGAGCTGGGGTTCAGAGTCAGCTCAGGACACCCTTCCCCCATGGGCACTCAGTCACTGTGTGACAATGGAGGAGGCCACACCTCTACCTTTAGTCTTTTACTGATCAGTTTCCAAGGAAAAAAAAAATCTTTATGGCTCTTCCTAGGCCCACTCATATTGCTCTCTGAAGAGGCTGCAAGAGTGTATAATCCTTCTAGCAAAGAAGAAAGAGAACCAGCCTCAACTTCACCTTGATAACCTTGGATGTTGCTATTAGTGTAAAAAGATGCTCCCCGGGAAGTTGTAAAAATCACATTGTAGGGTTGTTGTTGTTTTTTTTTAAATTTTATTTATTTATTTTTATTTTTTAATCACTGCATTGGGTCTTTGTTGCTGTGCGAGGGCTTTATATAGTTGCAAAGAGTGGGGGCTACTCTTCATTGCGGTGCACTGGCTTCTTATTGCGGTGGCTTCTCTTGTTGCAGAGCATGGGCTGTAGGCACACAGGCTTCAGTAGTTGTGACTCACAGACTCTAGAACACAGGCTCAGTAGTTTTGGCACACGGGCTCAGTTGCTCCATGGCATGTGGGATCTTCCCGGACCAGGGATTGAACCCGTGTCCCCTGCATTGGCAGGCGGATTCTTAACCACTGTGCTACAAGGGAAGCCCTGTAGGGTTGTTTTAATGTGTATTTCTTTGATTACAAATGAGGACAGATACATTTTTGAAACATTTGCTAATTTGCTTTTCCTCTTATATGTAAATTGTGGTTAATATACTTTGCACATTTATTTACCGGGGTCAATTTTTTTAAATTAATTTGAATGATCTTTTATATTTTATACATAATAATCCTCGTCTTTCAGAGCTGATTAAAATATTGTCCCAGCCTGTGGTTGACTTTGTGATTTTTTTCATAGATTACATTTAAAAAGAATAGTTCCATGATTTAAATGATCAATTTTGCAGCACTGTCAGATGCCTCAGTGGTGATTTGATTACATGGTATTTTTTTATCAAAACTAATTGAAGTTGATCATTTGAAGTCAATTAGGGGTGAACTTCCTCAACTCTAATAGGTCAAGCTCAAGCTTGAGGGGAATAGGGAACGTACTTCTGCCATTTTTCTGTCCCTGAAAGCAGAGGCCTTTAAATAGAATCATGTAACAAGTAAACTTATATAGCCTCTGTGTTTTTCTTTGAAAATAACTTACATTTATATATTTTAACAGAAACAGGCATAGCCATTTCTGATTTTTATGTTTTTAGCTGTAAAATCATTTTAAAGCAAAGAACAGAAACGATATTTCATTCAGGTCAACATGAGTGACCTGAAAGGGTAGATCGTGTTAACTCAGATTGGGTCCTCACTTTCCTCTCCCTGTACTTTCCCAAAATGGAAAAGAAAAATTTTCTGTAATCTTACTAGGTAGTCAGACAGCCTCTGGGGACTACACATGACTGTTCTCCCCTAATTATAAAGGCTTTCTGAGGTGGAAATACCATGTACATCAGTTATTTTTCCTAATTTAATATAATCTCTGCCTATACACCTTTAATATGTGCATTTTAGCAAGCAATCTCCCCTCACCCCCACCACACATATATTGAATCTTTTAAGAGTCATTCATGGAGGTTTTTTGTTTTTTGGGGTTTTTTTCATTTTTTTTTACAAATCTACTCATGGATAGTTACTAGGGCCCAGGAACACACCCATGGGGCGGAGAGAAGTGGCCTGACCAGAAGGTGTTACTCTCCCCTGCCAAGTTCCCCTCCCTCCCCACCCCACACCCCGCCCCACCACACACAAAGCCCCCGTTTTGTGAAGGTTCACCCCTGGGTTATTCTCAGTTCTCCAGGGTCCCTAAGAGCAACACTAGCAGCTGGGCTGTAGCCAGAACTGGCACAGGGGTGAATCACAATCCCTCTCTTTTTCCTTTTTAAGGTTGGAGAATCTGTGTCTGTGGCCATCTAGGAAGGTTTTTTTTTTTGCTGCGAGTATTCAGAGAACAAATCCAAGTATAAAAAGAAGTCAGGAAAATCTGGAGGACACAGGGTTGGCGGGGCAGGGGGCAAAGGGAAAGCTGGGACGGAAAATAAAATGTTTCTGGAGCAGTGCCTGCATTTGGTGGGGTGTCAGGCAATCACTGGCTGTTGTCTTCATGGCCACCATTAGTCGTTTGCCCAGCCACTCTTCCTTTCCAGAAAAGTGGCCAGGAGCAGGGGCCTCTTGTTTCTCTTGGAGACCATCAGCTTTTATGAATGCTCTGCCCCCAGCAATGGATTACGTACCTTAGAACATCTGAAGGGCTTATTGAGGCAAAGTTAAAAAAATACAGGTGAGTTGGTGCAGGTTATATTTTACTTCCAATGGATATTACAAAATTGTTCAAAGCACAGTAGCTTCAGAAAACAGGATATCCTTGAAGCATGAAGTTGATTTGACCCATGTGGTGCTCAGAATACCAAGGTATTCTGATATCCTCACCCCCTCCCCCATATTCTGATATGCTGCACTCTATAATCTATTTATCCTTTGGCCTTTCTTTTCCCATTTGACATCTTTACAGATACTTTTCTTCCTGAAACGTGTCAATGAGCTGACTGTATACCTGGGGCTTGAAATGTCTCTTTAAAAATTTCAACGTTTGGGCTTCCTAGGTGGCACAGTGGTTGAGAATCCCCCTGCCAATGCAGGGGACACGGGTTCGATCCCTGCTCCAGGAAGATCCCACATGCCGCAGAGCAACTAAGCCTGTGCGCCACAACTACTGAGCCTGCGCTTTAGAGCCCGTGAGCCACAACTATCGAGCCCGTGTGCCACAACTATCGAGCCCGTGTGCTGCAACTACTGAAGCCCACGCACCTAGAGCCCGTGCTCTGCAACAAGAGAAGCCAGGGCAATGAGGAGCCCATGCACCACAACGAAGTGTAGCCCCTACTCACCGCAACTGAAAAGAAAGCCTGTGCACAGCAAAAAAAAAATAAGACCCAATACAGCCAATAAAATTAATGAATTAATTAATTTAAAAAAAAACTCAACGTTTGCCTATCAAAGCAGCTAACAAAGCCCTTCTTTGAGAAACAGGAGTTGGAAACTATGTCCTCTGCTGGGTGGTGCATCTTCCTTTTAAAGAAAGTCAGTATATTTCAAACCAATGCATTGTTTATATTTCTAAAAACTCAACTGATCTTCTTCCTACATGAAGGGAAGGGGAGCCACTTATTGTAAAGACCCAGAAAAACACTATGGGAGGTAAAAGGGAGATAACTCGTAATTCTTCAGGCTTGAATTTGGCAGCCAAATACTTGTCATATCAAAATAATTGTGGCATTCTCTTGACTACACTCCATAAGCTTCTCACGCTTATGGAAGACATCATGAGCAGTGCTTGGCAGTTTGGGTAGAAGACCAGAACTATTCACTCATCTCCTCAGAGGTCAAGTAGATAAGAACATTTTCTGTCACAGGTGTTCTTCAAAACAATTAAGCTCAAGTGTCACTGGAATATAAAATGAATGCCACGTTGATTTAATCGTTAGTAGCTTTTAAATGGAATGGAAGGACCTTTGTTTCACGAGTTGTCATTCATTCAGTAAACATTTAGTACACGCCTGTCGCATGCCCCCACTGAAAGAAACATCTATCTGACACTCCGTTCTTGCTGCACCAGAGGAATCAAACCACCCCATTGTGGCTGCCTTTTACTGAGCTCACCCCAAGGACTCCACACATAAGCTTTTATTTAATATTCCGAACAATCTGTCCAGGCAGGTGTTATGACCCTCATTTTAAGCACCCAGAGAGCTGAGTCTTACACAGCCTATCTCTCTCAAGCTGGTAACAGTGGAGCTGGGGTTGGCCCCACTTGGACTAACTCCAAGTTGAGCCTGGAATCACTTTAGGTCCCTGACAAGTTCTCCTTCAAAAGAATACTGAGAATGGAATAAAGATAAGACGGTTGAAACTGAGGCAATCAAGGAAAGTGTAAACTAAAGTCACTTGATGGCTTTTCCTGTCTGTTTCATTGTGGCTGCAGATTTCTTTTTAGATCATGGTATTCCACCCTGTTGTTGCCTATTTATTTACTGTCAACACTCTTTAATTTAAAATCATAGTAAGTGTATTGTTCTAGGCCTCTGGTCATCAGTCTCCACTGGTCTCTAACACCTTGCAGCTTCCCAGGGCTTAGGGAAACCTGACCCACCTCCTCCAAGGAGCCGTCCTGGATCACTCAGCCTTTCACCACATGCTCCTCCTTAACTATTTTCCCCTTCACAACCAGGGCAGGCCCTCTCTCCTCCACTGCTTTTGTATTCTCTCTGGTGCCTTGCACGTGGTGTGTTCCTAATAAATATTTGCTAACTGTAGGAACACCACTTACTGCTTTTGAGCAATCACAGAGGTGAAAGGGGCTGAATAGATTCATGGTGTGTCAATTCTCTGAGAATAGCAAGACCTTGGCAAGTGGAAAGGCTCTACCAAAAATCAGTCAGCTTGTTAATCCCCCAAAGGGGATAGAAATGAAGCCCGTGGTTCATAAAGACCAGATAAATGTTTTATATGGAAAATAAATTAGCAAATTCACTGTCAAATTCCAAATGGCCAGGAAGCACTGAAAGTCATAGTTTAACTTCCTTAAAAATCCTGTCACCAGCAGCCAGATGACAGAGCCTGTCAGAAAAACCATGTGTCACTTTAGAAACAGATTGCTCTCTGATACATGGCATTCTTTCCTGGGCCCATCCCTGAAGACTGGAAGAAGAGTGAAATCTTGCGAAACCATTTGTCATTTGACTGTACAAAAGTTTCCCTTTAATTTTGAGGGTATTTTGAAGGTAGGTAGATTTCTACCTATGAAAAGGAGTGTCTGTCATGGGAGTCTTTTATAGGAAGTAAAATATATTTGAAAATAAACTCCGATTACATCACTTCATGTAATTTGGGTTTTTGCTCATGGCAGACATGTTATGAGTCAGAGAGGGCAGACAGAGCTCATTTCTTTGTCATAAAGACTTCCCAAATCTGGCCCTAACTGCTAAGTATATCACTATTTAATCAACATATTGGGGAAGTAAGAATTGCCGCACTAAAAACATGTCAAAATATTCCAAGAGGCAGTGATGAGAGAAAGAAAATAATATGCTGGTGGAATGAAGTGCTGGGTGGAATAAATGAAACTTGCTCACAACCCATCTGTTCAACAACAGGCATCTATTGGGCACCTGCTGTTTGCCAGGTGCTGTGGTAGGTGTGAAGAAGCAATATGAAGGTGAAGTAGCCACTGTTCCCAAGGAGACAGTGGTGAGCAGAGCATGCCCTGCATCGTGAGAAGCACTTTGATGCACGTAAGTGCCCCACAGTCCTTTAAGACTCCCCTGATTTCACTTCAGGAAAATCAACTTCCTTGAGTACCCTATTCATGACATCTCACACTGAAAAATCACATGCAAATAGAATAGTGATCCTTTTAGTGCCAAGGAAACGGCACCTGGTGTCTCCAGGCAGCCCTATTTACTAAACACAGCCCTACATTTTGGGTTTTTTTGCTCAAATGAAACATCGGCTTACTACAGCTCATGGGTGAAACTCAAGCAGAACAAATGTCCAACTTAAAAATAAAACCTTACTAATACAAAAGAAAGCAGGGCATGATAAAAAAAGAACATAGGTACTAGAGGCCAACAGATCTAGGCTCAAATCCTTGCCTCAGCTGCATGACAGAGGGTGGATTTCTCAGCCGGGCACATAGTAATTGGTAGCTAATGCTATTGATGATTGTCATATCAGTGATAAAAGCACTTAATTTATAGGAGCAACTGCCCCCAAAAGGAAGAGACTCAAACTGCTCTGATGGTGGGTCTGCGGGCTCGCAGGGAGGCAGCAGCACTGGAGTGATTTGGAAGAAAGGATTTATTATAGGGATTAGACAATGGCAGGCTGCTGCTGCTGCCCGAGCTGGCGGCAACCCTGAAGTCCATGAGGTGGGCAGGGCTGGCAGTTGAGAAGAAAATCTGGACGCAGATGGGAGAGAGTGAGGACCGACTGGAACCCACAAGGTTCTGGAATCTGCAGTTTCTCTCACTGACCAAAACTTGACTCCCAGGAGGCCTGCAGAGGAGCTGGTTCCAAGTGCACACCTGCCTAGGCCCCAGAGGAGTGAGGCAGGAGCTGCAGGAGCTGGCAGCCAGGGGCTGCTCCACCCCGACAGGCCTCACGGCAGGCACTGCAGGGCCCCCGCTGTCCTACCCTGACCTTCATAGTATCCTGGCTGCCACTTTGCTCCTGGCTGAATCTCCCTGGAAACTTGCTGGGAAGAGGGTTGAGGGGGACAGTTTTATCTTAATTCAGTTGACACAAAACAAACCTCCCCACCTGGGAAATGTGCATTGCCCTGTGGCTGCAGAACGGGGCTTCTCTACCTTTCTCTGGTTTCCTGAACCTTCTCACTCTGCACTCACCCCACCCTGACCCTTCACACTTTCACGGGTCTCTGTGGAGGACTCACTCTGTTCCAGGTACTACATTAGATTCAGGGGATGAGATTGTGAGAGAAAGCCGTGGTGCCTGTGCCTACCCTCGTGACTCTTACCATCAAAAGGGTGGGAGACATTAATTAAATAACCACACACATAAATGTAAAATTTCAACTATGGTTAATGCCATGGAAGAGATGGTATGTGGTCTCTTGAAAAGGCACAAAAGGAGGATTTCACCTAACCCAACAAAACACCTGAAAAATCGGTGATTAAAGTATCACGTCTCTAAAACCTCCAGATTTATCTACAAGCACTGATAATGCTATTGATTCTCATCAACCCCTAAGGTCGGTCTGAGACCACCACTATCACTGATACACAACCATCATAGTGGACCAGAATGAGGGACGCTGAAGATTACATCAAGATCTGGAGGGATTTCTCGAAGTTGTGTTATTTGACAAGCTAACTTTTTAGAAAATTCCAGTTCATGTACTGACAGAAAGCTGAGTCACAGAGAAGGGGACTGGAATGGAAATTTCATGTGGCACCACCCCCCCCAACTGAATTTTGCTTACCCAAGGTGCCAGTAGGACATCCCATTGACTGAATCATTTTGCAATGGTAGGACTTGGTACAACTCAGGTTACTATACAAAAGTGGCACCTCAGTTGCTAAATGGACAATTTAAATATGCTCCAACTTTTTGCAAATGATGAACTACTTTTTCCAAGGTAGCATCCAAGTACTGACATAATGCATGTTAGCAATTTGTTTCTCTTTTTCTCTATCTGCAGCGCCAGGCATAGTCTCTGCCTCATGGTAGGCGGTCAGTAAGTACCCTGGTTAGCTCTGGCTGCTATAATAAAATATCATATTTTGTGTGGCTTATAAACAAACTGGAATTTATTTCTCATAGTTCTGGAAGCTGGCAAGTCCAAGATCGAGGTGTTGGCAGATTCAGTGTCTGGTAAGAACCCACTTCTGGATTCTCAGTGTTGCCTAATATGGAGGAAGGCGTGAGGGATCTCTCTGGGGTCTCTTCTATATGGGCATTCATCCCATTCATGAGGTCTCCACCCTCATTACCTAATCATCTCCAAAAGGCCCCACCTCCTAAAACCATCACTTTTGGGATTAGGTTTCAACGTATGAATTTTGGGGGGGAAGGCACACACATATTCAGTCTACAGCAATAAGTATTAGTTGAATGAATGAATCCATGCAAGTGATTGGTTGGATATCAGGGTCTGCCTGGTATTTCAGGTTGCTTAACTGTAGCAAGTGTTTCACCTTCTTCCAACAGTAGGAAGAGTATAAAAGATTTTGTACCTGAGTCAGGATTTGCCCAAATCAAGATCTTCCTGTGTCTGGGATTTACCATTGCCCTGATTACTAATTTGCCTTTGACCTTCGGCTCTGTAGTGACCTTTGGGTTCTCCAGACCTGGGTGGGGAGAATTGTCCAGTGTTGACTCACCCTCCATCACCACCTCTGACTCTTGTAAGCCCCACAGCCCAGCTTGTCCCTTTGGTTCGCCCTGCACTCAGTTGGCAGAGATTCAGCTTTCTGTTTCTCGATTTTCATTTTATCTCTGATTTTATTCCCACTGCCCATTCCCTACGTGACTACAGTTGTCAAACCTCCAGCATATGAGGACCAGTATACCAGCTGAGGGCCGGCAGACTGAAACACCACGTTTGGGTTGCCCGATGTCCACAAGGTGGCCACCAGCATGGTAGGTGCTGCCGAATGGTGCTATCACAGACGTCCTAGGAGTGATTTTCCAGAACTATACTGACTAGGTGCCGAATGAAGGGGCTAGTCCTTAAAATTCTTTTGAAATTTGATGCTAGTCTAAACTTTTTGGTAATTCTTTTGCTTTAAAAATAGACCTTTTCTAATTATAGAAGTAAAACATGCTCATTATAGATAATTTAGAAAACATAAAGTGTTATAAAGAAAGCATATCATCCTTGACGTACTACCCAGAGATAATCACTATTAACATTTAGACCCTGTTTAGATGCCACAAAGTAGGAGTCTTGCCTTTTGGTGTATGTGTCATACAAGCCACAGGGGCCACTTCCTTCCTAATCCAGGGCACTGCCCCTCTTGTCTCCTGCATACAGTCCCAGAGCTGGGCATTTCAGTCCCTGACGCTGTCAGAGCATCTTCCTAGAGCACAAATCTCATCTAGTCACTCCCCTGCTTAAGTCACCCAGTTCTTGAGAGGAGGACTTAGGCAAATTCTACTCAGCGACTCACAGATGCCTCCGTCGAAGCTGGGGCAGGGGTCTTTCCCAATGAGAGAACAAATAGTACCCTTGGACCATTGCATTTTTATCTGTCCTCACAGGACACAGGCTTCCTCTCCCAACCTGCCATATTCTCAGGGAATAACCACCTTCACATCTCACACTAGGAAATCCCCACCCAAAAGTCCCACGTGTGGAAGATTCTATGACGGCACCTCCCACCCCTTAAGGCAATGTGGGCTTTGTTGCTTGTTTAGACAGCTGGAAGTAGCGAGCAGCTGGTGTGAGTGAGGGAAGCAGAGCTGTTGGCCAGAGCAGCATATTCTCTTGTTTGGATGGTTGTCACCATTGCCTTTTGTTTATAAACTGTTAGAGCAAATATAAAACACTGTAAATTCAAATCAACTCAAGAGGATTCCTAGTCCAGGCAGGGATTCAGAGTCCCTGCACAGAACCCTGCATCTGGAGGGGCCTCATCTGGTCCTTGCGATGGGGACTCATCAGCCCCCTGGTAAGGCTCCCGAGTGAGGTAGCGCAGCCTCAGACCCAGACCAGGTTTCCTGGCAAGTCTCTCCTCTCTCTCGGTGTCATTAGCTCAGCTTCTTTCTCTCTCCTCTGGCCTCACTCAGAATGGAAAACAGCTGGCCAACCTCCTTCCTCCTTGAAGGTGGTTATTGGGTTCTTTTGCACTTTCCTTCTTTAGCCTGTAGCCCTTCGTCACTTATTGGGCATCTGAGGTTCCGAGTCAGCATGAAAACTCATTACCTGCCTGCCTGGTTCCGCTGGCTCAGCTCCTTCTTGGAAGCAGGTGGCGTCTCCATGATGAATACAATACAAAGAAAAAAAAAGAAAGAAAGAAAACATTCCTGGTTTGTTGTTAGACCGGCTTCTTATAAGAGACCCAGTCCTCATTCGGGGTAAGTATATTCTTAAACCACATGAAGAAAACAATGCAGAAAATAATTTTTCTTGCGAGACAGAGGCAGAGATTGAAAACGTGTACATTGTGGGATAAATTAATTAGGCAGCTAAGGGAAATATAAATATTGCTTAGTTATGCAGATGCAAAGGTGTTTCTTCTTCCTGGGTGGCAGAAGTCCTGGATGGTGGAGGCAGGGGTGCAAAGAGCTGCATCTGTGAGACCTGTGCCTCCCCCCACCTCCCCCCAGGGCAGCGCTGGCCCAGCAGTGGAAGCGCTGAGCTGCTCTGGGGAGCGGGTGTGCGTGGAATAGTGACAGCCAGTAACTCAGGAAGAAACCATCAGCAATTAGTAGTGTAGGAGTGACAACACGAGAGCCTCGCAGAGATGTCTGAGGGGAGGGGTTTAGGGTGAAGAAAGAGCATTTCTAAATGTGGTCTCCAAATTAAAACATTAATTTCAATGCCTTTCAATTAATTGCTATTACTTCCCTTGGGTCAGAAACAGGATAGACGAAGAGTGAAAGAAGAGAAGAGTGAGGAGAAGCGAGGAGAGAGAGGATAAAAGGACTCAGACATTTACAAAGTAAATGAAAAATTGCCCAGTGACATTAGACCAGGCCTGCAAGGTCTTTGACTGCTGGGAAACGCCAGTTCGCACCAGGTTGTTTAGGTTGTTAAACCAACTGTCATTGGATAGGAAAGAAAGAGCTGTTTAAATTTTGGCAGCTTGATAGACTTTTTTTAAAACCTCTTTTGCAAGGTTGATTTTAACATAAATCTTGAGCAGGCAGAACATGTAAAACACCACTCAGGCCATTACAGTTATGTTAAGGTTTTATTTTCTCCCGCCAGCGGGACCTCTCTCTCCTCTGATATTATATGTGTCTGCCAAAACCATATAAAAATCATTCATGGAGAAAAGTTTCCAGTGCCAGCAGCCAGCCCAGTCCTTTCCTGAATCTGAAGACTGTCCTGGAGACTGGTAGGAAATAGATGTTAGGAAAGATGCTGAGTGAGGAAAGCCTGAAGGGAAGATGAATACATTCAGTGTCCAGCGGTCCCAGCCTTGGGGGAAGGATGCAGGCCCTTCAGTTCATCACAGCTGAAGCTGAAAAGAGACAGAAGTTTGCAGTGTTTCTCAGTGATGTTTGTCTTCTCATCTGTCAGGAGCTGTTTTCTGCCAACAAGGAGAAGCTGCTTAAAAACTCAACCCAGGCCAACCCTGTAGTTCGCAATAATCAATTCATATATTTGCACTTTCCCCACAAATTTCTGCCTACACCAGTCATCCTATTTCCCCTTCCCCTTTTAAAATTAGAAATTATAGAGAGGGTCATAGGGAAAACATGATGGTCTATAGTAAGTAATGGCTTTGATGAAACCCACACATGTACACAAGACACTTCCCATGGCATTTAGAGTAACACAAATTTGCCTTGAGCTGACAGTCATATTTTTATATTGTGGCGTGGGCCATATATTCAGGGCCACTGAGACAGATAAGAATTCTGAAGTCCCCCATGATTACACTGCGAGAAGAAGCCTTTGTTTAGCTCGTGGCAGTGTTCACAGGACAATGGACTGCCAGTGATATATGCAAATGTGTCCTTTTCCCATTACTGAAAGTGACCTTTATGATTAGATTGGAATAGCAACATCAATTCCTGGGTTAATATGACTTACTGGCCTAAAGGGAGGGAGCATGTTCTCCTAGCAAGATTTAAAAACTCACAATTAGACCCGTCCAATTCTAACCTTTGTCGTGGCCCCAGGATTCTTGCGTGGCTAGAGACATCCTTCACCTTCTGTGCCTTGTTTGTTCTTTGGAAATCAGGGGGAGCCACCTTTTCCAGGAGTGTTCAGAGCCTTTAATTAGTGTTTCACATAAAAGTCTGAACTGATGGCTTAAATACTATCATGACATCAGGTCCCCCTACAGGACCCTTCTCAGATTATTTCTAAGCCCCGGTGCCATGGGCTGATTCAGGCCAGATTCAGAGACATGCACGTCAATAAAAATCATTATGAAACAGAGTTTAGAGTTATTGATTATTGGCAAAATAGTCCCATTGCAGCTGAACACAAAAAATCTGAGAAGGTGATTTTCCTGGAGAAGCAGTAAGGCCTCACCAAGCACCCCACCCCCCTCCAGCCATCCCCAAACTGACTTTCCTCTCACTTCAGGGGCAATGGATTTAGCTGTAACATTATTGCTCTTTCCATATTCATCATGGTTATTTATTTGCCCTGTGATGACACTTTACGTTTTTGAAATGCCTTAAAATAACTGGACCAGTTTCTCCAAGTCAACATGTATTAAGAATCAGGGGGAGACAGACTAACTTAAAGACACAGAACAGAGCCAGCACGTGCTGACAAGAGTGCCTGCAGTCACTGGCAAAGCAAGCGGACATAAATGTGGATGCATTTTTTTACTGATTTCAAAAAAAAAAAAAATTAAAAGTAGTGTTATCATTTAAGGAAGAAAGCATCAGCTGCTGTTAGAAAGAGGAAATTCCTGACTCTTAAAGTTAAAAAAAAAAAAGTAAAGACAAGGTTTGCAACTGCATGAACATTATGCAGGTTACACTTACTGTTTGTAAATAAAGAGCCATGTTAAAGCTTGACTAAAGTGTATCCATCAAAAGAAGTTGCCATCACCTTGTTAAAATATTGTTCTATGTGAAAGAGACATCTGGCTGGGTTTCCCATCCACAGGGCTAAAACGGTTAAGTATTTAATTGCTTAGAAAGTAATCCTATTATTTCAGATTTCGTGCATAATGAATTCTTTTTTCCCCTAATTTGACGACTTATGAAGGGAAAGTGAGACGCTCTGATAAATTTATTTTTGAAAAGGCATTTGACAGGTGTTGTAACATCCAAGCAGCCTCAGTCTCAGGAAGAGGCTCTTAGCAGCAGATTGACCTTCGGTTACCACAGGGTGAATGTGTGACACCCACGTGACAGTCAAATGAGATGATGTCTGCCTTTGGATCTGAGCATGAAATCACCGTAAAAAGATTTTTGAGAAGCAGGGCATAAATGAATACTTTGTTTCACCAAAGCCTCTAATATTTCTCAGAAGAAGCTGTGCATTTGAGGAAATGTCTCAGTTCCGAGCATTTAACAGTCAATTTGCACACCTATGAGAGGTTTGGGGGAAACAGGGCATGCCTTTCTTTCACAATTTCTGTCACAAATAACTGGACCAGCAGGTGATTAGAAACAGAGGTGGAGGAGAAAAGGACAGATGGGTCAACAGGGGTGTTGGATGGATAGAAGAACTGCAGGCACCACAGAGCGTAGATAGGGATTTGTTGTTTGCGTGGATGGGATGGATAGAGTGAAAGGTTTTATGATCACAAAGAAAGGTCAGTCAATGCTTTTCCTTGTAGACCCCCGATCCTGCCACCATGGATCACTGGAAAATGGGGGCTTCTGATTAAGTTGATTAATATGCCCTAAATGAACCACTTAATTTCAAAAAAGTGTTCACAGGCCCTAATAACATTCACACCACACAGACCAATCCAGCCATGATTGATGAGACTCTTTGGTGAGTCATAAAGCCCTTTAGGATAGCGCAGTGCCTGGGTATCATTTATCATCACAGAGTTCAGCAAAGGCATCCTGCCAACTCTTGTTTTCAGATAACTTTGATTCTTGATAAATAGGAATTTATTTTATTTACATTTTTATTCTTGCTTTTAGATTATGAGACATGCTATTATCCAATCTGTGCTTAAAGTTTTGACAGGAGAATTTTGCAGGAGGGGACACCACAGCTTTGACCTTGGCTGATGGGTTTGACCTTTGCTAAGTGGGATTCTCTTCAGTGGGCCCCTGGCAGCTCTGAGAACAGGATCCCCTGGAAGCGAGAAGAATCGGCTGATTTAAGCCACAAGCAAAAAACTGAGATTTGGGGATTTACGTCATTGAGTTTCTCTTTGTGACCTTGCCTATATTTATAATTTAATGAGATTGACATCTTTTTTTCTCATGCTTTTAAAATTTTTTCATTGCTCTTCAAAAACGTTTTAGGAAGTTTTCATTATTTAGCCTTCTAAATTCAGTAAAGCATCTAAGGATCAGTTAGTCACAACATCCAAGAAGCTGAGACTTATTCTCACTCACCAACCCCATACCTCTGATTTCTCAAGACGAGAACACACCCACCAACATGCTTTCCCTGAACTCCTACTCTAATGGAGGTTTTTTTTTTTTTCTGAGTTGTATCCTAGATCCTCTAAAGAATACTCTTACAGAGGGTCTGCACACAGAGGGTCTCTCCCTGTAGAGAAAAAGCAGGCTGGAAGCCATTAGCCAGAGAGGAAGGTTTCAGGAGGATGTTGAGCAAGGAGCTGGGTGATGATGTGGCAAGTGAAGGTGAAGAAACATATGTCTAACATGTTCTTATGACGCCTTCAGGTACAGTTCTCGTCCCAGCAGAAAACCCATCAGAGCCATGTGTACCCCAGGCCCTGCAAAGCTGCTTTCATGTCACTGGAGGTGAGATTCTGTCACGTTACCTGCCTGGGAGAAAATTCTCTTTGGAAGGTCGGTGTGGGAGGTGAATAGTCAGCTTCCTTCCTCACCTGTGTTTCCCCTTCCTTCCCCCCAGAGCCCAGGCTCCTGAGGCAGGTCCCCAGTTCTATGCAGTTATTACCCTCTCATTACTGCTTTCTTTTGGTTTATTTTTATTTATTTATTTTTGGCTGTGTTGGGTCTTTGTTGCTGCATATGCACGGGCTTTCTCTAGTTGTGGCAAGTGGAGGCTACTCAAGTTTTGGTGCATGGGCTTCTCACCGTCGTAGCTTCTCTTGTTGCAGAGCACAGGCTTGAGGTATTCAGGCTTCAGTAGTTGCAGCACGAGGGTTCAGTAGTTGTGGCGCACAGGCCTAGTTGCTCTGCAGCATGTGGGATCTTCCCAGACCAGGGCTCCAACCCGTGTCCCCTGCATTGGCAGGAGGATTCCTAACCACTGCACCACCAGTGAAGTCCCTCTTTTGTTTTGTTTTGTTTTTTCTTTAAGGCTGCACTGTGCAGCATGTGGGATGTTAGTTCCCCAACCAGGGATCAAACCCATGATATATTATGCATTATATCAAATTTACCACTGTATGAGTGGAAATTAAGACTTTATGTAGTTTTTATATGTTGTACTATTTCTTCAAATAAGTCTCTCCTATAAAAAAAAAAAGCATGGAAATGTGGAGTCCTAATCAATGGACCACCAGGGAAGTCCCAGTGCTGCTTTCTGTAACTGCCTGAAAAGACATCACTTTGTCTAGGGCACAGTCTGGTCCTGTTTGGTGACCCACTTGTTCCTACTACCTTAGAACCTACCTTGTCATATCTACCCATCAAATCATAACCCCCAAACGTTATCCTTGCTCTGATATATTAGACGTGGCTGACCTTGCTCTGAGACATCATAAGACTACCTAAGAAAGGAAGTTTGAAAGAAAGAGTGAACAGAGGGAAGGACCATTTTCTGATAACTTGACTCATAAATAGAAAGGAATGGAAACTGTGGATGAGGACAGAATGCTGACAGGTCTCTTACAACCATCCAGCATCTGCCGTTTTGTACTCACCTGTTGTGTTAGATGACTATATGGATATGGATTTGATTATTCCTTCTAATTAATAAATTAGCAATATCTAATAAATACCCAGAGTCCTGAGTGATGTGGGGGACACATGCACCTACTATGTGCTAGGTCCTAAAACTGGTGCATAACACAGGTTATCTCCCTTCATCACAAAGCAGCCATGTGAGCTATAGATTGTACACTTTCTATAGATATGAAGCTCAGAAGTCCCCTGGGGTCATGCTGCAGGGCCGAGATTCAACCTCAGATCTGAATGATTTTAAACTCTGTGCTCTTCTCATAATGAGATACGGAAGAAGAACCTTGAGCTTTCCACTTAGAAATAGAGTGTATGAGGGAGACACAGATCTACCTGCAGGCAGCGAGCAGAGAACAGGGGCCCAGACCATTAGAATGAGGGTCCCCAGGGCATGGTCCCACCTCCTGGGGAGCCCTAGTCCTCCAGTGCTGGCAGGACGTTGTTGTTATCTCTTATGCTAGCCCGTAAGCTCCTTGATTTTAGTTAATTTACTTTTACATATTCAGTGGCTCACATGAAGCTTAGCACATAGCAGGAGCTCCATACAATTTGTTAGATGAGAGAATATGATGCCAATTCTGTCTCATCAAATCCTAGAAGATGTTTCTGTTCATCCAGATATCTTGTTTCTTGGCAGCACTTTCTCAGTCTCAGGCTGGGTTTTATAAGCGTCTGGGACCCAGTCCACCCGTGCAGCCCTCTCCCTTCCTTTGCTGACTGTTAAGGCTGCTCCCTGCACAAACACCAGGGCTTGCTGTTGACATCTGATTCACATGTTTCAATTGTTTTTACCCCTGTGAGAATTCTGGCTGGGGGAATAACAAATACATGAAAATAAGCGAGGAAATAAAAAAGGAGAAAGAAGAAGGGAGCTTCACATCCTATTTTTCACAAGAAAAGTTATAAATGCCGAACTGACATTCACTCTAAGAATAATGAGGAGGTGAATCTACATCTGGTACTGTCCCTGACATGTGTGATTTAATCAGCCACAAGAAGGCCCAGCCAATCAGCACCTAGGTGTTACCAGACATATGAAATTTGCTTGGGCGTATGGAGAATGTGGAAGTGAGAATTTAACTCAAGGCGAACCCACAACTTTCTCTGTAAATACAAGGGCTTTAGAAGCTGCCATGTATCACCCTACCCACTTAATACACAGGCAGATAATATCTAGGCTCGCAGCCACCAAGAGAAAGGAGAACTAGCAGTGTGCTGGGATTGCTGTGTGGATAGCTGTAGTCCCTCTGTCTCCTATGAGGGCCCTTTGAAGCACAGACACCTGACCATGTGCCCCACTCCAGAGGGGCTCCTAAAAATGAAACCTTAAACCAGTCTGAGAACAAGTCATTGGTGACTAAAGTTAATGATACTGTAGTGTATATTCGAAAGTTGCTAAGAGAGTAGATCTTAAAAGTTCTCACCACAAGAAAAAAAGAATTTGTAACTATGTAAAGCATGGATGTTAACCAGACTTATTGTGGTGATCATGTCACAATGTATACAAATATTGAATCATTATGTTGTACACCTGAAACTAATACGTTACATGTCAATTATACTTTAATAGAAAATTATTCTTTTGAAGAAATAAGACAATAATAAATTAAAGAAAAAAAAAAAAAAGCAAAAAACCCAGGCAGGGGCAATATGATCTAAGGCATGGCATGCCATGTGGGGAGGGGGATCTTATTCTAGGTAGAATGAGAGCCACTGAAAAGTTTTATACATGTGAGTGACATGCTTTGATTTACCTTTCAGGAAGAAAAGAAAATACCTTTTAGCAAAAGGGTGCTCGGTGAGGGATGATGGCAGCCTGAACCAGAATGGTAGCAGTGGAAACAGAAATTGATGGAATGAGATATTGTGAAAGAAAAGCCAGCAAGATTTGCTAATTAATGGAATGTGGTAGTAAGGGAAAGAAATGAGTAATGGAAGTTCCCAGGTTTGTGGCTTGAGCAACTGAATGAAGCCTGGAGCTTAAACAGGGTAGGTGGATTTGGAGGAAGTGGGTGAATTTGAGGGACATTTAGGAGGGAAAAAGAGGCATGATATTACTGGATGTCAGAGGGGTGATGGAATTGAGGTTGGGGAGGAATAACTCCTAAGATTTTGGCTTATACACCTAAACAGATGGGCATAAGAGAGGAAACACTGGAGGAAGCCTGGGTTTGCAGAAGATAAGAGCATGGCTTTAGTTTGGCATTTGCAAGATCTGTAAATCAAGGGCCTTTGAAACATTTAAATAAAGAGGATGAGTAGGCAATTGGCTAAAGTTTTGAATCTCAAAGGAGACATCTGGGTAGGAGATATATATGTGGGAGTTAATGATGTATAGTTGATGACTGGAGTCATGAAAGTAGTTGAGACTGACTAGAATTGGTTTTATACAGTGAGCAGGGGACCCAGGTCCCAACCCCAGGGAACACCATGTAAATCTCAGTTAGAACTCTCAGGTTTGGAGGAAAATGGTGGCTGCCTAATTCTGAACCTTCCCGCTTCCCCTCCTGAAATATCTATAAATCCAATAAGGAGAGCAAATAAAACCACACATGACCCACCTCTTCAGCAGTATGAGGAGACAGAGAATACCATGATGCTCAAATGACTTGTAAGTAGAAAATTAACCAAATTCCAACAGCTCCAGTCATCATCACATCCACTCACCACTGCAAACCTATGGGTGTGGACAGCAGGGGAAAGGAAATTTAAGAGACTCAATAAAAAAGAGTAGAGGGGTACAGAAGACAGAAAAGTTACCTTCAGAAAGAAAAAGTCCAACACAAAACACAGAATGCAAGTTAGGACTTGGTAATTCATCTCACTGGCTACAGAAAAGCAGTTTGATAGTGTATAGGAAAGGAAGTGGCATCTTCTCCAAGTTTCCCCCTCTCTTCTGTGGGAGACTCAGCTCTACAGGGAAAGTAGGTACCTATTGGAGATGTGGCAGTGAGGAAAAGAAGGAAACAAGGAGAAACTTAAGGATCCTTCAGAAACAAAAAGCATGCCAATGCCTCCTCCCAACCTGCTGAGGAAATGCAAGAAAATAGAAAAGACCAGATCACATCCATACAAAACTATTGTGAAATTAGAAAATAAAGTATTCCAGCAGTGAAAATTCTCCACAGAAAAACAAGTGTGAAAGCTGAAGAAAACTATAATGTAATACTTCATCCTGGATTAAATATGTTCAAACAGCATTTGGGGATTTGATGAAACATCCTGAACAAGAAATACAAAAATGAAAAGGGAAAGGTGAGAAATGAAACAAGGGAATATTGAACTCAGGAAAACAATAGGAAAATACAAAATTTTCTCAGAAACGAAGGTTCAGTTACAAGGTATCCAAGGGAGAATAGATTCTAATGAAATTTTAATAAAGGATATTGAAGAAAAACATAGGCAAAAAAATAAATAGGTAAATAAAGATGTGAAATGGATCATAGAAAAAGTGATTGAAATGGAGGGCAAAGTAGGTCCCATATTGTGATACTTGGAGACTCTGCAGAAGATCAAAACAATGGAATTAAACTAATATTTAAAATTACAATCCAAGAAACTTCCTGGAAAAAAAAAAAACAACCAAACTCTGAACCTCTCTGTTAAAAGGACCTAGGGACTTCCCTAGTGGTCCAGTGGATAACACTCCATGCTCCCAGAAGGGAACCCTCTTGCACTGTTGGTGGGAATGTAAACTGATACAGCCACTATGGAGAACAGTATGGAGGTTCCTTGAAAAAGTGAAAATAGCATTACCATATGACCCAGCAATCCCACTACTGGGCATATACCTAGAGAAAACCATAGTTCAAAAAAACACATGCACCCCAATGTTCATTGCAGCACTATTTACAATAGCTGGGTTATGGAAGCAACCTAAATGTCCATCAACAGAGGAATGGATAAAGAAGCTGTGGTATATATATACAAGGGAGTATTACTCATCTGTAAAAAGGAACGAAATTGGGACATTTATAGAGATATGGATAGACCTAGAGACTGTCATACAGAGTGAAGTAAGTCAACAGAGAAAAACAAATATATTAACGCATACATGCAGAATATGGAAAAATGATACAGATCAACCAGTTTGCGAGGCAGAATTAGAGACACAGATGTAGAGAACAAACATATGGACACCAAGAGGGTAAGCAGGGGGTGGGGGGGTGGGGGGGATGAACTGGCAGATTGGGATTGCCATATATACATTACTAGTAAGAAAAAAATATCAAATTGTACACTTTAAATATATGCAGTCTATTGTATGTCAATTATATCTCAATAAAAGTTCTTAAAAAAAAAAAAAGACTCCGTGCTCCCAATGGAGGGGGCCTTGGTTCAATCCCTGGTTGTAGAACTAGATCTAGCATGGTGCAACTAAGACCCAGTGCAGCCAAAATAAATAAATATTTACATAAATATTAAATAAATAAATAAACAAGTAAGTAAAAGGACCTATTGGCACTCATGTTTGTAGCAGCATTATTCACAACAGCCAAAACGTGAAAGCAACTCGTCTCTCAGTGGATGAATTGATAAATAAAATGTGGTATGTACATAAAATGGTATACTATAATTAAAAGGGAAGGAAATTCTGACATATGCTACAACATGGATGAACTTGAGGACATTATGCTAAGTGAGACAGGCCAGTCACAGAAAGACAAATGCTTTATGATTCCACTAATATGAAGAATCCAGAGTAGTCAAGTTCATAGAGACAGAAAGTGAAACGGTGGTTGCCAGGGTCTGGGAGAGGTGAGATGTGAGAGTTGTTGCTTCATAGGTATAGAGTTTCGGTTTTGTAAGATGAAAAGAGTTCTGAAGATAGTTTGTACAGCAGTGTGAGTGTACTTAACATTACCGGACTCTACACTTAAAAATGATTAAGATGGAAATTTGTATGTTATGTGTATTTTACCACATTAAAAAAAAAATGGGAACAACTGGGCACACTCAAAATGAACCTGGGACGATCAACTTTGAGATATCCTGGGGTATTTGTTATCTATTGTGGTATAACAAATTACCCTCAAATTTAGCAGCTTAAAATAGCAAACAACCATTATCTCACAGATTCTGTGGGTCTGGAATCTACCGGCAGCTTAGCCAGGTGCCTCTGCCTAAAGGTCTCTCATGAAGCTGCAATTAAGTTGTCAGCCCTGGGTCTCACTTGAGGTTCAGTGGGATGAGTTTCACCTAATAAGAGATGATTGGGGAAACTTGCGTAAAAGGACTGATGGTGAGCACGTCCCACACTTAATTGCCGATCCATGGCTAAAATAAAGGTGAGATTATGGGTGTAAAAATAATATAGAAACATATATATGTTCTGAGAAAGTAGCAAGAATGCAACTCAAAATGGGAAGAGGCAGGAGAGAGAGAAGGAAGTAGAGAAAGCTTGTATGTTGCTGTATGCATAATGGGAGCCAAAAGATGCCTATTACACGATAGTGAGGGTGCGCATGCGTGGGCACTGACGAATGGTACGGAGGGTCAAGGGTCAGCCTAGCAAGATGGGGGCGGCAGGAACCTGCCAGCTGTTGAGCCCGGAGCTGCATGGCGGCTCTGAGCCCGCCTGAGGGCACCCGGTGTTTGGGGGTCACGCACACGGGCCAGGGTTGTGATGTTAAAGACTGCAGGAAACTTCGAATTGTAGGTCATCAGAAAGAGGTGAGTGAACACTGCCATTGATTTAATAGCAGAGCCAACCTGAGTGAAGTTGAGAGTGACAGTGTGTGACGGCGGTGTGGGGGCTCTTGGTCACCTGAAAGTGTGTGTGAACTTGAACAAAGCAACAAAAAACTGGGACGTACAGTTATTGTGGACCACAGTTCAGACAATACCACTGCCGGAGTGAGTCGTACACCCTGCGTGTTAGAATTCTTTGGATGTATATCAAACACTACTCCCTGCTAAGATAAAATATACCTTCTAAGTACATATGAACATTCCTGAAAATTATCGTATGTTAGGGCACAAAGAAATCATTGACAGCCTTCATCAAAGGCAAATATTACTAATAGTTTATGAACACAATGCAAGAAAGCTAGAAATTAAAAACGAAACTAAAAACAAAAAAAGGCACTTCCACCTGGAAATTTTAAAAAAATTTCTGTTCGACAGATCGGGTTAAAAGGGAAATAGAAACAAAAATTACAGAATTTCTGAAAAATTATAATAATGAAAAGACTATAAAGCAAGAACATATTACTTCTATTATAAGAAGTAATGATCAGAAAAAAAATTCATAGCCCTAAAACCTGTATCAAGTAAAAATTTTGAATGAAAGTAAATGAATTAGATTTCCGACTAAAAAATCTAGAAAAAAACCCCAATAAAATAAACTAAAAGAAAGCACAAAAGAATAATGAAGATAAATGCAGAGATTGCTGAGAGTGAAAACAAAAACAGTAGGTTAAATCCAGTAACCAAAATCCTGTCCTTTGGGATAAAAATACAAAATGGACTACCAGCTAATTTAATCAAGGAGGAGATGTGATGACAGAAGCAGTCAGAGAGAGAGGCGGGGAGAGAGTGGGAGGAGAAGAGAGAGAGAGATTGAAGATGCTACACTGCTGGCTTTGAAGATGATAAGGGGCCACAAGCCCACAATGCAGGCAGCCTCTAGATGCTGGAAAGGCAGGGAATGGGTTCTCCCCTAGGGCCTCCAGAAGGAATGCAGCCCTTCTCTGGCGTATATACCTAGGAGTATGCTTAACCATTTGAGAACCTGCCAGGCTGTTTTCCAAAGTGGCTGCACCATTTTACATTTACACCAGCAGTGTTTGAGTGTTCCAGTTCCTCTATGTCTTCACCAGTGCTTGCTGTTGTCATTTTTTACTATATCCATCCTAGTGGGGGTGAAGTGATTTGTGGCTTTGATTGCATTTCCCTAATAACTAATGACGTTAAGCCTCTTTCAAAGTGCTTATTGACCATTTGTGTATCTCCTATGGAGAAATGTCTATTCAGTTCTTTCCTTGTTTAACAATTTGTCTCTCTTATTGTTGTCATAAGAGTTCTTGATGAATTCTAGATACAAGTCCTGTTCCTTTGTTTTGAACATCTTTGCCTGATTGTTATTTTCCTTGACTTTCTCTGTCGGTGTCTGTGCATTGGACAAAACAGGCGCCTATTCCAGTCTTCATGGACTGGTCTTGTGCAGGCAGGAGAAAACCCCCATCAATCAGCATAGTTAGAGATTCTGGGGGTCTCTATCACCTCTTCCCCTCCTCAGGGAGAAGTAGATAGCTGTTGTTTTTGTCAGCTTACCCCGTACTGTGTGGGGGCTGGGGGGTGGGGTGGGGGGAACTATGGCACCTATCAGTCCAAACCATGATCTGTGTTCTCTCCCAGGCAGCTAGCCTGTGCATACTTGTCAGAGATTCAAGACTAGTAAGACCGGTGCTAGTGCTTTGGGCATCTCTGGAGAAACTGGGGTGGTAGGCGTACAGATCAACTCTTTCCCTCCCTAGAGGGGGCTTACAGCTAGGGTTTTCATCCTCTCACTCTCTGCTAGGCAGGGGGAAGGTCTGTGGCGTCTGTCAGCCCAAGCCTCCACGTCTGCTTTTCCCCAGGCAGCTAAACTGTTCCAGACCCATCAGAGCATCAGGACTGGCAAGACAGAAGCTAGTCAGGAATTCCCTGGTGGTCCAGTGGTTAGGACTCTGCGCTTTCACTGCCGTGGGCCCAGTTCAATCCCTGGTTGAGGAACTAAGATACCACAAGCTGCTCGGCCGAAAAAAAAAAAAAAGACAGAAGTTAGTCCTCTGAGGAGGCCTCTTGGAAGAGTTGAAGTGCTGGGTGTGTAACCAACCCATTCTTTCCCCTGGGTTAAGCAGGGAGCAAGGGGTTCCCTTCCTGATCATAGGGTGCTGTGCCGAGTGCAGGGACTCCAGCAAGAGGGAGTCATGAATCTCCCTGCTGACTTTAGTGCGTCTAGTTTTGTGTTCTCCCAAGTGCAGGAGCCTTTCACTTAGTTTCTGGATTTCTCGTAAAGAGACTTTGTGAATTGCTGCTGAATTGGTGTGGCTGTGGGGGAAGGAGGGCCTAGGGCCTCCTACGCCACTATCTTGCTGACTTCACTCTCATTTCAGCTCAAAGGACCTCGTTTAATATTTACTTAAGGTAAGATAAAATACAGAAAGCTCACTGTTCTTTCCAAGATTTGTGGGAAGACATTCGGGAACCTTTCTGAAACCTTGAAAATGTTAAAGTATGTGGGCCGAGCGATGGGATTCAGAATGTCCTGCTTGAGCAGTGGAGGAACTGAGGGTGCGGGGCGTGGAGACTAATATCACCCTGTTTGGTCCTGAAGGATGGCTGGTTAGCCAAAGACGGGTAAGATTCCTCAGAGGAGGAACAACCTAAGACAGGCACAGCCGCAGAGGGGCCAACAGGGGTGGTGCATAGAGCCTTCCTTATATCACCCTGTTTGGCCCTGGAGGATGGCTGGTTAGCCAGAGACGGGTAAGATTCCTCAAGGGAGGAACAACCTAAGACAGGCACAGTCGCAGAGGGGCCAACAGGGGTGGGGCACAGACCCCCAATATCTGAGAGAGGTCTCCTGCCCCCAGGGCTGTTTTGCTCTCCAGGCCCAGCTCAAATCCATACCTGCTCAACTCGGACCCAGGAAGCAAACAAAGATAATTGCCTCAGTCATGTGAGGCCTTTGATTGTTTATGAGTGTAACCTGAGAATGTTAGCCCACGAACTCAATAAAAGCAACCTGGGATGAGTCAGCAGGGCTCTTGATCCGAGAGGTCTTGAGCCCCCCCCCCCCCCCCGCCACTTTTCTCTTCAGTCTGTGTCTGTGTCTTCTTCAAGCTTGTGGCACCCATCACTCACCTCGAGTCGCCAAGCTGGTCTCGGCAAAGATTCACTTGTTTTCTTGAATAAAGGCTTCTCAGCTTGTTGCAAGCTTTTGGCTTATGTCCAAAGTTCTGAAAAAGTTGAGTATGACAATCTCTGCTAGTTCTGATTGCTTTCATGGAGGAGTGGATTTTTCAGAGGTTTTCATCCCACCATTCCAGAAACGCTTCTTCCCTTTGTTATTGAAAAAGCTCTGGAAGATCTGTAGCAGTCAGGGCTCCACTGGAAAATCACATCTAGTAGGAGCTATATATTAAGACATTTATTGCAAGGCATTGATTTATGTGATTGTGGGGGCTGTTTACATAGATCCAAAATCCATAGGGCAGACTCCCAGGAAGGGTGGGCTAGAACTCTTAGGCATGAGCTGAAGCTGCTGTCCACAGGTAAAATTTCTTCTTCTGGGAAACAAGTTCTGCCCTTAAAGCCTTTCAACTTAATTGAATCAGGCCCACCCAGGTTGTCTATAATAATCTTCCTTAGTTAAAGTAAATTGATTATAGACTTAAATCCCATCTACAAAATACCTTCACAGCAACACCTGGATTAGTGTTTGATTGAGTATTTTCATCTGATCTCTGAGGAAGCCACACCGGGGGGGGGGGGGGGAAGTCTCAGAAGGCACCAGATTTCAAGAGCTATAACTAAGGCAAAGCAACTATGACTGCCCAAATAAGATGAAGTACAAAGTTGTAGGAAGCAGTCTGACTTCACAAGCACTAAATGGAAGGAAATTGAATAGGATACCTAATAGTTTGGGAAACTTGAAAGCAGAGGTGATGGGATGCAGTGCCAAGAACACTGGACGCAGTGCAGACAACATGAACACCAGCTGGCTCTGTGACTCACTGCCTCAGCGCGAACCAACCTGTCTGAGCCTCAGCATTCTCAGTTGTGAAAGGAGAACAGTAATGAAAATCAAACCATGGGTATGAGATTTAAATGAGAAAGTGAAGGAAAATGCTTTATAAACTGTAAAGCATAATATAAACACCTGAGTTAGTATAAAGACTTTGTCAGAATTGTTTCATTACATTGATGATGTAAACACCATTTTACATAACATAGTTTAGAATAGCCGAGAAGACTGGAAGAAGCCAAGGCCATCTATACATCGATGGCGTATGTATCCTGCACCCACATGGGAACAGTGGATGTGAGCCCAGTCAGTGAATCCCAGGTGCCCCTGAGGCTGGTCTCTAGAGCTGTGATCAGTACACACAATTCATTGGTGTATTTTTAGCATTTTTGCTGCTTCTTATTTTTGGTCAAAAGAGGCAATGCTCAGTTTATGGCATTCTGTTTAACTAAAAACTAAGTAAGCCCATGTAGGAAAATATAAAAGGTAAAATGAATGACTTCACAGTTAAACACTCAGTGTTTGATTTTGGGGCCTTGTGTGTGACAGTGTGAGGATGTCCTGCTTTGCATACCCAGCAGCGCATCTGCATTCACTGCAGTAACATGTTTTATTCACTCTGATTATTCATTTATTTTTAGACTTAGAAAGACCTGGTAATTTTTAGGAAATCAACTCTACAATCTGGGGGGAAAAAATAAAGAGGGCAGGGTGGGAGAAGGATGGGTTCAATTATCAGAATTTAAATGGAAAACTCCTGTATTTTGCCTGGTCAAATCTTGGTTTGGGGATATATAAATACAACCAAAGAAGGAAGAAGCTCCTTTCTGGAATTTTTGGGGAAACTCTCTGAGGTCATTTAAGGCACTGACTCCACAGGTTAATGAGTTACTTACTCCACCCCCAGGCCACCAAGAAGCTTAAGAGGAAAAAATACTAGGTAAACACAGTGCAATCAAATTCTTATATTTTAGTATTATCGGCTTTGGTAAAAATACATATTAGTTGCCACAGAACCCTTAACTAATACTACTGGAAGCCAAAACATTTTTTAAAGTGTATATGGAGATATTAAAGTTGTTTCTTAAGAAAATGTCACATATGTTGAAGAACTTAGGCCTCTTTTTTCACAGGACTTTAACAAACTGACCAAATGACAAAGTTACAACCCTTTTATAAATGGGTTTCTCAGACAGTCAGCTCCACTGGTAATTGTGATGTTAATTTAAACAACCGCAGCAATTTACTAAAAAACAAATTTAAAAGGCAGTATAGCCTCAGTAAAAACCAAGGGCAATCATGAAATTGCAATAACTTTAGTAAAAGAATGAAAGAAATCTCAGTGTCTCCAGATGGAAGGTGAAAGATCTATGTAGATAATACAAAAGATCTATGTAGATAATACTTCAGTGTAGCCGAAGTCCATGGTTTTGCAGAAACTACTTTGTGATATTAAGATGAGGCTCTTGGGCTTCCCTGGTGGTGCAGTGGTTAAGAATCCGCCTGCCAATTCAGGGGACACAGGTTCGAGCCCTGGCCTGGGAAGATCCCACATGCTGCTGAGCAGCTAAGCCCATGTGCCACAACTACTGACCCAGCACTCTAGAGCCTGTGAGCCACAACTACTGAGCCCACGTGTCGCAATTACTGAAGGCTGCACACCTAGAGCCCACGCTCTGCAACAAGAGAAGCCACTGCAATGAGAAACCCTTGTACCACAACGAGGAGTAACCTCCGCTCGCCACAACTAGAGAAAGCCCATGCACAGCAACAAAGACCCAATGCAGCCAAAAATAAATAAGTAATAAAATAAATCTTAAAAAGAAAAACAAAAATTTACTCAGGTGAATTAAAAAAATAAAATAAAATGAGGCTCTTTCAGAGGTCAGCGAAATGTTTTAGGCTTTGTGATACATCAGTCTTAGTCACAACTCTACAAACCACCACTATGGTTTGAAAGCAGCCGTAGAAAATATGTGAATGAATGGGCACAGCTGTGTTTCAATAAAACTTTATTTACAAAAATCATGTGGTGGCCTGGATTTGGCCCTCAGGTTGTGGTTGGCTGACCCCCGCTGTAATCAGTAAGAAGCTACTTTGTTCATATATAACAAGTACAGAAAAGGGGGAGGGGGAGAGGTAGGAAGGACGGGGAGGGAAGCATATTACAAAAAATATTTAAAATTAGTGATCAGTTCAGTGGAAGGGAAAGCACTTAAGACAGTGTTTTCCAAACCAGGCCATTCATCAGAAGCACCTGGGAAACATTTAAATTATAGATTTTCAAGGTCGCCCTCCAGAGACTGCCATTCAGTAGGTCTAGGGATATTTTTATATTCCCCAATGAGACTCTTTGATTTAAAAAGTAATAAAATGCTGTTGGACTAGGAGAAAACGATAGGAAAATGGAATAATGTAGATCGACTCTCATAAAATGAAATGTGTGGACCATTTGCTATACAATCCTGGAGGACGCACCCCAGGCAGGGCTCTCCAGAGGCAGTTGAAGGGACGGGTAAAAGAAGAGCTTTGACAGAGGAGGGGTGGTCGTGAGCTCTGGAGCCCCAGTAGGTACCAGGTCCATCACTCACTCATTCAGCTTTCAGTCTTGAGTTGCCGCAGAGCCCAGTCCCAGCCCTGGCTTTGCTGTCAACTATCGTGTGACTTTGGACAAGTCCCTTAGCTTCTCTGGGCCAAGGTTTCCTCATCTGGGACCTATCTCCCAGCAGCACGTGTAGGAGTCCATAAAACACAGACATATCATAGTGGATTTGGAGAAATGCTAACCTTTGTCCCTCTCTTATGAAGTTAAACTAAACACAAGTGTTTAAGAGAGAAAATTATACACTATGGCATGTTAATGACCCTTTGGCAGGATTTTGACAGAATCGCAAAAACAGGACTAAACTTCTGAAAGACATTTGGTTTAGATGACAGGGTTTCCGTTTATGAAGGAACTTTCAATAATCACTCAGAAGAACTTGTCAACTCTACTTTTCCAGACACTTCACCGGTCTTCTGGGCCACTTTATGGTGTACTGACGGTTGCAGAGCCAGGCCGGTTACAGGGTCAGGCCAGTCGTGTGTGAGGATGGGCTGCAGACAGTGGGGCTGAGCAGCTGGGTCAGGTAACTCTCATGCACAGGGATCCAAAAGGCGGGCAGGTTTCTGCCCTTCAGAGGGTAACTTTTTTATTTTAACATAGCAGTCACATGACTGGAGCTGAGTAAAGTGCTATTTAAGATACGGAGAGAGGAAGAGATGGGGTGTGATTTTAAGAGCTGGAAGAAGACTGTGCGTGTGCAGGACACACACTATGACCACTATTTTTGTGTTAATTACAGAATTCCTGGAGAGGCCGTGTGCAGTGCTGGGGCCGCCAGAGTCCACTAAGAAAGAACTCCAGGGCTTAAACCTCTCGGCCTTGTCGCCTTTCCACTCCCCCGCTTCATTTTACACATTTATATATTATATGCATTACCACTTCATTATTACTATATACAGTTCCTAATCTCTTGTATTTAACCCGTAATCACTATTTCCAAAAGTGCCGCATGAAGGATTAATGCTTCAGACCAACTCTGGTCCTTCTATGAATTAGCAATAACCAGTTTTCTGGGACTAATGTGAATTCAGCCCACAAAATTAACCAAAATGAAAATGAATGTCTGTGTTCCACAAAGAAAATGGAATTTAAGCTCCCTGCTGACCACAGTCAGCTCTGCTGTAACGTAACATATATGTTCCTAAAAATCCCTGCTCTGTGCAAAATCACACAGTAAAAACCACAAGAGCTCATGGGATTGGGACACAACAACCAAAAGTGTCATTAGTGATACACTGAAAAAAAAAAAAGGAGCCTATTAATACAAACAGTAGCACAGTTTTAAACATACTAAATGGTGAGGAAGTACATAAATACAATAAATGTGGCACAGTATCTTGAAAAAGACCCGGAGGATGCCTGTGGTCTTGGGTAGTGGACATCAGAAGGGCTGCAGCTCTTGGGTTGCTGAAAGTGAAGGAAGGAGAGTGATGTGAGTATAGGCAAAGTTGCGGCTCCAGGTCCTGGCCACTGTGCCCCCCAACATGTTGAGCTGAGGTAGATGTTTGAGGGTGTGTCTAGTGTGTTCACATTAGAACGATTACACATTTTCAAAACAAGTGCTACTGCTGAACTGTGTTTGCTCACCTGGCACCAGTGACAATGGAACGCTCTAAAAAGCCTTCTATAGCCACCAATGGCATCCCAGTAAAGTTTCAAAAAAAACGCTGACATACAGAACTATGGCTGATAAATTTTAAAAGTAAAACTATGTAACTTTAAAGGGTAGTCACTGAAGAGATTTCTTTTCTCTGTCTTTATCCATCTTTCAGTAAGTTAGTTTTGTCATGGAAGTCTATTATTTATACTAACAAAATAGTTCACAGGTTGAAGGCAAAGCTCTTGATCATGAAAAGATTCAATTTTGCTTTGACTTCTTCAGGGATCAGCTACAGACACTCTTAGTGCCGAGTATCTAAACTTTGTTTGCAATAGAGACACACAATTGAGTCATCAAAGTGCTTTATTTTGTGAAGCCCGGCTCATGACTGGAGTGTACTGTTAGCACTAGGAGATACAAGGCAGACGTCCTCACTCTGTCCAAAGAGCTGATCAACAGAATGGATGACGGAGACTGTTACAGACAAAAATAAAGCATTTTGTAAACTTCTAAAAGCATACACAGATTGGCCACAAAGGAAACAGTTATGCAAATAATGTATGGGTACCTTCTCTTTACTTCAGGGTCTCCCTTTTGTAATCCTGGATCAAAGAAACTACAGCATAACTTCAGAGCACTGAAAGGGACTCGATGGCAAAATGAATGGTGGGGGGAAATATTAAATCACCATCTCAATTACTTTAAAAACATAAAATACAGGTTTGGACAACCAGGTCACAGTGCTGTTGACATTGTCTGTTGAGGATAACAAATCTATGCGAAGTCAGTAGATGTAGTAGAATGGCCTTGCTGCCGGCTTCCCAGGATTCCGGCCGCCGTCACCGCGTTTTCTGAAGTAAACACACACATATTGGGCACAGCTGCAGGCTTTATAAGCCCTGAAGTCAAGTTGCTGGGAGAGGCAGTATGGTGGGGGTATTTGCTGAGTTGTAAGTAACTATTTTTTTCTTTTCTGAACCTGCCTACAAAAATCATCTCACGTTTTAAACAAAGAATTTCAAAGGCACAGCTTTAGCACAGTGTATAAGTTGATAACCTATTCTAAGCAAGTCTAATATTTTAGCTTGACGCCTTTCAGAAAATGCCAGGAAGTTGGTAAATACATGATCGATGTTGGAAATTTATAACTTGATTAGACACAATCAGCACAGTTTAGGGCAATGAATTCACATAACCAGATCTGGGTTAAACATTTTCTTTAAAAAAAAAATCATTAGGTTGATAAATGTACATCTGGAGGAAAACAACCCTTTTCCTTTTCCTGTAAAAGACTGCCTACCATGCACTTTGAATAAAAAATTCACCCCCAAAACGTGACTGCAGCATACATCTCAAAATATGACAAACATTATTTCACCTATGCTGTAAAATGACTTTACATGTAAACTTCAGAAATCGCATGCTGTACATTAAATTTTTAGATTCAAAAATATCCCTGTTTTCCTAATAATGTAAACAGTAATACTGAGGGGTTTCAGGTAAAGGGCAAATTCATAACAAAATACCACTGTTGTATCAGGAGAATTGAGAGTTCTAGATGCTTTGCTCACTTTCCCACCCACCAAGGGAGATGTAGATACCATTGCCCAAAACTATGCACTTTTCAGGTAAGCTTTATTTTTATTTTGTAGCATTAATTCCTATATTGCAACGTAAGAGTGTATCAGTGAAGAAGCTCCAGGCAAGAAAAGAGAAGTAAGCAGTTTTCCTGGACATATTTACTGAGGTGAAAATGTACAGAGAGAGTCACTAGGGGCATCAGCTTCCTGCTGGAGGAGAGGCGTCCGTCCCCGGACACCAGGAATCCTAACACCTGAACCAGGACACGCAGGAGATGCCAGGCTCCTCCGTCCAGCGCCCGGGGTGCCACTGTTAAGGAGTGTCAGTGTGCGTGGTGTAAGTGTAACATCTGCAGTGAGTTTTTTTTCTTTTTAATCACCATCATTATTATTATCTCCATTATTATTACAAATACTGTCTCACATCTGTCAACTCCAAAAAAATAAACTGATCCACAGTTTATCGTGTGGTGCCAACCTGGCTGGTCTGACATGCATTGCTTTCTCCCCCTCCCCCCTGCATGTGCTCACTCACTCACTCACCCATTTATTCGTCCACAGCTGGAATCAGAGGGTTGTTGCCCCAAACACACTCTGACCAAAACTGGTCGGTTTCCATTAATTAATCAATTAACTTTTAAGATGCACACGCACGCGCGCACACACACGTCAGAAATAGCTAGAATGATGCTGGGAAATATCAGGTAGCTGTTAAAGCGAGTAGCCCCCAAATCAGTCATCTTGGCCTGAAGATGTAAACGAGGAGGTGTGCTTCACTGAGTTTGGTTTTCATTTTTCCTGCACCGATGCCACCTCTGTCCTTCCCACACTCATGTCCATCCGTAGTTGTACAGGATGTTACGTCAAGATGTGGCCAATAAAGTCCAAAAAGCGCTTCGAATACTGTTCTGGGTTCACGGTGGAGATCTCTGCACCAGCCTGGGCAGCGTGAGAGGAGAGGAACAGTGATAGAATTACTATCGGTATCTACAGGAACTTCCACTGCAGCTGACTGTTGAAGACAGTCATTTTCAAACCTGTGTAGCCTCTTTTTAATCAATATATTTTTATATTGATAGACATATATTTGTTGTGTTGATTTCTGCTATACAGCGAAGTGAGCTATATATATACATTTTTTTTTTAATATTCTTCTCCATTATGGTTTATCATAGGGACCTCTACTCATAACTCAGGATATCTTGGATATTGGCTTAATAACTAGGGGTCTTATGAATCTGTGTGTGAAAATGAGGCAGTCGTAGGAACAACAGATGCCATTGTTACACACACTGTGACTGCTGCCACTGAAAAAAAAAAGCAACCAACCATGTTTGAGATGCTCCCATCACATGTGGGATCTGCATGGCCTACATTCAGAAGCCACAGGGAGGATACTTCTGTCTCTCAAGAGAGCGGATTGGAGATACCTCGAGAATGACACAAACAGCAACATTTGGCCAAAGGGAAACTCCAATGACAAGGACACAAGGACGGTGTTCATTTTTCAGGACCGAGGTAAGCGGCTGGGTGCTCAGAAGTGAGGGGCGGTGTCAGCTGCCTGGGCTCTTTGCTGGCACCATTATGTAGGTAAAACATAGCGCTGTGACTGCATCTCCCCCAGAGGGGTAGGGGCTGGTCCCCACAGCACAGGCACAGGGGTGCCATTGTCCCAGTTCACAGAGGCCTGCTTGGAGCTGGGAAGCTGGCCCCTTGCAGAGGCTCAGCGGGAGTTTCCTATGAGGAGAGCATAGTGCAGGCCAGCAGACCCTTGGTAGTTACTGGCCAGTTTCCTGAGCTGCACAGGGCAGGACCAGAGTTTTACTATGTCGCCAGGTGCTATTTTTATACACACAGCTCACAGGGGAACCTGTAATTTCCATGCCTGGCCTGGGCCACTGGGATCTCCACGGAGGAGCCCTGGTTTTGAAGGCAGAGAATGGTTCCCAGCAGCAGCTTGACACATTTTTTTGCAAAGAGTAAAGTCTTGCTCTTGCAGACTGCACGTGATGTTAGGCCATGTGCTGTGTCGTGGAGCCGAGCTGGTGAGGTACAGGGGAGACACAAGTGGAACCATGTTTGCTGTGGCACGTTTCCAATTTCACGTGGTCTAGAATATCACAGCAGGTTTGAGGAAAGGTGGGAACAAACACAGAGCATCTCCCCCCTGTTCAGCCTGTTCACCACAAAACCCCATCAGCAAGGCATTAGGACCCTGTCAGCTTGGGGAACTGAAGTGTCAGAGTATTTCCTCCAGGTCACACAACTGGAAAGGAGAAACAGGATTCCAGCCCAGTTCTGTCCTTGCAGTACACCCAGGCTTTTCAACCAGAGGCGAGCATCACAATTACAGGAGCCGTTTAGAGGTCCCTCCCCCAGCTTCCAGAGCTGGGCCCAGAATCAGGGAAAGGGGTGGTGCATCTGGCAGGCACACAGTTTACAAACGTTACTCAGGAGGCTGTGGCGCCAACTCCGGGTGAGAGCTACTGTGTACCCTTCTCTCTGACTGACAGAGAATTTTAACACATTCAGTGGGCCAGGTGAGGTCCTGGTCCGTGCACTGCACACAGCGGGAATACCAAAAACAGTTGACGATGTGACTGAAATATTTCTGTGGCAAATGGGGTATGATGTTAGGCTGGTTCCATTGCTGGGATGACAGCCTCTTTGATTTTAAAATAGAGAAAAGGAGCCTTTCATAGAGGTTGATGTTCTGGTGGATCTTTGTTGGCTCTGCACTTCGGGGAAGCGCCTCTCCTTGCAGGGGGAACGAGCCAGGGCACAGTTCATCCTTGTGGGATGGGCTCTGTGGCCTTTTTGGCACACCTGGAAAGCCAAACTGGATCCCTGTGATGCAAGCACAGTGGAGACGCAGGACCTGTGAAGTCCAACCAGCCAGGTGGGGTTCCCCGGTAGAGCGGGGGCGGGGCTGGGTCCTCGGGAGCAGACCTCTCTACCACTGCCTAGTGACGTGATCCTGGCAAGTTACCGCGAAAGCTCTGGTCCTCAGTCCCTTCACTGGATAAGCAGAAGTGCGCTGGCTGTCCCTCACAGGCTCGTCACAGGGATTCAACAAGCTACCATAGACCGGGAATAGTGAGAGTTCCGAGCAAGGACAATAAAAGCGAGGGATTCATATTATTAAACTTTGATCTCACACAAAAAATTTCTGTCATAGAAAAGAATACAATCCACTGTGCGGAAAGAAATATAATATTGCATATCTTGGAAGCGTCTGAAGCAGAGAATAATGCTTCAGTTCTGAACATTTCATATTAAAACACTTAGCCGTCGTCATGCAGCCCTTTTGTCTTTGAAACATTTTTCGAACAAAAAACAATGCGTAATATTCTCATGATGCGGGGGTGTGCGGGCCCTGACTCTACATGAGCGTGACTCCTGTAGGGACCCAGAGCCGCTGAGGGACTGTGGGCAGCTCAGCAGCAAGGAGAGGACCTGAGCTGGTCCCTGCATGACAGGAAGTGGGGAGCAGAGAGGGAAACCAAACGGATACTTACGCCGTGTTTAACAGTTTTTGCAGCGTGGGCAGCTTTCTTTTTTGCATCATAATGAGTCAGAATGTCAATAATTGCCATGAAGTACACCTCTTTCCTAGGCGAATCTGTAAAGGGATGAGAGTGGTGATTGTGGGACAGGTGATGACAGCACCTGGAAAAGTGCAAGCTGCTGATGGAGGAAGGGGTGAGGGATTCAGTGGGTTGGGGGTCGAAGGGGTCTGAAAACAAAGGCAATAAATGATAGGCGTATCCCTATGAAACAGCTTAACTCTATCCCCAATTCTCTCTCAATTTAAAAAGTAAGAAAAAGAACATAACCCCAAGATATTACCAGTAGAGGTCCAAGGGTGAGACTGAGTGTTTTTATTTTTTGTTCATCTGCATTTTCTGTAATGATTGTTTCTTGCTTTGGTGTAAAGAAAAATGCTATTTAAAACATACCCTCTAAACCAAGCAGAAGTAATTATGTTCCCTAATGCTTTCGTACCATTACATATAACGGTTCCACATTCTCACTGGATCTAGTATCAGAACTGGATAAAGGCACATATCATCCACAATACCCATCTTCTACATATCTCCACAAACAAGCTGTTTCAATTACGGACAATAAGGAAAAGTGCATCTGCTTATGTCTGACTTCGTGTGTGGAAGGGACAGGTTTGATGAGCGAAGTAAAAACACAACTCGCCTCTCCTGGCTGCTGGGCTGAAACAATGATGAACAACAATTTTTATTACTCAAAAAATTAGGTCTGTTTTTATCTTTTTTTTTTTTCATGTGTAAGTAGCTAAGGTAGCATGTAATATTCCTACAAATACCTGATCACCCGGATTTTGAGGATTAAGATGGATCTTACTTTAGAGAAGAGGGCCACAGACCTCTTAATTGGGGGGGAGGAATTCTCATCCCACACCCCAACCAGCTTCAGCACTCCCAAGAAGGAAAGGGCTGGTAGCAATGAAATGCCTGCCCTACACGACGCCCACCAGAGGTTTGGAGTGGACCATGTATGTACTCAGGATAGACTTGTGACACTTGAGATCCACATAAAAGAGACACAGCTAAGAAAAAGATTTTAAAATGTGTCATATATGGTATGGACATTTACGAAAGCACATGCATGTGGGTGTTGTATATATACAACACTCTGGTGTGGTTCCACTCTGTTCCCTCAACATCACACAGCTCAAGGACCTCATCATGTTACATTTCAAAACCAGAGATTACGGTTACCTTTAACATACTTTGTCTTGAAATCAATTGATTGGGACTTTCAAGAATGAATCTTACAGGGCAGCATGCTTTTAACCGGGGTGATGATTACCAGCAGATAACAATGCAAAAAAAAAAAAAATCCAACCAACGGTAAAAAGAGTTGATAGTAACTCAGCTTACTTTCATGGCATTTAATTCCATAAACATCAATGTTTGGGTCAAACTCGCCCGGAGCCAAGGGTGGTGAGCTGTTGAGTGTATTTCCAGGACTGTCGGGAGGGGTTCCGACAGGGTGGGTGCCATCGCTCTCCCCCTCCTCCTCCCCGTCATTCTCTTCACACTCCACCTCTTCCTGTTCGGCTCTCTCCACATCGTGGATTCCCACCAGGAGGCTGTAGTCCATGAGCTTCAACTGGGCAAGAAACTGGAAGGTGGGAAGCGACATGGTCAGTGATGCCTTAAACACAACCCCACGTTTAAATACAGCAAACTCACAAAAGTGCACGTGGGGGAAGGCTGTGAGCGATGGGGTGGCAGAGGCAAGAAGATTTCCCTAAGAGCGGCCAGGAGCCTCTTTTATGGTGCTGTCACGGTCCCTGGCAGTGCCTCCGGCCAAAGTGGTAGCCTCACACTTCGGGCTGGTGCAGAGTGAGGCTTATTGCCCTGAAAGGCAAAGCTGGATGCCGAGAGGGACGCATTTATCACATCGAGACTGGACTACACAAAAGAACAGAGAGCATGACTGGCAAGGAGGCACCGGGAAGAAAACGTTTCTCCCAACAATTAAGACTGGTTAATGGGGAAACCAGGGACCTCCCACGTAGCTTCCAGGGGAGCCTCTCCCAACAAGGGCTTGTGAAAGCACTCTGAAGTGCAGCACACTCCGTGGAGGAGAGCGTTATGCTGTCTATCACAAGTAAGTACAAGCACCAATGTCCCAATCAGCCAGCAAATGCCCGTGTCACTGCTCTGGTGAATAACACTGTCCTTCAGTCCTGCTCGGCGGTTTCCTCCTGATGGAAGCGGGAGCCGGAGACGCTCCTCTGTCGCCCCCTCCCATGCCTAGCCCAGTGCCTACCCCAACTGATCCCTTAATCTAGGGGCTCTCTCTGGCCTGTTCCCCTCACCCCCACTGCATACCCTGGATGCCCTCCAGAGGTCTGCACACAGCTGGAGACGCTGCATTGCCAGGTGGCAACATCTACCCACGTGTGTGTAGTGGGTTCAGGGTGTATGGGGGCTTGGCCAGACTGGGTCCTGCTCAGCTTGTAGGGTGGCAAAGCAAAAGCCCCCTTCTCCCATCCCTTCTTCCTCTGGGCCCCTGGAAGGTCCCTGGGAAGTAGCAAAGATTGGATGTTGCCTGAACTTCCCCTTCCGGTCCTCTGGCAAGGGAAGAATTTGATCTTGTCACGTCCCTGCTTAAGACCTTTCAATGGGGTCTCATTTCTCACAGAGTAGAAACAAACTCTAATATGGTCGATGGGACCTGGATAGTTGGCCTCATCACCTCTTGGGCCATCTTGAACCCTCTTCTGGCCTGCCTCTGGCCCTCTCACTGCACCCCTTCATCTCCCCTTTGACCTTCAGGTCTCAGCTGTAGGACACTTGCTCACGAAAGTCTGTCCCGATTCCTGCCTGGGCATGTGTGCACTGCACACTTTCCCCAAAGGACACCTGGCTTAGCCGCACGCTCATTAGATTATCTGAGTAACTTCTGTCTTCCCCAAACACCGCAGCCCCATGAGGGCAGGATCTCTGGCTGTTTTTGCCCTTGAAATCGTGCATCATAATAGTCAAATCCATCTCACCTGCCTTCACTAATCAAGGTCTTTTAAGACTTGCATGTCCTCCAAGGGCCACATAGCCTAAACAATGATACCTGCTCAGCTGTTTTCTAGGAACTTGGAGTCAGCTGTGTCTAGTTTGAGCTGAGCCGGTTAAGACTGGATAGGACCACCGACCCTCCAACTGGGCATGCGTGAGTGTCCTTTTACACGTGCAGAGGATGGAAAGCTTGGATCATGTAGAGGCCAGTAGCCTAGCTACACCTGCGCAGAACAAGGATTCCGGAACCTTTTCCCAATCGCCTCTCCCCACTCTCCCCACGCCTCAGACCGCCCTGCTGCTGTTTATCCCACAAACACCTCGAGCCCCTTGGTGGAGGCAGATTTGAGATTTGCTCTTCGCACTTGGCTGCCTTGTGAATAAACTCTCTGCTGCAAACCTCAGCGTCTCAGTGTTTGGCTTGCTGGCACAAACGAACCTGGTTCGGTGACACCCTCACTGCACTCCTGACTCCCAGGTAAGTGATGTAGCTACTTGGTATTTACTGAATAAGTGAATGGGACGCCTGCTGCTTCTTCCCCATTCCCCCTTACCTCTCCCTAGTTTCCCCTGACCTCTTCCTCTAAGGAAAATAACCACCCAAACCAACTAAGAAAGAAGAATAAAGCAACAACAACAAAAAATTCCTTTGAGACTACAAGAGGCAGCACCTATTGGAAGCAAAATGAGACCATTTACAGTATATCTTTGCCCTGCAGAGCAGAATCTCTCTTTAACATGTAGGTCTGTTTAACCTTCAGATGGTTGACATACAAATACACTTTCGAGTGTGCTTTGTGTATGAGTGTACAAAAGGGGCTGCCGGCAATTAACGTGCCAAGGTCTGGCAGGGAAGGGGTGACAGCCGGGCTGGACGGCCACACAAGGTAGGGTGGGTCTCTAGGCCCAAGTCTTCCCCTGGCACCTGTGCTGCTCACAGCATCGGCCAGACCCGGAGCGCCTTTGCTCCTCTCCCAGTAAGGAAGCATTTGTGTTAAATAACTGAAAGTGACGTTAGCTCCCAGCATCACCCACTAAACTATCAGGGAAATGAAAAATGCATCTCTTGGCAAGAAGTTTTGACGTACCCAAGATCAAGGAAACCAGTTGCAGCCCCAAATGGGGATTATATAAGAAGTGGGGATTATGTAAGTCTTCAAATCTGTGTGACTGAGACAGAAACGGAGAAGACCAAGAACAGCGCAGCGGTTAAGAGTATAGCCTTTGCTGATAAGGGTGACCCATTAAAGTATCAGATAATCCTAAGTAAAATTTTAAGAATATAATTTTTGGAGTCAGATGGGCAGTTACATTTTATATTACTAGCTCTGTGCCTTGACGATAAATTCACCTCCCTGAGCCTCAGTTATTCTAACTATAAAATGGGACAACATCACTAAACTCACAGGGGTGTGGAAAGGATTAGAGAGAATGTAGTGGAGGCAATGAAAAGTGCCTTGTATGTAACAGCGGAAGCGGTTTTGATACCTGTGTGTTGTTATTGTGGTAAAAACCTTTTTTCATCAAGTATGTAACTTAAACATGGGCACAGGTTCAAGTGAGGTGGGCCAAAAGGGGAGACGTGTTGAAGAGTGCCTTGACTCCTCAGTTCCTACCATCATAAAACATCATTTAAAATCTCTACTAAAGTAGAAGGAAACACAGTGTGGCAGCAAACCTGAGATTCTTGCTAGAGAAAGTCCCTGCTGAGCATTACAAAACTACTGTGGGCTGAAGGTGACAAGCCCCAAGGAGTAGACGGGTCCAGGGCTTCCTTGGAGGGTCTGCCTCCAGCTAACATCAGGAACTTAATACACATTTGCTGTTTTCTGCGTATCCCTTTGTGTCGAATTCAAATTTAGTGATTTCTAAGTACGTAAGGTTTCAAAGCATGAAGATTTTTAAATCTTTAGGTCTCCTGCTTTCCGCGAGACCTTAATCAGTTTCTTTTCCCCTCAGAATACCCCATCTAACCTGCTCCCCTCATAATTAATTCCTCATTATGCAAATCTGAGCTAGTATCTTCCTCAAGGTCTTAACGAGCCCTGTCACAAACAAACTCTTCTAGAAAATGGTGTGGCTAAAGAGCTGTTAATAAACTCTCCTTCTGCATGTCTTCTTTGGAGAAATGTCTACTTAGGTCTTCTGCCCATTTTTCAATGGGGTTGTTTTTTTGCCGTTGAGTTGTATAAACTGTTTATATATTTTGGAAATTAAGCCCTTGTCCGGTTGCATTGTTTGCAGATATTTTTTCCCCATAGGCTATCTTTTTGTTTTGTTTACGGTTTCCTTTGCTGTGCAAAAGCTTGCAAGTTTGATTGGGTCCCATTTGTTTATTTTTGTTTTTATTTCTATTGCCTTCGGAGAATGACCTAAGAAAACACTGGTACGATCTATGTCAGGAATGTTTTGCCCATGATCTCGTCTAGTTTTATGGCATCACATCTTTATGTTTACGTCTTTAAGCCATTTTGAGTTTATTTTTGTGTATGGTGAGAGGGTGTGTTTTAACTTCATTGATTTACATGCGGCTCTCCAACCTTCCCAGCACCACTTGCTGAAGAGGCTGTCTTTTTCCCATTTTATATTCTTGCCTCCTATGTTGAAGATTAATTGATCATAGGTGTGTGGGTTTTTTTTTTTTTTTTTTTCTGGGCTCTCTATTCTGTTCCATTGATCCATGTGTCTGTTTTTGTGCCAGTACCACACTGTAGCTTTGTAGTATTGTCTGAAGTCTTGGAGGGTTATGCCTCCTGCTTTGTTCTTCTTCCTCAGGATTGCTTTGGCAATTCCGAGTCTTTTATGGTTCTGCATAAATTTTAGGATTAGTTTTTCTAGTTCTGTGGAAAATGTCATGGGTAATTTGATAGGGATCGCATGAAAAGATGTTCAACATCTCTAACTATTAGAGAAATGAAAATCAAAACTACAATGAGGTATCACCTCACACCAGTCAGAACAGCCATCATTAAAAAGTCCACAAATAACAAATGCTGGAGAGGGTATGGAGAAAAGGGAATCCTCTTACACTGTTGATGGGAATGGAAATTGGTGCAGCCACTATGGAAAACAGTATGGAGGTTCCTCGAAAAACTCAAAGTAGAGTTGCCATATGATCGAGTAATCCCATATATCCAAACAAAGCTATAATTCAAAAAGATACATGCACCCCTATGTTCACAGCAGCACTGTTTACAATAGCCAAGACATGGAAACAACCTAAATGTCCACTGACAGATGAATGGATAAAGAAGATGTGGGGTGTGTGTGTATACACACACAATGGAATACCACTCAGCCATCAAAAACAATGAACTAATGTCATTTGTAGCAACATGGATAGACCTGGAGATTATCATACTAAGTGAAGTAAGTCAGAAAGAGAAAGAAATATCATATGATATCACTTATATGTGGAATCAAAAATATGATACAAATCAACATATCTATGAAACAAAAATAGACTCACAGGTATAGAGAATAGACCTGTGGTTGCCAAAGGTAGGGGGTGGGGAAGGGAAGGAATGTGAGTTTGGGATTAGCAGAGGCAAACTATGATATACAGGATGGATAAACAACAAGGTCCTACTGTACAGCACGGGGAACTATATTCAACATCCTGTGATAAACCATAATGGAAAGAGTATGAAAAAGTACATATATATTTTTTAATAAATATATATAAGTATAAATATATATATTTAACTGAATCACTTTGCTGTACAGCAGAAATTTGTAAATACAACACTGTAAATCAACTATACTTCAATAAAATTTAAAAAAACCCTCTTTACAACACATTTGAATTCCCTTTATTTGCTAACTTTATGAACACACTTGTTCTACTGAATTAGCACCTCCCAACATACCTGTGACACAGGATTAAAATTCTGACCATCCCTATTTAAGTTATATTTAATTGCTTAAGAGCCTTACTAATCCTCCCTTGGAGAATTTTTATTAGAAAACAGTCTCAACTGTGCTCTCATAAACATCTTTAATCTGCATTTTATATCAGCAGTTTAGGAGTGTGGCCATCAATGGCCTCAAATCCCAGTCTGAATTTAGTAGCTGTGTGTCTTTGAGCAAATTACATAGTGTCTTTGGGCTCAGTTTTCTCATCCATAAACTGGATGAGAACAGCACTGAACCTCAAAGAGTTAGAAGAATGAAGAGAGATAATGACTGCACGGGAAGGACACGCTCTGTGTGCTCTGTAAATGGTGGCTGCCAACCATCCCTCTACCCCCGCTCCATCACTCCCTGCCCTCCCCCCACTCCTGAGAGAGACATGAGGGATGAGATAGCCTGTGATGGGGCGGCAGCCACCAGACACAAAGTGCAGTTTCGAGTTGTATGAAATCTGGATCCCAGTGTGAACCAATGAGAAGTGAGCGCTGCTCCTCCGTGGTCACAGTCAGAGCTGAGGACGAGTGGGTCAGAGGGCGAAAGTGACTTTTTACTCTCCATGGAGTGCTTTTTTCTGGAGAAAAGGGCTCACATATTCTCATGTGTAAAGTTATCAGAACTAAAGTGCTTTGCATGGCATATGAATAGAACAGAATTTCAAACGCGGAAAAAAGCCATTGGGTTCTTATTTTCCTACAAAAATATTTATTGAGCTGTGATAAACTCTTCCTTTACTTAAAGCATTGAGTCATCCCCATCCCCCAAATCCTGTACTTAAACAGGCCAGCGAGCTAAATTAGAAAGCATGGAACTGATGGAAAAATGAAACTAGATTACATTCTAGTCTCATTATCAAGATCAGATGTCAAGCTACTTCACCATAATTACCTGCTTAAAAATTTAATAATGCTTCTCCATGAATTTCAAAACTAGACACTTACCAACCATTGAGAACTTATTAAAATGAAAAAACGTTTTATGTCTTGCCTCCATTTCAACAAAACAGCTAAGTGCAAGAGCCATGGATGGGATTAAAATTACCAAATCCTCTAATCAACGACACTATTAGAGACAATGAAAGGGCGAAGAGAATCCTTGTGTGATTCAACTGTAAATTTGACGGCTTCAGTTACACGTTATTTCTGGGGTCTAAATATCACAGTGATATACAGCTGACAGAAAAAAGATGAAAACCATTTTTTCTAGCAGATCAGATAACCCCGAGGGCTATTTACTGTAATTGCTAAAACAATATTATTCTCGGGATCAAAGACTTGCAGAATAATGAATAAAATTCTCAAAGAGTATGTCTACCTCTGGCACTTTGTTATCAGATCAAGTTGACCCCAAAGTAAAAGGGAAACACTTAACTAATATGCATTTTAATAAAAACCACTGACAACTGAGGACAAATAAATGTTTAATAATGAGAAACTGGAGAAAAACTAATTCTTAAAAAAGACAGGTGTATCCTTCACAAGTAACCAATATCTAGGTTCTAATCAAAGCATATACACGCTCTAGGTTAAAGTGCAAAAAAATTTCTTAACTTATAACCTAAAAATAATTGTGAACTAATTTGGTCAGTCTGCATGTCTTGCAATGAAAGATGTCAGAAGATTAAAAAGAAAATTATAATACTGCTTCTGCCCTCATGGGGGATATAATCTAATCCATGACATTTGTTCTTTGGCCCCAGTCATTTTGTTTGTTTGTTTGTTTGTTTTGGGCTCTGCCAATCGGCTTGCGGGATCGAACCCAAACCCCAGCAATGAAAACGCCGAGTCCTAACTACTGGACTGCCAGGGAACTCCCAAGTCATTTTGTTTTTAATGACACAAGAAAAAACCTTTCCACAAAGCCTCTCTAAGTAGCAGATCTGTACTGGTATGTGGGGAACTGTATTTCAAAGTTTAAAAAAAAACCACCAAAAAATGCACACACATGAACAAAACTAACAGCTGAGAAATATGTAGCTTAGTAACTGTCTAAATTAGAACTCTCTTTACACTGTTTTGTAACCTAACAAACTTCAAGAAAAGAACTTTTTTCCTGAATTTATTTCTAGAAGAATTATATATGAGGAAGTTCAACAGGAGAATTGCAATGCCTTTACAAAAAATGAAAGATAGGGAAAGGTGTTATTTTTAATTCTTAAAACAATTTTTACAAAGAGAGCTCCATTATAGACTAAAAGCCCATCTCCACATAGTATTTTATTTCTCATAACATCCTTCCTGACCCTGGTGTCCTAAACTGCCTTTGTGCTGTTCCCATGCTGTGCAAATCTGTCTTGATGGGCCCAATGACACTTAACTTCATAGAGTTAGGGCTGGTGGCAATATTAAGCAACTGAGGTTGCGTTTTCTAACACCGAAATGTGGTCTAGATGAAGAAAACCCCAAACTCGAATAGTTACTATACACTGTCGACATGCTCTGCTCTTTGACAGAATGCAGTCAGTCCCCTCCACCCCAGCCCTGGTTGCCATGGGCAGTCAGTCTGAATGGGCTGTAACCACGCACAGGCTACCCACCCCCCCAACAAATAAGATGGGAACCTGGGGGAGGGGATGCCTGCAGAAGACACCATGTGCTTGCTTTTGTTTGTCCTCTAAAGCAGTGGTCCCCAACTTTTTGGCACCAGGGACTGATTTCATGGAAGACATTTTTTCCATGGATTGGGGGGGTGGTTGGGGAGGGAGACAGTTTTAGGATGATTCAAGTGCATTACATTTATTATGCACTTTTTTTCTATTATTATTCCATCAGCTCCACCTCAGATCATCAAGCATTAGATTCCGGGGGTTGGGGACCCCTGGTCTAAAGGAGGGAGCTGCTGAATTGGCACACTTCTCTTTTAAACCAGATCACATATGAGATATACCTGTTTATATCGGCTTTGGATAATCTACAACATATATTTTTGCCTTGGTTGCAGATTTAAATAGATGGTTTTAAAAGCTCCTAAAAACCTAATAGTGTTGACATTCATACAGTGGGACCATCCCTTATATTGATTTTTTTTTCTTACCTCAACATCCTTCTTCAGTTTTTCCATGAATATCTTTTTGTTGTTGTCATCAATATAAATCTTCTGACCCTCATTAATGAAATCATTATCCTTTAAAGTTGGCAGTTCTTTGGCCTAAAACAAACAAACAAAAAAAAGATGAGGAAAAGAATAAGGAAGAAGCTTGACTATAATCTAAAAGACGCGTACGCCCTCCAATCCTTCAGGTTGAGTTCCCACCCCTGGAAGTTGAGTTTGCCCTGTTCACTGCAGGGGTCTTACCCAAGGCAACGACCTGTGAGGTGGCTTGAGTGCCGCAAGGGGGCACCAGTGAGCTGTGACCGCTGGAAGCACTCCCACTAGGAACGGAGGGTCAGACATACTCCATATTATGAGGCTTTTGTAACAAATTTCATGGTTTTCATATGAGCGAACCTGACTGCTTTCTTAAAGAAGATTCACTTTCTTACAAGAAGTCTTCTAAGTACAGAATTCACATTTTTGGAATTCTTTGTCAGGAACCCTCAGTTTTCTTACTGGTACAACCCAACTCCACCTCCATGCCACACCCCTTTCCCCCCACCAACACACACACTTTTGGGATCGCCTTTGTTGAGTTCATGTCACAAATAACATGTTATCTTGCTCAGAAAAGCACAATCTATAATCCTATCTAATTGCTGAGTCAGGGCGAATCTGCAGCCAGAGGTTAGCCAAGCCTTCCTGCACACCACTCCAAGAAGGAAATTCTGTTTTCATTTGGACAATATCGGAGGAAAATGTCTTCTAGCGAAAAGTATATTAAGATGAGAAATTCTACCCTTTAAACATAAACAAGAGGGTAATGAGCTGGCAACTAAACTATCTGTATGCGGACAACACAAAGTAATGGGTGATTATCAGAACATGGGTCATGAGCAAACAAACAAAAAACAACCACCTGGCTTGAACTGAAGCGTATAGGATAATAGAGGCAAAGAGCTTTAAAACAGTGTGGATTATTCTATTCAACTTTGTGCAACCTGCCTTCTGGGAGAGTTCAAAACCCCTCCCCATTCCTTTTGGCTATCTTTATAAGAAATAACCACTCCTGCCTATTTCTTCCAGTTGAAAGGAATCCAACATAATACATTGCCTTTCTTAGTATACTAATGACTGCCTCCTTTCCATAAGTGTGAACTACATGGGCAGGGCCGTGTGGCGGGGAACCCAAGGAAAGAGCATACTCTCCTTCCTGGTCTCCACACTGCCTCCCCTTCATTCAGAGTGATTAAAAACTCCCTGGGTACCTCCATCTACTGAACCACCTTCCAAATCCCTGAAATGCTCACTTTTTCCTTTGTATTCTGTAAGGTACACAACATGTATGTAAACTGCTCACATCTACCTGGACACACACACACATCTACGGGTATTATGCAGTTCTAAATTAGCAGCTTTGCTACTCATTTTAATTTTGAGAAAATCTGCAATTTTGTGAGTTTTGAATTTGACAGAACTACTGCCAAAATAATTATCCTTACAAAGCAGGTATAGCAAAGCTCAGAAATCCAAGGATTCCAATCAATAAGTGTTTACTGAATGACTGTCACGTATAGGAATATGAAAATGAATAGGTCAACATTTCTATTCTAAAGGAGTTTGTCATCTTGTATGAGAGACACGAGAGCAAGTAGGTAAGAAAACAAGGCAGCATGAGTTGGGTAAGGCCTACAGATAAATAATATGCTTCCTGGGGAGACACTGATCTACTTTCAGATACTTTCATTCTGAGTCAGAATCTAAGGAAATGAAATGCAGTGCCATTCTTCACAAAAACTAGGGAGGGGCCTGGTGGACTAACTCCTTAAGTTTCTCATTAATCATTTAAAAATGTAAAATGTAAAAGAAAACCCTGAATGTGAAGATAGTCTGTTAATGTTAAATGTTTGAGTCAATCCCACAGACCCTAAATTGTTCTTTTCTTAGAACTGAAACATAGTTTCACAGTGAATAAAATGCAAGGATCTGAAGATTAACAAAACTCAGAGGCCAGTGAGAAGCTAAGCATTGTCAGAGGTACAAAACCGGGGTGCTTTAGAAAGCAATGAACCCAGATCTATACACTAACACAGGAGATGGAGAAGGAGGATGGTTCTCCAAACAGACAACTTGGGCATTCGTCTGTTCAGGGGATGGTGGCGTGTGTGGTTGGGGGCACTGAGGATTAAGATCTGTCTAAACTCTGCAACTCATTTTATATGTGTAGGCAAAGAAGGGGAGAGGAATTTTTGTGCGTGAGAGAAACCTGAAGGCAGGGATGATACATGATCTGTGTTGGTGATACCAGTCCCATTAGTGGAGATGAATGCCATTTCAGGGTCACCCCAGCAGAATTACCTCATGTGACAGGGAGAGTATAATCCGACCTCATAAAACTCTGGACACCCTGTACTATATTACTAGGCTTACTTGTGAATTTCGCAGGCACTAGGGATGTATTTAGATTGGATCAAATTCAAAAAAGGGCAACCAGATTGGTTAAAAGACTTAAGGGCTTATTGAAAGGCTCAAGAGGAGTAGGCGGATCCTTAGGGCAGCTGCTAGAGGAACCCAACGCTGGTCCACAAATGCTCACCCCCTGGTGTCAGCAAGATGGCAGAGCCTTTAGGAGCATAGGGTTTTGGAGACATGAATCCTGAGGTTCCCACCCTCTACCCACCCCTTACTTGCTAGGGGCCAGTTCCTGGAACCTTGCAGGCTGTTTGCATATGTGTAGAAGGGGGAGACCCTGCTAAGCCCCTGAGATGCATCCATTTGTTTAAGTGCGTCATCTCATTTACTTTCCGAAACAACCTTAAACTCCCCGGATCCAACCTTAAACTCCCCGGATCTTTTTTAACAGACAAGGAAACTGGGTAAAGTGAGGTAACACAGCTAAGGGCTCACAGCCTGGTAAGTGGAGCTGGTAAGCCAGTTCCCGCGCTGCGATGGGGACCGGGGCCGCCTGACTCTTAGTACAGCTCTGCTTTTAGCAGAATGACTGAGAATTCGACCAAAACCCATGTGACATTTAAATAGTGAGGCAAGTGGCACTTATTGTCACTGCTGTGAGCATTCAGTAACTTGTATGGATTTAAAGCTGGTCTTACAGGCTGAGAGACTGCAAAGAAAATGTTTTCTTTAAAAATAGAGCTGAACTATTTTCTACGAAGAACGAAATGTCAAAGATGAAGTTGTCTGACAGTGACGCACCCTCAAGAAAACCTTGCTGCCTGGCTTCTTAAAATTTTCAATATATCCCTCTGATCATGAGCAGCGTTTATATTGAAGATGCACTCTTTTTTTAAGTGAGGCAAACTTTTGCTGTGGATTAATGAACATCATAAACTCTTGGTGTAACACTGCCCACGAAGGTGATGTCTGCAGGGCAGCACAGAAATAACTGTGGGCAGCAACCCAGCCCACCCTTTGCTTTGCAACACCGGGCTCCGTGCACGTAGAGGAGTTCTGAAAGCTTCGAACGCCCTGGGTCTGGTTCCTTTAATGGGCATCTTTCCTATGCTTTCTAGCTCAGTGCAGACACCAGCCAGAGGGCAGAGGAAACCACCAGGGCTAAAGACATCAGCTCAGAAACACTTCTGAACTGTGGACTCAGAGGCTGGCTTCCAGCCAGCGGTCAGCCACCTTTCTGAAGTGGTTGTAGGTTGAGTCTTCATGTATTAGCTCTGAATTAAGTTCTCCTGGCCAGCTTCATGTAGACTGGGAGGCTCCAAACGTGATGGGGAATTGCAGTACCTCAAACGGTACCTACTGGGAGGCAACGCCAAGGAGGACGAGGCATGGAAGGGGAGTGAGGCTGTGTACAACCAAACCCAGCACAGCCCAAGTCTAACGCTGGTTCCCTTTTGCAGGAAGTGATTGTACTGGGGTGGGATGGACTCAAAACGGCATTCATCTCTACTAATGTGACATGTAAATGTACAAACACAGCTAAAGGCACAAGCAGAGCGACACCAGTCCCCCTGCAACCGAGCTATCCTGATTTTGCTGTGTGGATGAAACTGGCAGAGCGAATATCCCTGGCACTTTCCTGCTGGGTGGTGCCAGCCCCCGGGCAGACTCAGTATGGCCCAGGTTTCTCCTTGGGACACAGACTGAAGAATGAGCTTCTGAGCACACACTGGATCCAGGCGGCCTGTGTTATATCTCAGCTCCTCCGGTTATTAGCTGTGTGACTTTGAGCACGTTACTTAACCTCTCTCTGACTTGGCTTCCGCATCTTTAAAGGGGGATTAGCAAACAGCACTGTGGTGAGGATTACACCCATTCATACACCTAAAAAGCTTAGGGCCCTGCTTGCCACGTGGACCGTTATATATAAATATTCTTATTTGCTGGTCATATTCTCAAGTACAGCATGTGCTACAGAAAAGTTCACCACTGGTAAATCCAGAGCAAGATTTAAAAAAAAAAAAAAGTTGGCATATTTAACACTTTTATAATAGCTGGGGTGTTTAGACTCAGCTGCTCAATCTGTCCAAACCTCCGTTTCCTCATCTATACAATGTAATATTGATAATACTTATCCAGTAGGGTTAGTGTGTGAATGAAATGACATGAAACCCACAGTGCTTGGCAGTGAGAACTCACTAGGTATAAGTTACACATCAGCTGTAACCATGACCAATATTGTTTTCATAGTGTTTCCTACTATTGAAAAATACAGACCTGCCTGTCGTCTTCTAGCCTTCCTGATTTTCTAAAAGAAATAGGCTCTTTAAATTTGGGATATCAGTAATCTAAGCCATGTTTAAAACTGCCTGTGTTTTTAGGTTTTATCATTAGGCACAAACACCTCAAGTGATTTTCTCTACATACTGCCTTTAAGTTCTGAAGATACTTATTGCACACACACCTAGCACACACAAGTACAAGGTTATTTCACTTCACTGTAGCAGATATTAAAGGCAACACTGGCTTAAGCCCCTGCCTTGGCTGCTCTCCAAACCTTGACTGTGAATTCTCTTGGCTAGAAAGACCTCTGGTCACCACAAAATCTCTCCCTAGCCAGAAAACCTCACTGAAATCCAAGTGAGAACAAAGTGTTGCTTTATAATAATTGGGTAAGTTAAATTTTTAGAGTAATAAAGTATATTTTATGGTATTTATTAATATGGAACAAAATACTTATATGTATAGGGCCAAAGACAGAAATTTGCTGACTTTTGTCTTACCTTAATTTTTCATGAGTTTAGTTTTTCTCAGTGAGTAGATGATAATAGTGGGTAATTTAGTGTATGTGATTTTGCTGACCTAAAGCAAAAATTCACTAATTGAAATCTCAGTAGTCAGAAAACAACCCAAAAGCTAGAGAGTAACAAGCTTCTTGGGAACACTTCATTTGCTATGAGCTGTGAAAAGAAAATCGTTTCATTATAAATATTCCCTCTCCTGCTTTTTTGTAACTACACTATTGGGTGAAAAGTTTTTTGTTTTCTGTTTTTTATTTTTGGCCGTGCTGTGTGGCTTGTGGGATCTTAGTTCTCGCACCAGGGATCGAACCTGGGCCCGTGGCAGTGAAAGGGCCAAGTCCTAACCACTGGAACCCCCAAGGAATTCCCAGTTTTGGGTTTCTTTTAAAGCACAGTATTATAGGCTGTCGCTCAGCAAGTCCATACTCTTCAATAGTAAGAAACACACTGTTAATATCGGTCATGGTCAAAGATGCTTTATGTGCAACTAAAACACAATTGGACATGAGAGTTGGGGTATACATACAACTGTGTCAGGGCTTGAAGAGAACCAGTGTGTGGATAGTATTCTAAATGTATAAACGCTTCTGAATATAAGTATTCCCTAGGGTTCAACAAAAGATATAAATCATCTCTAAGGACAGATTCGGCCAAAGGTTTGAGATTAAAAAAGGAAAAATATTCAGAACTAAGAGCTAAAAAGTCCAGAGCTTTCATTTTTAGAACTGTGCCTCTGTGGCCAGCTTAGGAAAGAAAGAGCCAGGCATGAAGGCAGTGGCCAGAGAGAAATTACAGATCCCGGGAGGGCAAAGGAAGCACGGGGCTCTGCTTCCTCCTGTTAGAATGGTAGACAGGAGATTTTAAGAAGTGCAAGGCATTAGAACTTCCCTTCTAATATAAAAATATTTAGCACTTTTTATAAACTTTAAAATTTTAAATTACTAAATTTTGCACATTCCCTGAAAACAAAACAAAACACTTACCAAAAGGATGTAAGTCTTCTATTTGTTTCAAACAGAAGTTAACCTGTTTGTGATATATAATTATTTCATTGGGTTCTGTGACTTGGTGCATAACTACTGTCATTTGCATGGAGTTTAGTAATGTCGGATGTGTTAAGATTAGTAAAGCCAGAAATTACATGGAAATCTTAATTAGATCTTTAATGTCACTAAAGTATCTTTTGGATGATTCAAAAAATTTTTTAAACCAATATTTAAAATCTATATTTACACTCAAAAACTTCAAATACAGAATTCAAACTACAATGTACTGGATTTTAACATCATTTGACAATTAAGTTTTACAAAGAGTCTATTAAATTGCCACTAACAGGAAAAAAAAAACATGTACTTAAAATGCACAGAGCCAAAATTTATATAATACAGAGTCACGTTTAAGCATGGTAATCTTAACAGGAAGATGGAATGTACTTCTGTCACACTTGAGTGTTTAATGCAAACAGGATTCTGGCACCAGAAGGTTTCAATGCAAAGGATAACACACAGCATAGCACTCCGTGATTAAAGGACTTGTATTTCAGAAAGAAACGAACTTTTGTTAAATGTACTCATTTGAAAACCTGTTTTGAAAAAGTCTAATTGTAAGCTTCGACGTCTAAGATTGCTGCCTGGTGTCCCTTCGATGGGCCATATTATGACACTCAGAGCTGAATGCACAACATAAAAAACATATTATTGTCTCAAGTTAGGGACTCCTTATGTTCCTGATTTACTTGTTAGTCCAAGCTCACCTAAATGAAAATAAACTTGCTAAGAAAAGAATAAGCCCCCTTTCATCAGGCTTGCCAAAGTAACTTCATAAAAATCAGGGTCTGTGGGGCTGAAGATATACTCCAGAAATACTTCTGTAAGGGGGAGACTTTTGAGGTAATCCTTACATTGGCGCTAGGATAAAGATAATTTGTTGGAATAACATCACATATGTGGTATCAATTTTGGGGTAATAAGAGATGTTAAAGATTTTATAATAAAATCAGTTCTGCTTCTCAAAACATCCAAGCCATAAATTTGATACATGAAAAGGCAAATTAGTGAATATGGGTAAGGTTCAGACAGAAGTAGCAAAGATAACAGGTGTTTTCTCACAAAAAGTACGCATAACCTTTAACAACATAAGCGGAATGTCTACACAAGTTCACAGCTTGGGAAATCATCCAACATGTCATTAATAACTAGTTATTTCCATGATGAGAATGTGTACATTTGTGACCAGCATCTGGATATGAAAGTCTCATAATTTTATTTTGAACCTCTTTGTGTAAATGTAGAAAGAGAATATACCTCAACACACTTGTAGAAATAGTGCTACAACTAAGAAGCACAAAACCAGATATGCCCTATCATAATTCTACAATTTAGAACTGTTAAGGCTGGCGGAACCCAGCTGTTGGTTATTTATTTTCCCTAAAAGCTGATATTTAGAAAGTGAAACTTACTCCTTTTCTAATACTGTCACACTTTTCAGAGTGGCCCTTTAACTCTAACTGACATGGTGATGGTTTGGTTTTCTCCAAGACCTGTGATGTGACAGTTAAACCAGGTGCAAGCCCTACAAAATAGATTTGTTTCCATCTGATTGGAAGATTCTGTTGCACGGATGTCGATGGTGATAATTGAAGAAATGTCCAAGTCTGAAAATGCAATAAGTTTGCTAAATTGTTTAGTTTCTGGTTTAATACTAATCTAGTGGACATAATTTTATTGTTTTATTATACATCTGCAGCAGGTTGACTTAAACTCAAGCCACATACTATGTTTTGGAAGTTGTGTCTCTATCCCAACTCTTTCTGGAACCAACTACATAAATTGTCAGCTTAAAAAAAATCCCCACATCTACCAACACTGCTTCTGTATGCTTGGGATAATCTGAGTTCAGTTCATTCCAGTGAAACTGAGTTTATACACCGCCACAAGCCAGGCTGGCCTGAGGACTAAGGCTGTCATCTGGGAGATGCTCACAGGAGTTGCTGCATGTTATCTTTCTTCTTCACATGCCACTCTTACTAAATTCCAAAGGAATCAAACTTGAAAACTCCACTTCCCAGAATAACCCCCATGGTTTACATTATAGGGTTCTTAAGGCTTTGCTCAGACATCTGCAGACTTATGTAACAGTTCAGAACATTTTTTCCATTAGTAATAGCAATCACCTCAATCCATGCCTAGAGCAGACAGGATTTTAGTGATTGTCAAGCGTGCTGAAGTGTACCTCTGTGGGAGGGAAAGCCTCATTTGAAACAAGAGATTCTTGCAAATACTAAAGAATTAGGACCAATGAAATCCTTTAGTAAATGAAGACAAAGTCAGGTGGTTTATCTCCATACTTCCATTAATGCTAGAGCAGAGGCTAGGACTCAGATTTGCTAAGGCTCTGTTTGGTGCCTTTCCCCTCCAAACCCCCTTTTGTAAAATATCTCTGGCACTGCTTCTGCCCCAATGGGAAATTTTCCCCTGCACTTTGGGCACTGGGATAGGTGTGTCTCACACTGGCTGGCAAAGGGAAATGATTCACTTCCATCTGGAGAGAGAAAAATTTTACAGAAGGTTAAAGCACTAGCTGAGTTAAGGGCCCGAAAACCTTGAGAATCTCCCGTTAACTGACCATCCACTGACAATGGAAAAGGAAGTGCGTTTTAACTGGTAGCAAAGGAAGATTCCCAGAAGGACACACTGCTGTTTTTTGTACCTTATGCTCCAAGCTTACCATCTTTGTTACCTTGCCTTTAATTCATCGCAAAGAACCAGATGGAGGTAGTAATTAATTACAATTTGTTACAATTTGAAGATCACAAAAGAAATGCTGAAAACTGGTTTAGGAAAGCATTGGGTTTTTTGGGGGTTTTTTTTGATGTGAGGGTATTAATGATGAATTTTCCTAAACCTTCAGTTGGTAATAGGTAAAATGTCAGAGATGGTGACAGTCACTTAATTGCTAGTGCAATTCACAATTCCTAAGAATCGACCAGGCGGCTTTTTGTAGCCCATTATCAAAGTGTCAACAGTGATTATTGCCAATATAGTTATACAAATGCCAATTGCAGGGCAGCTGTTTTCTTTCAAATGGGTTCCAGGGAAAAGGTTAGATGTTCAAAGGAATCTTCTTATTGTGACCCAATGACTCCATTCACACGCCTTACTTTACTTAATAAAACCAGACATGAGTTTTGAGAAGAATTGTGCAGAATGATGAACAAAATGCATATTTGTGTAAATCCCCAGGACTTGCTCACTCTCTCTCAAGAACATGGGCTATTTAAAGAGTCAGGTCAAATCCCCTAGAAATCAAGTGAGTCCAGTTATGTTTTCTTTTACTTGCCCGGATTCCCTGCTGGGTAGCTTGCTTGCTGGCAGCATGCTAAGACTGTCATTTGTAAAAAGCGGTCCGCTCAGCTATAATTACTAATTTGATGTCACATTGGAATTGCAGCGCAGCTGTGAAAAGATGGACCACCAGGGAGATTCACATTTCTGTCTCATTTAGAGGGGGCGAAACTGCTGGAGCCTTGAATGGAAGATGCCCTTCCATTAATAAAGGAAAGAATTAAAGAATAAAACAAGTCATAGCAGCTGTCAGACTCTGACAATGGTTTAAAAAAAAAAAAAAGCACCATTCTACTCCTTTTGATAAAAAAATTCAAGACATCTGTACATGCATGTTCTGATACTTGTTGCCATGAAAGTGATTCCATTATTGTTGGAATATAACTTCTTTATTTCCTTCAGTTCCATTTTCATTATTATGCTAATACAAATCACACTAATTACGTGTCAAGCTCAAATTGCAGGGAGAGGACTTGTCTGCACCTATATCGTGAAATATTTGAAATGACAGTTTTAAAACTTATCTTCAACAAGTGAAAAGTATGGGAAATTAAAACAGCTACAAGGGCACATATGAAAGAAAAACTAAGAATTCAAATTACTAATTAAGCCACGTCAATGGAGATTCTCTATGAAAATTGTTTTTTGTAATTTTGTAGAAAATGATTATACAATGATTACAATGAAAATATTCTTGCAAACTATTTGGTTTCATTTATAAAAGGCTAAAGTGTAGAAAATAAATATTTTCAGCCTTCTCCAATTATTTCTAACTAGAGATAACAGTGATTGCTTTGATAATGTATGGTTTTATTTGTGAAGACAAAGAGTAGCATGCTTTTTGGAAGAGTCAAAAATATTAACTGATCATGGAAAGAAAACCTGAAAATTGACAGAAAAAGGAAAGCAAAGAAATTTTTTTGAACTTAAAAACCCAAGGTTTTTAAGAGTTCAGCTCCCTTAATACATTTATTTTTATGTTTAGTAAATGCTACATTGGTTGTCGCCAGATTATAAACAAACTGCCACATCAGAGAGGCATGATGTCCTGTTGTCAAGGCAGCCACAGTCTCCAAAAATTACCAGTTTTAATTACTTTCCCATCCCATGTCTTCAAGCTACTTCCCCTCGCCTGTTCCCGGTGAGCGCCTGTGAGCTAGAAGGGCAGGTGGATGGCGTTTGGAGCTGTTCCTCCTGGAAGAAGAGCTATCAGGAACCCCAAGCCCAGAAAGAAGTAGAAAGCATTGAATATTTCCTAGGGGCTACTGCGTATACAATCTTAATGTTTACATAGATAAGATATAGTGACTTAGACTGTATTTACAGAAATACCTACACTTCTCAAATGGAGGAAATACAAATTGGTTGTTTGTGCCAACAATGGTATGAGGCCAAATGATTTATTTCATTACTTTTTTTTTTTTACTTTTAAATCAGGACCAATGAACTGCCTTAGTACCATATTGTTTTGGAGTTACATGTTTTTGTCAGTGAGACATTGGAGTGAAATGTTTCCTTACTCATCGTCATGATTCATGACGTTAATATGAATTTTTGATAATAAATCCTTTGTTAAAAAAATGAAAGATGTCCCAAACATTTAGAAGTTTAGAAATGTGCGCTCTGGGCTGGAACCCCAGCTGTGTCACGTCAGAACTGTGGGGCAAGTTAGAGCCTGTCAAGTAACTTCATTTACGCAAAGGAAGTAATAATAGACCCCCACCTCAGAGGTGGTGGTCAGGATGACACAACCAAATTTGTGTAAAATTTAAAACAGGTCTGGCATATAGTATATGTTCAACAAATATTTGTTACTATTACTTACCTTTCTAAATCCCAGTACATTGAGCTTAACGATAAAAAAAAAATAACCCCCCATTAAGGTAAGGTTTTGCCTCTGCCACCAACTGTGTGATGCAATGTGAAAACATAAGCTCCTGGGTCTCAAATCTGTCACGTGAGGTGGGGAAATGGAACTCTGACCTTTTATGATACCTCCAGTCTCTGACGTCTCTAAGTCCACCTCCAGGGGAGATGTTTTGAGGAATAATTTGCACATATTCAATATATGATAAAAGCATCCTAGCAGCATCCTCAGAACAAAGGGTTTCTGTTAAACACATTCTGTAATTTCATGTCTTTTCACAGAAACCTACACCGATAAAGGGCTAAACATTTCCGGCGGGGCAGGGAGTGGAACTGTGGTGATTGCCCTGGGTTCCTGGAAAGTGTGTGGTCCTAGATGCAGAGCCGGTGAGGGACAGACCGGTAAATGCATGTTCCGCTTCAACCATCACAGCCACATCAAATACTGTGGCTTTCCTTCATATGTGTCCTTGTTTTAGGACTTCGGCTTCTGCAGCAATCACCACATTGGCTGCACCTGTCTTTCTTGGCATTGGTTGTTGTCATAGCAGACCAAGCCCCTGGGGATAGAACCTGAAGAAATCAAAATGAAGGGGTTGGGGGAAGGCCACTAGCAGTAGTCTCAAGAGACTTGGGAATGAAATAAAAACAGAGCAGCCCCTGTGGAGCAGCGCATGGCATTAGGGCCACAGCTCTGACTCCGGGGCTGGCTTCTTTGGATGATGCCAAAAAAGCCTTCTTTCAATGCTTGTGTGTGGCTCTTTAAACAGCCCAGATATTTTCTCCTAGGAGAAAATCCCAGTAAAATACTAAGCCTCTGAGTTTCTCATGGATTAAAACTCAAACACCTGCTTGAGTCTTTGGCACCTGGAAAAAATGTTTACATAGCAACATGGAAGTCAACAGTCCGTCTTTCTGCTGCTCTTGGCCAAAGCTGGTGCCTTCACAGTGATTTACACGGAGGTTTTAAGTGTGAAAATATAGTCTCTGATGAACAGTAAAAATATAAACTGTCAAAGGAGCCACCATTTCCTTTTTCTCTGCCTCACTTCTTTTTTTTAATTTTATTTATTCTTAAAAATTTTATTGGCATATACTTGATTTATAATGTATGTTTCAAGTGTATGGCATAGTGATTCAGTTATACATATACAAATATTCATTATTTTTCAGATTCTTTTCCCATATAGGTTATTAAAGAATACTGAGTAGAGTTCCTTGTGCTATACGATAGGTCCTTGTTAGTTATCTATTTCATATAGTGTGTGTGTATGTTAATCCCAAGCTCCTAATTTATCCCTCACCCCATGTTTCCCCTTTGGTAACCATAAGTTTGTTTTCAAAATCTGTGAGGCTGTTTCTGTTTTGTAAATAAGTTCATTTATATCATTAAAAAAAATTAGATTCCACATATGAGTGATATCATATGGTATTTGTCTTTCTCTTTCTGACTTACTTCACTTAGTATGATAATCTCTAGGTCCATCCATGTTGTTGCAAATGGCATTATTTCATTCTTTTTGATAGCTGAGTAATATTCCACTGTATATATGTACCACAGCTTCTTTATCCATTCATCTGTCAATGGATATTTAGGTTGCTTCCATGTCTTGCCTATTTTAACTAGCGCTATAGTGAACATTGGGGTGCATGTATCTTTTCAAAATATGGTTTTCTCTGAATATATGCCTAGGAGTGGAATTACTGGATCATATGGTAGTTCTATTTTTAGTTTTTTAAGGACCCTCCGTACTATTCTCCATAGTGGTTGTATCAATTTACATTCCCATCAACAGTGCAGGAGGGCTCCCTTTTCTCCACACCCTCTCCAGCACTTATTGTTTGTAGACTTTTTGATGATGACCATTCTGACTGGTGTGAGTTGATACCTCATTGTAGTTTTGATTTGCATTTCTCCAGTGATTAGTGATGTTGAGCATCTTTTCATGTGGTTTTTGGCCATCTGTACGTCTTCTTTGGAGAAATGTCTGTTTAGATCTTCTGCCCATTTTTTGATTGGGTTCTTTGGTTTTTGTTTGTTTGGTTTTTTTGATATTGAGCTGCATGAGCTGCTTGTGTATTTTGGAGATTAATCCTTTGTCAGCTGTTTCGTTTGTAAATATTTTCTCCCATTCTGAGGGCTGTCTTTTCATCTTGTTTATGGTTTCCTTTGCTGGGCAAGAGCTTTTAAGTTTCATTAGGTCCCATTTGTTTATTTTTGTTTTTATTTCTCTTACTCTGGGAGGTGGGTCAAAAAGGATCTTGCTGTCATTTATGTCATAGAGTGTTCTGCTTTTGTTTCCCTCTGAGAGTTTTGTAGTGTCTGGCTGTACATGTAGGTCTTTAATCCATTTTGAGTTTATTTTTGTGGATGGTGTTAGGGAGTGTTCTAATTTCATTCTTTTACGTGTAGCTGTCCAGTTTTCCCAGCACCACTGACTGAAGAGGCTGTCTTCCCTCTATTGTATGTTCTTGCCTCCTTTGTCATAAATTAGGTGACCATATATGCATGGGTTCATCTCTGGGCTTTCCATCCTATACCAGTGATCTAATTTTGTACCAGTACCATACTGTCCTGATTACTGTAGCTTCATAGTATAGTTTGAAGTCAGGGAGCCTGATTCCTCTGGCTCCAGTTTTCTTTCTCAAGATTGCTTTGGCTGTTTGGGGTCTTTTGTTTCCATATAAATTGTAAAATTTTTTGTTCTAATTCTGTGAAGAATGCCATTGGTAATTTGATAGGGATTGTACTGAATCTGTAGATTGCCTTGGGTAGTATAGTCATTTTCACAAGATTGATTCTTCCAATCCAAGAACATGATATATTTCTCATTCTGTTTATGTCATCTTTGATTTCTTTCATCAGTGTTTTATTGTTTTCTGAGTACAAGTCTTTTGTCTCCTTAGGCAGATTTATTCCTAGGTATTTTATCCTTTTTGTTGCAATGGTAAGTGGCATTGTTTCCTTAATTTCTTTCTGATTTTTCATTGTTAGTATATATGAATGCAAGAGATTTCTGTGTATCTTTTGTATCCTGCAACTTTACTGAATTCACTTATGAGCTCTAGTAGTTTTCTGGTAGCATCTTTAGGATTTTCTATATATAGTATCAAGTCATATGCAGACAGTGATAGATATACTTCTTTTCCAATTTGGATTCCTTTTATTTTATTTTCTTCTCTGACTGCTGTGGCTAGGACGTCCAAAACTATATTGAATAAAAATGGCGAGAGTGGACCATCCTTGTCTTATTTCTGATCTTAGAGGGAATGCTTTCAGCTTTTCACCACTGAGAATGATGTTAGCTGTGGGTTTGTTATATATGGCCTTTATTATGTTGAGGTAAGTTTCCTCTATGCCCACTTTCTAGTTTCTTTTTTATCATACATGGGTGTTGAATTTTATCAAAAGCTTTTTCTGTATCTATTGAGATGATCATATGGTTTTTATTCTTCAGTTTGTTAGTGTGGTGTAACACACTGATTGATTTGTGGATACTGAAGAATACTTGCACCCCTGGGATAAATTCTACTTGAGCATGGTGTATGATCCTTTTAATGTATTGTTGGATTTGGTTTGCTAGTATTTTGTTGAGTATTTTTGCATCTATGTTCACCAGTGATATTGGCATGTAATTTTCTTTCTTTTTCTTTTTTTGTGACATCTTTTTCTCGTTTGGGTATCAGGGTGATTGTGGTCTCATAGAATGAACTTGGGAGTGTTCCTTCCTCTGCAATTTTTGGAAGAGTTTCAGAAGGGTAGTTGTTAACGCTTCTCTAAATGTTTGATAGAATTCGCCTGTGAAGCCACCTGGCCCTGGACTTTTGTTTGTTGGAAGTTTTAAAATCACTGTTTCAATTTCAGTACTTGTAATTGGTCTGTTCATATTTTCTATTTCTTCGTGGTTCAGTTGGAAGGCTGTACCTTTCTAAGAACTTGTCCATTTCTTCTAGGTTGTCCATTTTATTGCCATATAGTTGTTTGTAACAATCTCTTATGATCCTTTTTATTTCTGTGGTGTCAGTTGTAACTTCTTTTTCATTTCTAATTTTATTGATTTGAGCCCTTTCCCTTTTCTTCTAAAGGTTTATCAATTTTATCTTTTCAAAGAACCAGCTTTTAGTTTCACTCATCTTTTCTATTGTTTTCTTGTTTCATTTATTTCTGCTCTGATCTTTATGATTTCTTCCCTTCTACTAACTTTGGGTTTTGTTTGTTGTTTTTTCTCTAGTTACTTTAGGTATAGGATTAGCTTGTTCATTTGAGATGTTTCTTGTTTCCTGAGGTAGGATTGTATTGCTATAAACTTCCCTCTTAGAACTGCTTTTGCTGCATCCCACAGGTTTTAGACCATTGTGTTTTTGTTGTCATTTGTCTCTAGGTATTTTTTTAATTTCCTCTTTGGCTTCTTCAGTGATCCATTGGTTATTTAGTAACATATTGTTTAGCCTCCACATGTTTGTATTTTTTACAGTTATTTTCCTGTAATTGATTCCTAAACTCACATGGTTGGAAAAGATGCCTGATATTTCAGTTTTTTTTAAGTTTACCAAGGCTTGATTTGTGGCCCAAGATGTGATCTGGAGAATGTCCCATGTGCACTTGAGAAGAAAGGGTATTCTGTTGCTTTCAGATAGAATGTTCTATAGATATCAATTAAGTCCATCTGGTCTAATGTGTCATTTAGGGCATGTATTTCCTTATTGATTTTCTGTCTGGATGATCTGTCCATTGATGAGAGTGGGGTGTTGATGTCCTCCACTATTATTGTTGATTTCTCCTTTTATGGCTGTTGCATTTGCCTTTTATATTGAGGTGCTCCTATATTGGGTGTGTATATATTTACAATTGTCATATCTTCTTGGATTGATCCCTTGATCATTATGTAGTGTCTTTGTCTCTTATAACAGTATTTTAAGGTATATTTTGTCTGAGTATTGCAACTCCTGCTTTCTTTTGATTTCCATTTACATGAAATACCTTTTTCCATCTCCTCTCTTTCAGTCTGTGTGTGTCCCTTGTAGACAGCATATATACCAGTCTTGATTTTGTATCCATTCAGCCAGTCTATGTCTTGGTTGGAGCATTTAATCCATTTACATTTAAGGTAATTATTGCCATGTATGTTCTTATTGCCATTTTGTTAATTATTTTGGATTTGTTTTTGCAGGTCTTTTTTCTTCCTTCCCCCTTTTGTTCACTTCTCTAGTGACTTGATGACTGTCTTTAGTGTCGTGTTTGGGTTGCTTTTTCTTTTTGGTGTGTGTATCATAGATTTTTGGTTTGTGGTTCCCATGAGGTTTTGACATAATAGTCTATATATATACAAGATTGTTTTAAGTTTCTGGTCTCTTAGTTTCCAAAGCATTTCCAATATCCTGCATTTGTACTCTACTCTTCTCATGATTTCTGGTTTTGATATCATGTTTGTGAGGGGATGATTTCCTACTTTTATTTTGTTTGCCTTTACCAGTGAGCTCTCCCATTCATAATTTTCTTGTTTCTAGTTGTAGCCTTTTCTTTTCTGCCTAGAAAAGTTCTTCTAGGATTTGTTGTAAAGCTGGTTTGATGGTGCTGAACTCGCTTAGCTTTTGCCTGTTTGTAAAGCTTTTGATTTTTCTGTCAAATCTGAAAGAGAGCCTTGCTGGACAGAGTATTCTTGGTCCTAGGTTTTTCCCTTTCATCACTTTAAATATATCATGCCACTCCCTTATGGCCTGCAGAGTTTCTGCAGAAAAATCAGCTGATAACCTTTTGGGAGTCCCCTTGTGTGATAACTATTGCTTTTCCCTTGATACTTTTTTTTTTTTTTTACCTCCACAGCATGTGGGGTTTTTTTTCTCATCTTTATTGGAGTATAATTGCTTTACAATGTTGCATTAGTTTCTGCTGTACAATAAAGTGAATCAGCTATATGTATACATATATTCCCACATCCCCTGCCTCCCACCCTCCCTATCCTGCCCTTTTAGGTCATCACAAAGCACTGAGCTGATCTCCCTGTGCTATGCAGCAGCTTCCCACTAGCTAGCTATTTTACTTTTGGTAGTGTATATATCAGTGCCACTCTCTGATTTCGTCTCAGCCTCCCCTTCCCCCAGTGTCCTCAAATCCGTTCTCTACATCTGCATCTCTATTCCTGCCCTGCCACTAGGTTCATCAATACCATTTTTCTAGATTCCATATATATGAGTTAGCACACGGTATTTGTTTTTCTCTTTCTGACTTACTTCACTCTGTAAGACAGACTCTAGGTCCATCCACCTCACTACAAATAACTCAATTTCATTCATTTTTATGGCTGAGTAATATTCCCTTGTATATATGTGCCACATCTTTATCCACTCATCTGTCAACAGACATTTAGGTTGCTTCCATGTTCTGGCTATTGTAAATAATGTTGCAGTGAACACTGTGGTACATGTATCTTTTTGAATTATGGTTTTCTTCAGGGTATACGCCCAGTAATGGAAAAGACTGGGTTACATGGTAGTTCTATTTTTAGTTGTTTAAGGAACTTCCATACTGTTCTCCATATTGCCTGTACCAATTTACATTCTCACTAACAGTGTAGGAGGGTTCCCTTTTCTCCACACCCTCTCCAGCATTGTTTCTAGATTTTTTTGATGATGACCATTCTGACTGGTGTGTGTTGATACCTCATTGTAGTTTTGATTTGCATTTCTCCAGTGATTAGTGATGTTGAGCATCTTTTCATGTGGTTTTTGGCCATCTGTACGTCGTCTTTGGAGAAATGTCTGTTTAGATCTTCTGCCCATTTTTTGATTGGGTTCTTTGGTTTTTGTTTGTTTGGTTTTTTTGATATTGAGCTGCATGAGCTGCTTGTGTATTTTGGAGATTAATCCTTTGTCAGCTGTTTCGTTTGTAAATATTTTCTCCCATTCTGAGGGTTGTCTTTTCATCTTGTTTATGGTTTCCTTTGCTGGGCAAGAGCTTTTAAGTTTCATTAGGTCCCATTTGTTTATTTTTGTTTTTATTTCTCTTACTCTGGGAGGTGGGTCAAAAAGGATCCTGCTGTCATTTATGTCACAGTGTTCTGCTTTTGTTTCCCTCTGAGAGTTTTGTAGTGTCTGGCTGTACATGTAGGTCTTTAATCCATTTTGAGTTTATTTTTGTGGATGGTGTTAGGGAGTGTTCTAATTTCATTCTTTTACGTGTAGCTGTCCAGTTTTCCCAGCACCACTGATTGAAGAGGCTGTCTTCCCTCTATTGTATGTTCTTGTCTCCTTTGTCATAAATTAGGTGACCATATATGCATGGGTTTATCTCTGGGCTTTCCATCCTGTACCATTGATCTAATTTGTTTTTGTACCAGTACCATACTGTCGTGATTACTGTAGCTTTGTAGTATAGTTTGAAGTCAGGGAGCCTGATTCCTCTGGCTCTGGTTTTCTTTCTCAAGATTGCTTTGGCTATTTGGGGTCTTTTGTTTCCATATAAATTGTAAAATTTTTTGTTCTAATTCTGTGAAGAATGCCATTGGTAATTTGATAGGGATTGCACTGAATCTGTAGATTGCCTTGGGTAGTATAGTCATTTTCACAAGATTGATTCTTCCAATCCAAGAACATGATATATTTCTCCATCTGTTTATGTCATCTTTGATTTCTTTCATCAGTGTTTTATAGTTTTCTGAGTTCAAGTCTTTTGCCTCCTTAGGTAGGTTCATTCCTAGGTATTTTATTCCTTTTGCTGCCATAGTAAATGGCATTGTTTACTTAATTTCTTTCCAATTTTTTGTTGTTAATGTATAAGAATGCAAGAGATTTCTGTGCATTAATTTTGTATCCTGCAACCTTACCAAATTCACTGATTAGTTCTAGTAGTTTTCTGGTGGTAGCGTTAGGATTTTCTATATATAGTATCATGTTATCTGCAAACAGTTTTACTTCTTTTCCAATCTGTATTCCTTTTGTTTTTCTTCTCTGACTGCGGTGGCTAGGACTTCCCAAACTATATTGAATAGGAGTGGTGAGAATGGACATCCTTGTCTTGTTCCTAATCTTAGTGGAAATGCTTTCAGTTTCCCACCATTGAGAATGATGTTTGCTGTGGGTTTGTCATATATGGCCTTTATTATGTTGAGGTAGGTTCCCTCTAGGCCCATTTTCTGGAGAGTTATTATAAATGAATGTTGAATTTTGTCAAAAGCTTTTTCTGCATCTACTGAGATGATCATATGTTTTTATTCCTTAATTGGTTAACATGGTGTATTGCATTGATTTGCATATACTGAAGAATCTTTGCATTCCTGGGATAAATCTCACTTGATCCTAGTGTATGATCCTTTTAATGGGCTGTTGGATTCTGCTTGCTAGTATTTTGTTGAGGATTTTTGCATCTACATAAGTGTATTGGTCTATACTTTTTTTTGTGGTATCTTTGTCTGTTTTGGTGTCAGGGTGATGGAGACCTCACAGAATGAGCTTGGCAGTGTTCCTCCCTCTGCAGTTTTTTGGAAGAGTTTGAGAAGGATGGGTGTTAACTCTTCTGTAATTAGTTTCAATTTCATTACTTGGGATAGGTCAGTTTAATATTTTTTCTCTGTCTTTAATTTTTGTGAGTTTGATTAATATGTGTCTTGCCATGTTCCTCCTTGGGTTTATCTTGTATGGGACTATGTGCTTCCTGAACTTGAGTGTTTCCTTTCTCATGTAAGGCTCATCCTAGGTGACCTCATCTACACTTCCCTGTCTTTGATCATCCTTCCCGGGAGGTTCCCCAAGTCTCCTTTTCCAGCTAAAGCCCTCTTTGCAGCCTCTCATGCCTACTGGAGATCTCTGTTTTGATGCTGTGTTGACAAATGAAACTACTCCACCTTCTCCCTTTTTCCATGAGTGGAATCAACACCTTCTGTCTAAAACAGAAACTTGGGAGTCACTTTAACCCTGCCCTCCCTCCACACACACTCCCTGGCACCATCACCTCCCATATTCAATCTCTGAGTTCTGTGGATTCTTCTTCCTAAATCTCTTTATAGTCTATCTGCCACCATCTATTCTGAGTTATTTCAACAGCCTCTCCAGATGGTCCTGCTTACCTCTGTGGCCTCATCTCACCCTCCAATGAAAGCACCAAGTGTTCCCCCTCTGCACTCTTTGCACACACTGCTCTTTTTTGCCTCCTTCTCTAGCTGCCTCCTACTCATCCTTCAGGTTTCCAATTATCTCTTCCAGGAAGACCACCGAGCCAGATTTACATGCCCTTGCTACATGTTTCCTATCAAAGCACTTATCACACGATACTGTCATTTCCTATCTAATGTCTGTATTGCTTTGCTGGATGTTTCTGTGTGGTTCATTATTTTAGCCCCTGAAGCTAGGATGGTAACCATAAAGACAGTCACAAATTTCTGGATGAATAAGTAAAAGGCAATTTCCAAATCTATAAAATTCAAACCCAAACTGAATGATATCATCCTAAAATAATTTAATTTAGAAACAAACCCCTTGAGCTCAGCTTTCAAACGGTTTGGTCAAGAAAAGGCACCTCAACATGTTGAGGAATAATCTGAGAGTACAGAAGTACCTTTCACGTGAGCAAATGCCAATTGCGGGCAGTTTAGGTTTACACACAGAAAGCTGCTTCCCAAATTCGCAAACGGATTCCAGTTGAATCTGTCTATAATCGTGCATAATCAACAAAGTGTGTTTCAATATCACCTAATGTCCAGTGTCTCAGAAAAAGGTAGAGTCTCCTCGTCCATCCCTAAGTCTTTACACAAAAAAATGCTCTAATTAGAGCTTAACATGTTATAGTTGTGAGGGAGTTTGAAGCTCATTAAGCCAACATTTTACAGGAGAATTTGAAGTTCAACACCGTCCTTTTACAGGTGAGAAAACAGGGGCTCAGGGAGGCAAAGAAACTGACTCAAGGTCACACCTGGCCTGTTAGTCATAAAGTGTAGTTAGGACCCAGGTGCTGAGCTGTACCTGCCAGTTTGGCGAGTGATGATGACAGAGGTCGCTGTGCTTTCAAGATCACGTTGATGGGAAATGTTTCACTCACACCTCAAACTAAAAACTACTTTACTGTTCAACAGGGCAGCTAACCTGCGGGAGAGAACTGGAAGAGAACACTCCTCAGGTCCGTGAAGAGCTTCTCACCATAGCAGAGGGAAAACGGCAAGAACCACAGGGGAGGAGGACAAGACAGAATGGAACTAAGAGGCTCTGAGCCACACGGCCATGGGAGCGAGGTGAGAGAGATGCCAGGCGCTTACCTTTTCTTTGTCACTTGCTTCCCTAGCCACTGTAGAGCCCTGAAACAGAAAGACATAATGAAAACATGCACACATGAGGCATCAGCCTCACATGACATATGCAAACGCTCCAGGGCAGGGCTCGGAAATAAGCAGATTTTGCTCTGTCCCCTCCCTGAGTGTGCTGCACCCTCTGCAGGGGTTTCTGTCCACCTGTTTCCAACCCCTTCCCTGCCGTGTCATCTGTAGATCTTAATGCAAACAAAAGATTAGGAAATGAATGGTCAGTGAATTCCTAACTTTAATACAACGGTGAGCACGTATTCTTTGTGCTCCTTGCTGACCATCGCAGTGTCTCACACAGCAACGCCCAGTGTTCGCAGAGACAAGGGTTGGGGGAGGATCACAGCCAAATTTACTGCTCTCCTTCCCCACCCAGCACTGGATGCCCCAACTATGACGAGCTCAGTGGAGCCATCTGTCTACCTGACTGTCTTTTAAATAGATATTTATGGGCCTGGAATACTCGCATTAGCCAATTAAGAGAATGTGTATGTGACTTGGGAAGAGTTAAAGCAGACTCTGGATTGGCCACCCCTAACACTTCCTGCTCTGTGACCATCTTGCCTTCGGGCAGCTGAGGCACGCGTTAGGATGTGTGTAACCTGCCGTTCACAGAGGCGGAGACTCCTCGTAGTGAGGAAGGGGGCCGAGCCCAGGCCAGGGGCTCCCCGGGGCCAATTCTTCATCCCACCCGCGCTCAGCATTCCCAGGTCCAGTGGATCTGAAAGACCTTGCTGCCAGCCCAGGGAAGATGCTCGAAGCTTCTTGGGGGTGTGCTGGAGGAGCACAAAGCTGACCCAGCAAGTGAAGAGGGAGCAGGTGAGCTGTTTGTGAAGGAAAGCTCTCTGCGCGGCTGGCCCAGCAGCTGTCACTTGCAACGGTTTGTTCTTCCTTTACTGACTCTTGAATACGGGTTACACTATCTTCCTCTACACACTGACTGCTAACAAAGAATGTCCTCAAATTTAAAGGGGAGGGGAGTTTAATACTCGAGTGTTAAATACCTGTAATACTTGGGTCTCTGTATCTTTAACGAAGTTTTTAGTCTGTGTGTTTTTTACCCTCTACAAAAATTTATTCTGCTTCTGATTCTCACTGAAGCTTTGTCTCTATGTAAATGCAGAGCATTAGCCTGGAAAAACTCATCCAAATTTAAATTCATTCAGAATTTAAAAATAAGAATGGTCAGTCAGTCAAGGCTGAGAGTTTGAGCCATGAAACGATGCCAGATGCCCAGGTTTACTCCCAACGGCAAGTCCTGGCAAGAGCAGAGTTCATTCTACAAGCCAAAAAGGGGACGTGAAGTCTATAACATCCAGTCTGTAAGCATAATATACATCAGGATATGCTCACTAGAGCCCTGCTTGAATGAGGCACTATCTTAAGCATTTCAGGGGGATAAAAAAGTAGAACCACAACAATTGCCTTTAAGGGACTTACTCATTAGTAGAATGAATCACACAATTAAAATTCATCCACCCCTCCCCATATGCCATGCGTCCTGCTGGATGTGACACATACGTAACTCATTAACCCTCACAACAATGGAGGTAAAATCATCTCTGTTCAGCAGAGGAAGAAACCGTGGCTCATAGAGGTTCGGCATCTTGCACACAGCTAACAAGGCATAAAATCAGGACATGTGACTTCTGAGGTCATCTGGCTTCTTACGTGGGAGGGTCAGACCAATGAAAAGTCAGCAGAGGGAGCTAAGTAACACTGCAAAGGGCCTCGTGAGAGAGATGGTTCCAAACAGCCCTGCAGGGTGGCTGGGATTTCCACCTATAAAACTTGGAGGCAGGACAGAGCAAAGCTATATTTGGGAAGCTGATAGAGTTTATCTGAACTCCAGAGGATTGGAGATAAACCTAGAACATCTCCGTGCCCCCCTCCCCCCCCACCCCCCCCCAGCTTAGACTAGCATTTCTCAAAGCATAGTTCAGCACCTAGGGGGCTGCAAAGTCAAAACTATCTTTATAATAATACTGAGACCCTATTTGCCTAGTTCACCATCTTGATATTTGCATGGATACTGCACATACAATGGTGGGTGAAACTGTTCGCAGCTTAGCACAAAGCCAGCAGTGGCACCACATGGTATTAGTAGAGTTTGTCATAAAGCATATGAATATACTTGAGGAAGCAGTTTGCCTAAGTGAATCCATCGTTCCAGGTAACCAAAGCATGATGTATCCAGACCAATGCATGCAAACAGACTGATGGATTTTAAAAAGTTCACTGATATGATTTGAGATTCCACACTGTAACTCAGCTTTGAGAAATTACCACGTCAGGTTTAGGTGTGATATCAAAGAAAAACATCCACAAATTTCTGAAAAAGTTATTTAGAAGCTCCTCCTCTCCCTTTCCAACTACAGATTTGTGTAAGGTCTGATTTTCTTCATACACCAGTCAACTAACTTAGCAATAGGTGGACAGCTGAACCAGACAGGACATCCCAACTGTCTCACCAAACCTGACATTAGAGAGACAAAGATATAAAACAATGCCACCTGTCCCACTAAACTTTTTGATTTGGAAGATATTTTTCATAAAAATATGCTAACATGTAATGGTTTTACTATTTTAAATAAGTTTTTAAAAATGTCTAATTTCTAACATTGTAAGTATTAGTAGACATAACTCACATACGCAGAAGTTTTGGGGGTCCTCTGTTAAGGGTGTGAAGGAGTCTGAGATCAAAAAACTTGAGATCCACTGATGAAGACCAAAGGGTGGAAAACTTTTTTGGAAAAAGGTCAGAGGGGTAGTGTTTCGGGCTTTGTGGTCTAAAAGGGTCTCTATGGTAACTACTCCACTCTGCCCTTATAGTGTAGCCACACATGATGCAGAAACCACAAGCATGGCAGAATTCCAATAAAACTACGAAATGGCCATGTTAGACTTGCCATGCAGGCAGGTCACAGTCTGCCAGCTCCTGACCTGGACACTGTCCAGCTCAGTGATCCCAGAAGTCAGATCCCCTCACTCTACAATCAGAATTGCCCCTGGTCCTCCTCTCACTTGAGGTCTTTGAAACAGCCTGTCTCCAGCTCTGCTCCTCAGCCTGTCCCTTACCTCCTTCAGGTCTGCACTGAAGCGAAACCCTCCCTCACACGCTATTCAAAACTGCCACCCTTCTCCATCCTCCTTGTCTTTACTTCTGTCCGTGGCACTGATCACTTCCTAGCACACTGTATGATTTATTTACTCCTTTTACTTATCATCTCGCTTTACCTGCCAGAGTGTCAGCTCGCTGAGAGCACATTTGGTCTGTTTTGTTCATCACACTATTCCCAGCACCTAAAGCAGCGCCTGGCACATAGCTGGTGTTCAGTACATACTTGTTGAATAAAGTAGACATGCTGTCTCTCATAGGGACACAAAGGAGTGTGCTGCTGGTGGCCTGGAAGCTTTGAGCTCTGGGCGCTTTCTAAGTGATCAGTTACATACAATGTGGATGAGCAAGCTTAATGAATAAAAATTAATAAAGATCAATCTTACCTTTAAGTCGTATTTCCTATATACAGATAAACGGTGGCTGAACACATTTCTTGTAACAATCACATATATTTCAACTCCATCAACATTAAGCCGGTACATGCCCAGGAATTGGGGAAGAAGGGTGATCCCATGACATTCCACTATATACTGTGTAGGAGAGAAAGAAAAAAGGGGGGAAATGATCCAGTCAAAGGTGTTCATTCAGATGTAAGATATAACTCTTCTGCTGTGGTGTTTACACAGAGTGATAATGGTTTACACAACCATTAATGTCCTGTTTACAGAAAATGACCATGTCCGTACTGCTGAAGTCCTGGTCTGGGTCCACCATGCAGACACAGAAAGACAATTCAACTCTATCTCCAGAGATTTTTTCTGTAACATCCCAAACTAATTTGTAAAGTCAAAACTTGGATATAATGGCATAGAGTGAGAGGACACGTGACTGGCCCTTTCTGTAATTCTGTTAAAGTGAAATCACACTCTATCTGGGGCTGCCATCTTCCTCCCTTGAAACCGTGATGTTGATTTTATGAGGTTGAGGCAGCGTCACTTGGCCACTAAGATCAACTCCTTTAATAGTGTTGAAGTTGAGATTAAAAAGGAAATTCTGGAAAAAGCTCAGAGTTAGAAGCTGGGAGAGTTGGGCTCCAGCCCTGGTTTTCCTGTTTCTTATTGAGACTCTAATGTTTAAATTGCCCCCTAGACAGTCTCCCAAGGCAAAAAAATAAAATAAAAACAAACAAATGGGACCTAATCAAACTTCTAAGCTTATGCACAGCAAAGGAAACCATAAACAAAACAAAAAGACAACCTATGGAATGGAGGAAATATTTGCAAATGAAGTGACCAACAAGGGCTTAATTTCCAAAATATACAAACAGCTCATACAACTCAACAACAAAAAACAACGCAATTGAAAAATGGGCAGAAGACCTACGTAGACATTTCTCCAAAGAAGAAATACAAATGGCCAACAGGCACATGAAAAAATGCTCAACGTCACTAATTATTAGAGAAATGCAAATCAAAGCTACAATGAGGTATCACCCCACAACAATCAGAATAGCCATCATTAAAAAGTCTACAAATAACAAATGCTGGAGAGGGTGTGGAGAAAAGGGAACCCTCCTGCACTGTTGGTAGGAATGGAAGTTGGTGCAGCCACTATGGAAAACAGTATGGAGGTTCCTCAAAAAACTAAAAATAGAGTTAGTTGCCACATGATCCAGCAATCTCACTCCTGGGCATATACCGAGACAAAATTATATTTGAAAAGATACACATATCCCTGTGTTCACAGCAGCACTAGTTACAATAGCCAAGACATGGAAACAACCTAAATATCCATCAATAGATGAATAGATAAAGAAGATGTGGGATATATACACAATGGAATACTACTCAGCCATCAAAAAGAATGAAATGCCATTTGTAGAACATGGATGGACCTAGAGATTATCATACTAAGAGAAGTAAGTCAAAGAGAAAGACAAATGCCATATGATATCACATATGTGGAATTTAAAATACAATACAAATCAACATATCTATGAAACAAAAACAGACTCACAGCTATAGAGAACAAACTTGTTGCCAAGGGGGAGGGAAGGTAGGAATGGGAATTTGGTTTTAGCAGAGGCAAACTATTATATATAGGATAGATAAACAAGGTCATACTGAATAGCACAGGGAACTATATTCAATATTCTGCAACAAAACAGTGGAAGAGAATATGAAAAGAAATATATATATATATAACTGAGTCACTTTGCTATACAGAAGAAAGTAATACAACATTACAAATCAACTGTACTTCAATAAAGATAAAAAAAATTTATGAAAAAATATTACTTTTTGGATACATTAAAAACACTTTGTACATTTACAAGTGACGTTGAGTAAAACATTTGTGTCAATGAAGAATTAAACTGCCCGCCAGAGCAGCAGTGTGAAGAAGGGCTTGCTCCTGCTCTACAGACAGATGGACACTCCCTGGCCCCACGCTGGATTCATCAAATCCACTGGACAAGCCCCAGCACTGACACCATTTCCAAGCAGAGTTGCAAAAACACAACATGAGTTGATCAGTCTTTAATGACGATACTCTAAAAGACCACAAGGTGGAGACACTTCTCTAAAGCCCATCCTTACAAACTGGGTTCCACTGCACTTTCCAAAGGAAAGTTAGGTTTTCCTTTCTTTAAAATGAGGGGGAAAGAAGATTTCAAAAAAGCTCTTTTATGCCTATGACATGTGTGTGATATCTCTAGGATAACTGAACAGCATGAATAACATGATTCCAAAATGTAAAAATTCTACCTATTGTCCCTATTTACAGAGAGATGCCTGCAGAATGGTCACCATGGTAATGGTGAAATTTAGGATAACTGCTTTCTTCCTTTTTCAAAAAATAATCAGAATGCCCTTTCAGACTTTTTAGTGGTAAACACTGTAATAATCACTCTGATAATATTAAACCATCTTAAGATTTGTTTTTTAAAAAAGCCTTTAGTTTTTACCATTAAAGAAAAAGATGAACAGCATCAGTAGAGGAGTTTGATATTTGCCATCCAGATTTCTTGGAAGATTTTAAAGATGCTCCTGCCCTTTTAAAAAATCTTACTGACCATAACTGAGCTACATATTTCAATTTGACGGAAATTTCTGAGTTTCACCCCCAGCCTGTTCTTAATTTGAAGTCCGATCAGAGGAACCTTTTCTATTTCTCGCCTTTCAAGAAACAGTAAATTAACTTGACTTTCACTAACACAAAACAGGTGGTAAAGAGTTCTTGGCTGAAGAGAAGGTTTCTCACATCTGATGTAAAGAAATAAAAAGAGTGGTTGCCTGGTGCCTCAGAAGAGAGATGGTTGGATGGGCCTTAACCACATGGAGGCCGCGTAAGCTTGGTAGAAAGGATTTAGGTTTCCGAGCCAGAAAGATGTGCGGGTGCATCCTCGTGCCTCCATTTACCAGCTGTGGGATCTTGGGCAAGTTACTAAACCACTCCAGCAGTTTACTTTCATTTTCTGGAAGATACGCACCATAATTCCTACCAAGAAGGTTACTGCGAGGATCACAGATAATAGTTGTCAAAATACCTCACACAGTGCCTGTGTTCTGTACTGTGCTTTCTGCTACCGCAGAGGACAGCGATCATAGTTATTCTTTTCATTCAAAACTTGAAGAAATCAATATCAGCCTATCTGCTTTGTGCTCCAGACTGACTCACAGACGTGCTCTGAGGTCTACTGGGAGGGAGCCTCTGCAGAGGTGATCTGGGGGCCCATGGGACATGCCCCCTGCCCTGCAGGGCACACAGGTTTCAGTTTGGCTGTTCAGCCCCGCTGCCTCTGCGGCCTTCTGCTCAGATTATTCTCATCATGGCCTATCTCTGAAAAGTCCTGCTGGCAGAAGTTATCTCTTAGATCAGAATCTCGGTACAGAGCCACAGAGCGCCCGGAGCAGAGTAGATCCTGACCACTGTCCACTGTGATGAATGTGTTAAAGAAACCTGACACCACACAGGAAATCACTGACAAGCTCCCCCCCACCCCCGCCACACCCCCCAAGGAAAAACACATGTACAGGTTACACTCTACAACTCCTCTATCTTTACGATTAATTACTACATGTTAAAAATTGATGAAATTTGATCCAGTTCATCAGCAAGTTTCTACATGCACTTATTCTCAAAGGCAAGGCTCACGTATGAGGCTTTCTGACAAACACCTTGGAAAAATATAGATTTAATAAACTTAGAAGTCCTGAGTTTATAAATATGTACAAAATCACCACCACAGAAAGCCTATCATGTTAGATCCCAGTATTGACAAGCAGCAGTTGGTACCAAAGCTTTAGAAAGCATGTATGCGTCAAAACTTTGCAGAAGAGTAAATTCTCCCCATGAACTGAATTTCTGGGTGGGGGCACTGGGAAAAGAAGACACTGTGTCATTTCAATGGAGGAATGTCTCACTAGGTCTATGAGCACCAGGGCTGGGGGACCACCATACTGTAGCATGAGGGGTCACTGCGTGTGGGAGTCGACACAAAGAGGCCCGAATGGTAATATTCTCAGGGGACCAGCTCCACATTCACTAGCTGTGTGACCTTGGGGAATTATTCAACCTCTCTGTGTCTCTGCATTTGGAGATGAGGTGTGACATCAGTACTTAGTACACAGGGATTTTGTGAAGGGTGTGAAGATCAGGGAAATGGCACTGGGGGGACTGCCGATGACCTAACCAGGAGCCGGATGAAATCAGGACCCTGGGGTGAGGGTGGAAAAGGAAGGTGGGAAGGAAAGGGCGAGGGAGGCAGGCTTCCACCTGACATGCTCCTCAAATACTCCTGAGAAATGGATTCTATTTAAATGCAGGATGGGAACTCCCAGTTTCCAAGGAATCTCCATAGAACAGACTTTCCAAAAACAAATAATGCAGGGCTTCCCTGCTAGCACAGTGGTTAAGAATCCGCCTGCTAACGCAAGGGACACAGGTTTGATCTCTGGCCTGGGAAGATCCCACATGCCACAGAGCAACTGAGCCCATGCGCCACAACTACTGAGCCCATGTGCCACAACTACTGAAGCCTGCGCACCTAGAGCCCGTCCTCCACAACAAAAGCCACCACACTGAGAAGCCCATGCACCACAACAAAGAGTAGCCCCGCCTGCTGCAACTAGAGAAAGCCCACACACAGCAACGAAGACCCACTGCAGCCCAAAAAAATAATGTTGCATGTGTGTGTTTATGTGTGTATATTTGTTTAAAAAGGGAGGTAATATTTCTGTAAATAGAAAAGAAACACTAAAAAATTATATTTCTCACTCATTGCTTTTAGGATCAGAACTCTGAGCACTTTCCCTTCAAAAGTTTAATCACTGAAAAATTAACAAAACAACCTGTAAATAAATGCTTCAAAACTTATTTTAAAAGGGTGTATTGATGGTGCTACAGTTTCACGATCGGTTTTTTGGCACAAGCACCCTGTTTTTAATAGTTAAAAACATCCTCAGCATCTGTAAATTTCTTTTTAACATTGTTGATTCGATTGCAAGACAATCTAAGGATGAATCTTTGCCTCCTCCTTTTTACATGCTTAATTTCCAATTCTTTTAATTATAAGAATGGAAAAATAGCAACTTAATCCCAAGGGTCATTCTTTAAAAAGGTGTAGGGGAATTCCCTGGCAGTCCAGTGGTTAGGACTTGGTGCGTCCACTGCCAAGGCTCAGGTTCAATCCCTGGTCAGGGAACTAAGATCCCACAAGCTGAGTGGTGCAGTCAAAAATAATACTAATACTAATAATAATATAAAAAGGTGTAGGTATTCCTTTCACTTTCAGCCACTGCCCTGATGTGGCCACAAGGCAATCCTTCCTCACTGGCAAAAGACATGACACAGGTGTTCCCTGTCTGTCGTGTTAAAATCTCAATTTACAGACTCAACAGATGCAATGCCCTAGTGCCGCCCAGTAGACTCCTTCCTAGAGGTCAGATGAGTCTGGGGACTTGTGTCCTCTGCCACTCTGAGGTCCCAAGGGAGATAAGAGGCCACAAATGGACCAAACGCTTGGAAATGCTAGTCATCTGCGTGTGGACCAGGAATTAAGAGTGCACACCAGACAGAGGATGACTCCGTTATGAGAGTCCTAGCCGCGTATATACAAGCCTGCAGAGCGTTCCTTTCAGTGGCTCCTCAGATACAGTCCTTTCCCAGAGGCCTTCCTATCTGTGTCCCAAAGCCTTCCTATCTGTTTCCACCCCTCGCTCCCTAGGTCACCTTCTCTCACATCAAACAGGGAAGGTCTTGCCTGGCACCTGAACTGGCAGCTTTCAGATGCTTGCAATTCAGCGAAGACACTGAGCTTCCATCTGAATAAGGCATGGAATAGTGAGTTCCAGATTTTTAAAAAGTGACCGTGATGAGCATCAGTTCTTCTCACACTTACCGTATGGAGCTAAAACCATCACAAGTATTCTTGGGACAAGTGCCCATATTCTCGGTGTTAAACTCACCGCATTACCTACGTCTGCATTTTTAAAATATTGTTTTTATTAAGTATTTTTCGCTTTTGCATTTTCATAGCTGGATGCCTCGTGTCACCTCGAACTGTCATTTATCATGCAGTGGCTTCTATTTTTTTCCAAGAGTGCTTCTCAGACACTGGCATTTGCTGGCAACGTTTGTAACCCATTACAGTTTTTACTTTTTTCTGTCTTCTTTTAAAAAAGTCTTCTTGTGTATGACTCCATGGTGTCACCAATAAAGGCAAGTTTTATCTCTTGATTAGTCTCCCTTAAAACTTTTTCTTCTATAACAGCTTGTCAGAACTGTAATGTAACGACAAATGGCTGTGGTGAAATTGGAATTTTAAAAACATAAAATGCAACAGCCACAAGATCTCGATTTCTTTTGCTCTTGGTCCTCAAAGAGAATAACAAGTATTAGGAGTCCCGATTTGTGGCTTCTTCTCATGCAAAATGAAATGCCATTAAGATTCACCGCTGACTGAAGGTTTCAGCAGAGAGGATTCTAAGTGATGTACTGGAACGGATAAATATTTATATCTCCACATGATAGTGTGAACCTGGGCTCCGGCTCTTGGAAATTGCTGTTATTACCATGTTTCACTCATTTTTTTTAGAGGCTTGAAGTGACAATTTAATACAGCATCAAATTAGTACTTCAATGTAAAGTCTTGCTTCAGTTAATGTTTTCGAAAGGTTCAATTATCTGTAATCCTTATTGTGCCTCTGCCTATGCTTATAGATCACTCCAACAACGTTCTTTACATGAGGTGGGGGAGAAAGAAAGGAAGGGAGGGAGGAAAGAAAGAAAAGACAGAAGAAAAAGAAGCCAGCCTGAAATTAAGGATCAGTTTGTTTTAGAAGGACCAAATAAATAATCCAAACATTTCTTAAACTGATATTTTGGGATAATGGTCTGTGTGAGTTACTATAATTTATTTTGGTTTCAAATAGTTTTGAAGTCATAAAAGAATGTAAGGATGACTCCATTTAAGCTAATAAGTACAAAATTTTACTGATTTTCTTAAACTTAATAAAAATCAGGCTTAAAAGGAAAAACATTCCTTGGCAGCATTTACAAATGTTCTCAGTACTGAGACATTGCAGAATATATCTGAATGCAAACACTGGTGCTCCTAACTCTGTTTGTTTTGCTATTATAAAGACCCATACATAACAACATCATTAAAGATGAAACAACTTTGTGAAAAACACCTTATCAGGGAATTCCCTGGTGGTCCAGTGATTAGGACTCCGAACTTTCACTGCCAAGGGCCCAGGTTCAATCCCTGGTCAGCGAACTAAGATCCCATAAGCCGTGCGGGGCAGCCAAAAAAAACCACCAAAAACAGTCACCTTACCATAAGTACAGATGGTGTTTACTCAGTGACTACAACTGAAATGCAGACGGCCTGCCGCCAAGAGTCATGGCGTTACGTGCTCTGGGAGGCCTTGCTGCCCAGCTGTGGAGCGCGGTCAGCGGCCTTTGGTTGGCAGCTCCTTCTGGGTCTGGCAGCTTCTGGGTAGAGGACTCCAAAGGCCCCCACCGGGTTGGCTGTGGCTTGGGGGACCGCTGCCTGGCAGCCTGTCCAGTCCTATTCCTTTCCTCTCCCTGCACTGGCTTCCATCCGTAATCACTATCCTGACCCACATTCTGTGGGGCCTTCTGCTCAGGCCAGTCACTCCTGAGCAGCAGACACAACAGGCAACAAATTCAGGACCCTCAGGAATGGCAGAGGTCAGGACTACCAGACATAGAACTTGAAGAGCTACTGCATAAAGCATTTGAAAAAATAAAAGGATGCAATTTCAGAAATGAGCATGTAATAAAAAATGATCAGAAGTGCACGGGTGGATTTTTTAAAATGGAACTTCTAGAAGGAAAAATATGATCTTTGAAATAAAAGCTCATTGGACAGGGGAGACAACAGATTAGAACAGATGAAGAGAGAATCAGGAGTGGAAGATACAGCTGAGGAATTTACCCCTAATTGAGCAGAGACGTTTGGAGACGGAAAAGGGGAAAGGAAAGTGAAGCGCCGTGGAGGCTAGAATGAGACTGTTAAATCCACAGATGTTGGAGAGGGGCGAGGAGACAGGCAATGTATGAAGAGAAAAGAACAACAGGAATTCCATAAACTGGAGCCAATGTGCTGCAGGAAACGCGTGCCGATGTGTGGGCTGCACAGCTGGAAACCTGAGGAACGACGGCTGGGATGCTGGGAACAGAGGGTGACGTCCCAGCTGTCAAGGGTCTGCAGAGTGGAGCTGGAAGCGGCGCTCCCCAAGCCACAGGGCCCTGGAGGTGGCAGCGCCTTCCTGACTTTTCTTAGAAGTGAGGAAAGTGTGCAGCTTCTGAAGGCACAGAGGCTCTGCGGGGAGTTGCCCTGAATCGCATAGTTCCAGGTGCTTATTGGGCTTAAAACTTTAATGTGCTTTTCACATTTCGACTGGCCTCTCCTCCACAGAGATCAAAAAAAACGAAGGGCAGACTCGAAATGTTTCTCCTGCTCTGGAAAGCAGGTCCTGCGCTGCCACTTACAGGGTCTTCATCAGCCCCCCCTCGGGAGAACATGAGAAATGCAGCATCTCAGGTCCACCCCAGGTCCACTGAGTAGGAATGTAAATTTGTACAAGACATGCAGGAGTTCCGTCTATAAGTAGCAGTTTGGGAAGCACTGATGGAGTATGTAACTTTTTATCTTTTGGCACCACGCCCTCAATTTTTTAATTTTAATTTTTGGCTTTTATGGGGCCTGTTTTCTCAGTTTCTGTTTGTGGCCAATACCACTGTCTCATGGGAGGATAAAAAGATATACTCCAAGGAGGGTCCAAAAAGTCAAGCATTCACCCCCAAATCCTTTACTGAAACTTGAGGTATCAGCTAGCTTTTTCAACAGTGATTTCAGATTTTCAGGCATAACTTCTAGATTCGCCTCAAGTTACTGTCTCCGAAATAACAAAGGATAAGAAAGGATTTTTTGGTTACTTTATCAATTTTGTCAATTTGTCAATTCAGTCACTTTGAAATAAAAAAACAAATAAGTTTAAATCCTACATTTCAAAAACTTAAGATATTCTTCATGCTATTTTCATAAGGCACTTATTTCTTGATCATCTACATTGGAACTTGTTCCCTCCCCTAAAATTTCTAAAATTTTACGGACATTGACTCAATTTTAATTACAGCTGAAGCTATATGACTCCAAAACTCTCGATGAATTCAAGTCAATTAAAAAAAATCAGTTTAGGAGAAATAAGACATCCAAGAAGGTTCTTGACTATTTTTTCCTTTTTGAACACTCTTCAGCATTGCTTAGCTAATCAGTTGATAGTCGTCATTTATAAGATCTGAGTTTGTCCTAACCTAACAGAAATTTGAAGAAAGGGATGTTTACATCAAAACACTAAGTTATTTTCCCAACTATAAAAAAGAGAAAAACAAAGGAAAAGAGAAATAAAAGCTTGCTCTGCTTAATATAAATTTTCCATTGTTCTGTTAGATGATGTTGTGCTTTCTTAGAGAACAGTGGAAATTAGGGTAGGATTTGAGCAGCAAATAAAGACTAAGGCAAGATGTTGGAGCTTAGAAATCTAACTCCTTACAGTTTGAATCTTCAGATTTTTCTGCATCTGTACTACCTTCTACCAGAAACCAGGCCCCCTAGTGGATTGAAAGAGTTAATGATTTCCACACTGAGATGTGGCAACTGAGTATGTGCAAGAGAAGTAGTTAATGATCTTATTCAATCATTTACATAGCACTTATATACCAGGCACTGTTCTGAGCAGGTTGTAAATATCAATTCCTCTAATGAGCACAACACCGGATGAAGGAGGTACTATTATCCAACATGTATAGACAGAGAAGCAGGTGCAGAGAGGTTAGGTAACTTGCCCAAGGTCAGGCAGCAGGTCAGGGGCAAAGCAGCCAGTTCCAGAGTCCATGCTCTGAACCACCTGCCACACGGCACGGCTGGTGAGGTCAGCTCATCAGAAAATTAATCCCAGGAGGAATTTATTTCGATATCTAGAAATGTTCTGCTTCTCCAGAGGCTGGCCTTAGGGTAATTTTAACCTTCCAGAATATATAGCTGCCTGTAAAATACCTCTGGATATATTTTACTAAAACAAAACAAAGAAAGAAAGAAAAAACAATGAAAGAAAAGAAAAAAGAGAAGTCAAGTGCCACAGAGTAACCAAAGCTGTCAGAAAGCCCAACCAATTTGCTCCGCAGGAGCTGCCCTCTCTGAGAGCCTGTCCATCTATCAGTGTGGGATTTGAACAAACCAGATCGGGTGGTTCAGAAGCAAAGGCACACTCGAAGGTAAAAGCAAAAAAAAAGCAAGAAGAAATAGAACTGACAGTCCCCACCGAAGCAGGAGACAGAAAAATTTTGACTAGACATAAATCCTAAAGTCTAGGCTACCTTACATCCTTTCTGGAATTAGGTCAAGAGTAAACACATGTGGGACTCCATGGTGGCACAGTGGTTAAGAATCTGCCTGCCAGCACAGAGGACATGGGTTCGATCCCTGGGCCGGGAAGATCCCACATGCTGTGGAGCAGCTAAGCCCATGCACCACAACTACTGAGCCCATGTGCCACGACTACTGAAGCCTGGCATGCCTAGAATCTGTGCTCTGCAACAAGAGAAGCCACCGCAATGAGAAGCCCACACACTGCAAGAAGAGTAGTCCCCGCTTGCCACAAGAGAAAGCCCACTAGCAGCAATGAAGATTCAATGCAGCCAATAAATTAATTAATTTTTAAAAAAAGAGCAAATACACAGCACAGGGAGTATAGTCAATGCTACTATAATAACTTGTGTGGTGCATAATCTATAAAAATATAACAGCAATAGGCTGCACACCTGAAACTAATATAATACTCTACGTCAACTACACTTCAGTAAGAAAAAGAGTAAATACATGTGAAATGAATGAATGAAATGCAGATGGGGAAACTGAGGTTTGAAGTTGCTTAAGTAACCAGTTCGTGACAAGCTATGACCTAGGTCTCCCTAGTGTCTTTTAAATAGATTGTATTAACCATGGTGACTCTCAATCACTAAGACCTTTTACCTCTATTTAAAAATGGTTTTCTTCCAGTTTTAGTGAGATATAATCGACACACAGCACTGTACCAGTTTAAGGTGCACAGCATAATAATTTGACTCCCACATACGTGAGCTGATTATCACAGTAAGTTTAGTGAACATCCATCGTCTCATATAGATACAAAATTAAAGAAATAGGAAAACGATATTTTCCTCGTGATGAGAACTCTGAGGATTTACTCTCAACAACTTCCATATATAACCTACAGCAGTGTTAAATGTTGTATACTGCATCCCTAGTACTTATTTATCTTATAACTCGAAGCTTGTGCCGTTTGATTGCCTTCACCCAATTCCCCCACCGCTGGTTAGCACAAATCTGATCCCTTTTTCTATGAGTTTGTTTGTTTTTGAAGAATAACTGACCTACAACACTGTGTTTTAAGGCTAACACTAAAACCCTTTAATTATATTTAAAATACTTTAATAAGAAAAAAAGCATAGACGTTGAAGAAATGAACTTTTTCTGGATAAAAAACATACCAAGAAAATAATCATTTTGTAGTAGTGAAATAAAGGAAATATTTAGTACTGTGACAGACCCTGGAGCATGTTAATAGACTTATTTTGGTCCCCAATGTATTTTATGTAATATTGATGAGATGTCAAATCTGCAAGTTGGTTACAGTAACTACCCCAGAGGAAATGTTTCAAATTGTGATTTCTGTAAAGTCAAAAAAATTCTGAACTCAAAGATGTCATCAGGAAGTTGATATCTGAATTGCATGTCACACTGTATTAGAACAGAATCCTAGTCATTTATCAGAACATGTTTTCATCAGTCATTGAGGTATCACATTGCTTTGAAAGTTCTAAGACAATTTAAAGAAAGTAGAAAAAGAAGACATCAGCACATTACGTTCCAGAGGTGGGGGTGAATGGTTAAAAGCTGCATCCTAGAATTCCATTCATTCAGAAGCCAATGCCTGAGCGTTTTCACCCTCACAGGTACTAACCCAGCACTTTAAACTTTCCTTCATAATCGATAACAGCATAAGTGCTGTAGGACAGATTTCAAAAGGAATCGATGTTATAAAAGATTGCTTAGATGTTAATTGGATTTAGAGGCTGGCTAGTGTTTTTTAAAAAACAAATTGGGGCAGCCCCAAATTTCCAGAAGCAGAAGGCAGCTTCAAGATTTTCATAGACCTCACTGCAAATGAAATGCAGTTGATCACATCTGAGAAGATAAAACAACCGGCAAGAAATAATTCCTGATGTTAGAGCAGAAAGAGTGACGGTAAAGGAAGGAAGCTGATTTTTACAGACACCGCAGAGCCCACACATCCAACTCAGCGGCGCTTTCAAAGGAGTCACTTTGAGAAGCTGGTACTTGACGTGATCGGGTAAACACTTGAGAAGCCTCTGGTGAACAGCAACGGTATGTGTGTATGTTTGTGTGTTTTTTCAGTGTGCAGTTTAAACACCAGTTCTCAAGGTGCCTGCTGCGCTACTGCTGTCAATGGTCATAGTCATGCCATAAGACCACACTTTCCCCAGGTGACACAGTTGTTACTGGTCACGGCTGCAGGATGTGTCGACCACTACAACCATCACCGCGTACGGAGAGCGCGGCGACCAGCAGACACTGTGCTGAGTCCCTGACCTACAATCTTCAGGACTCCGGAGTCCGCTGCTGTTTCTATCTCTGTTGTATACACCAAGAAACAGGCTTCAAAGTCCAGAAGTCACGTGGTTAGGAGTACGTGACAGGGCTGGGATTAGAACCCAGGATTGTCTGACATTGGACTTCATGCCGTTACTACTTCACAGCAAGACTTTACACAGCTCCAGCTGGGGGCTGGGACCATGTGTTCTCTACCAGACCCATGTGCTGAAATCTATGGAAAGAGATGGCTGTTCCCAAGGGTGGTTTCATTTTATCCCTAGGTGATTATGATGGGGTAATGCTGAGGTGGAAAGGAGGTAGCGAGTAGACAAACATCACTTTCTAAAATCAGAGATTTTTTTCTCAGCAGTAGATTGTGAGCTGGGGGTGGGCCTTTCTGGGGCCAGGACAGGAAGAGACCTCTGAAAGCAGGAGAGGATTTGTAGGTGTAAATGGATACATACTCAGAGGTCAACACCTCACTTCCCGCATGTGCAACATAACTTCCAAAATGTTGCCAAACCTTAAACTGAGTGATTTTAAAATCAGAATGGTAATCACTGCAAGTATTGTATGTAGATTGAAATTGTTATGTATATAACTAATGATCTATCATTCCTAAATGTTAACTGTTGGTAATCTGGCCACAGTAATTTTTAAAAACACAACTAGAGGGAATTTTTGTGTCAAATGTGTTCTTGTCATGTCCTAACTATATATTTAAATCTTTGGCCTTGATGATAATTCATCATGAATGTCAACCTTCTCAGAGTTTCAAATAAAGATAAAGAAACATACCTGGTGGTATTTCTTCAGGATGTTGTGCATTTCAGCCACATCTTCGCTCGTGATGGTCTTGATGATGTACCTCTTGTCATAGGACGTGTGGAACCGGGCTCCGCTGCGGGCCTGGGAGTCATTGGGAAGGGGCGCGCTCCTGGTCAGGGAATTCTTCCCATGGGATGAAGAGGGAAGAGAACTGGTTAAAGACTAATTTCCAGGTCATCTGTTGTCATCACAAGTTTTCAAAAACATCTGTGTTTGGAAGAAGTTGGTAACTAGGGGGACAACATTTTCTATTCATTGTAACTCAAATGGCAAGAACTCGTTCAAATGAAATGAAAACAGAGATTCTAATCAAAGTTACTTTGTTCACCTTGTTCTTCTGAGTTGGACAAGAGCTGAGATTTCCTTCTCAATAAAATTAGGTTCCAGCCACAAAAGGACATTTTACTTTCACTGAGTGTTTCTTTATACGACGGGTATTCTGCCAAGCGTTATACACAGAGTACCTCTCCCAATTCTGATAACATTCCCATGAAATGGTTGCTATTGACATCACCATCATTTTACAGATGAGGAGATGAGGGTCAGAGAGGTGTAACAATTGGGCGAAGGTCACACAGCTAGTAAGGGGAAGAGCCAGAATTCCATCTGCAGTGTGGCTGGCTCTGAACCCAGGTTCTCAACTAGTCAACTCCTCAAGTAGTAAACAGCTTAATTACTAAAATCTGTGGCTCGTGGCTGCCCTGAAAGGGCCTGTCCTGGGCAGATGTTCTCTGGAAGATTCTGACCTGGTCTAGCCTCCACCCCACTTCAGCCATTTTGGAGGATGACTCATCTCCTGGAAGGGATGAGGCAGGGCTCTGAGTGGGAGCTCTTCTGGCATCATTTCACTCCAGGATCTAATATGTCATTCTAGATTCACTGACACTTCAACTAAGTCTCCCCTGCTCTCACAGATGACTCCCCTGTTTGAATCTGTTTTCGTAGAGCCCCCAGGAAGTCTGTACCCCTTTCCCCCAACCGTCTTACACGGGTCACCCGACTAGTGGATCAGCAAACCCCAAGCATCTGAGGAAGTCTGGTCTTCACCTCTGCTAACTGTGCCCTTGAGAACGGAGTTCCATTCCCTGCCCAGCCCCACTGGACGGCGTATGAGGGATTCAAAGGGAAGGACAGTCTCCCTTCACCTTCCGCTCCCAAAGTGAGCATTCAAAACCCTAGCAGGCCGAAGTCTGTCTAGTTAGGGGGACGCAGACGTCTTTAGAGAGGCAAGTGGTATCAGTGCATCACCCCTGTAAATGAGAGTTCATGTCTTTCCAGAATAGTCAAGCCTCCTTAACCTTTCCTTCTTTTCCAGATGGACTCTACCAGGACTAAGCTGTGTGAGGTCGAATGGCACTGCCGTGCTACAGCAGCTCGTGGAGGGCCTCCTTGGGCTGAGGGAAGTGAGCGCTTCTCGTCCCCAGACCGGCCCTGGCACCATGGCTGCTGTCTTTGCGTCCTGATCTGAATGCAGCTGGGCACATCTGCCACGCACAGCGCCACTGCTGCCAGTGAGCTGAATTTGCTTTCCTTAGCTTCTGAGAACACTTGGGGGGGGGGGGGGGTGGAAATCAATGTAACTCGCAATGACTTTAGATCGTTCAACCAATGAAGACAGCTGAGAATCACCAGACAGACTGCGAAGGAGGAAAGGGATTTTCGGGATGAAAATGGCTATATGAACATGAGTCTGATTCTTACTTATATTGTTTTTTCCCTCAAAAATAAAAATCCTCCTTTATACCACTTCCTACTAAGAATAAAAGGGAAGAATATTAAAGTGAATGCCCTCTTTGGGGGTTTTAAACACTGGCCAAAAAAAGCAATCATTGCTCTTGGCTAACAGTCTGACTTTTTCCTCCCAAACATTAATTTGTAAAAGGTTATTCCAAATTAAACAAGAACACTAGGAATTGTAAGATTACAAATTACCTTCAGGCATAAACATCAAAGCAGGAACAATCAACTTAATGAAAGACAGGCACACCAGGTTATAAACTATAAACTGTAAAACTGACAATACATGTAAAATAACTTTTTTTGGGGGGGGGGGAAGAGTAAAGAATAATTATATTCAGAACTACAGCAGCATCAGTTTGATAGACTGTTTTCTTAGGCGTACTGGATATAAAAGTATAACGGTTCTCTCACGGACCAGTGGGATAGAGTAGCATTGAAAGCTGCAGAGTCAGTGCTTCTCAAACTTTAATGAGCAACTGAGGCACCTGGGGATCACGTGACAACGCAGCTTCTGACCTGGCAGGTGTGGGGTGGGGCGTTTGAAGAAGCAGATGAGGCTGATACGGCAGGTCTGCAGACCCACACGTGAGAACGAAGAGTCTCTACTGAACTGCGGCTACGATGGGATTTGTCTGGTGCACAGTGTGGAGAGTCTAGTGTATTAAGTGTTTACAATTACAAGCGTACTTGCCTGAATGCCTGTCTCATGATAATCTGTCCAACTCAGCTTTGGTTAAAATGTGAAACTTTACAGTGAAGAATGATAATTGATTGCACTCACTGTATTAATTCATTCATGAAATGTTTAATAACACTATGTTCAAAGCAACTACAGGGGTAGAAAGGCAGAGTCAAAAACGTACTAACTCCTTAGCACAGATACTACCTCCTTCCAAATTCTTTGCCTTTCCCTTCAGTTTCAAAGACATTGATAATTATTTATTACAGACTTTGCATAAGGATACTGGCCCTCCCATAATGGCCTGGGATATAAAAGTTTAAAATTCTAATCTTGATTCTGCCTTAACTCAGTTTTTCAGTAATCACATAAGTAGTTCCAACCCACAATATCTACTTCCAATGTGTGGAAGAATTTTTTTTAAGGCTCTTAGTTTTCCAATAATCAGTGAAATCAGGAACAGGCACACTGTCAAAATTTGGGATGTACCTTTTATAACCATTATGAATATAAAAATATATGAATCAGGACTTCCCTGGTGGCACAGTGGTTAAGAATCTGCCTGCCAACGCAGGGGACATGGATTCGAGCCCTGGCTTGGGAAGATCCCACATGCCGTGGAGCAACTAAGCCCATGCACCACAACTACTGAGCCTGCGCTCTAGAGCCCGTGAGCCACAACTACTGAGCCTGTGCTCAGCAACAAGAGAAGCCACTGCAATGAGAAGCCCACGCACCACAACAAAAAGTAGCCTTTGCTCTCCGCAACTAGAGAAAGCCTATGTGCGGCAATGAAGACCCAATGAAGCCAATAAATAAATTTTAAAAAATTAAAATATATGAATCAGATTTATTGAGAGCCTTGGGCAAGCAGACAATCAGAAGAGTGAATGCAATTTTACACAAAATGTTTGATGTTTGGAATGACTCTAAGGCCCAGAAAAATCCATATTCTTATTTCTTTCCACAGCATTTCTATGTGATAGAAAGAGCCAGGTGCACTTGAAGATAATGAAATTGGGGTACAGTGGAGCCAAGTGACATGTCTAAGGCTCCCCCTAAAAGCTCCTCTGAGGTAACCAAAAGGGGCAATTTACAAAGACAAGGCTTAACTTTTGCCATTAATTAATACCATAATCACTGACTTTCTGTAACCTCTGACATAAGGTAGAAGTGTGTGTGTGTTGGTGAGGGCAGTACTGAGTAAGGCAGGGTACTGAGCTGGGACCTAGAACATTCTCTCCACTCATCGACCCCTGGATATGTCACTCAGCCTCTTTGAGCCTCAGTTCCCGGGACTATACAGTGATGGAGGATAAGCCCCGGGGAGGGGGCAGGCGGAACCAGGTCTCTCCCTCAGACCTCCTGTGACTCTAAAAATGTATTTCCTTGGAGACACAGCATGTGGCTGGGCAGCACAGGCCGCAGAAGGTGACTCGATGTTTTCCAACAGAAGTCCACTCAGAAGAGAGTCCGACCACCATCTCAGCATAGGTACGATGATGGCTTAGGACACCGGGTCCAGGATTAAAGAGAGATGGCAGTAGCTCTTAGAGCAGCAGAAGTTCGAGATGTGCTCGGACAACTTCAGCAAGAACGAGAGCGCAAGCGAAGGGAAGGAGGTCTCAGATGTACATGGGACATCGTCGAAACAGCCTGCTATCTAGAAACTGAATGTTGAAATTCCTCAGTGTCCCTTGTCACGTCACAAAGGACGAGTGAACCACAGCCTCATGCAGGATGCCTGGGAAAGTCTGGGAGGACAGGAGGAGAGAGGCCTGAGAGAAACAGAGCCAGGGAGTGACCTCCAGAAGCCCCAGAGTCCCCTTATGTGTAAACAAACCTCACAATCAAAGAGCCATGACAGTTGGAGGCAACCTTGGAGATTATCCCAAACCACCCAATTTACAGATCAGAAGACAGAGGCCCAGAGAGCAGAAACCACTTGCTTTGAGACCTGAGTGGGATGGTGTCCGTGGAAGGCCTTGCAGGGGGCTCCACCCCCTGCCTGGGCACGAGTCTGGTGGGTATTACGATGGGATTGTTGCTATAGATTTTTCCGTGGTGACAAAACACCTTCTAATCACAATATAAAGCAGGAGCCAGCTGGCACAAAGCCAAACTTGTCTGTTTTTCAGTTTTGCCAAGTAAAACATGTAAAAACATCATCAATAACAGCCTCAATGCTAATGCAGCCCAGAGTCCTTAATTTACGCTTTTATTAGCACGTGTACAAACCTCTCTTGACTCATTCTAGGACTGATCATTACTCAAATTTATCCAAGAGGAATAGGAAACAGCGCTGCCTTTTCTCTAGGCAAGAGCTGAGACAGATGTGTCTGGAAGCAAGGCTTTAGGACAAGGAAAAGCACGTGCGGCTGAGCCCTGAGGTTAGAGTCAGACAGTCTCTGCCGCACAAAGATGGGGCAGGTGCTTAGTGTTTCCTACAGTCCTGTAGTCGGTGGTGACGACATCAGTCCTAGGAATTCTTCACATTTCTGACCATGTGGCACAGTTCATCACGTCTGTTTTAATTAATTCACATGTTCTGAGAATTGCTGGAGGTTTGAATTCTCTCTTGGTCACTGGCTTTATCTTTCAGACTGTCCCATCCTCTTTCCCTGCTTAAACCACAATACCAAGAACACCAAAGCTGAATGGAATAGTATTTTACACTGGGCGTGCTCTGCGTTACTCTCTACAATACTAAAGTGAAAACGAACAAGCAAATGAAAAACAGAAAAAAAGAAGTTAAGACAAAGTTTGCAAGTCTGGACAAGATTTACATGGAAGAAAGAAGGTCTAGCTGAAAGCACCATTAAAAAAAATCCTCTGTCATCTTAACCACCTAATTTAAAAAGCCAAGTCTGAGATAAAGATCTGATTCAACCAAAAGCCTAAAAAGCACCAAGTATAGGGTTGCTTTAGCCTTCATCAAGGTAATTCCCATTTCCAAATTAAATATTCATTCTCGAGAACCTTTACCCTACTTACCTGTCCCGTAATTTTTTATCAGAAAATTACCCAGTGAAATCCACCTAGTGTTTGGAGAGGGCTGCTCTCATTAGAAAACAAATTCCTTGTCATGGAGAAAGCTTAGAGAGTTCTATATTCTTGTAATAAGGTGACATTTAAAAAATTCAAAATGTGGGATGCTGAACCTTACTGTTCAAAAGTGTAAAAGTACAAAACAAAGTAGATATTTGGGGTCAAAGTCACAACACAGCACAAGGGCAACATGACACAAGTAGAAGTGAAACCTTCCACTAGTTTTTTGAAATGTCCTAATAGACCTACCCAAGTCTAGAAACCATCAGAAGAGCAAACATCCTAAACCTATGACGTACACACTGATCAGAAGCTTCTATCAAAACCGTCTGTGTTACATTTAGCTTATTCACACTCTCATTTAGTTTATTCATATTTTCTCAGGTTTATATTGTCACAAGCAGAGGTCTGACGACCTTTCAAGTTCCAAATAGCACTGCCTACACCAGTCTGTTTGAACAGCCAGAAGACAGTATAACATGGCATCACACACGGGGGCTTTAAAGTCAAGACAGTGTGACTTTGGGCAAGTTATTTAAGCTCTCTGTGCCTCAGTTTCTGTACTTGTAGAAGGATAATAATTATAAGAATCGTCATCACCAAAAGTTTGCCTGGGGGTTACATTAGATGAGACAAACTTTTAATGATAGTGCCTGGAATAGCAACACTCGCTAATGATAGCTATTACTATAAATAGCTAATTTCAACCTGGAAGACATTTAGAGGTGCAGCTCAGTATTAACAAATTACTCTGTAAGGTGGTAAGTCAAAAATGAAGAAGGACTTATAGATTGACTTCTTCCAGTTGGCTCTTGATTCCACCCTGGCCAAGCCTCTGGTTTGTACCCAGCAAAAATCAAGAACCACGTTCTCACCACTCCCATACTCTCCATTTTACGGCTTACTTTCTAAAGCCCTCAATAAAAATCACCTATCGTTTGAAAAAGAGAATTTAAAACATTTTACACAAAGAAGTTTCAAGTCGAAAATTTGTACTGCACAAGGTCTCCCTTCAACCCGTGTCCCCTGCTCAGCTCCCAGCATCCTCTCCAGCCAAAGGGCTGGAGGGTTGGCAGAGGAGTGGACCAATCCTCTAAAGCATGCGGGAGGCAGCCCCAAGAGTGGGGGTGATCCCTTCTGGAGGAGGAAGAGGGGAGGAAAGCAGGCTGGCTGAAGATGCCAACGAACTTGAAGGTACAGGGGAGGGAACGTCAGGGAGCCTATTGTCTGGGCCTCGGGTGACCCTGAGGTGGCAGCAAGGGCAAAGAGGGTGAGCAGGGATGGGCTATGTGAGGGCTTGACGGGAGAGAAGGAGGTTTGGAAAAGCAGTCCTGGGATGCTGGTCTGGAAAGTCATTCGCGTAACATGCTGGGCTACTACAAAATCCACTATCCCGTTCAATGCAGAGCCTTCAAAGGCTTAATTCAACACTGAAAATACAGACGTAATAGAAATCGGACATAGCATCTGCCCACAGCAGCCACTGCTTTACTACCTTTCTTTCCTTTTCAGGTTTTTGAGTCTCAGCAGCACCCGTAGAAAGAGAAGCAGTCAGACTCCCCGCCCTCGCAACACCCCTCCCCCACTCCTTACTCTGATTATCTGCAAAGAAAGACAGGCAGACTTAATTGTCTCTAGGTTTCCTTCTTGCTCTACTAATTAGGATTCTTTCATGTGCTACTGCTTTCAGTTTGCAGAGACTTAGGAAATGGACAATGATTTGCTTTTAGTTTTGGGGTGATCTGATATAAATGTACACAAACTGCAACAAACATGCTTTTGTTCACTGGCTACCCTTTTCTTCTACACATCTGATAGTTGTGTATCATAAACTGTAATTCCTTAAATGCGCTTATTCTAAATGGGAACACTATAAGCCCCTACATCAAGAAAAAGGCAGCCAAAATCAATGGTGGAGGGGGAAAAAGGTCTAGTATTGAACATAAACTAATCTTAAACTCCAAACATGCTTCTTCCTTAATGGCTTTACTGAGACAATCCACATAGTTAAAGCACACAAATCAATGGTTTTGAGTATGGTTACAAAGTTAAAGAACCATCACCACAATGAATTTTAGAACATTTTCATCATCTCCAAAAAGTAATGGTACCCATTAGTAGTCACTCCCATTCCCCACCGCCCCCCTGCCGCCCGGCAATGAGGAAACCACTCATCTACTTTCTGTTTTAGAGATCTGCCTGTTCTGGACATTTCATATAAAGCAACCACCCAGTACACAGGCGTTTGTGACGGGTCCACATGTTCTTCCTCCAAGTGCCCTGAGCACACTGCAAGGGGCCCAGCTGTAGACCTGGGGCTGTGTGTGCACAAGTGCGGTGACGTAGTGGGTGTTCTCCATGCAGCCCAGCGCGGTGGCTGCGGGACGGCAGCCGTGCTGCTGCTCAGGATGCCGCCAGGCTTGCTGGGGAGCCGGGGGTAGAAGCAACCGACAAACACTAAAGTTCTAGGGCAAAGCTGTTAGAGGAAGGGCACCTGAGAATAGGATAATTTAGTCCATTTTGCCTGACAATCTTGCCACTAGATAAGTAAACTCATCTTCCACCGCTCCTGTTTTCCATAGCCAAATACATTGCCCATCTTAGCGAGACAGGCTGGGACCCTGGGACCCTTTGCTGCAGTGCCTGCACCTGGACAATCATTTCCTTGAGCAACAGATACAAAGAAACTATAAAGGATTAAAAACAACTGCATGCAGTTGGGGCAAATTATGAACAACAAGATACAAAAAGACCAAAAACCCAACTGCCACTTCTGAGGCTTCGGGAACAAAAGCAGGGCACTGCGCGTGCACCCTGCACACAGCACCACCAAGGAGTGGGCAGACCACCCAAGCCATCCCTCCATCCTGCCCCCACTCTCACCTCATTGAGCAAGGGCACCTGTTACTTGTTTTCGCTCCACCCGTTACTTGTTTTCGCTCCACCCGTTACTTGTTTTCGCTCCCTCCTCCAAGTCCCAATAAAGCCTTGCCTGAATTTCTCCTCTGGCCTCTTATCAATTTCCATCGATTAAGGAGTCCAAGAACCCTGATCAGTAGCATTTCAATACCACATCTCAAAGCTCAAGAGCTGTGTTTGAAGCTCTAGAGCCGTGTCAGCCCTCAGTGAGAAATAAAGGAAGATGATGAGAGATAAAACTCCTCTTGAATGGCCTTCTTACATTTATAACTGGAAATTTATTCTCCTTTCCCTAAAGAAAGGGATTAATGGTGCTAGCCTTCCTCCCCAAGCCTTGAAAAGCCTGCATTGAAGATGTTTACTTCCACAGTGGGAGGTCTGGGATTACTGGGACCTCCGGGGGGTGGAGGAAATGTCAATTTAAGTAGCTCATCTTTACCACCAATCCTTCCATACTTCTCATAAAAATGTCATGATTTATCCATCATTACAGTCCCCTATCCCTTTTTTAAATACCCAAGCATTTTGAACATTTAATTCTCTTGAACTACTCATATAGTCTTATGGACGTCTGGGGTTTTTTTTTTCCCCCCCATTTTGATATGAGTTTGCATTTCTGCTAAAAACCATGTATGAAAGTTTTTCCGTTTAGTCAACAGAAAGGCCATGTACAATCAATTCTGCTCAAACATGCAAAAGTCGGCATCTTACAAAGGAGACATGGCAATATCATGTACAGGAACTTGAGTGACAGTCACCTGCTGGTGGTGACTTAGATTCAGAGATGTGACAGCGGGGAGGGCCTCAGAGAGCACAGCGTCCCTCTCCCTCATTTCACAGATGAGAAAATTGAGACCCACCAGGGCTAAGTGACTGGATTAAGTCACAGCATCCATCGCTGAAGGTCCAAGACGCAAACCAGCTTCCCAACTCGCAGGAAACTGTTCTTTCTCCTGACTCGGGCTACCTGTTTCATGGACCTGACACTGCCCTGCTGACAGCACAGGGTTACAATCACACACCTTGAATCACACCACCCAGGAGCCGGGAGCCAGCTCCTGGACCAGGCTGCTTTCTGGGTTTGCATCTGATGGGTCTGAGCGAGCAGATGGTCCTCTGACCTCAGCGGGGAGGGAAAGACCAACATGCTAACGTGAACATCATCATCAAGGATTTATTAAAAGCCCACTGTGTTTAAAGCCCTGTGTTACGCTCGTGGGGAATTTCAAAGAAAGTCTGAGCTGTGATTCTCAGGCGAGGAATGGCTTTCATAGCAGAGGGGGGCAAAACAGTGCAGTTGAACACTTATTAATAATGAAACAACTTACCAGAAAAAGGACACAGAAACGAATGGTAATGACCAGCAGAGAAAGAAGAAGAGTTGCAGGAACGGCCCCGAGCGCCATGAGATCGCCTTTAAAATGCTCAGGTTGGTACTTGACTGGGATTCAAATACCAGAGGCGTGTGTCCCAGGCTCCTGATAAGCAAACGGGCAGCATCTTACCTGGACGGGAGCTCCCTGGCAGGCATGACTGTCAACGCTTGGCTGAAAATCACGAGACGACCCAGCGTGGGTTCGGCAAGGGAAAACACAGGCAAAAGGGCAAGCCTGAGTTGTCAGGTGGGTGCAGTTTGTGGTGGGACACTCACTGGTTCAACACTTAAGAATCGGCACAAAAAGCACATGAAAAAATCTGAGGATGCTGATGGGCCGGGAGGGAGTTTCCCCAAAAGTCTATCAAGAGACTTGTCCGAGCTGAGGGGCGCCCTTTCGTTTCCAGCCCCGGCAGAGTTTCTGTCCGCAATATCCATCGCGAGGGTCACAGTAGCTAAGCTGAAAGGCCAACACGTGTGAGGAGAAACTGTGAAAGAGCGGGCAGGGCAGACCCAAGAGATGGCAGACAGTTAGACAGGAATAAAAGAGCTTACCTGGCTTGAGTCAGCAAATTCGGGGTGGAGACAGTGCAAGAACCTCTGTGCCCATCACTCCCAGATCTGGGCCTCTGCTCTTGACCCCAATCCTGACCCCAGTTCTGGGATGGCCAACCACATGCTGACCAGCCTCACACAGGCACCTCAAGGTCACCTCCACATTCACAGGCGAAAGATCCAACTTCCCCTCTCCCCTCCCCCATCCCCACACTGCCCTCCCCAGGTGACTGGCACCTCACTCTCCAGCTCTCTCAGGGCCCAGCTCCTGTCCTTGGCTCCTGGTGTTTTCCCTTCGCCCCGTCCTGGGAAGCTGCTCTCAGCTCAACCCTGTCAGTGCCAAGTGCCGTGGTTCATGCCTCTTCTTCACTAGTTGGGATATTTCGTAGTCTCCTGATTTCTTTACCTCCCTTTTATGCATGCTGCACATAACGGCCTCGATTTGCTTTTAGAAAATCCAGGTGTCATCATGTCACTCCCCCGTGCGAAATCCACAGGACTGCTCTTGAGCTGAAGAATCCGGTTGAGGTCTTCCACCCAGGTCCCACTTTCTCCTCGTCCCCTTCTTTATTTATCTCCCCCCAGCCGGCCACCACCTGGTTCCGGCCTCCACGCTTTGGCCCAGAAGGCTCACTTCTCTGGGGAGGCTCCCCTCAGCCCTCCCTCCCCTTTCTTCTACAAATACTTCCTAAATGCTTGCCCAGAGCCAGGCTGGTGCTAACCTCTGGGCCTGCAGCCTTGGAAAACAACCTAGACAACTCCTGAGGGCAGGAGTTGAGTCTAGGTTGTTTCAATTATATTTTGGAAATCAACATTTAAGAACACCATGATAGAGATACTGGCAGAATTTTTTCCCCAAAGTTTAGTATACTCTAAAGGCCTTTAACACTGGAGAATTTTATTTTTAAACTTGAAACAAGAAAATAAAGTTTAAAACGTTAGCTTTTTAAATTAATTATTTTAAAATTAGAATCTTCTGTTACCAATTCAAAGAAGAAAATACATCAAATGCGAATAATAAGGGATTCTAATTCAGGAGACGTGGCAGGGGAGACATAAACCTGGTATTATCCTCCACAAAGAACCAGAGGGCTCAGTTTCCATTATGTGGTGTATTTAGCTTTTCCTGCATCATCGCCATCCTGCATAACCTTTTTTATCCTCTCCCGCAGCTCAGAAACTTTAACTGAAGCCTCCAGTTGACTTCCTGGGCCTGTGATAAGATGCTCCGATACTCTGAGAGACTGGAAACAGGGATGCAGGTTTTTCTTGAAGAACATTAAAAATCAAGATGCCTGCGTTTCTGTAAATCTCGTTAGCATCTAACACAGAATCTGTCATGTAATAGTTAAAGTGAAAGAAAAGGAATTCCTTCATCCTTTCTTCTCTTCTGCATTCCCCACAGTGTCTATCACAGTGGGTGCCTGACACACAGTAGGTGCAAATAAACACACATTCACTTGATAACCATGCAGAACTCACCCACCTACGGGGAACAGAGCTTAAAGTGGCAGAAGAGATGGAAGAAACAGAACTGCAGTGACACGACCAGTGAGGCCTCTGGGGGAGCGTTCATCTTGAAAGACATCTTAAAAGAATTGTCGTGGGGAGTTACACTGCCCCAACAATGATCAGAAGAACATAATCTAACTCTGAGCATATTACAAACCAATGAAGTAATTTTAAGAAGCACTAATAAGTTGGAGAAAGTTCTGGATGTGGAAGCACTCGGTGTACACACACACAGGTTTACATACATATGTTAAGTAAATACTGTTGTTAATAATAGTATTCTAGAACTGTTGCTTGGATTTATCTTTAACTGCAAGAAAAAGAAGTCTTTTTAAAGTAGATTTTTTAAAGACATTCAAGAAACTAAAACCAGAGAAAAGAAGTTGTATTTTTAAAAGACACTGGAGAAATCAAAACCAGAGGAAAGATACAAATGTTTACCAAGACAGCAGGAATGCTTCTCAGTTCCTTTCAGGAAGTTTAAGTTGGCTGATGGAGGTCAATTAAGTTGGCTAATTACTATGTTCTACTTTGATTGGATGGATCAATACTGACTTTTTTCAGGTGCAGCAAAGCGGCATTGACACACACAAGACAGGTGGGGAACATTTATCCACTTGATTTAATGTGAAGGTTTGAATGCTAAATGCACCAGACGGTAGGGCTCCTTTTTGCCACAGAGATTTAAAGTCATTTGTCCAATAAGCAAGCACTTCATAAAAATAAACAGAGCAAGACAAGAGGAACAGTGAGGGGCCTGGGCCCCCTAAGCTATCCAGTGCCTCCAATGATGAAGGGACCCGGGGTCACTGATACCACTTTTCAAATCAGGTTGAGAAAGAGGGCTCAGTTTGGCACTAGGTGTCAACTGATACCTGTTACCTGTTCTGGCCACAAGGGATGAAGTGTCTGGGCAGTGGTGAGCCCACAAGCCCAGCAGCTGAGACGACAGACCCTCGGGTCCTGACCGAGTCCCACCGAGGCCCCCACCCGCGCACAGCACCTCCGTCTCCCCGGTTTGCGGCGTGCCGGCGCCCGGAGGCACCAACCCAGAGCCAGTGTTGGCACAACGTCCTCCTTTTTTCCAAACCAGGTAACCAACAAACTGGGTGGAGCTCCACCTGTACGATCCTATCTTCAGTTTAAACTCAGGGGCCCTGCCCTAGCTGAAAATTTTTTAAGAGATATAGGCATTGGTAAAGGAACCTTGAAACGGGGCGGGAAGCCAGTACGGTCGACCCTCCGCATCTGCAGATCCTGCAGATCCTGCGTCCGCAGATTCCACCAAATGCAATTTGATCTGCAGTTGGTGGACTCTGCGGATGCGGAGGGGCTGTGTATCTCTGGTTTACTAAAGTTACTGTAAAAACCCAATTTTTTAAAATAGAAATACAGTTGCCAAAGAGAAAGCAGCAATCTAAGTGCCAAAAGCACCAGGCATAGCTGAGGGAAGGAGTGGTGTTCAAATGATTCATTACACTCACACCGGTTCTCCCTTGTACCGATCTCTCACGCGAAGAGTTTAACGGACTTGCCGATAGGTTACGTGTGAATCATCCTCCACCTGCCTAATTTGCCTTCAGAGTTTGTACCAGCAATTTGCACTTACTTAAATATCAACTTACATGGTTTTGTTTTTAGGGGTTAGAGAGGGAAATCCGGTTCATGTCCTAATATTTCAGCAACTAAGGATCTAATAGGTCCATTTTAGGTGTGGTTTAAGAGGGCTGGTTCTCAGAAGAAATATAAGGACTTCACTGAGGAATCTAAGAAGATCCCGTAGCACAGGCCCTGAAAGTCAGTTTCTGTGAAATGCCAGTGTAGCCATTTTATTTAAAAAAATTAAAATTAAAAAAAAAAAAAAGGAGGGGACAAAGGAAGGAACACACTTGAATGTAGCAGCAGAGTCAGAGATTTTCTTAGGATGTCAAAGGTATCAGCTGTTCATTCTTTTCAAAACACACAGTTTACAAAATATAGAATTACCTTTTTATTTTATACAAGCCTTTTTTTACTATTCCAAAATTTATTCTTTAAAGGTGACTTGCTTTTGCAGCAGTAAATGTCAAGTCCAAGGGTGACCGAAGTTTTTTCTCTCTTACACACCTGAACGTTGGCTCCACCGCAGTTTTTAAAAGCAAACTGAGGGACTTCCTAGGTGGCGCAGTGGGTAAGAATCCTCCTGCCAATGCAGGGGACACAGGTTCGAGCCCTGCCCCAGGAAGATACCACATGCCGTGGAGCAACTAAGCCCATGCGCCACAACTATTGAGCCCATGTGCCGCAACTACTGAAGCCCACGTGCCTAGAGCCCGTGCTCTGCAACAAGAAAGGCCACCACAATGAGAAGCCTGCGCACCACAACGAAGAGTAGCCCCTGCTCACCACAACTAGAGAAAGCCCGTGTGCAACAATGAAGACCCAACATAGCCAATTAAATTAATTAATTAATTAATAAAAAAAAAAAAGGCAAACCGAGCCCCTACCTCCTCCCACCCACTTCCCCTCAGCTCTCTCTGGGTGCACTGGAGCCTCTGCTCAGAGCCTGGACCTCCGTGGAAACCTGGGCCTGGTCCACAGAGGGAACATCACCGGCAGCCTAGCCAGCATTGCTTTTTCAAAACATGGCAGCGTGGAGGCTTCTCATGCCTAAGTGAGCCTGTGAGAAATTCTTGGAAACGTTCAACAATGGGGCAGGGCGGGGAGGCCCACAGATCTATAGGAAAGCGTACTAGCTAAGCTTGATTTGCCTTAGGGGCCTATTCTTTAAAGGAAAGTACAGGGTGAGCTGTGCCAATATTCACCTCGTAAGATCACCCAGGGTGGCAATAGGACACGTAATGCAGGATAAGTTAGGATTTATGGTTTGGGGCAAATGAGAGAAAGTGTTTACTAGATTTAAAATAAGTTAGTATTGGGCTTCCCTGGTGGCATGAATCTGCCTGCCAATGCAGAGGTTACGGGTTCAAGCTCTGGGCCGGGAAGATCCCACATGCCGTGGAGCAACTAAGCCCATGTGCCATGACTACTGAGCCTGTGCTCTAGAGCCCTTGAGCCACAACTACCAAGCCCATGTGCCACAACTACTGAAGCCCATGCCCCTAGAGCCCGTGCTCCACAACAAGAGAAGCCACTGCAATAAGAAGCCTGCTCACCACAATGAAGAATAGCCCCCACTCGACCCAATGCAGCCAATAAATAAATAAATAAATATATTTTTTAAAAAGTCAGTATGGGAATTCCCTGGCGATCCAGAGGTTAGGGCTCCTTGCTTTTACTGCAGAGGGCGCGGGTTTGATCCCAGGGAACCAGGATCCCATAAGTCGTGTGGCATGGCCAAAAAGTAAAAATAAATAAGTAAATAAATAAGTCAGTACTCTCACGGTAAAATGAATGGACTGTCGTAAAAGACCACAAAGTAGCTCTTATATCTCCTGACTTAGATTTCGGCTCTTAAAAAAACGCTTGGCTTTTACAAATCTGGCTGGCTCTCTGAAAATCAGGTAACTGATGCCAGGTCCGTTCTTAAGAGAAACGACCAGGGATCAGCAGATCTGATAGCGCCATGAGCTCAATTTTAAAAGTCAAAGTTGAGAATTGGGCAAACGCAGGGAGGAAAGCAACAGGGCACATCTTCGCGTGGTGGGGTCCAAGAGCAGAAGAAGGGTGCTGCAAGGAAGCGTCCCTGGGACTGGTGGGCTCCTGATGTTGACAAGGTGCTGCGGTCACTGGACCATCCCACACTGCAGGGCACTAAGGGGGCCTCTGACAGACAATGCGGCAAGAGTCAGGATGGGCCAATTCAAAAAGCAGTAAATCAGCAAGAACGAAAACAAATTTCTAAGAACCCTAAGTGGCCTCTACAAATAGAGGAAATACGAAATCAACACACATACACAACCCTAGGGGCTGTCAGCACATAGAGGGCAGAAAATCAAAAGGAGGCTCAGCACGCAGAATACTTACACCTGTAAGTGAGAGTGTTATATAAAGCTCACAGGCTTGCTCACTTCTCAAAGGATAATTTCTTCTGCCGACTACTGAAATCACATTGTGTAGCAGTCCCTAACTGAAATCACCCTTTATTTCAGAAAGAACACTGAAAAATTCTCATACAAAATGAAAATTACTATAATTACGTGTCATGACAAAAACGTGAATCCTATTTTACAGACCAAAAGGCACAAGGAAACCCATTTGAAACGAATGTTATGAAAGCAACTCACCTGGAAGTCCTGATCGTCGATTCCAAACCTCTCCCGCAGGTTACGGAAAACCATCGGGCAGTATTCCTTAAACTTGAAGTGGCTCGGCATGTTTTCTCTGAAACAAATAGTGGAATAAAGCTCAGACGTACAAAGAGTGAACCAGACTTCAATGTGCCACCACCTTGCTCTCCTGCAGCCACAGAAGAGCTTGGGATTCCTGACCCACAGAAGGCACAGGTGGGCTTCTTGGGACCAAGTAGAACCCACAGTAAGGCCCAGGGGACAGAAGGGACAGACACTCAGGGGAAATGGTGACGGAAAAGCAAAGAGCTTGGCGAGTCAGGGAAGGGGTGCAGAGAGAGCCACAAATTCCCCACGTCCGTCCCGAGTTACCTGCTCATTAAAGCTTACAAAGCGAGGCTGACTCTCACTCCTGGATAGACCTGTTCTATCTTTTATATAAATACCACATTCCATATTCACATAGAAAAGATCCCCTCCAAAGGGCAACCTTTGAGGGGTATTATGAGAACAATTAACACATCAGCTTCACATTAGAATGATGGTCCCATTAAGGAATCTCACAATGGATCCATGGTTGGGACTTCTCTGGGCTCATCCCACTCACTCAGAATTGCTTCCTCCTTTGTGGTCACGTGCGCACATGCGTGCGCACACACACACACACCCCTGTTGTGGTACTCTGCACACTAAATGATGGTAATTTGTATACGAGTCCATTTTCAACCACCCGCCTGACTGTGAACCCCCTGAAGGCAGGACTGTTTCTTATAATCCGTGTATGTCTGGCTCTCAGGGGACTGCCTGATACAGAAGGTGGTCCAGAATGATGTCTAAAATGACATGCAAAAGAGGGAGAAATAGTCTCAATGCCCAACATGGCATCCAATTATGTTTTATGAAAATGCACCTTAATTCTTTATTGTTTTGGGAAGTAGTAATTTCTGTTCATGAAGGAATCAGCAGCAGAGTTTTGTGTAAGAGAGCTGAGGTCCATAGCTGCTAAAAAAAAAAAAAAAAAAAAAAACCTCCAAGCAATTTACAGCTTCAGACATTTAAATTGTAATGAGAATATCACTTTTAACATATAAGATATTCATAGAGAACAATATGCCATATGGCAAAGAGATATTACCCCAGAGGGCCTGCTGTTGCTTTTCTGAAAATGACAGATGCTTATGTTTATCACAGGATAAACTTCATCAGCAAAACTTTACTCCCACCCATTGCAAAATAATGTGATTATAGAAATTCACAAAAATTCAAATTCAAATTCATACTTCTGGCAGCCACGTCAGTTCTACAAAAGGTCGTGCTTGTACTTACTTGTTAAAAAGGTGATTGTCCACCTTTATCTTTGAATAGGCTTTGAAGTCATCTGGCATCAACATAACAGGGATTTGAACATGGCTCAGTTCATTGATCTAGAAAAATATAAAATAAATGGCACAGGTTGTTAGTATCTAGATGGGAAGTGCTTGACTTGAACATGTAATTTACCACGAAAACCTGTGGGTGCTCGAACTTCCCGGGCCCACCATCCTCCCTGTTCCTGTCACGAATCATCTCTCCTGATGCCTTCCTCTCTCTCTTCATCAGCCATCACCACTGCCTCCCACTTCACATCCAGCTTCAACTCCCCCTGCTCATCTGTGTCTGCTGCTGGTCTGCAGGATGGCAGGGGCAAGAGAGGGGTTGAAGCAGCTGTCCCTGCTTCTCTCCATCCATCCTCCCACTTCCCCTCCGGAGCCTTGACCCAGAGCTGCTTTGAGCACATGTCCAGGTCAACTTCCCTCTGTAAAGAAAATGTTATTTGAGAAAGAGGGCTTTTTAATTTCCAATATAAACATTTGTTGAATTAATCAATAAGACTACTTCTTTACACTTGGGGGTATTCAAAAGGCAACACTGTCATTCATGTGGTCTTTACCTTTCTTATGGGAACTAATTTAAAAATAAGTATTGGGGTGGGGCATGAATTTACCAGAAGAAGACCCTTCATGAAGGAAAGGAAGGAAACATATGGCCCTGGGATTAGATGAGAGGGAGGTGGGTTGGCCAGGGGTCAAGACAAAGGCACATCTTTATGTGGTTACAGAGAACAAAAGGTTAAATCCATTTCGGTTTACATTCCTGTGAATGGCAGGGATGGCTCTTGACATCTGATGAAAAAGTTGAACCTTCTCTTGGTTAATTATTTTTGCATTTAGCTCCCAAGCAATAACTCCCTGGTTGGTAGTAATAAAAACCACTTTAAAGGTTTATATTTCCAGTAAATGAAAGATACTTGGAAGGGTTCTCAGTTATAAAAACAAACAAACAAAATGAGTTTCCGGACAGAGCAGAGTTGTTAACCCATTGCTGGGTTCATAGAAAGTACAGGAAATCTTCAAGACATCTTCCTTCCCCTAAAGTGAGTTTAATCCATAGGGCACGTGGTGACCATCAGGTAAGTGTGGAAGGAGGGGCTCCTCTGAAGATAAATGCTAATTACACATCTGGCAAAGGATAGCTGGGGAGCTCAACCCAAGACTTCAACATTAAACTAGGACCCTTGAAGGAAGTGAAAGTGGTCCCAACACCCAGTGGAAGTAAATATAAATGGTGCTTGGAAGAAAGCACCCTTAAGACAGGCCTCCAGGATTCCCACAGATTCCCAACTTCAAGCAAATAATGAGCTCACAAAGACAACAAGAGTGGGAGTCAACAGAAACAAAAACTGATATTATCTTCAAGACTTTAGCTTGTAGAACAATCAGATACAGAAAATAAAAACTATGTATAAAATGTATGAAGAAGTAAGAGATGGACTAGCAAAAATGAGTAAACTATGAGACTTTCAAAATGACCAGACTCAAAAAAGAATCAAATAAAAATTTTACAAAATAGAAACTATAATTGTTGAATTGAAAATAAAACAAAAAGCCTCTCAGGTTTATGCAGCAGTTTGGATAACTGGTATAACAGAGTGTAGATCTGAGAAAACTACCTAGAATACCACAGACAGAATGGAAATGTAATATATGAGTGGTTAAGACAGGGAGTGGAGTAGATTTAAATGGAATCTTAGAGGAAGAGAATAATAGAGAATATGGTGAAGAGATAATATTTGAAGATATAATGGTTGAGAATTTTTCATAATTGATGAGTTATAAATCTGTAGATACATAATACCTACTGTACACAGAAGAAATCCACACCTAGAGACGCCGCAGTTAAACTAAAGGATACCAAAAACCAAGAGAAGAAAAGTGACCAGAGAGAAAAGACAGAACACAACAAACAAATGACCATCAGACTGACAGCTTACTTTCCAACAGCAAAACTGGAAGCCCACAGACGGTGGAATGATATCTTCAGAATGGAAGATTACTGTCAAGATAAAATTGTACACTGTGGTATAATAAGAAATATATTTGATCATTCTCTGGGTTCCTGGCACAAATCTCCTAAAATGCTTGCAATTTCCTAAGTGACAGGAGTGTCTTTTGTCATTCACGAGAAGCCCTTTGGGGCCATACCTGAATTTATGCTAATGCGATGACTCAGGTCTGGACCCCTAGACAGCCTCAGGATGGACCTGGTCACCAGAAAGACCAAGTGACTGGACAGCTGGAACTTTCAGCCCCACCCACTGACCTCAGGGAAAAGGCTGGAGAGTAAGTTCTATGAAAACTTCTGAACAATAAGTGTTGGAGAGGTGCTGGGTAGGTGAACCAGGTGTGCCAGGAGGGTGGTGCACCCCAGTTCCATGGGGACAGAAGCTCCTGTGCTCAGGACCTCTCTGAGCCTTTCCCCATGTACCTCTTCAAATGTATATCCTTTATAATATCTTTTATTGTAAACTGGTAAACATATATAAATGTTTTTCTGAGTTCTGTGAGCTGCTTAACAAATTAATGGAACTGGAGGAGGGGGCTGTGAGAACCTCTGATTTACAGCCAGTTGGTCAGAAGCACAAGTAACAACATGGACTTGTGAGAGGTAGCTGAAGCGGGGGAGGGGGCAGGCTTGTGGGACAGGTCCATAACCTGTGGGGTCTGCTGTGCTCTCCAAGAAGACAGTGTCACAACTGACTTACTGCTTCAGGATACTGGAAAAAACACATGTGGAATAAAACCATCAAAACTATCTTTCAATACATTGGAAGATTGGGATTGACATAAACACACTACTATATATAAAATAGATGAATAGATGACTAATAAGGACCTACTGTTAGCACAGGGAACTCTACTCAATACTCTGTAATGGCCTATATGGGGAAAGAATCTTAAAAAGAGTGGATATAGGTATATGCATAACAGATTCACTCTGCTGCACTCCTGAAACTAAGATAACATTGTAAATCAACTATACTCCAGTAAAAATAAAGTAAAAAAAAATACAAAACTATCAGAAAAATGAGAGCAAAATAAAGGCTTTTAACTGAGAACTTACCTACAACACACCTCCCTAGAGGAACTTACACGCTTTAGAAGCACTTTATTTAGATTCTCAAGATATACTTCAGAAAGAAGGTAAACATTGTGGGTAGAAGGTCTGAGATAAAAAAGAATTAGTAAGTAAATAAACTAGTAAATATGAGGACAAATATAAGTAAAATCATATATATAAAGTAATAATGACTAATTTATGATATTAAAAAGGACAGAAATACACACTGAATAGCAACAGGGCCTAAGTTGCGAAGTAGATGGCCATGGTTATAGCGTCCATGTATTGTTCAGGAGGAGAGGTAAGATATTAAGGGTGGACTTTAAGTATTATGCTACAATTTCAAGGGCAAACACTAAAAAAAAAAATAAGAAACACAGTATGTAACTTGCAAACTAGTAGAAGGGAAAAAGAATAAGAAAACAAAACATTTTTTTTAAAAAAGAAATGCAAGCAAGAATGAAAAAAATTTGCACAACACAAGTGGGACAAATAGAAAGTTAGTGACAGAAATAAATTGGGATATATACATAATCACAATAAGCATCAATAGGCGGGCAGGTAAAGATCGTCAGAATGAATTAAAAACTATAAGCTATGTGCAGGAGACACACCTAAGGCCTAAGAACTCAAATACATCAAAAGTTAAGGAGCAGAAAAAATATATTACTTAGTACTAAAACTTACTGAAAAGCTAGCCTACTTTTATTAATATCAAATAAACTAATAACTTTAAGACAAAAGCATTACTAAGGATAAAGAAGGTCTGTACACAATGATAAAAGGTTCCATTAGCCAGGAAGACACGATTCATATTTTATAAAGCACCTAATTAGCCTGAAAGTATAGAGCAAAAATTGTTAGGACTTCAGGGAAAACGGACAATCCATCATTAGAGGAAGATTTGAATACACTTTTATTGACAGTTCAAACAGACACAAAATTAAGAAAGAGATTTTTAAACAACATATTGAACGTCAGTATTTGTTGCATACCTATTATTGCCAAGTATTCTTCCAGATGCTTGGGATACACTGTGCAACAAAACGGATTAAGATGCCTGCCCTCTGGAGCTTCTGTTTTTGTGGGAAGAGTCAGAAGATAAAACAATAAACTTTGTAAATTACTACATTAGAAGTAAATTATCTACTATGTTAAAAGGAAAAAGAGCAGGGCAAAAGAGCTAGGGAATGCCCATCAGTGCACAGGTGAGGCTCAATGAAGTGTTTAAAATAGGCTGGATCTGAGTAGGCCAAGGTCTGGAGATGAGATGAGATTTAACACTGCAGTGCAAAGCCCTGGGGTGGGGGCCATGCCTGGTAGGCTTGGGACAGGGAGACCAGTGTGGCCGTAGCACTTTACAGCAGGGGAGAAACAGAGCTGAGATCAGAGGTAAGAGGAAGGGGTTCCTATAGGAACTCGCAGGTCACTAGAAAGACTCTGGCTTTTACTCTGAAAGATATGGGAGCTGTTGCACATTCTGGGTGATAGAGTGATGATATCAGTTAACTCAGGGTTTAAAAAGATGACGGGGGTAGCGGTGGGCACAAGCATAGAACTAGGGAGACCAGTTACAAGGAAGCGTAGTAACAGCCTGGTTTTGTTTTTTGGTTTTTGTTTTGTTTTGTCTTTTTTTGGCCGAGCCGCACGGCACATGGGATCTTAGTTCCCCCACCAGGAATTGAACCTGCCCCGCCCCACAGTGGAATCGCCAAGTCTTAACCACTGGAACACCAGGGAAGTCCCGTAATAGCCTGTTTTGACCACAATGACATCAGTGTAGTTAGAGACCGGGAGTCCGACTGTGGATATTTTCTAAAAGTAGAGACAACATGATTTCCTGGAACTCTGAGTGCGGGGGTGTCGGAAAGACAGAAGCTCAGGCCCACGCACAGGCTTTGGTCTAAACAATTGGGAGATGGAGCTGCCATCAGCCAAGATGGGGGAGACTTCTCACTCTGTTCCTTTTTAAGCTTTTTGATTTTTGAATCATGTTAAAGAAGTGCTTGTTCTAAAAATTAAATACTGCTTTTTTAAAAACCCTATGACAACAAGAAAAATATATATGCAAACTATCAGCTACAGTTATAAAATATATATTACTATATTCATATACTTTTTTTAAAGACTTTTTTTGTTGTGAACTTTTTATTTTTTAAGTCTTTACTGAATTTGTTACAATATTGCTTCTGTTTTATGTTTCGGTTTTTTGGCCTTGAGGCATGTGGGATCTTAGCTCCCCAACCAGGGATTGAACCCTCACCCCCTGCATTGGAAGGTGAAGTCTTAACCACTGGACTGCCAGGGAAGTCCCATTATATTCATATACTACTTAATATTTATAATAATTAGTACAGAATTTATATTATGCTGAGCACTGCACAAATTTTCAGATTTGATACCACCACCCTCACTTCCAGGTCCACGTTGACTTTCATGCGGTACTTGCTTTTTTTTTTTTTTTAACACAACCATTGGAATTGCAGCTTCCCAAAGATTATCACTGGACTATAGGAAGTAGTACAAAATTGAAATTGTGAACTCCCTCAAAACTAGTAGTTTGCACGGTGTCTCACAGAGATAGAGATCACCGTGTTTCCCTTGAAATTGCAAAATCTCCCACATACTCCTTGTGAATTTGCTGCAGTGCCCCAGGACACCTTGGCCCAGTCTGGGGACCACAGATATAAACAGCAGCCGATGTTTAAAACAGCAAATGATATAATCTGATTATAGAATCAGATAATCAGAATAATCCCCTAAATGCACTGTATTGGATTATGACCGATAACCACTTTATATTCATCCCAAACTTAATTACAACCACCAGTTACTTCTCAGCCCTTCTAAACTGATGATCTCTATAACCTTCCCAAGCAAATACTTTTCTTGGAATAAGCTATATCAACTGCATTTGTGCAAAGCCAAATTACAGTGCAGTTCCTATCAAATGATGGCAATAACTTAATCAGACATCGCTTTTAGCCCATTCTACACTATATTATTAAAATCTCCTTTGTGTTATGGTCCATAAAAACGTATGAAACTTCCACTTAACCAAAACATTAGACTAATTTAAAATCATATAATCTCTCCCATTCAGTTTACACAAGTATCTTATAATATTAAATAATTCTCAGAGTATATGTGTGAAAAATTAAAATCTATATATCTTTATGCTAACACTGGAAGATAGAAGTTTGAAAAAAAAGAATCAGAACTGAAAACCAAGCCTTGTGACAAGCACATATAGAACGAAACTGGATGGCAATTAAATCCATTTCTCAATATCTTATGGAAATAGGAGAAAATAAATAAAGACAAAGGAAATTTACAGGGTGACAAGGAAAAGTGAACAAGCAACCAACTTCATATTGCTTTCACTGAATTATACTGAAGAAAGTTAGAGCAAGCATAATAAGTGATTCCTATTACATCTCTGCTTCCAGTGATTTCTAAGAAAGCAAAACCAAATCTGGGAACAGGAGCAGGGAAAGCCATCCTTTCTACCCTCCTGCGGCTGAAATCTGCGTTGGTAACAGCATCCTCTTTAGAAAGCAAGCAGGGAAAGAGGAACTTTGGGGATCCTGCTCTGAAAAATGTTTTGTGGTAAACACATGGAAACCTTCCAGCCCAAACGGAATGCATGATCTGATCTGTGAATTTCCCTCATCTTTATTTATTTCACACCCATCCTTTATATGTGAACATCCACTCTGCTGGGTGCCGTGCAGAGACCAGTGTTCACCCTCATGGAGTCTACAGTCTGAGGGGCCAGCACGTTACTAGAAGACGTGCACAGTGTAAAGTTCTAACCATGACAAGTGCTGGGAGTGAGGAGGTCACCAGGCTACGAGCTAGCAGGACAGAGGCGTGGAGCAGGAGGAGGCAGGGGAGAGGGGTTCCAGGAAGTAGGACTGCGGTGACGAAAGCCCTGCAGCGGGGTTGGGGGTGGGGGTAGAGTTAACTGGAGAGATAGGAGGTTAACGTGTTCTGAGTGCAGGAATCTGGCAGCACAAGCCAGGATGGGGCTGAACTGCCTAAAAGGACTGTAAGAGGCCACAGGGGCACTCCAAGAGAGGATGGAGGGGGCGGAAGGGAAGGGAGAAGATACTGGTGATACTGTGCGGGTATAAACATGGGCTTGCGTGACGGGACAGAGTAGGGCATCTATGGAGAGAGTGCATTTCAAGGGAAGAGTCCAGTTTTGAACTTAAATTTGATGTGCTCCTGAGTGTGTCAAGCAGGCAGGTGGACTTGTGGATCTGATGTTCAGGGGGCTGGGGGTGGGGGCAGGGAAGGAGGGGATAAAAACAGACACACTGTGTGTAAAACATAGGTTATCCACACGGGCGGACAAGGTGTCCTGGAGGGTGGACAGGATGAGAGGGCGGGAGGGCCGACGAGCAGCTTTGAAGAAGAGGAGGATGAGCCTGAGACGGAGAACAGGAAGACCTGCCAGCGAGGGAGTAATGAAAACAGTGTCACCTCGCGGGCAAGACGGAGCAAGCGAGTCAGCAACAAAACGGGAGGAACGGTGGTGCATGCTTCTGAGGACGTGGAGAAGGACGATGACAGGAACATGGCAGCTGGACGTGTCTGGGACCTCGGGGTGGGGGCCTTGATGGAGGACACGAAGGAAACCAGGCCAGGAAGCGCTGAAGAGAGCAGGGGGAGGTGGGAGAACGCAGACCTGGACCTGGCTAGTTTTTCAGAAGTCTGGAAGGAGAGAGATGCAGAGGGGTGAGGGATGGAGGAAGGGGATGAGTCTCAAGAAGGAGAATTCCTTCCCGGGGAGGTGGGGGCTCCCGGCTGCAAGTCTGCCTGAAGGAAAGGGCATGGAGGAGGCAAGTGGCCTCCAAATGGCCAACAGGTACATACAAAGGGTACTATCTAAGCAAAAATGTCAAAACACATCTGAAGCCACAATGTCAAGCTATTGACACTCACTAATTCTGGCATTGGAATCACAGCTCTTTGACAGCACTTCCACATTTATTTTACTTCTCCCCCACCAAAATCAAAAAAGTTAAAATAAAACGTTGCCTACCGCTTTTATAAAATAAAGAAAAAGAAGGCAGATAAACTAGTAACTCAATTCCTTTCCCTTTTTTCCTTCATTTACTAACATCCTACTTACCTGTCACCAGGGTTTTACAATAAAGAAGGCCATCCCATTGTTTTGCTTAAAAAGAAGAAAAAGAAGAAGAGGGAAAGGCGACAGGAGCTGTGTGGAAGTGACGGAATCTGACCCAGGGGAGATGGGGGTTCCCTCCAGTGGCTCGTTATTTTCTCTGGGAAGGAGGAATCATGACCTCATGACCATCTGCTGAGGGTGAGAGGCAGGCTGAGGGGTACAGAGGCTTAGAGAGAACGCAGAGCACGTGAAAGGGGATTGCAGGATGCAGGAGAACAAGTCTGAAGAGAGAAATACGGCTGGGCTTTGGGGCAGAGTTGGGAGCCCGTGCGCAGTGACGGTTAGTGTACAGGGCACCAGGCGAACCCGTGGAGTGACATTCCCCAGAGCCCAGCCACAGGGAGCAGCTGTTGACTGAGGAGGATGGGGCTTCTTCGGGTTTGAGGTTTCTGCTAGGCGGGTGTGCCAGAAGGATGACACGAAGTATCACAGAAGAGCAGTGAGATGAATTCTCGGATAGTCACTCAGAAATGGAAAGTCAGAACAAAACACTCATCCCTGACCACAAAGCGTTTCCCACTGCAGTTGATGGGGAAGCACTGACACACGGAGAAGGACAGAGCAGCTGAGAAGGAAAGCTGGCGTCCAGACAGTGAGTGTCCCAGGAGCTCAGGGCAGGGACCTGGGACAGGTGTGTGGAAGGGCTTCTGGGCAGGCGTGAAGCCCGATGTGGGTCTTGAAGGATGGAGAGAGGTGACTAGTGTTTCATTTAAATACATTTCGACACGTTCCATCTTCACAAACCAAGAGTCCCCAGGAAGGAGGGAATGCTTGGCCCTTGTTATGAGAGAAGAAAAGAGATAAGAAATCAAAGCCGATTACACTTACAGCTTGGCGTACGGAGAATCATAAGATGATGAAATTAAGAGAGACCCTTAGCAAAGGAGATATTGTCATGAGTTCTTGCCTAATATTTATAAGCTATTAACTAAGTTAATAGCTCTGTATCTTTTTGGTGTTTGCCCTACGTAATGCTTTTAATACCGGTTGATTCTGTTGCACTTTTTTGTGTATTAAATATTTTTCATTTTGCCAAAAATAAAAATAAATAAAAATAAAAGAGACCCTTAGCCATCCTCTAGTCTAACGTCTCACTGTGCAGATTACAGCACATCCTGGGAAAGCCATGCCTTTATAATCGAGGAGGCGCTTGGCACTGAGTTCTATGAGACAGCTACTCCACGGACATTTCTTCCAGATTGCCTTTCCTTCACAATGCCTTCACATTTCCTTTGGGTTTCTCTCCACGCCCCCCACCCCCAACCCGCCCCAAACCCTCTCCTCACACCCCTTGGTCAGGTGAGTAGCTAGATTTCATGACTTGTGAACAAACACTTCACAAACCACAGGCTCTACCACTTAAAAGAAGCTCTTAATTAGTAAACAATATTTTTCAATAGTGTATCCGTGAGCCCCCCCTTTTTTTTTCTATAGGCACATTTTATTTTTTTACATACAGGGCTCACCAGTCATGTATCAGTTTTACCAAAATATTAATCACGGCACCACCTGACCATTGAAAGGCCTGGATAACTCTCTCCTGTAGCCCATTACTTTGACATCTCACAAACTAAAATATATCCTCATCTCTAATGCACATGAATGGGCTGATGCATAAAGTGACAATGAACTATCATCTTGAATGAGGCTGAGCTGATTCCAGTTGTTGCCTCCTATAGTCCACACAGGGCAATGGGCTGTGAGCTTTCAGCCTTCAGGACACAATTCTTGGGTTTCAAAGTCCTCAGTCTGAGAAAGAAAATTTGGGGGGAGGAGCTTAAAGCTATATAAATTTATTTATTATTGGGGTATAGTTGCTTTACAGTGTCGTTGAGAAAATTTTAATTTATTAGTTTGGCATTCTACCTAGCCCAAACATGCTACTGCTACACGGCCTACCTCGAAACTGGCAGCACAACTACTAATGGTTTATCATCAACTTACATCAGGATTTTAACAAAGCATTTATACTTTTCTGTCTTTATAGATATTCTATAGATATAGGAAACACACACACATATATAGTTTCATTTATATATGGTACGTAATACTCATGAAAGAAAACCAAAATATTTGTGTTAACCATTACTATTTTTTTTAACTTTGTATTTTTTTATTTTTTACAATACATTGCACATATTTAGAGTGTACAATTTGGTATCCCAATCTCCCAATTCATTCCCCCCCCCCCAACCCTCCCCGCTTTCCCCACTTGGTGTCCATATGTTTGTTCTCTACATCTGTGTCTCTACTTCTGCCTTGCAAACCGGTTGATTTGTACCATTTCTCTATAGTCCACATATATGTGTTAATATACAATATTTGTTTTTCTCTTTCTGATTCACTTCACTCTGTATGACAGTCTCTAGGTCCATCTATGTCTCTACAAATGTCCCAGTTTCATTGCTTTTTACACCTGAGTAATATTCCATTGTATGTATGTACCACATCTTCTTTATCCATTCATCTGCTGATGGACATTTAGGTTGCTTCCATGTCCTGGCTATTGTAAATAGTGCTGCAACGAACATTGGAGTGCATGTGTCTTTTTGAATTATGGTGTTCTCTGGGTATATGCCCAGTAGTGGGATTACTGGATCATATGGCAGTTCTATTTTGAGTTTTGCAAGGAACCTCCATACTGTTTTCCACAGTGGCTGCACCAATTTACATTCCCACCAGCAGTGCAAGAGCATTCCTTTTTCTCCACAACCTCTCCAGCATTTACTGTTTGTAGATTTTCTGATGATGCCCCTTCTAACTGGTGTGAGGTGATACCTCATTGTCGTTTTGATTTGCATTTCTCTAATCGTTAGTGATGTTGAGCAGCTTTTCACGTGCCTCTTGGCCATCCGCATGTCTTCTTCGCAGAAATGCCTGTTTAGGTCTTCTGCCCATTTTTGGATTGGGTTGTTTGTTTTTTTGATATTGAGCTGGATGAACTGTTTATATATTTTGGAGATTAATCCTTTGTCTGTTGATTTGTTGGCAAATATTTTTTCCCATTCTGAGGGTTGTCTTTTCATCTTGCTTATCGTTTCCTTTGCTGTGCAGAAGCTTTGAAGTTTCATTAGGTCCCACTTATTTATTTTTGATTTTATTTCCATTATTCTAGGGGGTGGATCAGAAAGGATCTTGCTGTTATTTATGTCGAAGAGTGTTCTTCCTATGTTTTCCTCTAGGAGTTTTATAGTGTCTGGCCTGACATTTAGGTCTTTAATCCATTTTGAGTTTATTTTTGTGTATGGTGTTAAGGAGTGTTCTAATTTCATTCTTTTACATGTAGCTGTCCAGTTTTCCCAGCACCACTTACTGAAGAGGCTGCCTTTTCTCCATTGTATATCCTTGCCTCCTTTGTCGTAGATTAGTTGACCGTAGTTTATCTCTGGGCTTTCTATCCTGTTCCATTGATCTATATTTCTGTTTTTGTGCCAGTACCATACTGTCTTGATCACTATGGCCTTGTAGTATAGCCTGAAGTCAGGAAGCCTGATTCCACCAACTCCGTCTTTCCTTCTCAAGATTGCTTTGGCTATTCGGGGTCTTTTGCGTTTCCATACAAATCGTAAAATTTCTTGTTCTAGTTCTATGAAAAATGCCATTGGTAATTTGATCGGGATTGCATTGAATCTGTAAATTGCTTTTGGTAATATAGTCATTTTCACAACACTGATTCTTCCAATCCAAGAACATGGTATGTCCCTCCATCTGTTTGTGTCTTCTTTGATTTCTTTCATTAGTGTCTTATAGTTTTCTGAGTACAGGTCTTTTACCTCCTTGGTTAGGTTTATTCCTAGATATTTTATTCTTTTTCTTGCAATGGTGAATGGAATTGTTTCCTTAATTTATCTTTCTGATCTTTCATTGTTAGTGTATAGAAATGCAAGAGATTTCTGTTTGTTAATTTTGTATCCTGCAACTTTACCAAATTCATTGATTAGCTCGAGTAGTTTTCTGGTGGCATCTTTAGGAGTTTCTATGTATAGTATCATGTCATCTGCAAACAGTGACAGTTTTACTTCTTCTTTTCCAATTTGGATTCCTTTGATTTCTTTTTCTTCTCTGATTGCTGTGGCAAGGACTTCCAAAACTATGTTGAATAGTAGTGGCAAGATTGGACATCCTTGTCTTGTTCCTGATCTTAGAGGGAATGCTTCCAGTTTTTCACCATTGAGAATGATGTTTGCTGTGGGTTTGTCATATATGGCCTTTATTATGTTGAGGTAGGTTCCCTCTATGCCCACCTTCTGGAGAGTTTTTATCATAAATGGGTGTTGAATTTTGTCAAAAGCTTTTTCTGCATCTATGGAGATGATCATGTGGTTTTTATCCTTCAGTTTGTTAATATGGTGTATCACATTGATTGATTTGCGTATATTGAAGAATCCGTGCATTCCAGGGATAAACCCCACTTGATCATGGTGTATAATCCTTTTAATGTGTTGTTGGATTCTGTTGACCAGTATTTTGTTGAGGATTTTTGCATCTAAATTCATCAGTGATATTGGTCTGTAGTTTTCTTTTTTTGTAGTATCTTTGTCTGGTTTTCGTATCAGGGTGATGGTGGCTTCATAAAATGAGTTTGGGAGTGTTCCTTCCTCTGCAATTTTTTGGTAGAGTTTGAGAAGGATGGGTGTTAGCTCTCCTCTAAATGTTTGATAAAATTCACTGTGAATCCATCTGGTCCTGGAGTTCTGTTTGTTGGGAGATTTTTAATCACAGTTTCAATTTCATTACTTGTGATTGGTCTGTTCATATTTTCTATGTGTTCCTGATTCAGTCTTGGAAGGTTACACCTTTCTAAGAATCTGTCCATTTCATCCAGGTTGTCCATTTTATTGGCATATAGTTGCTTGTAGTAATCTCTTATGGTGCTTTTTATTTCTGCGGTGTCTGTTGTAACTTCTCCTGTTTCATTTCTAATTTTATTGATTTGAGTCCTCTCCCTCTTTTTCTTGATAAGTCTTGCTAGAGGTTTATCAATTTTATTTATCTTCTCAAAGAACCAGCTTTTAGTTTTATTGATTTTTGCTATTGTTTTCTTTGTTTCTATTTCATTTATTTCTGCTCTGATCTTTATGATTTCTCTCCGTCTACTCACTTTGGGTTTTGTTTGCTCTTCTTTCTCTAGTTTCTTTAGGTGTAAGGTTAGATTGTTTATTTGGGATGTTTCTTGTTTCTTGAGGTAGGATTGTATTGCTATAAACTTCCCTCTTAGAACTGCCTTTGCTGCATCCCATAGGTTTTGGATCGTTGTGTTTTCATTGTCATTTGTCTCTAGGTATTTTTTGATTTCCTCTTTGATTTCTTCAGTGATCTGTTGGTTATTTAGCAGTGTGTTGTTTAGCCTCCATGTGTTTGTGGTTTTTACAGTTTTTTTCCTGTAACTGATTTCTAATCTCATAGCATTGTGGTCAGAAAAGATGCTTGATATGATTTCAATTTTCTTGACTTTACCAAGGCTTGATTTATGACCCAAAATGTGATCTATCCTGGAGAATGTTCCATGTGCACTTGAGAAGAATGTGTCATCTGCTGTTTTTGGATGTAATGTCCTATAGATATCTATTAACTCAAGCTGATTTATTGTGTCATTTAAAGCTTGTGTTTCCTTATTAATTTTCTGTGTGGATGATCTGTCCATTGGTGTAAGTGGGGTGTTAAAGTCCCCCACTATGACTGTGTTACTGTCAATTTCCTCTTTCATAGTTGTTAGCATTTGCCTTATGTATTGAGGTGCTCCTATATTGGGTGCATATATATTTATAATTGTTCTTTCTTCTTGGATTGATCCCTCGATCTTTATGTAGTGTCCTTTCTTGTCTCTTGTAACATTTTTTATTTCAAAGTCTATTTTATCTGATATGAGTATCGCTACTCCAGCTTTCTTTTGATTTTCATTTGCATAGAATATCTTTTTCCATCCCTTCACTTTCAGTCTGTATGTGTCCCTAGGTCTGAAGTGAGTCTCTTGGAGACAGCATATATATGGGTCTTGTTTTTGTATCCATTCAGCCAGTCTGTGTCTTTTGGTTGGTGCATTTAGTCCATTTACATTCAAGGTGATTATCAATATGTATGTTCCTATTACCATTTTCTTAATTGTTTTGTTTTTGTTTCTGTAGGTCCTTTTCTTCTCTTATGTTTCCCACTTAGAGAAGTTCCTTTAGCATTTATTGTAGGGCTGGTTTGGTGGTGCTGAATTCTCTTAGCTGTTGTTTGTCTGTAAAGCTTTTGATTTCTCCGTCGAATCTGAATGAGATCCTTGCTGGGTAGAGTATTCTTGGTTGTAGGTTCTTCCCTGTCATCACTTTAAATATATCATGCCACTCCCTTCTGGCTTGCAGAGTTTCTGCTGAGAAATCAGCTGCTAACCTCCTGGGAGTTCCCTTGTATGTTATTTGTCGTTTTTCCCTTGTTGCTTTTAATAACTTTTCTCTGTCTTTAATTTTTGTCAGTTTGACTACTATATGTCTTGGCGTGTTTCTCCTTGGGTTTATCCTGCCTGGGACTCTCTGTGCTTCCTGGACTTGGGTAGCTATTTCCTTTCCCATGTTAGGGAAGTTTTCAACTATAATCTCCTCCAACATTTTCTTGGGTTCTTTCTCTCTCCCTTCTCCTTCTGGGACCCCTATAATGCAGATGTTGGTGCATTTAATGTTGTCCCAGAGGTCTCTTAGGCTGTCTTCAGTTCTTTTCATTCTTTTTTCTTTATTCTTTTCTGCATCAGTGATTATCACCATTCTGTCTTCTAGGTCACTTATTCGTCCTTCTGCCTCAGTTAATCTGCTCTTGGTTCCTTCTAGTGTATTTTTCATTTCAGTTATTGTGTTGCATATCTCTGTTTGTTTGTTCTTTAATTCTTCTAGGTCTTTGGTAAACTTTTCTTGCAACTTTTCGATCTTTGCATCCAATCTTTTTTTTAAAGTCCTGGATCATCTTCACCATCATTATTCTGAATTCTTTTTCCAGAAGAGTGCCTATCTCCTCTTCATTTATTTGTTTTTCTGGTGTTTTATCTTGTCCCTTCATCTCGTACAAAGTCTTTTGCCTTTTCACTTTCTCTGTCTTTCTGTGGCTGTGATTTTCAGTTTCACAAGATGAAATACTGCTGATACTGCTTGATTCTGCTGTCTGCCCTCTTGTGGAAGAAGCTGTCTAGGAGGCTTGTGGGTACTTCCTGATGGGAGGGACTGATGGTGGGTTGGGCTGGGTGGGTGGAGGTCAGTAAAACTTTAATCTGCTTGTCTGCCAATGGGTGGGGCTGTGTTCCCACCCTGGTGGTCGTTTGGCCTGAGGCGACCCAGCACTGGAGCTTACTGGCTCTTTGGTGGAGCTAATGGTGGACTCTGGAAGGGCTCATGCCAAGGAGCACTTCTCAGAACCCCTGCCACCAGTGTCCCTGTCTCCTCAGTGAGCCACAGCTGTCCCCCACCTCTGCAGGCAACCCTCCAACACCAGCAGGTAGGTCTGGTTCAGTCTCCTATGGGGTCACTGCTCCTTCCCCCTGGGTCCTGGTGAGCACACTTTTTTCTGTGCCCTCCAAGAGTGGAGTTTCTGTTTCCCCCAGTCCTGTGGAGGTCCTGCAATCAAATCCCACTGGCTTTCAAAGTCTGATTCTCTGGGGATTCCTCCTCCCGTTGCTGGACCCCCAGGTTAGGAAGCCTGACGTGGGGCTCAGAACCCTCAGGACTTGTGCAGTATAACTGTTCTCCAGCTTGTGAGTCACCCACCCAGCATTTATGGGATTTGATTTTAACGCAATTGCGCCCCTCCTACCGTCTCACTGCGGCTTCTCCTTTGTCTCTGGATGTGGGGTGGTTTTTTTTGGTGAGTTCTAGTGTCTTTCTGTCGATGGTTGTTCAGCAGTTAGTTGTAATTCCGGTGCTCTTGCAAGAGGGAGTGAGCACACATCCTCCTACTCCGCCATCTTGATTCTTCCCCCCAATCATTACTATTTTGAAGGAAAAAAATAACACACCCCCACAGGAAGAAGCACGCATCATGAAATCCAAATAGTTTTTAATTTATGGAGATAAAAGTGCTTTTTGAGTTTACTTATTAAGCTTTTCTCAGGTTAGTTACATAATAAACCGAAAGCGCTAGTTCTATCATGAAGGCCACATTTAACGTTCCTTCAGGTTGCAAACACGTAATAAACTCACAACAAAGGGGCAATACCACTTGCTACTTCTGAAGTACTTAACAGCTGTCAGACCACTTGGGCAAGTAGTTGTTCATTTTCTATTTGTGCTGACATCCCTTTCATCGTCCCATAAAGCTCGTGAACATAAGAGTGTACTGCAGATACCCTCACACAGAGAAGCTGCAGGCCGGGCCTCCTGGGGCCCTGGGAAGGGCCTCTGGCGCCTGTTTGTGCCGTGCCAGTCACCCCGAAACAGACTGGTGTGGACCAGCCCAGGCTTTCCACGTAGCCACTGGGCATCACTGTGGACAGTGCTAGGGCCCAACATAAGACATGAGATAAAGAACATCAACAGACACGAGGGCAAAGTGGGGGTGGGAGGGTGAGTAAAAGGTTTAGTACAAAGTGCCCAGATGTTCCTGTCTGTATTACAGTTCTAGAGTGGGGGGCACAGTCTGCAGAGGGGAAGATGTTGCTGACACGGAGGGTGGTAGAGGGAGGAGGACGGGGGGAGCTGGTGAGGTTCAGCCGCCCCTTGGCCTTGACACACGTTAATACTTGGCATTAACCTTGCTGCTCATGCTTACTGGGCACCCGCCAAGCATCACATTCAACACTCTAGATACAGTATCTCATCTGAGCTTTATCCAAATGGAGCAGGTACTATTATTATTATTTCCATCTTCCAGATAAGAAAATTGAGGCTTAGTGAGATTAGGTAAACTAACCCAGCCTAAACCTTCCTCAGTCAGGCAACTCACGTGAGTTACCTCAAATATGCAAGTCAGAGAGCGAGGGTGGCTGACCCTAAGATCCTCTGGAAGTCCTGACAGCCTCTGAGGCAAGAGTCACAGCAACTTCAGAAGCTATGCACCTGAAATTCGTCTTCATTGTGTTAAAAACGTCTAAAGGAGTCCTTTCCTTTTTTTTTCTTTAAGGAGTAAACAGATGTTTAGAATAAATGATTAAATGCATGTCTGATTGAATAAGCACCAAAAATTACAATGACATCAGCTGGGATTTTAATAAGTGCAATCTAAATTTGGGAAGACCTGAATCACTGAGAACTTTTCATTTCTCTGACATTCCTTGTCATTTCAAAAAACAGAAAATACTGTAAATTAACTATACTTCAGTAAATGAACAAAAAATACACAAAAAACGAGAAAATAAATATTCAAGGTTCCATTAAATCTTTTTTTTTAACAGTGATAAAATATACTTTTACTTACTCTGTTGAGTCAGAGGGTCGTAAAAAATTATTGCTAAAGTAGGTATCAAGCAAACAGAATGGTGCTTTAGAAGTCCAGTTATCTTGCAGTTTATTTAAACTAAGAGAAAAAGGTCATAATGTTTTCATGCAATACATACTTTGTTCTTTAAATAACAATTGTGACAAATAACAGAAGGAATTAAGGAATGCTGCACTTTTGATCCATACAAAACACCAACATTTTGGGTTGTACATAATTTAAAGAAATGTCCCAAACACTTTTCAAAATACTGTAGTAGCCCATACACAGAGGCATGCCTTAGGTGGCCATAGGAATGCAGTTTAGAAAATAAAGAAAAAAATCACACTGAAACTACTCAATTTCTTCAAAATCACTGAGCAAGAAAAGCAACATTGAACTTTCATACTGATTTTAGATAACTTCTATACAGTACCTTGACTTAAATCCAAGAGCAAAAGTTGAGACTCTCCTCCTCTATTTTTGGTAAACAACTGCATGGTAAACTTAGATGAATTTTCCCCCTGGATTTTACCTGGGAGTGGCCTTTTTAATTTTTTACTTAAAAGAGGGCAGGTTTGTCACTTTTATACTGATGTCACCAATGTTACTATTTCTTGGGATCTCAGGAAGATTCATATTCTTTACAGCTGATACGGCACAGGCTGGAGCTCCCGCTAAGCCAGCCTCAGATTTCTCCAGTTTATTTTGTGCATCAATTTGTGTAACAATTTCATTCATGTTGGTCTCCAATACCATTTCCCCCATCACCATTTCTGCAAGAATATTGTGAAACTTGTCTACATGGAAAATTAAATCCAGTTTTCATACATTTTCAAAACACCTGTCTAATGTTTCCACAAATACTTGAATTAGATCTAAAATTTAGCTAAGTTCACCTTCTCAAGAATCCTCACAGAAGACAAAGTATAATGTTGCATAATGTCTATAAATCAGTTGGTTGTCAGATCCTCCAATTAATAATCCTCCTTCTAGGAAATTACGAACATTTTCACCTCTCTTAGATACCAAATGGAATGTCTCCCTGACGATTTGCTGTTGTGTACCTTCACCGTAGGGCTGGTAGAACTTGGAGAGCCATGGCTTCCCATGGTTGTTGAAGATGAGGGTCGCCTTGATCATGGCTGAGCCGGGCCCACCGGGTGGGAGCTGGGGGCCAGGGCGGGGGCAGGGGCGCGAGCCTCGCCTCCGGTTCCATTAAATCTTAATGAATCATACCTAATATCCTTAAAGGATACAATTTCCAAAGCAATTATTCATTAAAGCAAATTGCTGTTTTCCCTTACGAAGAATATGATTAACACCTGGTACAGTAAAATTCACGTGCCTTTTCCTTTTCTAATACTGTACTACCCAACTCACAAAAGGTATTGTGATGGCTCTCTTTAGCAAAACATTCAAGTTTCTGTCCCACTCAAGTTACCTCCAACACTGCAAAACATGTTTTTTTCATTTGTTTTGTGGATTCAATCTGCTGACTGCAATGAGTGTCATTCCTGCAGATTTAACACTGAATTCACACTGCCAAGAAAACCAAGTTTGCAGTTAAGCTGCAAAAATGGGAATAATAAACAACTATTGGACAAGGAATAAATAAGTGAGACCCAGCTGGTAATGGTTCTGAAGTGAAGGCATACAGACGTGTCCCCAACACAGCCATTTCACACTGAGACATTTAAAAAATCAGCTTCACTAATTTATATGATTTTTTTAAAAGTCAAAAGCATGTTTATAAATTGTGAGGCATTATTAATGATGCTTCATTGATTCAGATCTATCCACCCTAAATACTCTGTGCCCAGACGAATACAGAATTGTACTGGTTTTCATTCAGCCAAGCTTACACAAAAAGAACTGGAAAAAAAAAAACAGAAAAGGAAATCTCTCGCATGTAGTAGACACTGAGATATTTAATCTTAGATTATAATAGACAATTCACTACAAAGTATGCCACATTCAGATGAAACAGGAGGCATCCGGCACGTGAAACTGCAGGGGATGGTGCTGGGTGTGGAGGCTGGTACATGGGTGCTGGTGGGTGGAGCACGTCCCAGGTTGGGGCAAGTCGGACATGGCAGGAGTGGGAATAATCTTTAAAAGCCTATTTATTCCTCCTCAAAATCTCAAGACACAGATTGAGCCGGGCTTACTTTATCTCCTGAACATTTCCTGCCACTTAAATATGACTGCGTATTTTAAAACACAATTCGACCACAGTAATAATAATACAGCGGGTGGACTGAACAATGAGAAAACCGGGCAAGATAAGCACAGAGGATTCAAGGTCAGCAAGGGCCCGATGGGAAAAAGAACTGCGACGCACACTCGACATGCCTGTGATTTTGGATACTGTTTTAACTTTAATTAATCTCTTAGGGAAATCAAACAATAAATGTCATACCAGATCCCCTAGACTTTACAAGTTTTGCAATTGCTTCTGGCTTCTACAAAAGGATCCTGACTTCACAATTTAAAAAAAGGGGGGATACAAATTCACCACTGATGTTAAAAAGAAAAAAATCTCTTTTACCCCCTCCGTGTCCCCTCACATCAGTGTCTGAAAATAGATACTTTCCACTTACTGGACTCATCCTAAAAAAAAAAAACAACAAAATTTCTTTGTGACTCTATGTTTGATAAGCATAGGACTCCTCCCACCCAATGACTTACTCTGCACATTTCTGCCCTCGAGTTCACTGGCTTTAGGAAGTGAATGAGTCGAAAACTAAAATTACTACTACCAAGAGATAAGAGTTGAGGGTGTTCCAAGAGCAACTGGAACAAATCACAGCTGGACAGTCTAACGCTTTGGTCCCTGTTTCGTAAACAGCGGGTGCCGTTTAAATGTGAATTGAAACTTTCCCTGGTTCTCCCCCAAAGGTGTACAACGTGACCTCAGGTGCATTTTTAAGAAAATATTTTCCATAGCGTGACCTAGAATAGGTCACCAAGATTGTACGATTCTCCATCCTCCTGTTCAGACCGTCTGCCTCACTCTATCTGGAAAGGGTGGGGAGTGAGAGATAGGGGAGCAGCCAGGAAGCGAAGAGATATAACATTAAGGGTTAACGATAATAAACTTTAAGAAATTAGGTAGACTGCCTGGCGTTTACAGAACTGTCCAAATTAGGTGCAATACCTATGACTAGCCCTTCCAAATACCTCCTAAAGAAGACTCCCCCCAAATTTCTTGTATTACATTGATTTGTTTGTAAAATTGGGATACCACCACCAATTTATGATGGTGGTCGCAACCATAACATCCTTAGAACAAAGAATATCATAAAGACACCATTGTCTCTTACTTTTTTTCTACTAATTTTCTTAGCAAGTTTGTGACGGTGGGGGGAGATCGCCTAAAATTCTTATCTGATTTTTACTATTTGATATCTAGTTTCTTATTCCATATTTTAAAATATGAAAATTGACTTGAATATCAGCTCTCATTTGGAAATAGTTTTATCATCTTCTACCGAATATAGGTTGAAGTAATGAAGAATTGTAAAGACCGATGTCTCGATATGATTCTAGCGCGAAGCCTGCTCTTGGAATGGTGTGGCACTCACTACAACTTCCGCTGCAAATTGAACAGCAATTTGAAAGTTCTGAAGTTTCAGAGGGGCAGACATGGCAAATTAGAGTCAATTATAGAGGCAGGAAAAAAACAAGCAGTTGCAAATGTCTGTGAATTGTATTTTTATCTGTCTCGAGGCAAGAGGTCAATTTTCAACACCTGCTCCATCACCACTCATTTTCTAAGACCCTATCTTAAAAGTTAATATCTTTCTGTGTGCAGATAGGACAAAAACAAAGATGCAAGTATATTTTAATTAAAGCCTTCTTTTGAAATGTGAGCTACCTTCAGATGTCTAGAAAATAAATGTTTATTTTGAAGAGCCAAATAAAAGTGTTCTGATAGCAAAGCTGGATACAGATGTGAATCAGAGTACAAAGGTCTGCCGTTCCAGCATCTATAAACTCAAAAGCCCAAGTTAGTATCCTTAAGGGGATTTTTCTGTTGAACAAGGATCATTAAATCAATCTTTTGATTAATGGCTCCTCAACTAAAATTAAAACATCAGGAATACTTAAACTCTTGCTTAGACTCTTACTTTAATTTGTAACACAGGCATACACTCTATCGTAGACCATCTGTCAACGTGGTATCTCCAAGCTCAATCAGACACTTCTGACGGGTGCTTCTCAGTGGCTGGCCCATGGCCAACTTCAACCAAAAGAATGAAGTCACATGCAAGTTGTACCTCCCAAAGAATCTGACATGAAACTACTGAAATAGACCAAAGATTTCCAGGCTATTACAGGGGTAATACGGGCTTTAAAAAAATTCAAGAAAAAATTTGCTGATGAAAACAACATGAATGTGGTTCATTCAAAAGGAACACGGGCTTGGAGACAAGAGACCTATGACAGAGCCATGGGTCCTCCCGACACTTCATCACTGCTTGGCCTTGAGCAAATTGTCCCAACCGTCTTGATCTTGCTTTATACTTTTAAAAAATGAACTGGAGAAGACAAAGAGATTGCAAACGACGTACTGTTTGGTCTAGACTGTGATTTAGAAAATGCCTGAATTAATTACCAATTTTTTTCAGACTGGAGAAAATTTACACACAGATTTAGATTTCTGTAAATCTAAAGATCTGGCATCCTGCCTGGCATCACTAATCCAGCACTGAGTAGTGGCGGGGATGCGCCCACAGGCCCCACCATTCCCTTCAGCCTAATGTCTTTGCTCATTCCAGGGTTTCAGCCACCCCTGGACTCCAGCGCCTGGCATGCAGGAGGCAGTCTCCCAAACATAAATGAATCGTCAAACAACTGTCCACGGAGGTTCTCTTAGTTCCTAGAGGAAACAAGAAGACTCATGAAGTGTGGTGTTAATGTGATTGGAGGAGGGCAGGGACAAGGTAGAAAGAGAAGCCACAGTTCCAATATTATAAGCAAGGACATGGCATGATCTTGGGCCTTCCTTGAAACTGACATAAAGACATGCACGGAAGGGATGCTAAACTGAGATGTATGCCTGCAGCTGCCTGTGATTATGTCTCCAGAGGGACATCGAGGTGGACACAGAGGAAAGCTGGGATAAGAGAGACAAGAGCCACGTGGAGATGACCCAGTGGATCTTGAGGCCAGTCTACCCCTGCCGTCCCTCCCAGATACACAAACCAATCAACCCTCTAAGCCAATGGAAGTCAGGTTTCTGACACTTGCCACTGAAGACATCCCAATACAACAAACACTTAGTAGAGGTCGAATGAATACAGACCTCCTTCATCTGGGGGGCATGAATGCTAGCGGCAAGGACACCACACTTCCAGAAACTGATCTTGAAAGTTTCAAATGAACACATTTTACTTTTTATAGTCAGCGATCTAACATGCCAAAATAACTTAATACTTCCTGATGGTTTTCTGTACATTCATCCTGCATTGAGGTTGCCCTGAAAGTAGAGTTCCACCAAGTGGATTGTGAAAGAGAGGCTTCCATAAGACACCAGAAGACAACGCTGGCAGCAATTCTGGCAGGGGGCCCTAAGTCCCAAGCCCTCTGGGAGGGGGCCTGGTTGGCTACAGAAGAGACAGGGAGGAGTCTGTATGGAAGACGGCTATCTCCCTGACACACCCAGGGGACCACATCTGCTGAAAAATCAGTGAGAGATCACCATGCGTTTAGAAAACCTATCACTCACACACAATCAATAAAACCTACCAGGTGCTGGAGAAGGGGATGGGCACATATAGTTCAGCAGTTTTTTGTTTTTTTTAAAAAATGATTTTTTCAGCAATTGGGACCTATATTAAGATTCCCAGAAAGGAAGAGCTGAATTCCTGATTCGGTTAGGGCTGAACTCTTGTCTTCCTTTCCATCAACAGAACAGAGGGGCAGCTTGTTTTACTGCACAAGAAAGAACAATATGAGGAAGGTTACCATTATGCAGTTTATGTAGCTTTCCCGGATCCTCGTGTCAAGTGATGAATTGACCATGCGTTTTTATCTCCTTCCCTTCCAGAAACCCTGCTAAAATGACAATAAAGGAAGCTTGAGATGGAAAAATCAAGCATATCTAAGAAAACTGTACCGCAGACAACACAGGAGGAGAAATGTCAAAGAAGCTTTAAAAGACAAAAGAAATAAAGAAAGGATCGCTAACTGACAGAAGAGGAGAGAAAGATGCTATCTCAGCGCTGGTGGCCACTTTGCCTTCACAGGTGCAGAGGCCAGGTGCCCAGAGTTCAGGTAACAGAAAGTGCATTGCCCGTGGGCAACTACTGCCCCCCACGGGAGACAGGGGATGGACTCTTTAGAGAACTGAACCCAGAGGGCTTCAGGGTTGGGAACATCAGGCCCAGAGCAGAGCCAGGCTGGGGCACGGGAGGAGTGGAAATTTCTGCTCTCACGCCTGGGGCCTCAGCCCTTACCCTCTGCTCTGCTCCAAGCACACCCGCAGCCAGTGGCCACTCCCTGCGGGGACACTGGAGGACGCACCTCAGGAGGAAGGGCCCCAGGGCAAGGCTGGCCCACTCCCCTCCCACCTTTGAGTAAAAGCCCAGCAGGGCAAGCGCTGCCACTCCACGTGCCCAGAGCCAGGAATCTGTTTTCCAACATCTCGTTCTGAAATCTGAACTGATAGCAATGAAGAACCGGAAACGGGAGGAAAGCTTCCAATAGGGAAGAAAAGGACTGAAAGAAATCTATAATTGTGGTATTATTTAGCATCACATAACATTACATCACCACATTCAGCACTTCACAAAGTACTCAAAATAACAGGCAGGGAATTCCCTGGTGGTCCAGTGGTTAGGACTCAGCGCTTCCACTGAAGGAGGCACAGGTTTGATTCCTGGTCAGGGAACTAAGATCCCACGAGCCATGCGGCGCGGCCAAAGAAACCCAAACAAACAAACAAACAAACAAAAACTGAGACACAGTAAGGTGAACACTATGCCTTCAACCAAAAGCTGTGTATTATTTTAGCCAAAAGTAGGGATGGAAGGAGAAACGAAAAGGAATAGGAAAGCTATAGCATCATCCATCATGGCAGAAAGTCCACAGGTAATATCTATAACTGACAAATTCATAAGCAACGGGATAAGCCTATTGCCTAGCAATATGGGCGTAAATACCAGGGGGAATTATTATTACCTATTTCTATGTGTGCTAATAGGGAAAGTTCTCTAAGAAATAGTACGAAGTGAAAAGAGCAACTGGGAGATTGGGATTGCCATATATACATTACTAATAAGAAAAAAATCAAATTGTACACTTGAAATATATGCAGTTTCTTGTATGTCAATTATATCTCAATCAAAGTTCTTAAAAAAAAAGAACAGGATGCCTTTAATACAGCCCCATTTCTGTTTTTGAGAAATACTATACATGCATATATTTGTATATGAAACTTCTAGTAAGTACCTAAAAGCTAGAGGAGCAGGTTTGGGGGGTCTAGGGTAGAGGTGAAGTTTCTCACACGGTTATTGTCCTAACAATGGTGGAGGGGAAAACCAAAGCACTCATATCGCTTCTACCTCAGAGGCACACCATGTAACTCCAAGTCAGTGGTTCCCGTTCAAGGAGAGTGGAGCCTTTCTATTTCTACTTACCTTATATCCAAGAAAATTAACTTTCGCAAAATGTATTTTACAGTTTGACATATGGCCTCAGCAGTCCATTTGTCAAACAGCCATGAGCTGTATATTGTAGGGGAGAGAACCTGAAGAAACAGTAGGAACCCACATCTTGGAGGGGTTGGCCGTGGGAAACACCCCAGCCTTGTCCGTGCCCGGTGTGCTGCAATGACTTGCACATCACATGTGCCCACCTCGGTGGATTTACAGAATGTACCATCCGGATGTAAGTAAGCTAAATCGACCCTTGAAAACAGACCCATGCTTAAGAGGATACCTGAAAAAGAAACCACCAAGTGAAGCTACTACTAAAAACACAAGCACCAGTTAACAAGAATACGGTAGCGCTAACAGAGAACTGAGCTTCTAGCACATTCTTTCCACTGACCATGCATGAGGTCAAAGAACTGATGATTCAATCAGATACGGCAAGAATAGTTCAAGAACAACTGAACTTATTCAGAAGACTATTTAAAATGTGGACCCCCATCTATTTTGGTTAACTGATATAAGTGCACTTCCCCTAAGTCTTAGTACACTGCACCCTAAGACATTCTGATGACAGATGGAGGACAGCTATCAAAGTGAGCAAGTCCTTTAAAAACTAAGCACCTAACCAAAGACAAACAGCTATAGTTTTTTCAGGGATGTTTAACATCATGTGATACTAAATTACCAAGTTTAGCACTCTATAAAATGTTACTAACTTAATGATTAACATACAGAAGCTTCTTTCTAGATTCCTTTAACAGCCAAGGACTAAAACCACACACCACTCATTATTACCACTTAAGGTAAAAATGACCAAGAGTACATGAAAAAACAATAAGGAACCAAGTTAAAAAGATTCCTTTGTCAGCAAATACCAGCAGATACACAGAAAATACTGGTCAGACTTGAGGATGAGAGCAAATCACATAGCCTGGGTGATTTGCTTTATAGTTGCATCAGTGAAGACGATTCTAACGTTTCTGCTTTTGGCATTTGCTAAATTATCCCGTATATTCAAAGAGCTACTGTGTTTGAGAGGGAAGCAGAGCCTGAGTACTTTAAAAAGTTGTGGAATTTAAGACATGAGTCATGCACTTTTCCTTTGCAAATACACAAGTGTTCCAAATTTGCGGACCTTTGCAGGGGTGGGAGGTGCCTGTCCTTAGCGTGTTACCGAGCAGCAAAAAAATAAACATGTGCTAAGCTTCCTTTCAGAGTAAAGGTGAGACTCAACATCAGGTACAAAAATAACTTATTTTTAAGAGAAACCAAAGCTTTGAAAAGAGAGGATTCCGAGAAAACAGATGTTGGGAAATGTTTCCACTGTTTTGTTATCTTGTAGCCAAAAACAATGTAACTGTGTCATCTGAAAACTTCTGTATCAGCACACTCAAAAACTGGAAATAGAATATTCTAGCCTATTAGAAACCGTGCCAGAGTTTCAAAGCTCATTTGTTACTGGGTTTTGAACCCATTTGTTAAAACTTTAAAAACAACATCTTCCAGTAAATTTAGAAGTTTTCAGGAAAATTAAAATTTAACATCTGAAAGTCAACTAAAAGCTTTGTCAAGTCAACTGAAGTTGGCAGGATGGGTTGAGACAAGGCATATGATGATTTAGTGAAAATGGCCAGTGATACACTTCCTCTATTTGCATTTATAAATCTTTGTGAGTATACTTTTCAGTCCTTAAACAAAAGCCATTAAAACCAAGAATCAGGTGGGAGAGAGAGACTGAGAGTTTGGGATTGACAAGTACACACTGCAATATTTAAAACAGATAACCAACAAGGCCCTACTATACAGCACAGGGAACTTCGCTCAATATTCTGTAATAACCTAAATGGGAAAAGAATTTGAAAAAGATTAGATACATGTATACATATAACTGAATCACCCTGCTGTACACCTGGTCTAAGACAACACTGTTAATCAACTATACTCCAATATAAAATAAAAATTAAAAAAAAAAGTATCAAAATATATAGAACCTTAGAGGTAGCTTTAAAAAAAATCAATATTAAAACAAAATTTTCGGGCTTCCTAGGTGGCGCAGTGGTTAAGAATCTGCCTGCCAATGCAGAGGTCACGGGTTTGATCCCAGCTCCAGGAAGATCCCACATGCCGCGGAGCAACTAAGCCCGTGTGCCAAAAAAGAAAAAAAAAAAATAAAATAAAATAAAACAAAATTTTCTTCAAATACACGAAGTATACTGCTCTCACTAAAAGAGTCATCATTTTTAATGAGGGCAAAAGACTTTTTCATAGTGTTAAAATCATTTTAAAATATTTAATCTTACCAATTTTCATTTTTGGAGATGCTGTAACATGTATACAACATTAATATTTGCATAGGAACATAATATATAAATAAGTATACATGTTAGCATGCTTAAATTTCATCCATATGATGTGCGATCAAAAATAGTTGGAGTCCGTCGTTCCACAGGGAACTTTTCAAAATGCACATATCTTTACCGATCTACTAGCCCTGTGGTGGCGAACAGAATTTGGCTTGTTCTAGAGAATAAAAAGTCCCCAGGTATTTTTGACAGAATCCTCTCCCCCCACCTTCCCCCCAGGGAGCCAGCAGCCCTCTGCTGCTGGGAGCATGTAGTGATCTTAAGTGAGGAAGAAACTTGATCCTGATACATTCTGATATATTTGTGCTTGTGGAGGCAGGCTGACCGCTCAGCATTCCCTTAGCCATGGCAACAGCTCATTTTAAAAACTGTCCCCACCCCGAAACTTTCTTACCTGCTTTTCCCTCATAACAATGACACAGGATTATTCTCACTGAGCAGATGAGAAATAAAGTTAAGTAACTCAGTAGAGAGGGTAAATGGCCTCCCTTAGATCATGAAAAAAAGTACCATTAGACGCCTCTCTGCTAAGCGCTCTGTTCGCGCCAACCTCGCACACACAATTCTGACACTGGTCCTGAAGGGGGTGCCCCATGGAAAGAGATGGGATTGCAGCCACCCTGAGGCCCCATATTTTACGAGGAAGCAGGGGTCCAGCTGAGTCCCCTTTTGTAGGTCTGTGGGAGGATGCTCCTGGTTACCACAGGTGGGAGGCAGCATGTGAGGAGTTTGCACAAACTTTTGAAAGTTGGGAATGTAAATTTATATCAAATGATTACAAGGGATTACCTGCAATTTTGATATCTAATCTTCTAATCGCGATCTTCTAGGTTAATTTCTCCTGCCCCCTTCCCCCATTTCCAAAATACATTTTGTTCAAAAACTTTAGAGTGACTTGCTTCTGAGCTTTTTATCTGATATGCTAAATTAGTCATGTGTTCCTGGTGAGTTACATTCCTTAGCCTAAAAGACTATTTCAAGCATGTGTAAATGCATTTTCTAAAAAATGAAAGCCAACAGGCAACTCAAGTTTTGTCCAAAGAAAAAATAACTGTTTAGCAAACAATAGTCCAAAGCTATTTTATTCAGAACAAGAGGATATTGTTTCTAAGACATACCAAACTGCATTTCTTACATAATTTTCTTTTGTCACTGAAAGTGTTTCTGAAATTTGAAGATAAGCTCAACTTAGATTTCAGTTAAAATACCTAAACTTCCATCACACTGAACTGCAGAAAATCACTTTTTTTTGTACCGATACAAATTTATTTTCCATTTGCTGTAAAGCACAGGGGTGTGGTTTAAAAAATAATTATTAGCTCAGCTAATTTCTTCTTCATGGCTGAAAATAGGCTCTTTTTAACCCTTTACTTAGATGCATATATACTCACAAATAAATGTCCTGAAGTATTTTACAAAAAATACAAATAACAAGCACTTTTTTAAACCTGGTTAAAAAAACAACAAAAACCTGTCATTTCATGATTCATTAATTTTCAAAAAGATATCACACCAATGAATATAGATCTCCTATCCACAAATACTCTCAATTCACAAACTATCAAAAGAACAAAAAATGCCACTGTTTGTTCTCACTCTTTCAGGAAAAAGAGCACTTGCCATTACATGAGTTTTGCCTAAATGAATCTCTCCTTTCCCCACCTCCTCCCACTACATTCTACGTACTCTACCAGTTATAAAAATAGATAAGCAAACCCCCCAGAGAATTAGATGACAGAGAATCTTAATTCCTAATTAGCTCAACCGACGTTAACTTCTCATTCTCCATGTGGTATGAACATGAATTAAGGATGCAACACACCAGATTTAATCCAGGCACTTCTCATTGGATTTTAAACCAGGAAACTTCTAAAAGGCTGGACAGTGAGCTGTACTCTTAGCTGTTACAAAAGATTCAAATGTTTCTTTCCTCATTATATTTCTTTTTATTTTTCTTCTTCTTTTTTTTTTTTAATTTGTCTGTGCTGTGCAGCTTGTGGAATCTTAGTTCCCCCACCAGGGATGGAACCCAAGCTCGTGGCAATGAAAGCACAGAGTCCTAACCGCTGGACCGCCAAGGAATTCCCCCTCATTATATTTCAATCATTTTTTCCTCAATCATTTGAGGATAATAGTGTTCATTAAGATAAGGAACAGACTGCAGGAGGGCATTTAACCCACTCCCTGTGCCAGCAACACAAATACATTCCCAGGGGACCTCCTTGGTGGTCCAGCATTTAAGCATCCCGGCTCCCCATGCAGGGGGCCGGGGTTTGATCCCTGGTCTGGGAACTAGATCCCGCACACTGCAACTAAGACCCCCGGCGCAACCAAATAAATATTTTTAAAAAACAAAACAAACAAATATAATCCCAGGGACAACACAGGACACAGGGCTGCCCTAAATGGTCTCTCCAAGGTAAGGTATGAAGTCTAAGAGGCAGATCTTAAATAATGCATGAGTTTCCTTAATATTTTCTCAGGAATGTCTTTTTCACCTTAACTTCAGGAGTCAACTTTTGCATTCAGATGTATTTTCCTCTTTGATCTTAAAAGCTAAAGGTTCAGTGTCTGAAGCATGCTTGCCTTTGGAAAATATGATTTAAAGAGCTGAACAAAGTTTATTAGTCACCTCTCAGGTAGAAGGCATACTTATGAGAGAGAAACGTGACTTAAGTAACTCCAAATTCATATTGTCAGCTCTGAATAAGTTCATTCCTGGTAATTTGGTTTTTTTCTTTCAGTACCTCTGAACCCATTTAAGGTTAAATCAAGGAAATGCTGTATGAAATTCCATGAGATCATGAATATTCTTTAATTCTAGCAGAGGAAGACCAAAATTTTATTGTTTCATTGTTAATTATTAATTTTTCTCATGCTCTCTTTTTTTCCCTTTTTGTCACAGGTCATCACAGCATCTCAGCAGAGGCCAGAGGACTTGAATTTACTGATGTCCCTCAATACCAGGAAAGGAGACTTCTGGCCACGAGCGAGTCATTGCGGCCTGATGGAAATGTTCGGTGATGACACACAGGAACCATTTATACTTTTGAAAGTGAGGAGTGAGAGCTTTAACCAATGCTCACTGGTACCAATTCAAGATAAAAACAAAAATCAGACCCTCTGTGGTAGACCATGAACAGAAAGGCAGCCAGTAGCTACTGCATTGCTTTTCTTCTGCTCATCGAGGATGTGAGATCTAAGAACTACCTGAACTAAACCTGCATTTGTTAAACCAAAATCTAGTATGTGAACAAAGAGAAGGAAAGCCACTTAAAACTCGGCTGCGATACATGACAAATTACGCGTTTCGTCACTGCCTTCTAACTATGAGCGAGGCCTTTCATTGCTGAACATAAGAATCCCCATGATATTCAGTGATAGCCATTCTCTGAGGGCCCCAATGACCCCTTATCTAAAGACAAACTAAGGAGACTATGACACTATAGGCATTTGCGGTAACAGCAGAATAAAACAAGATTTCTCATAGTAAGAACAGTTGGCCTATAGTCATCTTTCTTCCCTCATAGATTATAAGCACGTGAAGGGTGGAAACTAGATTTTATTCACCTTTTATTCACCTTTGTACATTCCTGCCCACCCCAGGGACCAACTACAAGAAATAGGTGCTGAACAAATTTTAAGCTAAATCTTTCACTCATAAACTTAAAAGGGACTTTCACTATTTTATCTATCGAAGACAAATCCTGAAATTTGTATCAATCCCTCAGAAAACCAAAAGTTACAATGCCAATTACTAAATTCTTATTTACCAAGTTACCAAAGTTTGGGCTGACAGAATGCAAGATGACTTATGCAGAGATTATTTGACTGCCATAAAGTAAATTAAATATTCTCGAACACTATCTAATTCTACCAGCCAAGCAATTCTTGAGGAAGATAAGGTCTGTTTCTGTACATCTGCATAGCATTTCAAATTTACAAAGAATGTTCATATCCCTTATTTAAAGTATCATATTATATGAACCTCTGACATCATCCAAAGGCCTAGAAATCACAGAAAAAATGGTACCCAAAGTGCTTTAAAGTGTTACTTTATGCTAAGGAAACATTAATTCCTCACACTAACAAAATAAAACAGAACACAAGTTCCTCTCCCACTCCCATATAATTTGTTGACAGCCAATTAAACAGAACAGAACATTAATCAGACTTAGTTCAATAAAGCTTAAGGTTGTACTTGTTTTAATACACAAGCACCTTTAATCTCACCATCTGTAAATAAACACTATTGAAAGCCTGGGGGGAAGAAAGAAAAGAAGAGAAAAGAAAAGAAAAGAAAAGAAGGGGAAGGAAGGGGAGGGGAGAGGAGAAGGGAGGGGAGGGGAGAGGGGTGGGGGGAAGGAAGAGGAGGAGAGGAGGGGAGAGGAGAGAAAAGGTAAAGAAACAAGCTATTATAAGTACGCTTTACTTAATACTTTACTTACATGTGGTTAAATGTTACCCACTTGCGTTCTCTAAAAATGTGGATTCATAAAGAGTTCCCGAGACCCAGGATTACTCTAAGACAAGGACAGTAATGTCCCAAATGACACAGTAAGCTAGAGGAGGAGGACCGTTTTTATTTCAAGGGAAGCAGAATATCAACTGAGTTAACTATAAAAGAGGCTATTTTTAAAAAACATTCCGTTATATTTCAAAAAGCAAGAATGACTTTTAGATAATAAGCAAACAACACCAAAGATAAATTTAAAATACAAATAATAACACAGCCAAATGTAACAGTTGGGGTGGTTTACCATTTTCACTGAGAAGATAGGCCTAACCTCACCTAAGCTTTAGAAAATGTCACTTTCCTAATTTGTTGATTTGTTAACCCAGTCTCACCATTTCCTCCCCCTCCCCCTTTTTTTAACACAATAGAGGGATATATACTTCCTTTGTGAAGTATTACTTCACAACAGAGATGACAGAGCCTGTAATTACTGATGGCAATACATATGCTCAATTCTAAAGAGGGGGGAAAACTTTCCTTTCTAAAAGATTTCTTTCAGAATGGGATTAAGAAAAAAAGATATTTTACCTACACTAACTGATGGAAAACAGAAACAGGTATTAGGAGCTGCTATAGTCTGAGTATTTGCGTCCCCTCGAAATTCGTAGGTTGAAATCTTCCCCCCTAGATATGGTGGTCGTAGAGGTGAGGCCTTTGGGAGGTGCATGGGCCACAAGGGTGAAGCCCTCACGAGTGGGACTGCTGCCTTATAAGAGACCCCACAGAGATGGCTACACCCTCTGCCGAGTGAGGACACCGAGCAAGGGTATCAGCTACGAACCAGGAAGAGGGCCCTCACCCAGATGGGACCATGCTTTTGCCTTGATCTTGGACTTCCAGCCTCCAGAACGTGAGAAGTAAAATTTTGCTGTTTATAAACCATCCAGTCTGTGGTGTTTTGATACAGAAGCCCAAATGAACTCCGCCAGATGTTCTCCCCCAAGGTCTGATCTTTGAGTTGACTGGACTGTGTACATGACGCTGTGTACTTGGTAAGCAGGTTCCTCCTGACTAACTGCTTGCCCACCAGGGTAGGTTTCCAACCAGAGGCCGCAGCATGAATAGAGTATATAGGACAGACCGCCTTCTTGTTTGATAGGAAGCTGTTAATGATACCACCCCACTTCCTCCACCCAACTGCCAATTTTAACAGTGACTTACAGGACCCTGAGGATTGCAGTAAGTTTCATTATGCAGCTTCTATCTTCCCTCTAACCCTATGGCACAGAACACTAAAACTGAGAGTCCCGACAGTATGTATTCTGTACTGTGAGGTTACAAAGATTGTTTCAAATGCTCTACTTTGTAGCCATTCAGAATATGTTACGAATTGCTAATTAGATATTAAAATACAGAATTACTAAATGAGTATTAAACACCTAACTAGATAAGAGATGACTTTATAACACATGGAATGGAGTTCTGCTTTAACCTGTAGATGTGAGTCCACCAAGTCAGCAGCTTCTAGAATTGCTGCATTTATTCTCTTTATACCAGTGACCATGGTGTTCTGTTTTTAGACATTGGCAAGTGTGTGGCAAAATTTTAGAATGAGCCAAAGAGGAGAGCAAAAGACTGGCAACCACTAACAGAAAACGCATGTTCTACAAGTCTTAGTTTCAGGAGCTACAACACCCACTAAAGCTCAGACAGGGTGTGCAAATTTGAGGTCTGACTCATCACCTGCCAGTTACTGCGACATACCTGAGTTCTGAGTCCTCTCACCTTCCTCTGCCCTCCATCCCAATTAAGCCAGAAAACTCAGGCCAAGTTTGACACATCACCTCTCTCACTCTTTTTACAAGCATAAACACTACTGAATGGAAAGAAGGTTGGCAGGAACTAAGATGCCAGCTTCTCACCGGTCAGGAGCCAAGTCGTGTAAGCTACCCAGGAAGTAACACAGTAAGACCATGATACACTCCCCACACCAAATGTTGTGTACTTGCACTTTGTATTGATAATCCCTCTCCCAAATATTTTTTAAAAAATAACCTTTTTGTAAATAATGGTAATAACAGATTGTATTAGAATAAGAATCTATGAGTTCACACCAAGGTAACAGATAAAGAAGAGGCAGTGACTCCTTACAATATAATCTTACTAATAAATGTAGAAGGAATGACGGCAATTAAAAAAAAAAAATCACCAACTGGCAAATACTATAGTAATAACTGTTTCAGGCAAGAATCATCAACAGATGCTAAAATTAATGCGCAAAAGTATGGAGAGAAACAGGATATTTACATAGCCTCCAAGTATCTCCCCCACAAAATGCTTATTAAGAACAAAGGAAAAAATAATAACTGTGCAGTGGAGAAAGCTGATACCACTATAATCAAGAGATCAAAGTTAACATCACCAGTATTGAAATAAATCAGCATCACATGTCTTCTGATATGACGCACTGAGATTGGACACAGCATTGATAATCTGGTACTCTAATGAAAAACGCACAATCTGAATCCAATCATTAGGAAACAAACCCTAACTGAGAGCCATTCTATAAAAAACAAACAAACTGGTGCGTGTTCTTCATCAGATGTGTTAAGATCCAGAGAGACAGAAACAGATGGAGAAACTGGTCCAGAAGGAAGGAGGCTAAGGAGACAAGACAAGCAAATGCGAATGTGATCCTGGACCAGAAAGGAAACCAAAAAGTGACACCTGGGGAAATGTGAGATCTATCATTCTCATAATAATATCATATCAGTCTTAATGTTCTGATTTCATTAATGTATTCTTGGCTACGTATGATGGTAACATCTGGATGAAGGGTATATGGGGATTCGTTGTACTGTTTTTTGCAACATTTTTATGTCTGAAATTATTTTAAAATAAAAAGTTAAAAAAATTAAAATCATGTTTTTTAGTATAGAACATCCATCATTGTTTCTCTCCCCAATCATCTGCAGCCTGGTCTTTTGTCAATTTGCAGCTCTCATGCCACATACGCATCTTACACGGTACTAATTGGAATATTTCTCTCATGCCCCACTGGGATAAGAATATCATTGGTTCTATTCCATGAGCAAGAAGCATGTCCCTCAGGGGTAGGACATGCACTTACAGCCCAAGCACCAGGCTCAGTGCCTGGCTCAGCATAGAATGAATGAATGAATCCTTAACACTTATTTTTTAAAAGTTAAAATTATGGGAAAAAAGTCAAGGCGAATAGGACATGAAATATTCTTGACTCTGTTTATTATCAAGTTCTACTGATAATTCCCAGTCAAGAGGAAAAACAAAAAACAAAAAGCCTTACTCTTGGAAAGTAGTTGGGTTTTACCTTTTGTTTTATTTTTTTATTTAGTTTTTGGTTTTCTACCTACACAGCACCTCTTCATCCTTGGCATTCCTCATTTCTAAAAACTAACAACACATCCTCAAGGCCAACACTCATTCAGGGCTCACTGCGAATTGCTTTAGTCTTCCTTAAGTAATCATTTGAACAGCCCTGTGAAATGAACAGGACTGTTAGACTGCCCAGCTCTAAACAGATAAGGAAACTGAGGCTGCAAGCAGTTCAGTGACTGGCTCAAGGTCATAGGGACCTCTGCATAGTGTGGTCTGATTCTGTTCACCTGGTCAGAGCAACTCCAGAAGCTGGGCTCTCAGCCGTGGCACTCAACGGCCGCTTGTCTTATATACACATAAATAAATGAAAAGGACATAAATTAAAAAAACAAAACAAAACAAAAAAACCCTGCCCAACCAATTACTTAAAGTAACTGGAAGAAAACTGCTTAAGGGACAAATGGTAACTAATCAAAACAAACCAAAAATGCTCTATGTAAAGTACACGTGTCCACTTTAAGTTTACACAATTTTCTGCCCTAAAGTTTACCCAGTCACTACAGTAAAAAATTCCTCATGGAAAGACGTCCCAGTTTTGCCTGGTCTGCTGGTAACGAGAGGGAAAACACAACGTTTCCCTCATCATTCAGCGTCGGCTGCACCTTCTGGGTACTGCTCTGAGCCTGGAGGAAAGGATGCAGGGAGAAAGGGAGAGGTGGGGGTAGGAGAGAGGGACACAGGCCAAGAAGCCCAAGAAGGAAGGGGTGCTGTGGGGGCCCAGGGCAGGCCACCCCCACCTGCGCCTCAGCGGCATCGTGATTATTTTGAATTAAAGTTACTTAAGAAACAGCCAACCCAAGAGGGACACTCTGACCCCTTCTGTCTCCCTTAAAGCAAGAAATAAATTCACGCGAAAGATGCCCTCTCTTCATCTGGAGGTAGAAGGACACCCTTATCACCAAAGACAGGGAATTCCAGCCAGAAGCCCATAGAAACAAACCCAGTTACTTCTTTCATGGACCACCCCAAGCCCAAACTCTGTTTAAATTCTTCACTAATTGGGTACTCCAAACCTAAGTTTCTTTGTCAGTGCCTCGCAAATTCATCTCTTTGTCTAAAACATGTGAAAGCTGCCTGCTTTGGCCACTTCTTAGGTCCCACTTCTTAGGACCTCGGTGAGCAAGAATTAAAATGTGTTTGTTTCTCCGGTGAATTGATGCTGTGTGGATTTGATTCGTAGTCCAGCCACGAGAGCTCAGCAGGGTAGAGGGAGAGACTCCCCCTCCCAGACAGCACTGGTTCCTTCTCAGCTGGGCTGTCATTCCGTGATGCCACACCCAAAAGCTGTTCATAATTTTACACTCTGAAAACACTTCACACAAGGGACAATAGAAGAGGAGAGACAACAAATACTAAGCACGTTAGGGTGGTTTTGTTTCTCAAATTCTCATCCTAGCCTGGGGACAACTGGCCATAGGAAGTGAAAGTTCTACACGTAGACAAAGGTAGTGTATCCTTTCAAGGCATCTCAGATGCAGCGTTTGGAGCAAGAGCCCATGTGCTTGGGGTTGCTGGGAGGACCCACTCAGTTTATAACACTGCCTGGCACTTAGTCTGCAAGCCTGGCTGTCGCTGTCATCAGTATCCCCAGGATGCTTCTCCAGGGAAGACCCTTAGTAAATCTTTGCTGGCTTTCATTTAAAACAAAATGTGGGGACTTCCTAGATGGCGCAGTGATTAAGAATCCACCTGCCAATGCAGGGGACACGGGTTCAATCCCTGCTCCAGGAAGATCCCACATGCTGCAGAGCAACGAAGCGCGTGTGCCACAGCTATTGAGGCTGCGCTCTAGAGCCTGTGAGCCATAACTATTGAACCCGAGTGCCGCAACTACTGAAGCCTATGCACCTAGAGACCGTGCTCCAGAACAAGAGAAGCCACAGCAACGAGGAGCCCACGCACCACAACGAACAGTAGCACCTACTCACCACAACTAGAGAAAGCCTGCATGCAGCAACGAAGACCCAACACAGCCAATAAATAAATTAATTAAAAAAATAAATAAAATAATGATTCTGTTTATGACAACCTGCTGCAAAAAAAAATGTGGCTACATCAAAATGTGATTATTTAGATAAATAAGTACTCAGGATGTAATGTACAACACGATAAGTATAATTAACACTGCTATATGTTATACATGAAAAGTTAAGAGAGTAAATCCTGAGTTCTCACCACAAGAAAAAAAATTTTCTATTTAATTTTGTATCTATATGAGATGATGGATGGTCACTAAACCTACTGTGATAATCATTTCTTGATGTATGCAAGTCAAATCATTACAGGGTACACCTTGAACTTACACAGTACTATATGTCAATTACATCTCAATAAAGCTGGAAGAAAAAGAAATGCTTATTTGGCTTAGAGACTTGATGAGCCTGCGATAAAAGTGAGAAACTACAGCTGACATGCCACAGAGCAGAAGCACTGCAGCTGAGAGTCCAAGGCAATCCCAAGCGCCTGGAAAATGGCCACAAATTACAGCCTGGACTAAAGAACTCAGCCCAAGAGGATGGAGGAATGAGGTTTCACCAAAACAGGATCGTAACATTGCCTGTTTCCTTCAAGACCATTAGCAAACCTAAGACAATGGTGCATCACACCTTTTGTTCCGAGAAACTGTGGTGATATCTTTCTCTGGTGTCTCCCCTTCCTCTCCTATAGTAGCTCTTGTTTACTGTGCACCTTCATTTCCTTAGTGGTTGCAGATTTGCGGAACATTTAGACACTTGCTGACAATGCTGTTCACACAATTTTAGAACACTGTACATGTTTTTGTGGAGCTCCTTGCAATAGTATCACGCTCTGCATACGTTACTGCTAACCTGTTTGGCATTTACTCGCTTTTTAATTATAATGAAACAGCATCTTTAAAAAGTCCGAATGTAGGAAGCTAATTAAGAGGTGGTTAGTCTACCTTAGAAAAGGAGATGGTCTAAAGAAGGATTTCGGAACTGCTCTTTTCCACAGCCCAACTCTCTGTCTCTGTCTCTCAGTTTAGCAGAGGGCAACGCTTTTTTGGAAGCATAGATTTTTTTTTAATCTGTGGAGAAACCATTTAGGAAGGAGCACACAACTGCTGCATGAAGCAAAGATCATCTCTAATTTCACCAAATACTTGTTGACCTGAACTAAGCTGAAGAATGTCTCCCTAACTGCAAAGGTTCACTGTTCTCTTCCGAAAGCAACCTCTTAAACTTGGTGCTGGGTCCCCACCCGAACCCTACCAAAAAATTCCAATTTGTGTAAAATCCAGACCTTCCGTAGGAGACATTTACTGCTCTTTAAGTGAGATTTTAAAGATGTGATCTACGTATCCATATTTTTTAGAGATCTATATAGTGAAGTGAGACTAAGATGTGTGTGTGTGTGTGTGTTGGGGGCGGGGGGGGGGTACAAAACCAAGTGATGGAAACAGACATATGTAAGATGAGTGAAAAGTGCCAGCAGCTCTGGGGGGAAAGAGGGAAAACTAAGTAGAGCACAGGGGGTTGGGGGGCGTGGGCAGTGAAAATACTCTGGATGATACTATAATAGTGGATACGTGTCATCATACATTTGTCAAAGCCCATAAAATGTACAACAGAGTGAAGCCTAATGTAAAGTATGGACTCTGGCTGGTAATGAGGTGTTAATGTTGGTTCATGGATTGGAACAGATACACCACCTGGTGCAGGATGTTGACGATAGTGGTGTGGTGGTGGTCGTGGGGGGGTGAGAACTCTCTGTACTTCTCCCTCAATTTTGTTCCGATTCTAAAACTTCTCTAAAATATAGTCTGTTAATTAAGAAAAAAAAGTGCTATCAGCATCAAGCAGGAAGAGACTGTTACCCGCAGAGTTTGTCTGAGGAGATTTTGGAGCTGGACCTTGGAGGAGGGAAAGGACTTGGGTTTGGATGAGAAGAGAATGCATCACTAACTTGGGAAATGATGGGGAGCTGTTTTGTTTTGTTTCATCTCTGCTGTGTGGTATGCGGGATCTTGGTTCCCTGATCAGGGATGGAACCTGCATCCCCCGCAGAGGAAGCAAGGAGTCTTAACCACTGCACGGCCAGGGACGTGGAGGACGTCAAGGGACCAATTGACAGGACTCTAAGTGCCCGGTCAAGAGGGCTGGTTTCTGTTTTGTGGGCAGTGAGGAGTTACAGAAGGTCGTGAGCCAGGGGGTTGTAGGACAGGAACCATCTAAGGATGTAGCTCCTTACTGTGTGGGCTGGAGTTTAGAGCAAGGATGAAGCCTGGAGGCTGGGGCGCAGGCTGTGGTGGCAGGACCCGGGAGGGGATGCAGGAAGGCAGAGGCTAAGAATGCTCAAGAGGTTTTGAGCCTTTGAGACTAAAACAGTGAAGCCATCACCGAAAATAGGAAATACAGAAAGAGAAGTAGATTTAGGGCCCACGGAATACGTATTATTTTGGGTCTGCACAGATTATTCATGTGGAGAGAGGTCTAACCCGCAGCTACAAACGTGGTTCCGAGGCCGAAAATATTTCGAAGTAACCTGCAAAGAGACAGTACTTAGAGCTTCAGGAAGAGCTGCCGTCACAGAAATTGATAAATGTTGCAAAGGGACTCATTCAGAGTCAAAAAAGAAAATGGCCAGAATCTTCAGGAAGAGGACTCAGCAAAGGAGTCTGGAAAGTACTGAGAGATGGAGGAAGCTCTGGAGCAGGCGATGCTCCCTCCTAGCCACTCAGGGGTACAGACATCTACCCCTATCATCACAAGTCCTTCATATGCCCCCTCCCCATTTCGCTACAGGGCATAGATATTATTAAGCAAAACCAACACTGTCACTGTGTGAAAGTTTACCATCTAGGACGAGGAATACAAATGTATACTTCAAACTTGAAGTACAGACTTCCAGAATACAAGTTCAGGGAATAAATATATGGTAGACTGCATATTTACGAGTGGTCCCCAATAAATCCCACCTCTTGCATCCACATCCTTATGCAGCCCCTGCCTCACTGACTCTGGTCTTGGCCTTACATGAGGCTCGTTTTGGCCAGTGGGACGTCAGCAGAGGAGACAAGACCATGAGCACAAACCTGACAAGTTTCTGTGCCCTAGGCTTGTCCTTCTGGGCTGCTGCTGCTATGACAGCCTCAGCTGACTGCCAGACACTCGAGAGGGGCCATCAGGGGCCCCTGGTGGGTTCCCCAGGTGAAAGCAGCCACGTGAGACCAGAAGCACTGCCTGACAGAGGCTGGCCCAAACTGCAGAATCATGACCAGATAAAGAGGTGTTATTTTTAAACCACTGAGTTTTGGGGTGATTTACTGTACAGCAGTAACTGCTGCAGAACATTTTAAAGGTGGGGGCAAAGCACATATATGTGGGGAGACAATAAGAGCAAATGTGGAAGAAGTTTGAGGTTCAGAATGAAACTCTATTTCTCTCTACCCACAGAAGATTGAAAATGGCCCCGTGATTTGAGACTGGGGTCCATCCCTCTGGCACTGAGCACCTTTTCCAGATGGCTCTTCTTAAACTGTTACATTCTTACCTGTCGAGTCCATCCACAGTAATCTACAAATATAGATTTCAGAATTTAAGAACAGAAAGGTCCTAGAGATGACCAAAAGACCAGGAAATTAAAATCAAAGGAGTGACTCATTTCTAAAGTACCTCAAACTAATTACTTCTAGCATCAAAACCAGAATCCAGAGCTGCTACCCGTCAGCCCAATGCGCTCTGGGCTGCACAAACCTGCCTGGTCATAACCACATCCTTGGCATGATTTAGCCCATAAGGACTCTATTCATAGACTCACTGCCCTCAAGAAAGCCAGCCTGTCTCATGCCCCAGTGCACACGGGGCGCATGGTCTTTTCCTCCTTGTCAACTCAGGCTCAGTGGCTGGATGGAAGCATCCAGGTGGTGCTCAGTGAAGCAACGCGGAGCAAGGCAAAGAGCATGACGTGCACAGGCTAGAGGGCGGCAGCAGCCACGGGGCTGAGACAAGCCCAGAACTCCAGCCGCCACCAGCACCAGAGCAACCGCAAACCACGCCGCCGCAGTTAGCCCTGGTGCGCACCGAGTCCCGGGACGTACGGTACCTGTTTACTGAAAGAGTTTCACAATATACTTTGAAGCAGGCACTTCTGATTCACAGGAGTCACAGGATGATTCAAATGGATCATTTGAAAATAAGCACAAAGGCAGTTCTGTGATGGATCTACAAACAAACATCATCTCTGGAAAATCTGCCCTTTGGAGACCCAGCGCTCCGCAACTTGGCTGTCTTATTCTCTCCTCACTCCGCTTTCTGAAAGGTCCCTTGGGACCAAAAACCTACAGTGGAATTTGCACTAATGATCTCCATCGGGGCTCCAGGAGGGTTGCATTTTGGGTAATAACCTGCATTTTGAAGCAGGTTTCATCTTCCTGGTTGACTGTACTTGCTAAGAGTTAATATAATTAAAAAGCATTAGGTTTTGATTTTAAAAAACACATTATGATATTTAATTAGGTGTAGGGATATTAAAAGCACATTATATTAAATGAACTCCATTGTCTCTACTACACTGTCCCTTTTCTTTGAATTTCTTTATAGCTCCCCGCTGTTTCTACGTATGTGTGGCCGCGTTCTTTGCTTACTTTGACATAAACTTATAACCTCTCTCAGTAATTTCTCTCCTCCCCTCTCCACAGAATCAATTTTCCCGACTTCCTGCCTTCAATTACCCTTAAAGTGTATGTCTTGAAAGTATCCCATACTTAAGTATGAAACCAAAAGGAAGCGCAGGAAGAGTCCATCACAACTCCTGTCCTTCCTTCCCTCTTCTTTTTTTCCTACTTTCTCTTAATCCCATCTAAACATTTTTCAAAATAAGCATTTAAAATAGAAATTGTCTACTACCATTTCCCTAAATGAACAGGAATTTTGTTTTTAAAGGGAAGGGGAAAAAAAACTTTTCTACTTTTATTTATTCTACATTCAATCACAAGAAATTCTCTGACACACTTTTGTTTTTGTTGATGTTCAAAGGAGACAGTCTAAAAATCACAGTGTCTTGGAATATTAATTACACTTTTTCTCTAAAAGATTAGCAATAGTATACCCAAGTAAGAATCTTTCTTGTAACTATTCACACTTTTTAATCTTCACTGATCTCCAGCACCTGTTTGAAAATAAATAAAAGTATTTTTGTTAACAGCACCCTGAGGGTGTGCTATGACTAAGGAGGTGAAGCTGGAAGGTATATTCCCTAGGGCAGAGCCCGATGCACTAGGCCCTACCTTCAACCAGAGGCAGCAAAATCAAATTAGTGTGATTAACAGACAGAGAAGACAAACTTACTTACCAAAGGGGAAAGATGTGAGTGTGGGGGGGATAAACTTGGGAGCATGGGATTAACAGATACACACTACTATACATAAGACGGTTAAACAGCAGTGACCTGCCAGGTAGCACAGGGAACTATATTCAATACCTCGTAATAACACACACACACACACACGTACATATATATACATATATATATATATTACACTTTGCTGTACACCAGAAACTAACACGACAATGTAAATCAACTATACTTCAATAAGTAAATAAATAAATAGTTTGGTCATACTGATAGGAAAAACAATTATTCAACATGTGATCAGGGTGCGGGGGGTGGAATCCTCAGTAAAAGGACACCCACCAAATCAAAGATCTCAGAGGAAAACAGTAAAGCAAAAGGCAAATATGGATAATTCAATGAGACCAGGAAAATATACCTGAAGCCCACTGAGATCACTGTCAACTTTTACCATGAAAGGAAGCAAACCGAAAAGTGCTCAGAGAAACCACAGCTCAACTTGCCAAGAACGCCCTCCTGTGCTCCCCTGTTTATACTTAAGAGAAATCAAAGGATGTTTAAAAAAATTAACATTTTAATTAATTGAGAGAGACAAAAATAAGTGCATTTCTCTTACTTTCTCCATTCAAGAGTCAGGATCAAGGACTTTTTTTTTTTTAAAGTATGTATATCCTCAACTTTTATCAGATCAAAATAGACTTGGAAATGAGCAGGGGAAAAAATGGATAATACACCCAGGAATGCAAGTTGGCAGAAACACAGAGCATGCACCATCACAGACTAATACCCTATCTAAAATTTCTTTAAAATTAGAGCACAAGTTTTCCCAGCCCAAAATGCCTCCAATTATCCCAATCAAAACTCTTATTTGCTATAGCTATAAAAAGAAGTACCTACAGTTTAAAAACTGAACTTCTTTTTTAGTGATCTCTTAATTCAATACACATAAAAGGACTTTTATGAACACCAACAAAACTAAAAAGTTGTATTTAATTCACAGAAGCGGGAACAATTAGTCATGAAATGTCTTCATCTGCACAAATCCACAGTCTCTCCAAGCAGAACACGCAGAACACGGGAAGGAAATTACCATGCTGAACTTCATCCAACTTACAGCCATATTCCAATTTTCAAACTTAATTAAAACTGTCAGTATTACTGAGAAGAATCAAATTTCAATCAAATGGGTATGTTGTCTTTTTTTTTTTTTTAAGAAAAAGCAAAAGCAAAATCAAGATGTCCCAAGCAAAGGATTAACAGAGCTTTGATGAGAATTGAGAGCCGTGAGTTAAACAGGTGTTTTGAATTACCACTTTTATTAAAACACAATCCTTTACACGAAGCTCACTGTATTTTTTATTAGTTCTAGAATACTGAAAGAAAATGTTTGTTTGGCTTAACATAATAGGGACTCATAAATCATGTAAGAATGATGACAGTATTACATCTGAGAAATTCACGTCTTCAGTATCTCCCTTGGTAGCAGCACCAGGTATTTTAGAACCAAAAGAAACCTTGGCAACAATCAACTGCTCTTTCTACAGACACAAGAGCATCCCAGTCCTGGGGCGGTGCAAAATGAGATTCATCCTGTAGATGTTGTCAGCTCGTTGGCCAACATGTCTTTTTCACGGGAGTAAAAAATTAGGTGAAAGTGTTTAGGGAGCAGCAGAATTGGCTGGCAGGATGGCAGACATGGTGGGCAGACAGGCTGGCGGAGACCCCTGCCCCACAAAGGACCCCGGGAGTGGGTTATTCTGATGCTGTGTAATAAGGCAGCACTCCCAGTGACCTGGGTTACCACCTTGGGGACTTGCCTCCCCCTTCACAGAGTTCTGCTGAAAAAGAGAATTATGGGCACATCCTAATATTCAGGCTTCTTGCTCAATCCAATTTATTTACCTGCTTCTCAGCCTGTGGGAAAATGGAATCTAGACTCCAGTGATTGACACTAAGTTGCTTAAACATGGCTCAGTTTTGTATTCCATAATGCAAAGTGGAAGTAAAGTGCAGCTGTGATAGAGGAGAAGCAGTTGTAGTTAAACGAAAGAGAATGATACTTAATACTCTAAATAAACATGCAGCAAAGATGTGGAGCCCAATGAGATCTAGGGGGAAATTATCAAGCAAAAAGGCAGTACACAGTTCCCAGAAGCAAGGGAAAGGTTTGGGGAAAAAACTACACAATATATTTCACATCCCATGTTGCAAAAATATTTTAATGCCTCTATCATATCAGACCTTATCAAATAGACAAGTGCAACATATGCTTGTAAGGCAGCAGTGCTTTCAAATTTATCATCAAGTCACGGTAAATTTATTATAGTCTACGACAAATGATGCTGCAGACAGGAAAGCCAGTTTTAGACTCAGAGGGGACTCAGTACTCTGCAGACCCTCTCAACTAACCCCCGCATTTTATACATGAAGAAAGAGGCTCGGGGGCATTTGTGGGAAAAGTGGGCGAAACCCCAGGGTTCTAGCTGCCCAGAGGTCTCTGCTTTTAACCTACAGCCCTTTTGAAAAGGTCCCGAGCTTACCAAGGCCACTCTGTCACGACAAACACAGTCTGTCTCAGAAAATGGATCCCCAGAGGCCACATTAAAGGGATGATATTAGCATAAAAAGTGAATTGTTATTCTCTTCCAGAGACCTCATATTTACTCAGTTAATGCACACTCAACCCTCTCTTTTGAATGCCCTGCTCACCACCCACATCCCTCCCCACACCCACCTGGTTAGAACAGGAGTAAGGATTCCACTGATATATCCTGGGACCCCATTCCCTGGTCATCAGAGTTCCCTACTCCCTGCCAAAGCTGCCTGGTCCAGGGCTGGCCCCGGCCCTATGCAGGTGCAATGCATCTTCTTTCCCGGGTTGGACTGGAGACCTTCATGCTGGCCTCTCCCCGCTGCTGAAGGATGAGATACAAAGAATGGAGGGCCGTCAGCATCCTCCACAAGTTGGCCTGGAGGAGGCCGAAGCAGAAGATGAAACAGAGAGGTTGACAGCCCTGGTTCCCGCCATGCTGCAGGCTTTGGCCTCCAGAAAGCACCCTAGTAACCTGGAGACAAAGCCCTCTTTTTGCTCAGCGAGAACTGGGTATACTATTTATAATATAATTAACCCAGGTAAAACACTTCATTTCATGATCAACTCCCCTACGAAACCAATAGGCCTGGCAGTGCACAGCAGATCAACAAATAGGACCACAGCTGAAAGCCAACTTTCTGTAGACACTATGAAGAAACAACTTCTCTGTTTTCTGCAGGCTGGCCCTTTGGTCATGAGGGACCCACCTCTTGGGTCATGATGTGTCTCTCAATGAAGACAGGGTCTGTCCCTAAATGTAGCTGGAGAAAGAGCAAAGGGAAGAGAAGGGAAGGTTGTGATTTCCTTGGAGTTCCAATTCTATCCTTACTTTAAAAAATAATTCGATAAACAACAAGCTCCTACTGTATAGCACAGGGAACTATATTCAATATCCTGTGACAAACCATAATGGAAAAGAATATGAAAAAGAACATATATATATATATGAGTTGCTTTGCTGTACAGAAGAAATTACACAACATTGTAAATCAACTACATTTCAAGAAAACTTCTTTTAATTTAAAAAAATAATTCAGTCTGACACTGCGTTTTTATTCTTTCGCCTCACACAAAAGAAGTTAACTAAGAGCTTGTATTTTGCTTTCATTTTGCTTCTAGGTATCTTGCACTCGTCTAATAGGTGGTGAGTTTAAGTACACACATTTTTCTTACAAACAGCCTTGGGCTCTGAGAGACAGGAAGCAGATCAGTTTGGATGGCAGGAAATCAAGGCCACCCTTACTTCTGCTGAGAATAATTGTTGGGACTGCCATCTGTTAATCAGAGAAAAAGCTACAGTCTCTACACTGATCTTCTAACTTAGGAGAGACAGGTTTTCCTCCCCTTTTGAACCTGAGCAGGGGTGGGAGCCAACGCCACCTCCCTGGAAGAATCTCTTTATAACCCCCACCTGCAGAGTTAGGACCGACCCCCAAGGGGTAGACGCATGCATCCAAGAAAGATGAAGATTATCTAGCGAGATCATTCTTGAGATACACTGGCTGATATAGTCTTTTCTTTAATTACTGCCTTCGGTGTCTGTAGACTGAGTCTTCTTACAGAAAAGAATCAGCAGGAAAAAAAACAAACAGGATGAAAGTTGACTAGGCTATCAACTCGGCGGACCCCCATGGATGTTTTCTCTCCTTAAAATAAATAAACAACATTGATTACTTACACTACAAAGTTTTTTTTTTTTTTAACAGGATGGAAACCCACTTTCTAAAAGAGGCTTTATGGCTCTCTGGCAAAAGCAGAATAAAAAATACAAGGTTTTGGGAATTCCCTAGTGGTCCAGTGGTTAGGACTCTGCGCTTTCAAGTGTCGAGGGCGCAGGGTTAATCCCTGGTCGGGGAACTAAGATCCCGCAAGCCGCCAGGCATGGCCAAACACACACACACACACACACACACACACACACACACACACACACACACACACACACACACACACACACACACACACACACACACCCCACCAAGATTTCCTAACTCCCATTGTCATTATTCTTCTCATTGTTTCCTGAGCTCCAAGAAGTCTATTAAGAGTGTGTATTTGTGTCCACATGCCTGCCATTCAGTAGCACCAGCAGGGAGGGAGAATCACATTCTAAGTCTTTTCAGATAATTCGGTGTCTAAATACTGTATGTGTGTGTGTGTGTGTGTGTGTGTGTATGTGTTCTTGCTCTGTCATAAAGTAAATGTGCCATTATTTTCTGTGGAAGGGTTTGGGATAGAGGTAGACACAGATGAGAAAATGAAAGGAGCGTCAGGAGGTTTTGCTTAGATAAACGTGCACTCCCGCAATTTGATGGTTGAGGCGTCCCCTCTCAAAACCCACCTGAGACCCATCTGATCTATGCAACGTGAAAGACAATAACAACAACAACAACAAAATGACAAGTCTTCAGTGTGCCTTCAACTATGTGGAAAAAACAAAGTGCAATGGCTGACAGGGAACACTTCTTCCCACAACAAGCCATCACACCTGTGTTCCAAGTAACAACAAGGGAATCATCCCAAAAGGTCACAGAGGACGGGATTGGGGAGACTTTCTGCGTGTTGGGTCCATTGAGGAAGCCGGCAAGTTAAGTCATCATGAGTGACCCAGTGAAAATATGCTACTGACAACAAGTATATGCAAAGTGACCCTTTGGGATTTCATGCAATAAAATCTCCAGTGAGTAGAAGTCAGCCTTAGCCCTGGAAGCAGAGGGCTGAGAACGACAAAACAAAAACAATGTGAGAAAAGAACTAAGAATTATGTTCCAAGAAAAGCACTTAGACGATAAAAATAAAATATCAAGGAGAACATCTCAACCATACCTTTTACTCCTGGTGAATCATTCTCACCTAAAACCCCTCCCGCATCCTTTCCTACACCTACCCGTCTTTCAAGGATGTTCAAATTTGATCTCTCTCCTCTTCAAAGCCATCCTGAGATGTTCCTGCCTGACTGATACCCCTGCCAGTCACTGAGCCTCTGCAGGATATCAGCAGACCATTCAGTGCGTTTATACATACAGTTTTCTCTCTCTTTTTCTGCAAAGGTTGTATCTTAAAATAGACTGAGTAAAGTGAAAAGAACAATAACAAAAAAAAATTAGGCACCAAATAATGAGTGATATTATGTATAGAAAATATTCAGACAACAAAACAACCAGCACTCACTTAAATTAAGGGGCAAACCTGCACAATGTGGTCATTCTGTGAATATTCTGCTGGCCAACATTAAATGGCCCTTAGGTTATCACTGTATCAAAGGAGAAGAAAAGTAATAGCAAGGAGGTTTCTTCCATGGAACAGCTTCTTTTCATTATTTCTCTTATTCAAATTTTTATGAATATTTTTGAAAATCTTTAACCACTTGTTCCAGACAATGAACTCTCTGCCTCTTCTAAGTATTTTTCCTCAGACTGAAAAAACACTCAGAGTTTGACTCTTCTGTCATTGCATACATCTCTCTGATTTTATGGGAGGGGACTGTGGAATACTTATCTTTTTCTTTTTCTTTCTTTTTTTTTAAATGCAGTTTAACTCCAGGAAGAACAGAAAACTGATTAACCACAATCAAACATTACAAAAATCTCTTGCTCTTTGTGGTCTGAAACAGGCAGGGGTTTTTCTACATGCTTCAAGGCAACAAATATAATTGAATGTAACTATTTAAAACCTACTACCAGCCTAACTAGCAAGAAATGCTTTTGCCAGACCACAATGTCTGTGAGAGATCAATTTGGCCAATAAAAGCTGGAGATACACATTCCTGAAATAAGAAAGCAGAGAGATGTTTCTGATTATGAGAATGTAGCCCAAAGACGGTTGCTTCGGAGTAATAAGCACATTCTTGATACCAATACCTTACCATCAAGTAGTAATCATCTGACTTCCCTCAAAATGTCATTTTTACAAGTCAGAAAGCCCTGATTGAAAAAAAAAAAAAAATCGCTAACATAGGCACTGGAATATTTTTATTCACAGTGCTAATTGGAGTTTAGCTTATATGTCATTCCATTTTTTCAGAAAATTTCTCCAGAAATTCTTGCAAATGTGAGATCGAGCCTGCATGCATTTATTTAATGGATTCTCTAGAAGGCTTTGCCAAATTCTAAATGTTCCGTCATGCATTTATTCACCAGTTATCGAGCAACTTATGAATAATTTAACATTTTCCCGTATTCCACTGACTATCAGATGAATCTATGATGTCTCTAAGTTTCTTTCTCCTTTGATTATGATTTTTCGATTCGAGAAAACTTTCTTTGTTAGGTGCACATTTTGAAAATATTTGCTTGGCTATCAAATGTTTCATGTTCCACATATAAAAGGGCAGAGTGACGGGAGTCACTGTTGAATGTGAGAAAATATTCTGAGCAGAAATACATGCCAAATTGCCATTTCTTTTCTATGCAAATGCCATGTTGCGTCTGGTACCTTGTCTGGCCATGGGGCCCGTGGCTACACAACGGAACAGGGGTTTAACTTGATAGGAGGAACAAAACATGACTCCTTGTGCAGTGTCGGAGGGAGGGCTGGCCCTGGACGAAATGCTTAAGTAGATTTCTTCTTCAGACCACCAGCCACTTCTTTTCTGTGTTTCCCTTAAGGTCATTCACACCAAGCTCCCCTCCTACCTGGTCACAAAAGGTCCCCTGTATTGGCTGCAGGAAACCGACAAGAGCACCCCCACTCTCACTGTTAAGTTATCTGTACTTGTTCATCCCTTGGGAATTTCTCAGGTGACAGAGAGCTGACCTGACGATCCCGCAGAGGAATTTATTAGGGGGTGTCAATGTTTGGCTGTCGGGTGGCTCTTTTTTTTAGCCTCAGTTTTCTCAGCTGTAAAATGGAAATAGGCACTGTGAAACATCAGGGTGCACTGCAGCAGTGTTCTATCAGTGTGAGGCTATGTTTGAGCTGGATTTTGTTAATAATCTGGATTTCTGGTCTCAAAACTATAGCCTCTCATTTAGGCATCACTCACGATATGCCATGACAGTTAACACGACAGAAATAAACTCATTATTTTAAATGAAATTTTCTAGGTGTGGTCTAGCTGCTGGCAGAACTAGGCACCTTGAATTCATCTCTACCGTTTTTAGAAGTGGTCTATTTTAAAAAATAAAGATTCCCCACCAAATGTGATGAAGTTTCCTCTTTTCTGGAAATACACTGATTTTGCTTTAATTTTATTTGTTTTCCCTCTAACTTTTACTGGCTGTCCTCACTCTGGCCCATTTCTACTTGTCAAAGTTGGCTGGGCTCAGGCCCTCCCATGCTACATCCTCTCCTGAGCCTCCCCCTCCCATTGCCGGATGTGACAACTTCCGATGTGTTACCCCAGCTCACGCTTTCCTCTGATCCAATGGCTTTCCTGACAGCTCCACGTAGATGGCTCAAAAGCACCTGATACCCAGTTAACTATGCCGGAACCCAGGAAACTTTCTCGGCACTTCTTTCACTCTCACCCGCGACACTCAATGACTCCCTGAGTCCCAGAGAATCTGTCTCCTAAACATGCATCCGCACCTGCATCTCTCCATCTCCACCACCATAATCCAAGCCACCTCCACCACCTGGTCTGTCCACCACACCAGCCTCAAAACTGGTCTCTGCTGGGATCATTTAAAAACACTCATCTGTGGGACTTCCCTGGTGGTCCAGTGCTTAAGACTTTGCACTCCCAATGCAGGGGGCCCGGGTTCAATCCCTGGTCAGGGAACTAGATCCTGCATGCCACATCTGAGAGCCCACACGCCACAACTAAGAGCCCACATGCCGCAACTAAGACCCAGCACAGCCAAATAAATAAATAAATATTAAAAAAAAAAAAAAATCAGGGGTTGTTTAAAAAAAATACTCATCTGCTATCACTCTATAGTCAAAAGATAATTTCCTATTGCTTTTAGGAAACAATCCTTTTTGGGACCTCAAAACCCTGCCTGATAGGACCCTGCCCAACTCTGCAGCCCTGTCACCTGTCACTCCCCCAACTGGCCTTCCTTCCTCATTCCAGTGAGCCTCAGACCTCACGCATGCTTCCTCTGCCTGGATCTCCTACCCGCCCCACTTCCTGCTTCCCCTGGCAAACTCACCTCCACCATTAAGGCTTAAAGGTATCTTCCTTGAGAGCCCTTCCAAGCACCCCACCCCCACCTCCAGTTCAGATTAAGTCTCCTTATTATTAAGCTACATCTTGTACGTGCCCTTTTCAGCTTCATCGTGACTGTTGTTATTGCTACGGGTGTCATGTGTTCAGTGTTTGTCTCCTCAGGAGAGCAGACCAGGACTCTTAAGTTTAGTGCCACCCAGGAGTCCACTCAGGTTCAAGCTCAGTGGATGAGACGGCCTGGCCGGCACTCATTCCCCATTTCCACTCTTTCTCGTGTGCCTTCCTATACTGCCAAGGCCGGGGGCTAAAAACCGCATTTCTCAAACTTCCTTGACAGTAGCCATCTGGATATAAAACCAGAAACCCAACTTGCAGCTCAACCTGAAGCCACTTCTGCATTTGCAAAGATTCTTTGAGCCACTGTTAACACCCACTAATCCATTCAATTTCTCCTTATCTACGTACATCAGCTGCAGTAGTGTCCAGTGTCGATAACTGAACCCTGACTCGGACAGTGCTTGATGTGGGTTGAATGACTGCTTGATATTCATGAACAAATTTATAACCTACACACACAGCAATTTTTAACTATCCACTTTAGCAATTGTCTTATAGACTGCTGAACTGTGATATTTTGTGGGTGATTCCTTTTGCAAAGGATTGTCTTCAGAGTGATATAACACTGTGGTTATATTTTATGTAAAAAAAATTAAAATAAGAAAGTTTATACTGAGCCTGCGCTCTGGAGCCCTCATGCCACAATTACTGAAGCCCACGCGCCTAGAGCCCGTGCTCCGCAACAAGAGAAGCCACCTCAATGAGGAGCCCACGCACTGCAGTGAAGAGTAGCCCCCGCTTGCCACACTAGAGAAAGCCTGTGTGCAGCAACGAAGACCCAACACAGCCAATAGATAAACAAATTTATTTTTAAAAAATCAGAAAGTTTAAGTATCTGTGATAAAAAGTCATCAAGCCTATTATTTTACAGGTCAGAGGTTAACATTTGCTTTTAAGATAGTCAAATTTGACTTAAAAGTCAAAATCAAAAAAGTCTATCACTTGGATAAAGAATTGGTGGTACATATGTACCATGGAATACTATTCAGCCATAAAAAAAGAATGAAATCATGCCATTTGCAGTAACATGGATGGACCTAGAGATTACCTAAGTGAAATTAGTTAGAAAAAGACAAATATCATATGATATCACTTATATGTGGAATTTAAAATATGGCACAAATGAACCTATCCAGAAAACACAAACAGATTCACAGACATAGAGATCAGATTTGTGGTTGCCATGGGGGAGGGGGAGGGGGAGGGGGGGAGGGATGGACTGGGAGTTTGGGATTAGCAGATGCAAACTATTATATAAAAGGATGGATAAACAACAAGGTTCTGCTGTATAGCACAGGGAACTATTTTCAATGTCCTGTGACAAACCATAACGGAAAAGAATATGTACATATATATGTATATGTATAACTGAATCACTTTTCTGTACAGCAGAAATTAACACAACCATTGTACATCAACTATACTTCAAAAAAAATTTTTTTTTAAAGAAAAACATTACTGTGTGCTAAGTTTCGTCTTAGAACTTGGTTATGTTTATTATGTGCAACACAGGGAAATGGAAAATGATATTTGGTTCAATGAACAATAGACAAATAACTCTCAATGGAAAATGCTGCTCCGTGCTCTATTTCAATGCTGCTTTAAAATGTTTATGAGAAAGGGCCACCCCTGGGGGCATGAATCAAACTGGATGTAAGTGAAGTTCAGGGCCACTCTGAGAAGTTCAAGGACAACTCTGAGAAGGAAAATGTTTTCAAAGAACAGATGAGGAAGAATGTATGGAAAAGGAAGAGCATCCTCCCCTCTTGCCTCAGACATGGGGGTGGGGGGTGGGGGTGGGAGACAAGGAGGGGAGCAGGCAAATTATGTTCTGCAAAGCGAAGCCACTTCCTCCTCGTCCTCCCCACCCAGTCACGGTGAGGGGTCCCCCGAGACCCTGAGCCAGGCTGATGAAGAAAACTGACTCTCAAACTTTTCAGTCCTTCTGTCTTCTCTGCACAGGCCAGTGTGGCTGGGGAGGTGAACTGTTAGCATCAGGTTATAGGTTCCATCTCCTAATCTTCACCTTTTCTCAGTGACTCCATTCAGCAGACACTGTGTGCGCTGCCCTGAGACAGAAAAGGGGAAAATGCTCCCTACCCATCAGCAGCTTCTAACCTGCACAGACACCTCTTCCATTGGCTTAAAAAATCCTATTGGGAGGTGATGCTCCGAGAGTCCCACAACTGCTCGGATAGATATCAGTCTGATACTCCCAAAGTTGGTGGAGACTTTGGTGAAGGTCTGCAATCTGAAAAACTGTAGGTCAGAATGACCTGTAGGTCAGTATTAATGCCAAGATGAAACAGATGTAGCCTCTGAAATGAGTGTACAGTTTGTAAAGGGGGGTTTTTTTTTGGCAAGTGCATCGGTGTCCCTCCTTGCCGAGGGGCATAGATTTTAATAATGCAGAAGAAAGGAAATCCCCCGGCGAAGGGTTCTGGAATGGTAAATGACTTTCTGCTGGGTAGAGATGCCCAAGGCCATTCCTATTTCCAATTTAATTTTGGAAAACAGATGTTTCAGTAAATTTTTCAGGAAAATTTAATCTCATAATTATTTCCAGAAATGCCATGAAAACGTTCCTGAAGGATAAAAATGATTTATTTCCTCAAGGTCGGCCGGTCAGTCACTCAGCGCTTCTTGAACTCTCCCCTAAGAGAAACATCAAGCATTAAGGAAATGGAAAACACAGTTCTCGCTTTCCAAGAATTTACAGTGTGAGGAGGGAAAAAAATGGAGAAACACAGATCCGTAGCGTGGACAAATGACTCCAATCACAAAATATAAAAAATGACAAATTAGAGAATTCTACTAACAACTACATCTGTGAAAGGTGTTCTCGACACGCGTAAGATTTCAGAATTTAAAAGGTGTTGGGAGGGATAGTGGTTAGCTAGACTGAACAGAACTAGTTTAGTTGTCTCTGAGAAGTGAAGCCTTCAAAGAAAGGTCAGTTAAAGAGATGCAAAGGTGGCCATCGTGTAATTCCCAGCAAAGGTTCTGGTCCTTCTGCTGGTGAGACTCAAGCACTCCCCAAAGTCTGAATCAGCCCAGTGCCATAGAAAGTAAACTGATCCGGAGCCACAAGACCTGGTAATATAATTCCAGGCGAGTAAAAACCCCTAAGCCCTTTCCTCATGCTCTGAAATAGGGGTCAGAATATCATCTGGCTATATCACAAGGTATCCAACGAGCTATGTGAGACTGCTTTGAAAACTAGGAAAGGTTATGCCTGTGACTCTTCAAGTTAAAGCCAAAGAGGAAGCCTCTGGCAAGAGTGGGTCTGGGGCTTCACCAAGCAAAAGGCAGGGGCAAAAAATGAGGGGATGAAGGAAACAGTGCCTCTTGAGAGGGAGGAGATGGGGTGCACACAAGATAAGTTGGTGGAGGTCTTGGGGTACCACCAGGTGGAAGAATAATCAGACCCAACACCGAAGAGAAAAAGCTCCCTAGATTTCTAGGGAAAGAGTTCTTAAACCAATGGGGTAGGCACTATGGAAAGTTCCACCATCACTGTGCCTGTGTCTGCACACTTGGACGGCATCTTCCAGGCTGGAGCTCTTTGCAGGAGTGGAAGGCCTGTCTGTGACCTCTGCCCTGACTTTCCCAGCTGTGGTGATTCCTGCCCTGCCTCTGCAGAAGCCTGATGCTCCGTGTTTCAGACGCCACCGCCTCTTGATGTAGCCAGTTCACAGCTGCGTGGTCTGTTCAGCCTACTTTTTCTCATTTAGAAATTCTTCAAAATATTTTGGTGTGTAGATACTATTTATTGAAAGGTAAACATGACTAAATGGCTAGAAAATATTCTAATGTGCATCTGAATCATAATTCATCGTCATTTTTTCCCTTTTTTTTTTAAATAAAATATTGTTGACCCCCGTATTTTGTCACACCCATGATTTGCTCAGGTGGAGGGTTTAGTTTCTCGGTTCCTCTATCAGGTTAAGGGCTGGGTCTATTACGTAGTGTTGCTTTGTTCCACCAGAGAGTCATGAAGGGCTGGAAGGGACACCATCAATTCTGACATCACGAGCATCCCTGCCATCAGCCTCGTCAGCATCTTGGGAGAGTCACACCAAGAATCCTACCCATCCTTAAGGACCAAGTTCACATGCGTCTGCTCTAAGAAGCTTTAATGCCCTCATCACTCCAGCCCTCAGCTGAGAGCTCTACTCTCAACTCCTATAGCACATTTAATCAAAGAATTATATAATCATCCCCCGTCTAATGTCACATTTTCTTTTCCCTCTTGGATTAGTCCTTCCTCCCTGTGACGGACGCCTGCTGTTCTTGCCACTCAGCATCTTTTCAGCTCCTTCTGGTGACAGTGTCCTGTGTCCTTACCTGGGGCAACCAGCCCCTCTCTGCTTCCCAGCCCTGCCCCGGAAGTGGAACACATGAACTCCATCAGGGACCGACAGAGGACCAAGTGTGAACCAGTGACAGTCAGGCCCAAGACTTCTATTCAAACTTTCATTGGGGCAAGAGACACTTTCCTGCTGGACTCAATGATGAGGAATGTAGAGCGGGGGCAGTCCCAGCCATCCTGCCACCACGAGGGCGAAGATAAAGGGTGGAGATAAAGCAAACACCAAACAAGTGGCGCTGAGATAAAAAGGAAGAAGCAGGGAATGGTAAACTCTAGGAACCTCGAGGCCTAAGGACACCTGGATTTTGTATTGACACGTGTGGGTCAGTAAGTTCCCTTCTTGATCAAGCCAGCTTCAGTTTTTAAAACCGATCTTAAAAATAGAGTCCTAAATTATTTCCCAGTTGGATTTTAAACTCCCCGAGCCTGATTAAGTGTCCTCTGGTTCCCGACAATATCAAGAACAGTGTTCAATGTTTAATGTACACCTTGGGTCCAGGGACGTGTTTTATTTTGCTTTGTTTCTGTCCCAGCACCTAACACTGTGAGGTGTGGGAAGACATTCTGGAACCTTTTTGAAGCATTGAAAGTGTTGAAGTATGTGGGCCGAGCGATGGGATTCAGAATGTCCTGCTTGAGCAGTGGAGGAGCTGAGGGTGCGGGGCGTGGAGACTAATATCACCCTGTTTGGTCCTGAGGGATGGCTGGTTAGCCAAAGACGGGTAAGATTCCTCAGAGGAGGAACAACCTAAGACAGGCACAGCCGCAGAGGGGCCAACAGGGGTGGTGCATAGAGCCTTCCTTATATCACCCTGTTTGGCCCTGGAGGATGACTGGTTAGCCAGAGACGGGTAAGATTCCTCAAGGGAGGAACAACCTAAGACAGGCACAGTCGCAGAGGGGCCAACAGGGGTGGGGCACACACCCCTAATATCTGAGAGAGGTCTCCTGCCCCCAGGGCTGTTTTGCTCTCCACCCCCAGCTCAAATCCACACCTGCTCAACTCGGACCCAAGAAGTAAACAAAGATAATTGCCTCAGTCATGTGAGGCCTTTGATTGTTTATGAGTGTAACCTGAGAATGTTAGCCCACGAACTCAATAAAAGCAACCTGGGATGAGTCAGCAGGGCTCTTGATCCTAGAGGTCTTGAGTCCCCCGGTCCCATCTTTCTCTTCAGTCTGTGTCTGTGTCTTCTTCAAGCTTGCGGCACCCGTCACTCACCTCGAGTCGCCGAGCTGGTCTCGGCAGTGAGGGACACACCGAACATCAATTTGTTACTTTTCAGAACTCAGGCTTCTAAATGGAATAAGACACTCCCCATCACAGCCTGCCGGTGGAGACAGTGCTGTTGGTGGAGACAGTGTTGTCGGTGCTGCTGTGCCTCCTGCCCTCTGCCCATCCCTCTGGACGTCCAGGAAGAACAGGTGAGAATAACCCCAAATCACTTAGGGTGATGAGTGATTTTTTAGGAGCAAAGCACCAGTCTTCTGTCAACACCTCCAAATGTCAAGGGACAAATATTTGCCTTTTCAAGGAACTTCTTATATTTTACTTCATGGAGCTATACCAATTCCTTCAAGAGCAATTTCAGATTTCTCTCTTCACCTGAAGGATTCCAAAAGGATGTCTCCACACTCCAAAGCAAAGACTCCCATGTCACTGAAAGAAAGACTATTTTTACAAAAACAAAACCAAAAAAGGCTAAAACTAAAACTGATTTAGAGTCTACAGTGCTAAACGTTGTGTTCTTTCTTTTTTTTTTTATTCTGGAAGGAACGCTTAACATGAGATCTACCCTCTTAAATTTTTAAGTGTACGATACAGTATTGTTAACTTACAGACACAATGTTGTACAGCAGCTCTCTGGAACTTAATCACCTTGCTCTTTGTTCTTAATATAAATGTGTTCTAAAAGAATATACCCACCAAGGAAAACAAGACTTGATGACACAGCTTGAATTTCGGCAATGTGTCCTCTACCACCCATGACTCTTTGAAAGGCATACAGTTTAGCTGGCCTGTCTACCTGCAAAGCTTAAAGCCCAGGCATGAGATAGGAGAGAGCAGATGAGAATATGATTATTACTATGACTTTTCAAATGGCTACAATCATGCTAAATTTCAAAACCAGTATCTTTTTTTTTTCCTTTGATGGATATAAGCTGGCACTACTCCAAAATCATTTTGAACTGGACTTACAAAAGGGACCAACCTATTTTGGAGGTTACAAACCATACTGAGGTCACTGCTACAGAAATATGTGACACCAAAAGCACAGACAGAAAAAGAAACGTGTAATTGTTTTTCTAAGCAATCAGCTATGAGTAAAACGCAAAAATACTTGACTAACCCCAGAGGGAAATTGTTTTCTATAAACTTTTGTTGATCTTTTCAGAATCAGACTTTTAAGACTTTGCTCTAGGTTGAACATGTGGCAACAAAATGTCATGCCACACTATAAATCATCTTAGAAAAATATTGCCAATTAGAAAATGCAGCAGTTCTGAAAAGTGACTCCAAGGGTTGAATGTGACATGAAGTGCAATGAAGGAGATGTTTTTCCTGGAAAGAATTGCAACACTTTGCAACGTTATACCATCTTTAACACTTGAAGTCCATGCTCTGGGGGAGAAATTAGTCATGTTTTGCATACATATAGGAATCTGAGAACTTTAAAAAAATTTATGTTGAACTGATGCAAATACATTGAGAAGAAAAACAAGAATAATCGGTTTAAACCTCAAAAAGGTCAAAATACACTGAGACAGTGAAAATAACTCAAATTCAAGAATCGCAATTAGAAGAAATTCCATACCCATCTGTTAAGAAAAAAAAGAAAAAGAAAAACCTCCAAAAAAATGGGAAGCTTCTTTCCCTAGATTTTTACCAGATCTCCTCTATCTCATCGACCCACAGGGATTATATAGTTGCTATGTAGCAAAAGATCCCAAAGGAATGAAGATGAGAAGATCCTCCTTTTTAATTAACTCTAAGCCGCTATCCTAAACCCAGGAATAGCCTAGGCATTTTACATGTATTATCTCATAATGTCTGTGGAACAATTCCATTAGATATGAATTTTTATCTCCATTTGAAAGAAGAGGAAACCCAGTTCAGAAAAGTTAAATAACTCGCCCAAGATCACAAGGTCTTATTTAATCCCACAACAAAACGCATAGCTTTTCAGGTCCTTTTGATAAGGGCTCCAGAAGGACCAGGAGCAGGTCTCCAGGCTCCTGGAGGCTGCCTGGGGCAGCTCAGTGCTGTGGAATGTGCACCAACCAGAAGCTCAGAGATAGGGAGCCAGCCCTTGGCTCCCCTGCAGGCCAGACACACCACCAGCTCTCGGGCCTCAGCTCACGAGGAGGTTGGACTAGGTGGGTCAGGGCTCCTTCTAACAGCAGAATTCAGTTTGAGAAATCTAGCTTTAACCAGATGTCTTTTTCTCTTCTTAAGCACATATCCCCCAATATACACACAATACATGTCACTCTACACCTTTCAGCCACAAAATGACTCAGTTACCCTACGGACCAACTGGACAGATCATAAAGTACAGATCTATTGGGAATCCACTGGGGATCTTTCTAGAGGCTGTTTTCAGGGTGTCAGTGCTATGGTAGGGTTGGTGATCTCATGTAGCTGAAACGTCCTCCACCTTAAGAAGCTTTCCCTCCCAGCACCTCCCACCCACAGGAGAACTCAGTCCCTCCCAGCTGCAAAGTGCAGAAGTTGTGTCCTTATCACACCCTGCAAGCTTTGATGGCTGTTTCCATGATTGTCTGCTCTGCAAGATATGGGCTCCTTGACGGCATGAACACCGTCTCACTTCTCCCTACATCCTCAGCATCCCCTCCTTGCTACAACGCCAGGCACATAATCAGTGTTCAATAAATGTTCACTTGAATACTAAATTTCCTCCCTCCCTTCTCTTTCTTTCTTTCTTTCTTTTTCTTCCTTCCTTCCTTCCTTCCTTCCTCCCTCCCTCCCTTCCTTTCCCTCTCTTCCTCTCTCTCCCTCCCTCCCTTCCTTCCTTTCTTTCAAGGCAGGCACAAAGGCAGATGAGAGGAGAGAATCTAGGTGATCTACATGCTTTATGACTCATAGATCCCAGTGAGCACACACCCAAGTACAGGCCTGTCTCATTTTGCACAAAAGACCTATTCCTGAAAGATAAGGAGATTTACACACACAACTCATCTTGCTAATGATTTCCAAGAATCTTAACCTTTATTTCAGATGGAGCATTTCCTTACATTTTTCTTTAATAATCTGTACATCCTCCATCTCCTGACAACAATAAATACTTAAATACACTTGACAGCCTCTGTAACTCAAGAAAATTTGCAGGACTTTTTAAAGCAAAAAATGTGTCATGGAATCTGGACACCACCTCGGTTAATCTCCACTGTTAAAGACTTGAGTGTTTTCACTTAGACCCTTTGTTTACACCCACAGATGCAAACCACAACGTGACAAAATCATTTGTTACCTGCAAGCACCTAAAATGAACAGCTGGAGTTTTCCCATGAAAGATACATGCTTATCCTCCAAATTCATCTTGTTTTTAATTTGGATTTGTGTATATTAGGCTATACTATCTGTATGAATGCTTTTAATACATGAGAACAAAGACAAGCAATGATACATGTTCTGAAGCAGGTCACGGGACCCCCATCATCAAGGACACCTCCCTCCCTCCAGACCCTGTTCCCAAGGTGGAACCAATCAATAAGCCTTCAGAGGGGGCCATTTTAATCCAAGTTTGAATCAGAAGGCAAGAAGGAATGCACTATGAGAGCGATGTTTCCTAATAATGGAAGAGCAGGCTGACAATACAAAGGGGGAAACAGAAAAGCAGTGTGCCCGGACCGCAAAGGGACTCCTTGCCAGAAATGGAAAATCCACCCACAGGGTGATGAGATCACCGCTGGACAGAAGCTCAAGGCTCACAGAAAGCCCTCAGCCATTCAGCCCTTTCCCTCTCCCAGCTGCTCCCTTGCTGGTTTGCAAGCAGCCAGCCCACTGGCCTTCATATTCTGGAACACTTTTCTTTGCATCTCATTCTGTCTAAATCAATGGTCTAAATCAATGTGTTCTTTTAAATTAAAACTATAAGCTCCTTGAGGGCAAGCAACTTGCTTTTTACTGATGTTCTTCCCCTTCCCCTGGCACTTGATAGAGGTAGTAGGTACCAAACAAATGCTGTTTGAATGAATCAGTCAATAAATAAGCATATTCTTTTCGGTATTTCTGAACAGGGAGTTACAGATACTTGATGCAGAATCTAGGGTTGAGGACCAGAGAAAAGAGGCTGAAAATGAGAGAACTAGTCACAGGAGGAAAAGCATAGATGAACAGTGGGGAAAATGAGGAAAGGGGATGGGATGTGCAAAGAATCCTATGACAATCATTCAGAAGCCAAAACGGAGCTCACAGTTTGTGAGAATAAAAGTTCCTTAACCAGTAGAGACAACAGCAACTGACGCTGAAACATCTGACTCTGAAAAGCTGGGCACAAGGCATGACAAGAGGAACACCCAAGTAAGTAACCACCCATTATGCTGGAGGAAGCAGAAATGAAAAGCTATCTAGTCTCCGCACCAAATCAGTATCGGGTCAATAGCCGGTACCTAGTCAATATCAGATCTGCACTGCTTCTTATCCACTTACATTCTCCACTTTCCTAATCCACCACATTTTCATTTTTATAGATTAAAATCATTTAATCTCATTTTTCTATCAGACTGCATTATTCCATCAGTTCTATTTCCTCTCTTCCCACATTCCAAATCCCTTCCTTTTCCACTTTCCTAAATATAACTCAAAGAACCAAGAGCCTTTTGTAAAATCAGAAGAGTTCTCTCTGGTTTGGGTCCGACATTTCAGTGAGATTCTGCTCAGTGCTGAAGAGGATTTCTGAAATGTTAGGCTGTAAGGTTTCCAAGAGGCAACCTCAACTTGATACTTGTGAGCATGCCAGGGGATGCAGTTGAAAACATTTTGCACATAATTAAGGATTCTAGCCTCCAGTGTTCAGCTTTGCCCTTTAATATGCAAGGCACATCATTGTTCATCTGGGGGCAAAATACACTCCTGAGCTAGATTAAAAGCTTATTTGACAAGATGTGAAGTCAAGTAATGTATAAGGAACCTTTGGCCTGATCTGATGACCGCTTGAATGGCTTAGAGATGACCCCCCCCCCCCCACCCATCCCAGGAAACAGAGAAATTATACTAACAGAGTGTATCTGGACTCAGGAAGGTGGGGAAATGGCTAAAAGCCCATGGCAAAGACATCTAAAGATGGTGATTCAAATCTGACCATCTGACCACACCTGGACACAGGGTGGAATGCACACTTGAAGGAAGGTCTGGGACAAGCAGTGTAGCCCACATGTGGTTCTCCAACATGCAGAACATGTAGCCCAGGATGAGGAGAGAGGGGAGGCAGCTGGTAAACTCCAACAGTCTGGGATCAGCCTGGAATTAGGATGCATATTCTGCTAATCCTACCAACCGTCCGGTGACCACTAGCAGATGAACCATTCAAGCTTCGTGTCAGCGGTAAATTGAGGGGATCCTGGCAATTCCAGCTGGATGTCAATCCTTGGCTTTCCGGTTAACACACTGCGTGATCTCCAAGGACATATTTCTGGGTCCATTTCTTTTTCTGTAAAGAGGTCTGTTTGTTGTGACCATAACACAATAGTATGTGTTTAATATGTATTTGCTAAATTAGTCAATAAAGGAATACTTAACTGAAATAACCTATGCAAAGAACTGGCACATGATTAGGGCTTAATAAGTGTTCACTACTTTGACCCTCTTCTTCCCCTCTAACTCTGAACACTGCTGTATTTTCCATATGGTTTTCCATTTGGCTTTTTCTTAATCTATCAAATGAACAGTCATTTTATTCTAATTATAAAAGTAATACATGTTCATTGTAGAAAGTGAACATATTACACGTTACATTTGTAAACGGAGAAATATATTTGTATGCAGGTGCTACATTTCATTAAAAGCTTGAGGTTATCTCAGAATGCTTAAAAAAAATACAAAGAGAATAAGATAAAAATCACTCACTCCATCATCCAGGGATATCACCATGTTTTGACATATATTTCTCCAGACTTTTTTCCATGGAATGCTCTATAAATATATATATTTTTTTACAAAAATGGAAATCATACTATATATATTATTTTGCAAATTTTTTACCAATTTTCCAGATAAATACAGTTACATCATGATTAGTATCAGTAAGACTGAACTTATATGTAGCCATACCATAATTTTACCATCCTACTGCTGTGCATTTATAATTTTCATATTTGGCCATTATAAACAGAGCTGCATAATAAAGATCACTGTACATACATTTTTTGGAAGATGTTTCTAATTAGCTAAATCATGACAAATTCCAAGGAATGGAATTACTGGGTCAGACATATGCATAAATTGAGGCACTGAATAAATATATATATACACACACACACACATATACACACACCAAACTGTTGCCCCGAAAGATCTTATTATATTCTTATCAGCAATGTATAACTGTTGTTTTAATTTACATTGCTTACTACTGTAATTGAACATGTTCATGTTTACTGGTTGTTTATATTTCTTTGTCTTTTTGGTTCATTTTATCATGTTATTTTCTACTGCATTGTTTCTTCTTGACCGCACACACAAAATACTATGCTTTTATGGTTGTCAAGTTTTCCCCATTTTCTTCTTTTGATTTTACTATAGTAAGCATTGATGATAAGACATTTACATTTTTATGTGGTTATATCTATCAGTCTTTCTTATGTTTTCAGTCTGGTATCCATGTGTTTTTAAACAAAAATTCTAAAATTTTAAAATTTTTACTCTTTAAGTTTTAATACTAATAAATGTTTTACAGATTTAACACAAAAGAAGACAGCTTTATGATGTATACAAATTACTATCCCAGAGCCACAGATTATTTTCATTTGCAAAGAAATGTATTTCTGCATAGGTAGCACATTTCATTAAAAGTTTGAGATTTATATCATAATGATAAAAACACAAAATTGAACTTTAGACATTATCATTCTTTTGTTCCCTACTGTAAGAAGTTTTATTTTTGTTCACGTTACAGACATGGGGTTCTTAAAAAAAAAAATTCAAATAGAAAAAAATTAGGAACAGAAAAACATTACTATAATACTAATAACTAAGGTAACTACCATTAATATTACATTTTATATACATATCTTTATGCATATATTCAATACATTCATATAAAGACACACATACATCCATGAACACACAGAGATACTTTTACATAAACAACTGGCTCAATATCTGTCTTATCACCTCTCTTTTTTCCCCTAACCTTCCTGCCCCTCACAAACCTCACAGTCAAAGTTGACAGCTTGGTTGGAAGATATGACAATAAAAGCAACGCAGAGAAAACAAACACAAAAAAACCTTAAATTTAAAAAAAAAAAAAAGCAATGCAGAGAAATATTTTGTGTTTTTAAAATACGAAATCTTATTACATATACTTCTCTGAACCTTCCTTTCCCTAAACTATATGATACAGTTCACTCAACTGGTCTCTTACCCAATTTGTCTAACTCACTTTTAATAGCTGCCTAATATTCCAGAGTATGAATGTACAGTTTATTTGGCCATTCCACTCCTGAAGGTTATTCACTTTGTTTCCAATATTTTGACACTATATACAATGATGCCATAAATGTACTTGTATATATAAAACCTTCCTGCCCAGTTCTTTTCTTTCTAGGGGATAAATTACCAGGAGTGGTACTGTGGCTATCATCTATATATACTTTTAATGTTGATATATATCTCCAGATCATTTTCCAGGAAGACTATAAACATACAACATTCTCTTACAATGTCTGAGATAGGTTTCGAAAAAACTTGACCATGTAAAGATTGACTCATCACTTATATCCTGAGGAAAAGATTAAATACCCACTGACCACATTTTAATTATTCCCCCCAAATTCTAATGATATGGTTTGTGCTGTTTTTAATACTGTTTTCGTTTCCCACTAACACTCTTATCTAATTATTAATACTACCTAAGGTATACAGAAAATAATATAAAATTTTCCACCATGAGTTTCAAAATAAACATCTGAAAATGTTGATCGCTATAATGACTTTAACGTATATCCACTAACTTACTGATTATCAACCACAGTTTTTTATGCTGACCATCTAAACTATAGGTGGGAAAAAACTAAGTATACACAAGAGTCACAAAGGAAACCAGGACCTTTCAAGTCCTCTCTCCCCAGTTTACCAAAGAACAGTTTTGTATGCATCCGGAAGGCATTAATTTAGGAAGTCTGTTTTAAAATTTTATCAGTCCCCAAAGATAGAATCAAATACTTAGGGAGAACCAAGGAGCAGCTCTCAAATTCTGCTCAGAAAGCAACTCCAACCCCGAAGGCCAAGACGGCCTTTGGTCTACGTCTTGCAGCTGGCTTATCATCAAACGCTTCCTTCAGCTGCCACAACCCCCAGCTGTGGTTCTGCTTAAGGACCCGAGTGCTTACTGCACTGTTTCCTGGCACTGACTTTTCTACAGGCCCCGTCAGACAGAGTTTAAGCACCATCTGAAACAGAGCTTCTCAAGCAGTCACTTGCATTTCAAAAACCCTACCCCTCTGCTCCCCAAATACACATTTTCCCATTACCTTTGCAAAAAGGTTTTAATAGTTCTATGCTGATGAATGGTATGCCAGCACAGCATTAGAATAACCAGCATTCGCATCTCTGCAAGAAAGGTCATCATTGGCTGATGCCATCCTATGGGCCGTATGTAAAAAAGGGCAGGTGAATCCAATTCACTACTTGCTTTAGGAAAAGTTACTTTAAAAGAGTAAAGGACTTTGGCAATATTAATAACTGTACCAAATAAAATGAAGAGAAAAAATACTCATGTTTCTAACCCACAGACTGTAACTTTGTAAATAAATAATGTGTGACTGGCACAGAAATTCTTCATCAGACTCAGAATAATATTTTCCACATCATGTAAAACACCTTTTTTACCATGTAAGACTGCGGGTACTAATGGTTTCATATGATGCTTAAAAGAGCAAGATCTCGATCAAGTAGCAAGGAAATTAAAATAACTACAGAGTTCAATTACATTCCATTAAATAGGCTTAAATTAAATTTCCCATATAGGAAAAAGAAAGTAACCAGCAAAGTTTGATGTGTGTATTCAAATACAGCATACTTCTCTTGAAATACTGTATGATTATTTCACAGATATCAAATCACAATTACAGTAGCAAATACCTTAAGATCTCACTATAAACTCCTTGGCTTTGAATGTGTTGGCTTTCATCCAAAAGTTAAAGTGGGAACATCACATCTATGTGATTTTAATCATTCTTCAACAAACAAAGGATCATTTATAAAACTAATGGTCATAAAAACAATTAACACCTAACAAAGGAATGAATTCTCATGTTACATATGTTTCCCTGGACACACTTTCACACCAAAACATTAATATGTAAGGGTTATATGATTAAAACTCTCTTCTAAAGTGAATCCTTTACTTGTATTTCTTAATTAGAAAATATATGTGTCTTTCTGACACTTTTCCCCACTTGTAAAAAGAACACTGGAAAAAACTTTGAACACCAGTTTAAAAATCCCTCTGAAATATTTTAGAAGTAGGTCATGCTTTCATGACTGATATAACTCTTAGCCATGGAAAATCCTGAAGTTTTCAGTGGACTTATGTAAGCAATCTTTTTAAATTGTTCTTTCAAAATCTCTGCATTAAAAATTTTCAATATTCTCTAGAAGTTTCTACATAGGTGTTTTTCATCAGCGAATTAAAAGACAATGGGTTGATTTCAATGAAAACTAAGGCCTTTCCTGGCTAATTAGCAAAAAAAGCTTTCCTTCTGCTCGATGAACTAGATGCTTCTGGATTGCATTTCAACATGGTACAGAGTAAAAGCCTTTTGTTGGCTTACAAGTTAGGTAGCTCCCATTTCAAAATGCTTTTTCCCTAAAATTTAATGTCATAAATAGAAGTTGGTTTTCTAAACTACTCCACAAAATTCTGTGACCCATATGTAAGTGAAATACTATTACATGGGTTTCAGTGCAGAAAAAAACAGAAAATAATTTCCTTTGCAATATCCATTCATCAACATTAGGCATTAAACAAAAACAAAAACAAAACACTAATGGAAATTATATGAGAAATTTTTATTCATCTTGAAGCCTGGTGCTTGAAGCAAAACATAGTTTGGGCTGTTTTTGTAAAACAAACAAACAAGATACTTTAATAGCAAAAATTTAATAGCAAACTTTGGGGATGTAGCTTCAAGTCTGGCTTCTGTTAACTTTTGTTTTATATGTTTCATTTTAAGTGAAACACTCCTGGTTCCAATACCCATTCTTTTCTTGCTAGTTGATAATACACTACTATTATATAGAAAATTATCAGTTTAAATTTATTTACGAAAAACATGTTTAACTGGAGAGAAAGACAACTTATGTATGGTTCTGAAATTCTCTGATAGGTGTCACAAGTGTTAACCACATGTTTTTCGACTATAATTAGGGGAGACTTTTTCAGTACACAAAGAGAAAGAACAAAAAGAAAAAGAGCAGAGGTTGAAGATCAAAAAAAGAGGGGAGGGAAGGTATGTTTGTATGAATGATAAAAAAAAAAAACACAACTCTCTGAAGTGGAAACTAAGTTACATAAGAAGGAGAAAGGACAACTCCAGCAGCATAACCCATCTCCACTGAGTTAGCACAGCAAGGTTTGTGGCAGAAAGAGGCAAAGCTCCTGCTGGAAAGGTGGTCACAGCTCAGAGAACAGCAATGGTAGGGATGGTTTTCAACTCGCGAAGTTCCAGGCATAGGTACCAGGGCAGTGCAGGACTGAAGACTCCACAGATTCACCTTCAAAAATGCGTATCAAATAATCATCGCTAGCAAAAAATAGGACTGGTTTTCTGATGTCTGATCTGAACATTTATTTGCAGAAGTGCAGTGTAAATGAATATGATTTGTTCGATGACATACCCACCACAGTTACAGAAAGGGAGGCTGCGCTAGACACCTGGGGCAGAGGCTTCACCCCCAATTTTGGAGGGGTCTCAGCACTTATCCAGATATAAATGATTATGCAACATTACCATGACCTACACTGTTTCTTAGTGCTTCCATCAATTGCAGTCTTAACAGAGTGACCATAACAACAGATGTAATGTAACTCACTCTGACAACTATAAAGACTGCACACCCATTCTACAAGTTCTACCCGATTGATTAATTTCTCCCAGATGTAAACAGCTGTACCCTTACTTCCTCTGCAGGCTCCCTTCTATAAAGTCCAGGGGTTCATTTATTCATCCTCTCACTCAACAATTGTTTACTGCATATGTGCTGTGTTCCAGGATCTATTCCAGGGGTTAAATCGAGCAATTAATAATGACTGTAATTTTTATATTTCGTGCTCATCCACTTTTTCTGCTTTTTCTATAAGACTATATTGCTTCTACAACTTTCAAAGCTAAACAGTAAGAATTCACTTTTATACTCTTCCATGGCACCTAAAAACAGTTTACTTCACACCACCGAAATCTTAAAAAATAACATTATAATATGACTACTTGACATATTATAATGAACTGGTATTTACCCTTAATCCTAAAAATGCTTGGCTATCTTTTTCCACTAAAAATTCTCACTAGGGATGGTAACATAATTCTAACCTTTAATTTAAAAAAATAATGGCAAAAACAGTTGATTCGTTTTGCTTCTAATACAAGTGTGACACTGGAAACTATGATTTGATTGCAAGCATGGTCATAGCTGCAGTGAGCACAGAGGTCCTAAAATGAATGGACTCCAAGTGAGAGAGAGCAGGAAGGAAAACATCACACAGGCATCCTCACACTGGCCATCCAGTGTCTAGTGACTGTTATGTGAATGCCCTTCCCTTTACCGACTACCCACCAGGCATTGTGGTGAGTACTGGTGTTGCCAGTAATTTCTTAGTGAAGAGTTGGGGAAAAAGTTTCATATATACTTATGCATGTATATATAATACATATATATACACATATGAGTATATATAATACATATATATTTATAAATATACACATATACATGAAATGAGAATATATTGGTCTAAAATTAAAATAGCTAATCCAATACTATTTATTTAATGCCCTTGGCAATAAACAATTGTAGCAACATGAACAAAAATGCAAAAAAAGAAGGGAAGAAAGACCTAGTGAACCTCAACTACGGGTCTCTTCTGGACGGAGACAACACATTGATGAATTTTTAACGAGAGTTGATATTCGTTGATTTTGCACTAGGGTCAGCCATTGTTCTCGGGCGTTGACCTAAACCATCTCATTTCACCCTCAGGACCACATGATCAGGGCACACAGCTGGAAGGGGGCAGCCTGAGGGCCGGCTCTGCTGGAGATACGGTGATAAACAAGACTGCAAGGTCCTGCCACGTGTTTCTTCGACACTGTGTAACTATGGGCGTCATGTAAGTAATTACACACGGGGTTGCCGGGGGACAGAGGGGTGCAACCGGATCTAACAAGCCAGGGCAGGACTGCTTGAGGAAATGTCATTTGAGACTTGAAAAAAGGTTACTGAGAAGAGATACTTCTCACTCTTAATTGCCTTCATTTCCAGATTTAGTTCGAATCTACACACACACACATCAGCCGTCCAGAACTGTCCTCCAAGGCTCTTCTTCTAGCTAGATGTCAAAGAAACGCTGTTCTTTCATGGAGGACACAGGCCCATTACCATTAAGAAACATAACAAATGTTTGGACTAGCACCCACTGGGAAGGATAAATTATCAAAACAACTAATAATGTGTTAATATGCAATAATTTCTTTCGGCAACCAAAGCGTCAATGTAGATCAAAATTATTACAAAAATATGCAGCTATGTCTTACACATACTCTCTAACAACAAAAACCATATAAGGTTTATCTCAACCTAAAGCAAAGGTTCTCCCTCCAAAAAGACTCCTTGTAATTCTAATTCTTTTGAGGATAAAGACCAAGCAACAAGATGCAGTTATTGTTAAAAAAGAAAAAAGCAGCCTAGCCACCTAACACCTTTAATTCCATTACGTTATGAGTAAAATATCAGCAGGAGCACTGGGAGACTCCCCCGGCTGCCCCAGCAGCCCTGAGGGAAGGGATGGGGCCGACAGCACAGTCAGAATCCAAGGCACTGCCCTCACACAGTGAACCTATTTACACCTTCACGTCTGCTGCCAGACAACTCTGAGAATGGATAAAGAGATTCCTTATCCATATGATTTAACCTTAAAAACATGCTCCAGTCAGTGTTCTTTAATGCGTATTTCTCACTAGCGCAAATATTTGAAAATACAAAAGTGTACGTGAGGATGTGCACAGGGGCAAATCTAGCCAAATGGTGTGGGACATCTACACGTGTGGGGGATGGGAACTGGGGAAGGCCTAGAGAAAACAGAAACGAACATTTAAGTCCAGAAGAGGTGGATGCAGAGATAAATTCCAGAAGAGATTAAGAAAGGGCAGAAAGCGACACAGGGAGGCCTTATACAACAAGACAGACATGGAGATAAAGGCCAACAGATACAGACAAGGAAACATATGGAAGAGTCTGACATCTCACACATGAGTCATGCCAACCTTGACAGGATGTGCTTGTTCAAAATGCTGCCAAACACCAGACAGTAAATACCCAGCCCTCAGCATCCTAAAAAGGTATGCGGATCGGTTAATATGTTATCAACCAAGAAGCAGCAAAGGGGATCAAGATATGAGACCCCCAAATATGCCACTTTGATGTAAGAATTATTTTAAGCTGAAAGGCATTTGAGTTCCTGAATTCCTGGATCTTCTGTAGCTTCTGCCTAAAAGCAGAAGCTCTCAGAAGAACTCACAGTCATAGACCCCGGCCCTGGCAGCAATTCTGACCTTCCCTTCTTAGGAAAGAGAAGCCAGCACCACACCCAGACAGACTTTGTGGTCACGAACTGTTACATCTCCCATCTATTCTTCTAAGGGCCCATTTCCAATGACTTCCAAACAGTCATTCGCTTTCCCAAAAGTTCCCTCTGTCCCTCCCTTTCCCCTACTAAATTAGGGATATAGACCCCCAATTCTCACCACTCCTCTGAATTACTCTTACTGGGTACTCACAGGTGTGTGCATCATGCACATGTTAATAAGCTTGTATTTATTTTCCTCTTGCTAATCTGTCTTTTGTCAGCCTAATTTACAGGGCCACAGCCAATGAATCTATGATGGGTAATGGGGAAAAAGAAAGACGTTTTTCTTCTCCTATAGGAGCAATGTAAAATTTTTCAAGAAAATTAATGAGTTCCTTGGAAGTCTTCTAATATTAATTCAGCCTCATTTTCAGGTGCAGAAACAGATCTGGGGATCTCATGTCCTGCCTCCTGGTCCAGGAGGTGGCCCTGGACCAATAACTCCTCTAACATACCCAGAGACTATTTGACTTGCTGTGCGATTGCCTCTGACCCGAATGCCCCACAAATTGCCTGATCCCCCAGGGTGGCAACTTCCACCAAGTTCAGGTATCACCTCCTCCAGGAAGCCTTCCCTACTGCTCCCCACCGCTCCCCACCAAGGATGGTTTGGGTTCCTTCCCTACATCACAAAATAGTCCATACACATTATCATCATGCTTATAATCATGACTAAACTGACTTCTTTAAGGGCAGGAATTGGGGTCCATTCCTTTGCTTCCCCAGAAATTAATGCAGGAAAATGCAAGCAATGTTTAAGAATTAATTAATTAAAATGATCACAAAAGTCAAAGGCAGATGTAAAACTAAAACCATGTGTCCCAGTTCTGCTCTGGGGGTCTAGTTTCAAGTCAAGGGTATATTAAACTCAAAAGTAGCATGCAGTACCCACAAAGAAATTTTGAAAGGTAGAAAAATCACTGTGACAGCACTCAAACATATACCAAACACAATTCCAAAACAACCATAACTGCCTTTTCTGTTCCTATAGCATCTCACACCAGACCCTTAAGAAAAAAGGGGGAAAAAATCCCACTATTCACCTAATTGTGGACTATTATGTAATAGGGAGACAGAAGACACTGTTCCCAACCCAGTTTATTATCCTAGCCGATAATAAACTAGACCCTTACACAGGATGATTGACAGTCCTTGTAATTTTATCCCAGGGAGAACAATAATAGATACTATCTTTATTCATATCAGTATTTAATCCTTTTTCTTCAGTAATATACTGGATGGCACTAATTTCTATGGGTTAATTATATATTCCCTCAAACAGAATAGCTTTTTCTTTAGCTTTGTTTTATTGAATTCACAGGGCCATTGCAGAGGAATACTACAGCCAAATGAAAAGTCATCTCACCAACTAAAGACCAACTTATTTTCTGCAGAAATGTGCTGTGCAAGCAAACCTGCTCTACTCCCCCTTCTTGGTTCTACACAGAATCTTTGCGTTGCTTCTGCTGCTTCTTCTAATGTGGTGTCATGTCTATTTTGTGCATGATGACAGCGAAACATTTAACCACAGGGACGCGGACTTTCACTTTCGCTAACGTCTCAGACTTAAAGCAACTAGGAGATACTGCCTTGCTCATGGTGGGTATTTACAAAACGTTAACTAGCCTTGACATCTGTATTGCCACCAGTCTCCCTAGTAATCCCCTTCATCTCATATCACTTTCCTTGGGTGAATCGTCCCTTCAAAAGCAGTTTCCATGCTTCTTAGACACCTCTACTCCTAAGAATCATGTTACAGCAAACAGACACAGACAGACAGACGGACAGATACACAGACAGACTGGAAGCAAAGAAGGGGAGGCTAGCTGCTTTTACTACTCAAATTCTGTTTCTTCAAGATCCACTTATGCATTTAAATACTTATTGTGCATCTACTTTGTGCCCTCACCGAGCTAGGAGCAGTGCTTACTCTTAGCCTCAGCTGACAATGGATAGACAGGAATGTTTTCTGAAAATGGAATTTTATAACTATAGATTCTTTGTAGCAGGACAAACATTTATTTGGACGACCACCTAGTTTTGCTTTAATACATTTCCCACAAGAGTTTACTTGGGCTGTTTGAAAGATAGCCAAGGTAACCATTCATCAAAGATTCCACGGCAGGAATGGTCACCCCAGGTAGATCCAACACCTTTTTTGCAAAACATAGTTGTAATCTCCTTTACTATCTTGATGTGAAACTCACAGATTACAGAAACTATCTACGCACGTAATTTTTTAAAAAATGAACAGAATACCCTAACTAGAATGTCAAAGAGAAATGTAAGTAATTTGTAATAAAACAATGTGGGTTTTTTGTTTTTGTTTTTTTTCTGATTTTAGTATTGGCAGTGTGACTTGTATTAGACTAACCCTCTGCCAGGTACAGTCCTAAACTCTAAAGAGTTACCGGAGAGGCCTGGTAAAGAGTTACCAGAGAGATCTACCTGGGTTGAACATTCCTGCCGTGGTGTGTTCGCTCACCAGGGAGTCACTGGAGAGTCACTGGTGAGTCCATGCCCGACCTGCCCCTCCTGGAAGTTACATTATTGTGGGAAGTCAGGCTGAAACTTACCAGGCAAGTCAAACCCTTAAATAACAACCAGTTGTAAAGTTGTGGTTATAAAGGAAACAAACAAGGGGGTTTACAGAGAAAAGGGCTGAGGGAAGGTTTGTTTAGATATGGGAGTCCGGGAAGGATTCCCTGAGGAGCCCCTAGGAGGGAGGGCAGAATGTCCAAATGGGCTGTGAAGTAGTATCTTACACTTGAGGCGCATCTAAATTCCGACGTGCCGCGGTTCGTGTGTTCAAGAGCCACAGCCCTAGTGGCCGCCATGCGGGAAGATGGCCCAGAACCATGAGGCAAAATTGGCTCTGAGATGCTACATGCTGAAGATGAGAAACAGGTTCATGAGGGTTCAGTACACTATTCTCTCTACTTCTGAAAAGTCTTCAGGTTTTCATTAATAGGAAGTTGTTTCAAAATGTCTTCAAAAGCACCTCTAGTTGTCAGTTTCCTACAAATTATTTACTTAGTTTAACTCATAACAGGCAATAACAGCTTTTAAAACCATCAGAAAAATATGTTTTAAATGAATCCAAAATATAACTCTCAACCAGTCACTGAGGCATCAAAGTGACCCTCTCACTGGAGTCTAAATAACAGCAACAATACGAAGAGTTATTAAAAGGAAGCTGAGTGTGCTCCACCGTGGAGTCAAATATGATAGGCCACTAAGGGCTCTTAAAAGAATCTAAAAATACTAAAACACACCCTGCCACTCTGGTTCTTTTAAATGAAAAGCTGACCAGTAATTATGTTAAAATAGATTTTACAGGGCCAGGACATCAGTTAAAACTCCTCTAGGTTTTTCATTCCTTTTAAACCAGTAGGAATAAATGACACACAAAATTATATTTGATTTTAACTGCTTGACTTTCATTTTAAAAAGGTCTTTATTTTGTCACAAATGCCTAAAAAACATAAGGTTTGCCCTTCTTAGCCTTGCCGCTCCCCCTTTCGACAATACATAAGAAATTAAATATCAGTTACGGGACCTCAGCAAAGAACCAGCACGGGCTCCACCTTCCCAGAGCAATCCCGTCAGTTTATACATCAACATACTTTGGGTGTGTGTGTATCTTTATGTGGTCCCCCAAAATAAATCCAAATGGAAGATGGGGCACACTGAGATACTTTTTCTTAGTGGCTATTTCCAAACCTTTCTGTGTTTCTTTCAACTCTGTTGCTCTATGGAAAACAGCCTAGGATATTATGCAGCTATTTAGAAAATGTGCTTCATATGTATTGTCCTGGATAGGGTCTGCATTTAAACAAACAAACAAATAAAAAACAACTGTGGCAGTACTGGCTGTAGAGTTGAAAATAAATGAATAAAATAACATATTTTAAAATTCTCCAAAAAATCTTTGTAATTTTGGCTTAGGCAATCATTTCTTAGATATGACACCAAAGACAGAAGCAACAACACCAACAAAAAACACAGATAAACCAGACTAAAATCAAAACTGAAAACATTAGTGCTGCAAACAATGCTATCAAGAAAGGGAAAGAAAACCCACAAAATGTGAGACAAGATTTGCAAAATACAACTCTGATAAGGGACTTGTATCCAGAAGAATTCTTACAACTCAGTAATAAAAAGACAACCTAACTGAAAGAAGGGCAAAATATCTGAACAGAGATTTCTTAAAAAAAAAAAAAAGTGGCCAACAAGCATAGCAAAAGATGCTCAACATCATTAGGCATGAGGGAAGTGTGAATCAAAATCACAGTGAGATACCACTGCACACTCACTAGGATGGCTATAATCAAAAAGACAGTATTATGTGTTGGCAAGGATGTAGTGAAATCAGAAACCTCATACACTGGTGGTAAGAATGCAAAATGATACAACTGCCTTCAAAAACAGTTTGGCAATTCCTCAGAAAGTTAGACTGAGTTACCATCATGACCCAAGAATTGCACTCCTAGGTATATACCTGAGGAAAATAGAAACATAAGTTCACACATAAACTTGTACCTGAATGTTCAAGCGGTATTATTCATAATAGCCAAAAAGGGGAAACAACCTAAATACCATCAACTGATGAATGGATAAATAAAATGTGATGTATCCATAACAATGGTATATTATTTGACCAGAAGAGGGAATGAAGTACTGCTATATGCTACCACATAGATGAACCTTGAAAATACTGTGCTAAGTGAAAGAAGCCAGCCACGAAAGGCTATATGAATCTACAGACAGGAAGGAGATCTGTGGTTGCCTAGGGCTCGGGATGGGGGTTGGGAGGGTGATAAGGTTTGGTTTCTTTTAGAGGGGATGAAATTAGACTGTGATGATGGCTGCAGAATCCTGTGAATAAACTAAAAGACGCTGAATTGTACACTTTAAATGGTACTTGAGTTGTACATTTGTATGCTGGGTGAATTACAGCTCAATAAAGCTTTTTGTATTAAAAAAGTTTCCTGTAAAAATAATTATCTAACTAGCAAAACTAGGAATAGAAAATGAAGACCTTGTAATTAAACACCTTTGAATTATGTGAATTTTTCATAATCCACTTAGGCTGCTGTGGTCATTAAAAATCATGTTTTTGAAGTATATTTAATGATGGTATAATAGAACACAAATACAGCAGAGTATAAAACTATATATTTATAATTTTATAAAACAAGAATATGTTTGTAAAAAAAAAAAGACTGGAACTAATAGGAATTCTCTCTAGATGGCAGAATGGTGAGTAATTTAAATATCATGCTTTAGAATTTTCTAACCTTTTTCTAAATTTTCTCCAACAAGCACACATTATTTTTATGACCATAAAAACAGCTCTTTAATTTTTCTGATAAACCACATGTACCGGAAACTCAAGCATGCGACTGTATTATTTAACTGCAGAGCCTTTATTAACATCATATATTAGAGAGTATTTTTGCCTTTCATCTTTCAGAGTAAAAAGTTGCATATATCCCCCAACTTTTTCCATTGGCTAATACTGCAAACAAAGCACTCCAAAGAGCAGTGGCTTAAAACCATCACCGTTTTGATGGCTCACCATTTGAGAAGGGCTCTGCTCAGCTCTCCAAGGTGACCCCACTCTGACTGCTGGGTCTTGGTGATGGCTCTCAGCTGGAGGGCCTTCCTTCTCCTTCATGTCCCTCACCATCATGTGAGAGTCCAGCTCAGGCCTCTTTTTCCTGGAGGCTGGCTGTCAAGAGGGTGAAACTGGGCTGCAGGAAGCCTGCAGCTGAAGCCACCCAGCATCACAATCCCCATCTCGCACTGGTCAGAGCAAGTCAGAGGGGCCCGATTCAGAGGGAAGAGCAGCAGACTCTGCCTCTGGAGGGGAGAAGCGGTCTGTGAGGGAACAACGGGAGGGACTGTGGGGGAACCTGCCTGTAGGCCATTTGGAGACACACCCAGAAGAAACCCATTTCCAGTAGAGTCAGCCCTTCGCAGCTGAGCTAGAAACGCAACAGATAAACTTTGTGTTTCGTGAAAGGCTGCTATCTGACCCCTATTTTCTACTGTTCTTATAAGAGATGCACTCTACTTAAAAAAAAAAAAAAATGTTGGCCACTTCCTTTGATAAAAAAAAATCACACTCCATTTGCCAAAACTTTACTATTCAAAAAAAAAAAAAAAATCACAGAAAAAAAGGGGAAAAACTCTGACTTCTGATTTTAACAGTCATTGGTTACAGCAGGGAATATAGTAGATATCCCAGGCTTTGTGGGCCACACAGTCTCTGTCTCGACTAGTCATCTCTGCATGACTGTAACACGGCGGCAGCTACAAGGCAGTATACAGACAAAATGAGTGTAGCTGTGTCCCGATAAAAACATTTACGGACACTGGAATTTGAATGTCATATTTTCACCTGTCACGAAACAGTCTTTTGATTTTTTTTAAACCATTCTTAAGTTGTGTGCAGAAACCATGCTTGGTTCAAGGGCTGTACAGAAACAGACAGGGGGCCAGATTGGGCCCATGGGCTAGAGTTCGCCAACCCCGGTGCTACAGTTAATTCAAAATATGATAAAAATGCCAAAAGAGGAAATACTCTGCTGAGTACCTTATACACACACACACACACACACAGCCACATGCATTTCCTGTGTAGAACATTCAACCTGCAGCTACCAAACTTCTCACTGCCCTCAAACTGCTTCACTGAAGAGCCATTTTACCTTCCCTTCCACTTTCCTCATGACTTCAACTCTGTTTCTTTTACCTTGTTTTGTTACTGACAACAGTAAGGCCTGTTCATTTCCTTTGCCAGCCTTCCAACCTCAAGTAAGCCCGCTCTGCCTTTTTTCACTGGAAAATGGCAGCAACCTAAAAATGACAAAACTACCCTATTCTGGTTATTTTATTCCTAATGTAGTGTTTTATTCAACTGATTAAAAAAAATGTTGATGATCACATTAACGGTACCCAGGAACCTAAAAAAAAAAAAAGTGCAGGCAACCAGACACTTGTCAGTTTAGCTAAAAACATACAAAAGGAACAAACAACACTATTGGTGGTGGTGGTAAGTACACAGAGAACCACAGCCTGTAAAATACTAAGGGTATCAGCTCTGACACTGAACCTGCCCAGTTTGTGAACTCCTCTCATTTGAATTTGGCCCTTAGTCTTTACTCAGGGAGGGACAACTCTAAGCTGATGTTAGCCAGGGTCAACACACCACATTAATCCTTGTTTGGAACACTTAGTGTTCTCACCAGGCATCTGAAGAGGCACAGATGGTCCAATCATCTTTAAATGCGCATGATCTGCCTCTGAAAAAGCTGGCATCACCTCCGCCCCAGGAAACGAGCAGTGTCCGCTCATCTCCAGTGTTACCTGTGGTCCTTTTTTCACACAAGACTGATCTTTTGGATCCTTCTGCTTTTTTTTTTTTTTTCCTCCCTAGCAGAGGCCATCTCTGATACCAAGAGGGAAAACAAAGCATATTTTACATGATAGTACAGTACAAATAAAAATGAGGAGACTTTATATTGGATCAAGTCAGTAACTTTATCCTATTCAGCCCCCAGCCTCTCACCAGGGGAGCAAGATTTGACAGGTTACTGTCTACGACCTCAACTCTCCAAAGTGACCCCAATGCCACCACACAGTCAAGGCTTTCCTTTAGGATCTTAAAACTATTCACATTTTACATTCGCGCTTCATTACCTAGTACACGTGTGGGGCGTAGGGATCCTGAGTTTTTCAAACACAGAGGTGGGACCAGTGCCCGGGGCCTGAGTCAGAGCCGGGTTTGCTCCTGACCCCGACAGCGACAGCTCAGCCAACTGGTTCTCTGGGCTGTTTTCTCTCCTGTCAAATGTGAGTGATGACCCATGCCCTCTGACCTCTCAGGGCTGTGTAAAGGTCACGCCGGTGACAAAGGTACAGCTGCTTTGTAAATGTTAAAACAGAAGCTATTTTCTTTTATCATAAACCTTCTTCCTCAAGCATCAACAACTAACTTTTGTTCAGGTGCGCAGGGGCTGGGAAAGAAGTCAGTTGAGCCCATGTTTCTATGTTGGTTTGTAATCACGGCTTCCTCTTTCCGGACTCAAGAGTCCTTTTTGATTTTAATTTCTTCTCCTGGTTTGGTACGTCTTTTAATTGTTCCTCTTAACCCTTTCCAGCTCTCCTGCAGCTCTCTACCAAACAGCGCACACGCACGCATAAGCGTACACGCACAAGCGTACACGCACGCACAAGTGCGCACGATTCAAAGCATAAGATCTTGAGATATTTGTAACTGTCCTGGAACCACCCAGTATTTCCTGGCCGTCATCGGCTACAACAGCCAAATATCCGCTAGAAACGGTCTGAATGATCCTGAAATACAAGTTTGGAGCCCAATACTTGCTACGTATGATGTAGACTCTTGTGGTGGTCCTAAATGTACTACTTTACAGTTTTTTGTACACGATGTAAGTCGACTGGCATGCCTACTCCTTCAGTTTCAGATCTGGGGCAGATCACCTTTTGCCTTATCTTCCCCGTGGGTTAGCTGTTTTCCTGTCTGTAAACGCTTAATCTCAAAACATACATTCAGGCAATCTCAAAGACATTACAGACTGCGTCTCCTTTTATTAAAAACCAGCATCAACGTCTGTGATATTAACAGTCAACACTAAGTATCCTTTGTCCAGTGCCTTGTTTCTTTTCTCGCAGCCAGTCCTTCCACTTCTTCTGCCAGAGGAAGTTGCTGAAAAACTTTTAAGCCCCCCTCTCTGTGTCTGTCCCCCACCCCTCAGCTTACATCCAGTGTGTTTGCCATTATTCTTTGACCTGTACTTGTTCGTGTCACTATACTCTTTTCTACACATATGTTTATGATAAAATATATAGATATCTACCAGCTCTCCTTATCCCCTTAAAGATATTTCCTACCTCAGAAGGAAACTATATTAGTGAAACTGTATTAGTGAAACATCATTTAGAAAAATGGAAGCTCCCTCCCAATACATACTATCAGCTCAAGCTCCCTGTTATCAAAGGGGTCCCTGGTTTACAGGACACCAGAGTCACCTGGGGCATCATCGTTGAAAGCAGAGTCACCTACTGAAAACTGTTACGATGTCTCAGGCGGATGGCAAAGGGCCCGCTTGTAAAGTACCCTCAAGTTCTTTGAAAACTTCTGGGAAAAAGCCCAGTCTATTACTGCCGTTTCCTTGCATTTCACCACCCGGCCAAATCATGTCAAGTTGTGCTCTGGTGGGTCCTTAGAGCATTCCTTACACCCGTCTTGCTCACAGCTGTTTCTCTTCGGCCCAACATGTACAGCTGCTTGACTGCTCGTCCTGTCAGCTGGTTCGGCAAGTGTCCAGCCTAGTAAAAAACGGCGGGTTAGGAAGGAATAGTTTCATGCTTGTGCGACAGATACAAAGGAAAAAAAATCCTCATTACTGGTGACAATCTTGTCATTTAATGTCAACTATGGCAGATAGGCCACGTGTACTTTTTTTCTGGAATTCTAAGGTTTACATTTTCAATAGGATTTTGACTCGTAAAATGGTTCTGCTTTCATCTGAGAGTGTTTAAAGATATGGAATGCAAATTATAAATGTATAATTATATAGCAAGAGATCTTATGCCTGTAATTTTTAAGAGGCGTTTAACAGAGTATCTGTGTATATTCTTCAGTTGATTTTCTTTTATTTACCCAGTGATTTTTATATTTAGTATTGGGTCAGGTACTTACTGCTACACTGGTACACTGGTGAAATGGGCTAGGATGTAAGTCTCTGCTTCTCTGAATCATAATGTCAACTGTAATAAATTTCAGAAGAAAAGTGAGGCATTAAAATAAAATTTTCCTTGTGAGTTTTTGGTCGTGACACAGAATCAAAGCCCCTGGGTCAAGAAAGTTAAAAGCTGTATAAACAACAATACATAAAATTAGATACAATGATATACTGTAGAGCACGTGGAATAGAGCCAATATTTTATAATAACTTTAAATGGAGTATAATCTATAAAAATATTGAATCTCTGTGTTGTACACCTGAAACTAACATAATATTGTAAATCACCTATACTTTAATTAAAAAAAAAAAAGTTAAAATCTACCTAATCCTATCACCCACCTGGTGCTGGCACCCCTGGGTAAGGACAGGCCTTGGGGACAGCCGTTGTCAACTCCAACGTTGGAAACTGAGCAGTGCTCAGCTAGCAACTGTGTTCTTGGTCATCTGACACCAATAATAATTATAGTTTTGTAATAATTCACTTTTCATATATGAACGTGAGTAGATTCAAGATCACTGTATCTCTGTGCCTCTCGCTTTGATGTTCATTCATGACTGAGGGGTGAGGGGTGGGCTTAGGGCTGGGGGTCAGGAAGGCTGCCCAAACCCAAGGTGCCTGTGGGAGTTGCTCTGGGTGTGATGTTTACCCGTCTTGTCTGCCACCGCAGAAAAAACTCTGAAATGTGCTGACCCAGCAGCGAGTTGGAGAATTTCAGGAACAGGAAACTCATTATTTCCCACGCAGCTGACTTCATCCTTGGACAACTCGACCTCCTAGACAGTTCTTCTTAACTACTGAAGGAAATCTAAATCTCCAATCCGCTCCCCGTATTACATCTTAATCAAACCCCACAAAGGGATGGAGGGAGAGGACACTGACCCCTGGGTCCCTTTCAGAAACTTGAAAAGTGATATTGATAGGTGTCAAAAAGACTATTTTGTTCCTGGCAGTTACTCTAAGGAGCCAATCAATAATTGAAGCAAGCAAGCTCTTCTTTCTGTTTTAATCTATGAATAAAGGCCAGTGTGGTAATGAGTGGGTTAGCACCATCTTAATATTTTAAATTTGAAAATGCATACAGCTCACATCTTATTAGAGATGGGTAAAAGGGCCCAACAAAATGAAAACAATGTGAAACAATATCTGACATTAAGGAAGCAATATGAATAGAAAAATTTGAAATTGATCACATAGCACAAAAGAGTTAAAATATGGTATCAGTAGAGAACAGGATTCTGAACAGACTTAAAATGAAGGACTGCACCTAATAATTACAAGCCCGAAAGAGAAAAACAAATATCGTATGTTAACGCATATATGTGGAATCTAGAAAAATGGTACAGATAAGCCTATTTCCAGGGCAGGAATGGAGATGCAGAAGTAGAGAATGGACATGTAGACACGGCGGTGAGGGAAGGGGAGGGTGAGAGATTAGGACCGACATATATACACTACCATGCATAAAATAGATAGCTAGTGGGAACATGCTATAAAGCACAGGAAGCTCAGCTCGGTGTTCTGTGATGACCTAGATGGGTGGGATGGGGTGGGGAGGTCCAAGAGGGAGGGGATATATGTATACATATAGCTGTTTACTTCATTGTACAGCAGAAACTAACACAACATTGTAAAGCAATTATACTCCAATTTAAAAAAATTAAAACAAAAACAAAAACCTGCACACAGTCTCAAATATCAAACACGAAGTTAAAAACCACCTTATAGAATTTACTTACAGATTTCTTCAGTTTTAGTGCCAGCATATGATGAGAAAACTGCACGGTCTCTAAAAGCATGAAATGTTTTGCTCACAAAAGCTGAGGCATTCCTATTTCCATTCAGTTCTTTAAGTATGTGTACGCTCGGAAACCAGAGCAAAAGATCTGGGCTTATTATAATTTATCACACATCTCTAAATAATCGATTAGATCCAAGAAAGGAATCACTGAAGGATTCATTTATATGTCTGTCTACAACTTGAAAGACACTGACCCACCCTTTCGCCCTTCTGCACCAGGTTTTCCTCCTAGGAGAGTTCACAAAGCTGGGCCTGCCGGAACGCTTCAGGGGGCTGCTGGAGCGGGCACTCCCCTGAGATCCAGGTCCTTCCTTTCCCCCTCCCCTCCCTGCCTTTCTCCAGGCTGCCTCACGCAGAGTCCTTCCCCTTTCACACACCTAGAAATGTTAACAAGCCAGCTGGTCTGCAATGTCCGCTGGTCTCTCAGGTGAAACAGATACAGGCATCCCTCTGTGAACACCACGAAAGGAATATATGGCTTCCCTGCATAAAGGCACTGCCTTGGGAACGCGGAACCGGAACCCTATGAAAGCAACTAACAAGACGTAACCACTGCAAACGGGTGTTGGTACAGCTCCCAGCAGGGTCTTTACGGAGGGCTCAAGCTTTTCTTTGGCGAAAGCTTTCATGTCAAAAAAGACGGATCACTCTAAGGAAAGCCCTGAACAAGGCCAGAATTTGCTTACTACTCTTTTAGGACACTTGAGCCCCGGAAGAAGAAAAAAAAAGAAAGTCTAGTAATTGCTTATCCCAAGAAAACATTTTACTCTAATTGTTTCTTTAAATGTGTATCAATCTCGACCTTATTAGCATTACATCGGTGGAAGCCATAGAATCCTAACAATAATAATAACAAATAGCAGTCGGTGCCAGGCGCTGTCCTGGGGGTTTTATGTATATGGACACATTTAGTCCTCAAAGCTACCCTATTCTGAGTGGGAGGGTAGGAGGACCCTGCGAGCTAAGTCCTCGTACTATTCCCCCTCCATGGATAAATGAGGAAATTGAAGCACAGAGAGGTTAACCGACGTCCCCAAGATCACAAAGCTAATAAGTGGTGGGGCCAGGACAAGACCCCAGTCAGTCTGGCTCCTACGTATGAACTCTTGGGCACCATGTGACCATCTCTCACAAGTCTTCAATACAGGATCAGGTCTCATCTAAATCGTTAAGGTAGCCCCTCCTTGGAAATCATTCAACTCCACAGATTTCCTTAGGTTATTTACCATCTTAATGTGTATTCCACAAACTGGAAGGTTTTAAATAAAAGTTTGAAAGAGTTCCACTTCTCCCCTGGTGGAAGAATAAAACTAAAGTTACCTCCTCTTTCAAGAGAATTTTGCTTCAAAGAGCACAAATACAGGAAAGGGGAGAAAAAGCTAACCTTTACTGAGAGTATTACGACTATGAATACTGCCAGATGCTTTTACGCTCTTTATCTCATTTTGTCCTAACAACATGGCAAGAAATATCAACCCCATTTTACAGATGAGAAAACCAAGTTGGAAAAGATAAATAACTTGTCCAAAACAAATGGAAGGGCCAGAATTTGAAAGTCTGGTTCCAAAGCCAACCCTTTGTTTATTACACAATGCTGCCTGGATTGAAAATCAATATATATGTATTTCCTCCAAACAATAAAAACAAAAAAAACAATTAACAAAGGAATTCAGTGCAAACACAAGAGCAGTGAGTACAAATCGGCTGTGGGGCACTCAAGCAAACATTTCTACTCCCCCCTCCCCCTTGGTCAGCACTTGCTCCCGCTAAAGGATTGCAAGTGTCCTTAATCTTCGAGCTCACGTCACCGCATGTGTCCCCATGGAACATGCCGGGGGCACACTTGACAAATAAGAAAACTGAAGAGTCTGGGGGAAGACTGCAGAAAGCTGGAGGCTCAGACGACGCTGTTGTTTTATATCTGCTGCCAAATGACAGCCACCATCCACACTGCCCACGACGCGCCGTGTTCACCAGCAGTGCTCAGAATGGTGACGGGGATTCAGCTGAGCCCAGAGGCCTTTCTCTGACAACCTGCCCTCAGCCCGGGGATATAAGGCTTGTGCCCTCCTAAGTTCTTGTCATCTTCCCTCCTGCACTGTCTCCCAGGACCTTGGAGGTCAAACACCCAGGAGTGCTTTTCCAGATCCATCCCTTTTTTTCCTCCCATCTGTATATGATAGAGCCCCAGGTTCCTTCTCCTCCTTCTCAGGATGGCTGACTTCTACCCCAATGTATTTCTGTGTATATGCGTCACCACACAACAAAGAGGGTGCTGGGCTTTTATTCCCTCCAGAAGGACTTATAGAACTTTTTGGTTACTGAGTTTTTAAAATTTTTTACTCCTTACTTTTCATCATCAAATATAAGTCCTTACACCAACATTTGTGCAAAATAGAAGCACTCTAACACTTAGAATTGTTCCTTATTTATGTGTGCCCCACCTGATGCCACAAAGGATGAGGTGGCTTGTCTATGACTGGGACGGTTGGATGTCATTTCCTGAGTTTTCAGCTGTGAGCTCCTCATAGAAAGCAAACTCAGCTGTCGGCAAACACTGGACCCACAGGGCTTTCATAAGTGACTTTCAAGAACACACTTCAAAGCAGCACACCTCTAACGTCTCAGAAATAAGCTCTCTTCATTACATTTCTAATTACTGAAAAGGAAGAGCTGCTGAAAGCACTGTACATCTGGAGTCAAGACTAAATTCCTTGTCGCTGTCCACCTGGACCATGTATCAGAAACCCGTCAATTTCTTAGACAACAGAAAATAGACTAAAATCTACACCGGATCATTCGAGGAAGAGCATAGGGTAGGATGCGCTTCTAAATAAACATATTAGAGGAGCTGTATTCAGATTCTTCTCTTATAAAGTAGGTACTTGTTGTCTCTATCCTAAACATTGTCTTCCCTGTTCTAGAGCTCGGAATCAGGGGGCTTCCACTCAGTACTGCTGTTGAATGCTTCAGATCCAGGCTCTGCCTCTGACCTTGCTCTAGACAGAGATGGCCCTTGACATGATGGGTCCACAAGGCAGCTTCTCATTTTACTAATAAAGCATGGTCTTCACTACCTACCTACCAACATACCGACCGTATACAAATCTTCTATCGGTCAACAATGTGGAAAACGTGTCCTTTAGCCACTCAAGAAGGACCTCATATTGTCACCAAGCCAGACTGGAAAAACTGATTCCTGAAGCAATCATTTATTCAAGTTTTATCTCCATATAAAGCCAGAGAAGGGGAAGGCCATACACTTGGCCTACATCACTCTGAGTCCCTGTGTCACATTTTGCCCTTGGCTTTCACATAGGTCAGTAATAAATACTTATGCATATCCAATAATTTTAATCCTCTTTTACTCAATTGGGGTCATTCATTTTGTCATTTAACCCTCTTCATAGCAAATTCCCCTCAGAACCAGGGAGTGAAAATAAACCAGTACTTGTCTTCCCGCTAGACAAGGATAGTTATATAATAGCTTTCTCGGGGCTGCTATGAAATTCAGACCTAAGTCTCAAGTTCAAATGTCCTAACGTCCTTAACCAAGACTGCAGAAATTTATGGCAAATATATATGGCCCTCTCCTTTCCAACTTGATATTTTTACCCTGCTTGCTTTCCATTTTATTTTACCTATATTTTCATTGTTAAAAGTCTCAATGGAGAGCTGACACGTTATAAGGATTTCATCTTCATCAGGAAAAAGAGTCAGAGTGATGATACACTGCATCTTGGCTCACTTAGAAGGCTACTTCTCAGCAAAGGAGACTCAATAATACCCAGACGAAGCATATGTGTCTATGATAAAAGAGAAGGAAAAGAGAAAAATGAAGATGATTTCAAGGGCATATGCTTGGGAAGCAGAAGAACTGAGCAAAGAGATCTGGGGAGGAAATCTCTTTAGAAAGCTAGGTATCAACAGATCTTCACTAGTTCACATCTGGGTAGCTGTTGATCAACTATACAACCTCCAGAGATGAACTTAACAAAAACTAGCCTGGTGCAAAGTCGGAAACATAACTAATTCAGCTCTGTCACTGAATGCTGTCTCTTTATTTCTGTCTCTGTTTTCTCATCTATAAAATGAAGCGATTAGGAAAAAAAAAAGTCACAAGTACTGGTTCTAACATTTTATGATTTTTGAGATGGAATCTAAGAAATGAAAAGAATCTGATGAAAGAGGTGTAAATCTGGAGTCACTCCTTCATTCCGTCATTTACATACTGTACTCAAAGAATCTCCTAAGGCATGTGTGTGGGGGAGGAGTAAGTAAGACAACCCACTGGTGCAATTAATAAAAAAAAAAAAAAAATGACCAGAACATCAGTTTATAGTTCTTTTTACCTGAAAAGGAAAGGAATGCATCTTACATCAACACCAGCACCCTCATTTGAGTTTACATGTTAGATGGCCGTATGTCAAGCATTTGGTTTATTTACAGTAGGATGTCATCTTTGTGGATTTATTAAAAACAAAACAAAACAAACAAACAAAAAACCCTTTAAGCAAAGAGGTGAAGAGTGACCACAAAAATATTTTGTACTATACAGAGGTGTTATAGTTACTTTATGGCAAAATACATAGAAGAATTTGTCCTAAATTTACTGACCTATCCTATGATCACAAGTGGGCTGGCAGATTTTTTTTTTTTAATGAGCTTATTTAATCCATTCAATCCATTCAAGATGAGGTTTTTAACAAGCACAAGAAAATAGCTGCCTTTTGGAAAGAAACACTATGGAGAAAGCTTTTTGGAAAAAGAAGTGCTTTTATATCTACAGAGAACTTAGAAATACTTTTCTAATCTATTTTAACATTTTCAATAAATATAAAAAGATTTTTTTCATTTTGAACTCCCCCATCCTAATTAATACAAACTCTAATACCTTTTTTGAGAATATAATGAGAATAGAAATTTACCAGATTGTAACCAAAATTTTTGCATAACTGGTAGATGGTTCAAAAATGAGAAACACTAGTTAATAAATTTAGTCAGTAATGTTCTTCATATCTTTGTTTTTCCCAAGCTCGTGAAAAGTAACAACTTTTAGAACCATTATTTACTTAATCATTTCTCCCAATACAATCAATAATGCCTTTAATCAAAGGATCTCCTTGAATGGCTACCCAAAGAAATAAAATCCTTTGTATCAAGCAAGTGTATTTATTTCACAAACAGAAATTTACAAGTTATTTCTGCCTCATCAAATTCAATATGTAAAAGATTTCTTTCCACCCATCACACCTAAGTACATGTCTCGTTTTCCTAACTATAAAAGTATTGCAATATGTAGTAGAGGGGAAAAAAAATCAAACTATAAAAAGACATAAGTAATCACACACACAAAAATATATATAAATATTAAATGAAAAATTATCTATAATCCCTTCCCTCCTTGTGTAATATTTTTTAAATGCACTGGCTACTTTCTCACTCAGCATTCAAAATCACTTCTCCATAGCAGATCATTCACCTCCATAAACACCTTTAATAGTTACAATGTAGCTCAATATACAGACAAATCTTATTTCACTTAGCCCAAATATCACACTAACGGACATTTGTATTATTTCCAATTTGTTTATTACTATGTAAGAGCTGTGATTTTGGCTTTTGTTTTTTTAAAGAAACACAGGATAAAAGGTCTCTCTTCAGCTGGTGTATCCAACAGTTTTAAGTAAATATTTCTAGCTTATAAGTCATTATTTAGGACTATCCTACATATCATCAGAACAGTCTTTTCTTCCTATAAACAATCGAGTTGAAATGAATTCTTAAATGGTCTCTTGTTTTGGAGATTCAGAAAATAGAATGAATTTGTTCTGAAATAGAATTTGGGCACTCTGGTTAAGTGGAAAACAACAATTCCATTCAAAATACTACTGTGCACTGAAGCTTTTTTGAACTCTTGCAGGAATTTTTCACATGAGGAAACAAGGTATTTTCTTTAAAAAAGAAAGAAGATAAAAGATTTATAGTCATAATTCTAAATGTCCTTATTTTGAAATTAATGAAAAATTGCTATTGTTTATTTAACCAAAATCACACTATGTTCTCAATCAACACGCTTCCCAAAGCCTATTCAACATGGTCTGTGACTCATAACACACGAATTAAAGAGATTTCTTTAATAAGATAAAATATTTTCTGCTTTTTGTGTCAAGCATTTAATATTTTAAAATAATAATAGGATAGGGATACTTCTCTCTTAGGTAATCAATCACTCAAGTTGAATATATATTACCATCTTTCATAAAAGGCCCTTAATTTTCTATTTAATTCAAGCTTAAAAAAATAATAATTCAGGTTCAATTTTTAAATAAATGTATTCTCCAGGGGCTAATTTTAAAGCCTGCATCCATCTGAAATAGTAATTTATGCCTCCTGAAAATTGGCAACTGTAGCTACTACTGTGGCAATAAAACACATCCATGTAAAGTGGAAATAACAGCTGATCTGGATGGCTCTGGTTTATAAGCATTTCTTTCTTTCTAAGAGGTCTGCCTTTGTTCCTTCAGTTTTCTTCAATGTTCTCAGGAATTCTTTTTCTTCAGCAAAAGAGAAATGTTACTTTTTATATTGTGTAAAAGAGTTAATTAAAATAGGGAATTTTATTATATTATGAAAATACACAGTATACTCACTCACTCACTTCTGCTGAAAGGAAAAATTACCTTGCTTTCTCCTGTCTGAACACCAGTTATCTAAAGAGAAAGGAGCCGGGCACTCACAGTTAAAATCGGGGGATGCTTCGACCTCCCCTTCCCGGCCTTGCCAGGCTGCAGGGTGGCAGTAAAGTCAGCACAGGTGACTGACATGTTTACATCTGATAAGGCAGAGCAGAGCGGACACCACACAGACTCAAGCTCCAAGCCAGCAACAGGACTGCAGACCGGTGATGACATGTGGCCTTTAAAAAGCAAGCACACACACTCTGATTGTGGGCATCCATGACATCTTCTGAACAGATTCATCTGGATCACCCACAGGTCACGTCTGACATGAAGCAGCAAGACTAAATAACTAATGACAAATTCCTGACTAGGATACTTCTAGTTGTAGAATTTTGTCTGCCAATAAATGCCATTGGGTTGGGTGTGGTATAAGTTACGGAGGGTGGGATCAGTTAAAGTAAGTCAATCACAAACAGTGGACACCACGCTGCTTCCGGGATCCAAGGACTCTCTACCAGATAAGTCACCAACTTCCAGTGACCCACATCACCGCTGTCCTACACTATCTCAGAGCAGGAGGGTGGAAGGAAAGAAAAGGAAGGGAGGGAGGGAAGAAAGGAGGGAAGAGAAGGGAAGGAAGGAAGGAAATTATCAAGCTTTATTTTCAGAGAACCTGAGGATACTAAAGCAGAAGGAAGAACGATATTGTGAGAAGTGGGTCAGTTGAAAGCAGCTCTCCTTAGAGGGCAGACTCTCAGTCAGCCAGCCTACCTGGCAGCCGGTCTTCCATCCCCCCGACTTGACACCCCCACACCGCCCATGTGTGCACCCCTTTTATTATTCTGCCTAAAACTCCTCTAAACAGAGCTTGAGAAGAGTTAAAAGCATCCTCTTAAAAAAAAAAAATATATATATATAAAGAAAAGTTTATCTCTTTATTCCTATCTTTTCTGTTCAACTTGAGAAATACTCAAGAGTAGATGTGGTAAAGGGTTCTCACCCTCATTCCTGGGACCACAGACTGGTGCAGCCCACTCTGGAAGCAACCTGGCAACATGTACCGAGAGCCTTAACACAGTCATACTCTCTGAGCAAGTAACTCCCCCAAAGGGGAATCTGTTCTAAGGAAATCATCCAATATAAGAAAAGGTTTTATATAAAGAGATGTTGATGGCAGCATTACTTATGACAGCAAATAACTGGAACCAATGTATAGACTATTAAAACTTCATTAGGCTACTAGGCAGTCATGAAAAATTGTCACTGTGAAGAATAATGACACGAGGAAATACACAGACAGTATAATCACAAAGAAATTTTTTAAAGAGATATTGCAAAGATACCCACCAAAACATTAACACTGATTGCTTCTGGAGAAAATGATCATGGTAATTCTTCACTATATTTGTCAATATTTTTCAAAGTTTTCATATAGAAAATAAACCATACACACACACAGACACACACACACACGCCTTTCCTCTTATTAGAACTTAAATGCCACTGGAAACCATGAATAGCTCTAGTTCACCTAAACAGACATAAAAAAAAAGTTCCAAATAACACAAAATAAAAATATTCACTATGGCCTATTTACTGGATCAATTCTTCATTGGCATGTTTTAAATTCGTGCACATCTGATGCCAAAACTGCAAAAGAAAAGTAAGTCAAAGGGACACAGTAGCTTCTCCTAACCTATATTTTTCATTTAAAATGTCTCTCAAATTTGCTCCTGTCCTCCTACTTTGGTTCAATGTGCCAAAAAAAAAAGAAGTGCCTTCTGGGTTTATCATAATTGTTTCTGAACAGTTCTTTCTATGCCAGAGCATTTGAACTTTTCATCTGTGTGCAGGCAGAATCTAATTTACGAATGGGTAGTGTTCCAAGCGTTCATTTGGAAGGTGGCTGTTTGTTCTGATGAGGAAACGTATTCCAATTCCTAATGGAGTAAAAGCCTGGGGTCTTGGTTCTACGAGGGAGGGGTTAGTTGAAAAGAAAGTTTCTTCTCAGGCTTCTGAGCACAGAAGAAAGCTAGAGCACATTTTCAAAAAGGTAAAGTTGATTAACAGTACAGTGAAAATGGGCATTGTGGAGCACGGAAACTTCAGGAGTCAGGAAGTTTCAAGATGAAAGTCAGTGAAAGATACATGAACATCCCAGACCCCGGGCATGTGAGAGATGGAGATGGCAATGTGGTTGGGCTGCAGGAGGATTACTCAGAAAATTCAAGAGTGAAGAAATTTTCTGCTTATTTAGATGAGTGTCTTTGACTTTTTTAAGACTATGGATGACCCAGCAAGGCGTCCATCCCCATTCACACCTGGGTATCCTGGGAAACAAGACAGCGACAGCGATTGCATGTGTGTTTGGGAGCAGGGGGATTCCAACCTGGGTGTCCAGGTATGCAAAATAAACTGTAAATACACATGTTTCTATCTATAATGCGATATGTGTGTTCCTGAAAAACTTTAGGTTCTGTATACACACTAAAAATAGATTTGAGGCAGACCACTCAAAACCCGTAGAAGGCTTAAAAAAATAAAATGCTAAAAGCTATGCATACCAGTCTTCAGAACTGCTTAATTTCTAAGAAATACAGAAGGGACTTTATCTTTAAAAATTCAGTTGTGAAGATCACTTGATGCAAATAATATAAGGAACGACTGAGTTATACAGACTAGAACCAAATGCACAAACACTGGACAGAGCCATGAAATTAGTTCTTCCAAGACATTGAACCTGGCCACCTGAGTCAAGAGACGAGCAAGGACGAGGGGACAAGGTGTCCCGCTGTCCTATCCAGTTTGCTCCCTTTGGCCATGTCGGGTATTTTTGCCTCCTGTTCCCTGGAGGCATTAAACAGTGATGTGCCCAAGGAAAATTGTACATGGACCAATTTCTGCCTCGTATGCATCACTCCCCATTGACCAAACTTCTGTAAGCTAATTTACATAATGTAAACACGCACATAGCAGAAAAGCCTGTGTAATTATACATTTTCTAAAGCAGATTCAAATCTGTAAAGGAAACCCCACTTTCTTTTTTTTCTATCCAGCCTGACCACTGCCTGAATGCTTCCTCCAGGATACCAACACTTAGGAATTCCACATGAGAAATTCTGGATGCATGACCAGAAAAAAGCAGGGCAGCTGCTAGCACACAGGGCACCTCTGTGCACATCAGAAGATGAACTTCCTCTGTGCAGGCAAATTACAAAAAGAGAGTTGCAACCCTTTGCCAGGGGCATGTGGGTGGCAGTACTGCCCCTCCCACCCAGGCGCCTCTGTGCAGGTTATATGATAGCAGTGCCATCCAGGTCCCTCATTCTTGGGTCCATTAATACAGAATACCTTCCTCAACATGCAGGTGGAAACAAAAACAGAAGCACGTTTATTACAATTACAAATAGCACTAAGCTCTGAATGTTAGGGGGTCCAGCAACTTGCAGACAGGATTTGAATCCTAAATGACCAAGCCCAAAGGAATCAATGTGAACAGAAGCAATTTAAATAGGAATACGTGGGACTTCTCTGGACATCCAATAGTTAAGACTCCAGGCTTCCACTGCAGGGCGCACGGGTTCAATCCCTGGGTTCGGGAACTAAGATCCTGCATGCCAGGAGGTGCGGCCAAAAGGAAAAAAAAAAAAAAAAAAAACACGAATATGTGCGAGAGAATGGAAACAAACATAACTGTAAAAATAGAAGATGGGACGCATAATGGCACCTGAAGAAAGGTTCAGCACGTCCCTGAAAATGACACTGGTCCTTTATGCTTTTGTACATGCTACTTACTCTGCCTGTGCCCAACCTCTCCAGCCTCTGTACCAGGCGAATTCTAACTCATTCTTCAAGATCCAACTCAAACAGCATTAAGTCTCGCTGGAGCAGTTTATGAAGCCTCTGTTGCCAGCAGATCTGTTCACAAAACCTGGGGAGAGGGGTCCCTCGCCTAGAAGGATTCCAAGGCTTCAGGACTGTCACTGTCCTTCTACCCAGGTGCCACCTAGCAGCCCAGGCTGCCTTGCAGGAGGCCCAGTGGCCCCACCTAGTTGGCCAATCTGATGGCCACTGGCGCTCTTTTTTGTCTCTCTCTTTCTCTCACTCTTAAGAAATCTGAAATTAGGATGCAGGGTGGCTAAATGCTATCTCAATGGACCGGGGTCTGGGGGCAAATAAGCATAGTTGCTGTGTCGGGTCTACTTGCACAAAGCAGCTGAGAAAAGACATTATTATTAAAGAAAAGGTTCACAAAAAGTGATGCAAAGATTAGCAAGAAAGTGAGGAAGGGGGAGCTTTGGCTCCTGGTCTATGTGTGGCTCTCAGTGCCCTTGTGCTCCAGGAGTTATCCCAACCCCCCTCCCTGTTTTTTCCTTTAGCTAATCTGACTTGCATGACTGTCATTTACAACCACATAAATCTTGAAGGCGGTTCCGTTAATTCACCCATGTAGCACGTTGTTTACATAATTACATGCCTATCTTCCCAGTAGGACTATGAACTCCTTACAAGCAAAAACTGTCTTTTCCATACTTCTTCCTCTAAGGACTTAAAGAAAACGCCTCAAAAAAAAAAAAAAAAAAAAAAAATCAAACCAATTACAGGTTATTGGTAGTAGAACTTTAGACCTTTAGCTACCAAATCCAGCTGAGTCAACTTCCCAAACACCTCTGGGGACACCCTCTCTCTGACAGCACGGAACTGCCCTGGTTCAGACCCTGGTTGCCTCTTACTGGCGGACAGCAATGGCTTTCTCAGAGTCTCCTCTGGTGAGACTGAGTCCAGTCACTGACCCACCCCTGGAGTGGCCAGAGAAGCACCCAACCACCCTGGAGCTCCGACTCCTCCCTCGCTGTCACCTGTCATTCCCTCTTTTTAGAAGTTTTGATGCCCGTTTCCACTTCTACTAATAGGGTGGCACTAGGTTATTCGGAGTAACTCTGCCACTGAAAACGACTAAACATCCTGAATAAAATATTTTTTCAAGCATCTTCTTAAAAGCATCAAAGCATTAAAGCGGCAGGAGTGACTTTGCCAAAATCTGAGGAAAAGCAGGATGCTAGAGCAGTCAGCTCCCACGGAAGCCACGTCGTGTTAAGGTCCCATAGGTTGAGAGGAAAAGAAGTCAGAGCCTAGAGCCCATCCAAGGTGGGGATCTAATAGGAAACCCTTTCTTCATAAGGTTAGGAGCCAAAAGGGTCACAGCCTCGGGGTAAAGGTGATCCCAAAGTAAACCCATTCCACCCCCAGGGGAAGGCTGCCTAAATGTATATCACCAGCAAGTCCAAAAAATCCCAAGCTGTGAGTTTAGTTTAAAATGCCCTCGGTCTGCAGTGCCTTTAGCCACTTGGCAACAGGAAACAATCCTCTATAGAGGGGCACACTTTCACCCTAAGACTCAAAAATCCACCCTAAGTAACTGTCCAAGGGAAGTGAGCAGCTCATGGCCAAAATTACCAAGCACACATGGGAACGAGACACCATGACTAAGACCCAGAAGAAACGTTAACACACTAGAAAGAAACCCAGGAAGACCCGAGGTACTGGGATCATCGTTATTCTCACAATGTTTGAAGAATCTTAAATTTAACTTACAGCACGCTTCTGAACACTAGAACTTTTAGAGGCATACCGGAAGCCATTAACAGACCCAAACTAGGTGGAATAAAGCAGAAATGACACTGCAGTACACTCTTCTACAAAATAAGGTCTCAAGTTTGTTCAGAAATGCTTTCATAGTCTTCACACAATTGATTTTTCATAGTCTTCACACAGTTGATGCTCTAGGAGAGAAGCTGTGGGCTCTCTGAAACTTCTCTGCTGTGTTCACAAGGCAAAGCTCCCACAGGCAGCTGTGGACACCGGCTCTTGATCTGTCATCAGCTCGTGGTTACCCGACATCTCTTATCACAGGCTTGCAGACAGTCCTCCCCGACTCTCCCGCGGCCACTGCTCAACCCGCTCAGCAAACTGCTCTAAACGCTCTGCTCATTCCTAGCAAAAACAGAGCTCACGCGCTGATGAAAATTCAACAGGGAAGGGCTCACGCACCCCCGTGGAGCACTTAGTGGCTCCGCTCACTCATTCCACAATCTTTATTGGGCGCCTACTACATACAAGCACCGTTCCGGGTGCGGGGAGGCGGCGGCAGATAAGACCTAGCCTCAGCTGCTGGGGAACTGAAGTTAACAGGTTCACAGCCCAGTCAGGGGAGAGAAATAATAAATGTAAACAACTCCATTTCCGAGAGTGTCAAGTGTCACAGAGAATAAGGGCCGTGTGAGCGTGGAGGGGCTTCTTCAGATGTGGTCAGGGAGGCTCTGGGAGAAGGCAAGCCTTCAGCTGAGAAAGTAAAATGACGAGGGGCCCATTATTCAAAGACCCGAGGGAAGAACGTTCCAGACAAAGAGAAAAGTAAATGCAGAAGCTCTGAGGCTGCCTTCAGCTTGGCTTGTATAAGGAACAGAAAAAGACCCGTGTGGCTGGAAGGGAGAAGGCACAGGGGGGAGTCAGGGCCAGGCTGGTAAGACTTCCAAGCCACGGAGGAGAGGTCAGGTTGGTTTTTTTTTTTCCTCTTCAAATATTTATTTATTTATTTATTTATTTATTTGAAGTATAGTTGCTTTACAATGTTTTGTAAGTTTCAGGTGTACAGCAAAGTGACTCAGTTATACGTATGTAGGGAAGCCTCTGGAAAGCGTTCATGGAAGAAGTGACAGGACATCATCTACATTTCAGAAAGTTCACTCTGCCACTGCTGCTGGGAATTGGGATTGAGACAGGGTAAGGAGACCACCCTTTCAGGGAAATCTGAATTTTAAGATTTCATTTTAATTAAATGAGATTTAAGTAGCCATCTGCGGCTAGTAGCTACCAAACTAGACAGTGTGGCCTCCAGCGCATGTGCAGGCTGATGGATTCGGTGTCCAAAAGCTGGTGGACTGGGTAGCAGGGAGAGTGCAAGGTGACGCCTTCTATTTGTTCAACACTTTCTAAAGCCTCAAAGATAATTGTCTGGCGGGGGTGGGGGGGGGAGACAGAGGGACAAAACACTAGAGGGAAGTCTAAGGGGAGGGGAAAAGCAAGAAGTAGATTCAAAGAGCAGAGAACACACTGAGAGAGAATAGTACAGTTCCAGGGTTGAGTACCACTTGAAGTTTATGGTAAATGTTAAAGTGGCCCTTGTCAGAACTGTTAAGTTTTTCTCTGGCAAACATCGGCTACTCAGGCTTTTAAGGTCTGCCCTCAAACTACCTTTTCAACCAACTCCTAATACTCCCCCATTTACCTCTGTGGTTTTTGATCTTCCTGGTGGCAGAACCTTTCTTCCCTTGTACATGTACAGTACGTATTCAGGGCTCACAAAACACAATGAAAAGAAAAAAAAAAAAAGAGTATGATGAGAATAAAATCAAGCTGTTCTGGATGAGGCTGAGGCAGGGGCGAAACTCCCCCGCCAGCTCCGCCCCTTTCCACCCGCCTCGGAGGCACCGCCACGGAACCCCAGGGTTTGAAACCGAAGATTGAACCCCCAGCCAGTGCTTCTCAAACTGGAAGGTGCTTACAAATCACCTGTCTTATTAAAATGCACATTCTGCCCCAGAAGGTCTGCAGAGAGGCCCACAACTCTGCATTTTCCAACAGGCTCCTGGGTGACGGCTGGTGCCGTGGTTCCGTCACTCGCTTGGAGTGAGTGGCAAGGCCCAAGGCCACAGCCACACCAGACCCCTCAGCATCATGCATTCAGTCGGCTTACTTTTGCCAGTGTTGTCCCCTTGGCCACACACACCTTTCCTTGCCTTCTCCAGCTGGGAGAGTCTATTCCATCTCCAAGGCCCTCTCAACGTCAGCTCCTCTGGCACCTTCTCCAAGAGTCCTGGGCAGAAGCAATCATGACCCAGTCCCTGCTCCCATCCCCTAGCACTTTCCCCCTTTCTCACTCTGCTCCAGCCACACAGGCTTCCTTGCAGTTTCCTAAATATGTCAAGTCAGCACCAGCCTCAAGGCCTTTCTTTGCGCGCGCTGTTCCCTCTGCCTAAAATGCCCTTCCCCCAGATATCCTCAGGTCCAACCCCTTCATCTCCTTTATCTCTTTACTCAAATGTCTTCTTCATAAGGTTTATACTCTGACCACCCTATATAACACCCTCCAGCCCAGCATTCCTGATACTCTAGTTGTTTGTACATGTCTATGCATATCTCTGTTTCTCCTGTAGTTAAGAGCAATTTGAAGGTATGGTCCACAATATACTCATTTTGCAACCCACGCGTCTTGCACAATGTCTTTACGTTTAAAAAACAAAAGTGAAATATCAAATTAATAGCTGACACAATTTGTAACTAATGAATCTGAATTAAAATTTTGATACCTTGAACAACCTGAGCACTAGCACAGGCATTAAAGATACTAAAAAGAACATTACAACATTAATAATGATATGAAAGCAAGGGCACAGAGATAATTCTAAAACGATTAATTTATAACCCAAAGATGCACAAGGATGCCAAGTGCAATGGTGATGTTTTATCTGTGAATCATTATGAATAACAGAACATTTAACATGCACTCTAGTAACTGTCCATGTTTTGTCATTTAGAATACTTTAAAAATGATAATAAGGAAAGCTAACATTTATTAAGAAGAACTTGCCATGTGCCAGCAACTCTTTAGGCATCTTACAAATACCAACTTATTTAACCCACATAACAAACCTCCATAATGGATACCATTATTATCTCCTTTCATAAAGGAACTGAGACTAAGGTGGTAGAGCCAAACCAGAGGGTTTGGCTTCAGAGCCTGAACTCCTAATCACGGGGGACAGGTGAAAAACTATGCTTACTTTGAAAGTCAAGGTTTATCTTCAGGTAGGTTACTGTTTGAAAACTCCCTACGAGACTTTTCATAAAGAAATTGTATATACGCTCTCTTCCTAAATGCTTTGAATATAAGCAATGATCTTTCGGTAAAGGAAAAACTGTCTTCTGTTTTTCTCCATATTAATAGCTAATACTTTGTCAAAGCCTTTAAGACTATGCAAGGAAAGAAAAGATCTCCAAGCAATAAATACCTCCTGGGCCTGGCCCAGGCAGCGTAGTTCCATGGTTATGGGTACAGGATTGAATCCCACCACCTACCAGCACTGTGATCTCAGCAGGTAATTAATTCAACCTCTGCCTGTTCCTACAATGTACTATTCTTCCAAGCTGCTGGGTGCTCTTCCGAGCTGCTGTGTTTCCCACCCCACACCACTCCCAACTTATTCTTGCGAGGGTTCTTAAGTGGGTTCCATGAACCCTCAAGTGGTCCATGGATAGAATTCAGGGGATCTGTGAGCTGGGTAGGATGTATCCTATGTGTTTTCATTCATTTGTTCAAAAGCATTGTTCTAAGAAGGGATCCACAGCCTTCACTGGACTGCTGTGGGGTCCACAGCACAAAAAAAAAGGAAATGTGATTAAAAGTATATACAGAGAAATAAGCTAGGAGGTATAACAGTTCAAGAAAGGAAATTAATCTGGTTTGATTGGTAGAGGTGAGAATGTTAAGATATGGAGTCAAGGAAAATACCTAGGTATTCCTAAATGAAACGGCATCACTTCCTTTCTAACCTTCTAAAAATAAAAGCGGCCCCACTTCTACTCATTGGTTCCATAAATCTTTAAGCTCTCTCACTAGCACATGCACATCCCAATCAATCACTGTCTCCAAAGTACCTCCGCGAACACCGTGGTCTCTGGAGCATCTAATTCTGCTAACCTTCCTGCTGACTTTTCTCCTGTCTCCCGTTTCTTCCTCCTCCACCCCCCCTCAAAGTGAAGTGTCCCAGGTGCTCCTACTTCCCCCTCAGAGATCTGATTTACCCACCATAGCTTCAACCACCAATCCTGCATGGACAACTGTCAATTCTCCATCCCAGCCCTAGCCTTCTCCCGAGCTCCAACGCCACCCTCCAACACCCCGCAGGTGGGCACAGTCGTTAGAATGTCCACTCACCATCACCTGCAACTCAATTCGCCTCAAATCAAAAATCTGTGTATTCGTTTTCAACACGCAATTCCCTCTCTTTTCAAACTCAATCACGCGGTCACCGTTCTTCCAAGGATTCATCACATGCTATCAAGGGACAAATCCTGAACGTTTTTCCTTATTTTTAATGATATTCCTTCTACTGTATGGCTACTCAAAGTACAGCCTATGGACCAGCAGCATCACATCACCTAGGAATGTGACAAAAGCAGAATCTCAGGACTCGCCCCAGACCTGCTGAGTCAAAATCTGCATTTTTAAAATGTCCCCAGGTGATTCAAACACACATTAAATTTTAAGAAATACTTGTCTAGCGCTTACTTAATATGCTACCAGCCTAACAGCATCTGAATTTGTTCATCTTTAGGTATCAATTACTGAATCTTTATTATGTGCCAATTACAGTACTAGGCTTTAAATACATTATCTTACTTACGCCTCAAAATAATCCTGTGAGGCAATCGTCATCATCTCCATTGTAAGAAAGAGTAAATTGAGGCTCAGGTGGATAAATCATCTATCTGTTCAAAAAGCCCATCAAGATGGAGGCAGGATTTGGACTTTCATCTGTCTGACCAAAAGCCATTTGGCCAAACTGCACCAATTTCCTTAAATTCCAAAATTTGTATTTCCAAGGGTATGTTGGCAAAATTAATTACTAAGGTTGACTGCGTTTTCTAATCAACATAAGGTAGGTTTTATTTGTTTATTACAATTCTCACTGAAAATCTTTCTAAAGATGTAGCAGACAATCCTGTCTTAGAAAGAGAAATCATTGTCTTGTCAAGGGCATCATTCTGAATATTCAAGTTCTTTCTAAGGCAGTCAATAAATGGAGAAGAAAATGTATTCTATTCTCAGGATATAACCCCAAGATTTAGGGGGTATGACAATATTTCCCTAATAATAAACTGTGTGTGTGTGTGTGTATGTGTGTGTGTGTGGCATTCTTCTTTTCTCTAAAGTAAAGGGAAGAAAAAAAATTGTGTGAGACTAGTTCTTGAATGAATGGTTATTTGGGTTCCATTCACTGGGTTTCATCTAACGTCTAGCTCTCTACTGTTTTCATTTAATTGCCTCATTCCATTCCGTCAACATTTCATAGTTATTTCATTTTTAAACCCTAGTTTCTCTCTCTTACCTTTTTCAGTGCCCAAATATAAACCCATGAACCTAAAAGACATCACTGTTTCTCCAAGATTATTGCAATTCCAGGACCTTGTTGAGAATATAACAGAGGCTACAATGCTCGGCTCAGAAAACCGCGTATTCACCAAAACACATGAAACATGGTGCACGGGCACCAAGACAGTCACCCTGGCTCCAGTACTAGTACAGATACATGCCTGAGGTCACCTGTCCCTTCTCTGGGGAACTGTTTTCCCCCAACTCCAATGGGCAAGAGCTGCCGCCTTTTCACAACTGCCTGGTCTAGGGAAATGCCATGACTGATGGAAGCTGGACCAGTCAGAATCCTTCCATGGGATTTTTATCACTGAATTGGAGACAGAAGGCCCATTCTGGGGGACAGAAATTACAAAATGTGAAATTCAGGAAGCATTAGTTTCCTGCCCAATGGAGGAAACCAGACAGCAACGAACAAGAATAAAGCCAAAACGGACAGAAAAGTCCCAAGAAAAGTCCAAGCACCTGGTTCCAATTATTCCCAAAGCCCAGCCCTAGCCCTACTTTCCTGGTTTGCTTACCAATTTATCCTTCCACTGTGACCTCCAAAACCCTCCTAATATTTAAAAATTTTGCCTATTCTCACCGACACTTCCATGACTTGCAACAAAAAAATGAACATTAATGTTGATTACTCCGAAACACTACATTTGCTTTAAACAAGTTTTATGCCCTTAAAATTTTTTTATGCAGAGGTCTTCCTTTAGATATTTAAATAGGCTTTTAAATACTCATTTCTAAAAGGCTCCCATTTCACTCCACATAAAAATCTTTTAGAATATCTATTTAAAACAAGCCTTGACTTCTATCATTCCATAGGCAAGCTCCACACACTATTAAAATATAATTGTTAAGAAGCTAACTGCCTGATCACTTTTAGTTTAATTCCAAATGTAACAAGGCAAAATTGCCTTAAGTCATCTTTTCCTTTATGTATTCAATTATAGTCTCCACTTAAAATACTTAAAATAAAAATTGGCAGTGATCCATTCACTGATGGGTAGTCTAAGTCAGAAAGCAGTAACATATCAAATTAACCACACAAAGTCAAGCTTATTCCTGTCATTGAGAATTACAACCAAAATGGGCTTGAAATTTTCCACCTTAACTGCAAGTTTCTACATTTCAATCAAACAGACTTGGACCTAATAGACTGCAGTGCAGTCCAACCATCATCAATCCCACAAACTCTTAGTTCACACGTCCCTTGCAATCACTGCAGATTTCCTTACGTCCAGCCATGGCCTTGAAAATTCCCTGAGTGTGGCTGTGTTTGTGAGGTTATAATAGTCACGCAACTTTTGTTTTATACTATTAGTCTTCCTTGTCTGCGGCTCCTAACTTAATGGCAGGAACCTAGTCGACTGCAAAAGTAGGTGAATCTTGAAGTTAGAAAAAAGCTGGAAATCATCCAGTCCAATCACCTTACTTCACAGATACAAATATTGATGCAAAAATAATAGGCCCAAGGTCAAAAGAATTAGAGAAAGAATCAGAACACAGATCCGATGACCGTTTTACTGTGGTATGTACACGATTCACAATCTTAAAAGATGCCTACATGATCCTCCATGTGATAGATGAGTACAGTTCCCCTTTAGTACTCCAAATAGATGGTTATTTCTAAATGTCCTTAAGACAAATGCAAATGAATTCTAAAAGCAAGAAATTGCTATGTTCATGGCATCTTTTTGCATGAATCCTGATCACATTAGAAATGTAGGGATTTGAATGAGCTCTTCCTGCTCTGCTAGGCTTTCTCATATGTCTCCATTCACGCACAACACAACTGACAAACTTATTCTCATATTATACCGTAGACTTTATCGCACACAAGGTCATATGAAAACATTTATCTAAGACTTTGTTACCTAAAATAAAATCAACCAGAAACACATGGCATCTGAGTGCTTAGATTTCATCTTTATATATACTTCCTTTCTTTATAAAATACAATAAATAAACATTTTTAAAAAGAAAGCTGTGAAACAGACTTTTCTTATGTCAACTCAGAACCCTACAAATAAAGATATTTGGAAAAAAATATGAGGGGCGTTTTTAGCAATCTTTGGCACAGAGGCTAGCACAATGTGCCTGATATGTATTTGTTGAATGAATAACATGGTTACATGGCATACTGTGGAAACCTGACTCCTCTGGATGACTACACTTAGCCTGGCTACCCTTTCTTGAAAGCAAAGGAAGATGCACTATCTGCAAATCACACATTATTTTTATAAGCTTTAAGTAGTTTCAAAGTATTTCCAATTAGCAAGAAACTCTAAAACAAATGTAGCAATTCAAAAGTATCATGTAGCAATAGAAGTGGTTACAGTAAAATACACACAATGACAAGGTTTTCTGAAGTAAATTGGGGCCCTCCCTGGTGGCACAGCTGTTAAGAATCTTCCTTCCAATGCACAAGACACAGGTTCAAGCCCTGGTCCCTGAAGATCCCACATGCAAGATCCCACACGCTGTGGAGCAGCTAAGCCTGTGTGGCACAACTACTGAGCCCACAAACCACAACTACTGAAGCCCAAGCGCCTAGAGGCCAGGCTAGCTTCTCTGCAACAAGAGAAGCCACCACAATAAGAAGCCCACACACTGCAATGAAGAGTAGCCCCCTCTCTGCACAACTACAGAAAGCCTGTGCACAGCAACAAAGACCCAATGTAGCCAAAAAATTTTAAAAAAATAAACTAAAAAAAAAAAAAAGTCAACTGGAGTTCTGACTAATCCCCAGAGAGCACACCCTTTCAGTAGCATATTATCACCACTACCTGACTAGATTAAACCCTCAGACACACTCTCCTGATCAAAACACCAGAACTTCAAAGGAGATAAAAACACCCATACCTAGATAACTAACAACATTACTTAAAAAACAAAACAAAAAAACCCCAAACAAACAAAAAACCCCACAACTAACAGCAACATAATGAAAACGCTTAACAAATTTAGAACACAACTCTGAACCGTACACTTATTACACAGGAAAAATAACATTTTATTTACTTTAATAAAACTTGGGGGGGGGGGGGTTGATGCAGTAGTGTCTGCTGTTGCAAAAGCCTGCATTCCTAATTGCTAAAGAAGTTGTCAGAAAGTTAAAATGAATTTCAGTGGATCAGGCATATTAGGCTGATAGAAATAATCCTGTCCAAACCTTCTTAAAAACAGTCACTCCTTGCAAACACAATCAATCGATCCTGATACAGTTTCACCTCTTCCCCAGCTCAGCCTGGGAAAGAAAACACAACTATGATGCTTTTGAGCCATTTCAACCAACTTCGTTACACTGAGACTGTCCTTTCAAAACCCAACATGGTTTTCTGTCATTTCTATTATGCTGACAAGGGCCCACAGACATCCATCGAAATCAAAAGTACGGAAGGCAAGCTTACACTTCTCAGACGCTAACTGACTGCAGTGAGTAAGGTCATGGTCAAAATTCACAGGCCCATTTAAACTTTCATGCCTCAGCCAAGCGCTCCTATCAGGTTTCCTGATCCTAAGGAGACTAAAACGGCAAGAGTTTCTCGCTGGAGGATCAGCTGGAGGCTATTTCGGACCCTCAGACCGCAGTCCGCATAGCCCGCAGCGGCGCATCTTCAGCACCTCTGGCTTGTGTGTTACGCTAACCTTCCCAAGCCTTCTCCTCCAGCCTTTGAAACAAATCCCCCAAACGGGTGCAGTCAACTCAAGACCGCCTTCCACCGCGCCCGCCGAGACCCCCTCCTGCTGTCATCCCCAGGCCGCCCTTCCGCAGTCGGCGACTTCGGCCTGGCTCCCCAAGGTGGGGGAGGAGGTGTGGGGAGCAAGACTCCCCGCCAAGCAGCCCTTCAGCAGGCACAGCGGCAGGGCGATGCGGGAGAGAAGCAGAGGAAGATGCTAAACACCAGAGCCATATTTACATTGGCTTTATCTTTGCCAAAAAATTCCTGGTGTCCACGAATATCGCCTTTAAAGGGGGAAAAAAAAAAAACGACCTAAGCACTAAGCCGCTGCCCAAAGCTCCCCGATCTCCAGATTTCTCAACCCTGGCCCCGTAAGGGGAGGCTCCAGAGGCTCCTAGCCTCGGACAGGTACACCTGCCGGACGGCGGAGGACCGGGCCTCCCCCGCCGCCCCCGCAGAGAAAGCGACCGCCAGGACTCTGGCCCCAACAGCCCCCGCCGGGGGTGACAGCCCAGGCGGAGTCGTGCCCCGCACAAACTTCCCAGTTCCCGGGATGCGGGGACAGATCTGCCAGCGAAGCGGACGGACGGACTGGGGGCGACACTGATGATACCCGCCGCAAAGGCTCAAACGCAAATGGGACCCCCTCGTCCAGCATCCGGCCCGAGGTCCCAAGGGGGTCCAAGTGGCGCCCGGGCGGCCCCGAGGGGCGGGCGCGCGACGCGGGGCTGGGGGCACCAAGGCGCCGCGGCGAACGGGCAGCCCCGGAGGGCAAGCAGCCGGAGGGCCGGGGCCGCGCTCGGGCTCCCCGCCCCGCAGCAGCTGCAGGGTGAGGAGGAGGGGAGCGAGGAGGAAGAAGAGGAGGAGGAGGAAAGGGACTGCGCGCCGCAGCCCGAGCCCTTACCGAGTGGTTTACCCCCCACATCAGGACGCTGAGCAGCGGATCGCTGGCCCGAAAGAGCTTCACTTTCTGCGCTACGAAGTGCTTCTTCTTGGTCTTGGTCTTGCTCGCCAGGACGGAGGACCCCAGGTTGCCGGGGGTCGCCATGGCCGCCGCCTCTGTCCCCTCCACCGCCGCGCTCCCGAGGCCGGGGACCCGCCCTCTCTACACGCCGGCCCGGGGAGGCAGCTGCATCCCCCCCCGGCGGCGGCCCCGGCGCGCCGTGCCCCGCTGCGCCCGCCGGCACGCTCGTCCCGCTCCGCCCGCGGTGCCCGCTTGGCCCGGCTGGCGAGGGAGGCTGCGCTCGGCTCGCGCTCCGGCCCGGCTCCGCGCCTGCCGCGGCTCCGCGCTCAGCCCGCGGCTCCACCGGGCGCGCGGCGAGCGGCTTCCGCGTTGGGCGCCGGCGTCATGACGCAGGGGGCGGGCGGGCAGCAGCTGCGGCGCCGCCGGGCGGGGCGCCGAGCGCGGGGCGCGGCCGCGGGACCGTTCAGCGGCGCCCTCGGGCTCCGGCTCCCGCTCCGGCTCCACGGTGGCCGGGCCGCCCCCGGGGCGCAGGCGAGCTCCGGGCGGCAGCTCCTCCGAGGCAGGGGAGGCCGCGGGGTGGGCGTGCGGCGCGGGGAGCCTGAGGACCCCCGCAAAGCGTCCCTTCTGCTGCTCAGGAGAAAAGAAGGAAGGATGGGGAGAGTGGGGAGATAGGAGGAGGGGAGCCCCCCCACGCGATGGTCAGGCGAAGGAAGGAGGCTGGGGCACCGCTGCTTACCGGTGCCAAGAATCCGGAGAGCTAGTGAGGCTTGAAACGCTGCGTGGAGACCAGGGCTTCCCTAGCACCGAGGGGAAGGACCTGGGCACGTCGTTGGCCACCTCCCAAAGTAGCCCTGCAGTGAACTTATTAATCCTTTTGTGCCTTTAACCATCGGGCCTTTTGGACCCTGAACATGGGCCATGCCACACGCATGCAGAAAGGAGACACTCACCTAAGCCTCTGGGCTGTCATTCTCACAACCACTAACGCCCTTCCCAGACAGGACCCTGATTCCTCATCTAGAGCCCCTGATTTGGCCCAGAGAATCATGCCCCCAACTGGATTTTCTACATCAGATCCTCCGCGATGCTTCCTATATCCCTTCCTTTTATCCATTCCACTCACCTTCCGCGGACATCTTTTCACTGTCTTCAACCAAGTACACCCTTCTTAATGCTGGAAAGTCCTGACCCACCTCAGGAAGCTGCCATTCCAAGTATGTCTGAAAAACCTGCTGTCCCTATACCTTCCCCAGTAATCATCACCCCGTTCTAGGTACTTACCTACTCAGCGCACTGGGCAAGTCATTATATGTCTATTATCATCACTCCCCTCAAGTAAAGTGGCTTTCTACTGTGAGCTTGGTAACCTGCTTGGTTCCGTCAGGGCAAGAAAGGATGACAGACCCTGATCCCTTAAGGAGCTTGATGAGTCTCATGGGATGGGAAGTGACAGATCACGTGGTCACCTTCATTTGCTCCTCTTTTCTTTGGCTGTTCTTTAAACATAAGGGTTGCCGCCAAAGTCCTCTCATTCTCTCTCTTGCTTCATACTGTTGTCCAAAATGTTATCTGTGCCCCTAGCCTCAACTATCTCCACTCTTAGTGGTTAAAAATTAATTAATTAATTTTAAGAAACTAAATTTGCAGTGAGAAGAGGTGGGGTTGCCCAGTTCTCCCACTTCTTTGAGCAAATCAGTTAACCTCTCTGAGCCTCAGGTTCGTTGTGATAATAAAAGAATCAGACACAAATGTAGCTTTAGGGACTACTCTGGGCCTGGTAATCATCATCCTGCCCCACCTACTTTATAGGATGGTTGTTAGAATCAAAATCAACAGTAGACGATGGCTCTGAAAAGCACTCTGTAAATCACAGAACACTGTATACACACGAGATAAAATGGAGAGTACTTGCCGATAACCGGTGAACTCTCCACCGACCTCAGAGAAGTGCCTGGTTGAACATCTCTGCATCAATCGCCCACGGACACCTAAAAAAATGGTCTAAAGCCAAGTTCAACATTGTCCTCCATCTCACACACTGGTTCATTTTTCTTTTATATTGAGAATGGCATTCATGTCACTGAGTTACTCCAACTTGAAGTTTGTTTCACAAATTTTCATTGACTCCAGGCTTGAAACCTTAGAATCATCATGGATTATTGCTTCTTGTCAGCACTCCACAGAAATCCCTTTACCAGGTCCTGTCCATGAAAACAGTTGTGCTCCAATATTATCTCTTCCCTAGTGCTCTCACGGTCCTCCTAGTTGAAATTAATCCATTCACCTCAGCACTTTGTTCTATGACGGCTCTGTTGGATTCAACTGTCTATTAATAATGCAAGACAATGGGCTCACTATGAAGGCTTAAAAGCTGAATTTAGAGATGATAAAGTGTTGAATGAACCTAAGGAAGGGAAGATGGATACCTGTGGGCACTGTCAGGTGAGGTTTCATGTAGGAGGGCACAAGGTCTGCATGGGTGCACGGTGTCATCCCTGTTCCGGGCAGGCAGAGGCATAGGCATGAAGGTGAAAATCCATGGGGTTATTTTCAGGTAGTAATGAGGAGACTCATAGCTTTTAAAGGACAGAAATTTTTTCCCAACTTTATTAAGATAAAATTGATAGAGATAAGATATAATTATTCTGTCATATAACATGGAGTAATTTTAAGGTGAACAACTTGATGATTTGATACACATATATACTGTGAAATGATTAGCACAAGTTTAGTTAACACGTACATCACACATAATTACCATTTGTGTGTGTGGGTGTGTGAGCGTGCAAGTGAGAACATTTAAGATTTACTCTCTTAGCAGCTTTCAAGTTTGTAATATAATAATGTTAAGGGACAGAATTTGGGGTGATTTAACTTGCTTTGAATGGCATTTAAGATAATGCCATTTAGGAATAGGTCAAGAGATGATTGTGGCCAGTGACCTCTCACACTACCTTTGTACTCTGCAGAGGATGTGTGTGGTGTAGGAGTTCTAGAGTCACAGCAATGACCTCAGAAAATACATAACCCAGTTCTCAAATTATCTACATTAGACAACAGAGACCTAGAGAAGTTTAAGTGATTTCCTGACTTGGGAGACAAACGTACCCCAACCATCAGCATTCACCAATGGTCTTTAAAAAGGTGGGGGGGGCGGGTAGGACTTCCCTGGTGGTCCAGTGGTTAAGACTCTGTGCTTCCACTGCAGGGCACAGGGGTTCAATCCCTGGTTGGGGAACTAAGATCCCGAATGCCCCTTGGGGTGGCCAAAAAACCCCAAAAAACAAACAAACCAAGAAAACAGCAGTCTTGAGGAGGGATGTGGCTAGAGAAGAGAAAGGAAGTTCAATTTCAAGATGGTCAGTGGTCATGTCAGTAAAGGAGAAGGCCATTCCCACCCCCTTGCATTTGCCTGTTGGGCTGTTCATTTGGCCTGCCAAAGCCATCACAGCTGCCAGAAATGCTCCAGCAGCCAAGTTCACCAATAAGAAGGAAGGAAATGTTGGGAAGATTGAAAGGCTCTGCTTGTTGTTACTTTGAAAAAAAAAAAAACTTTCTTTTACTGTAACCAAGTTTATTTACTATCCTAGAAGAGTATGGTGAAAGTGTTATGTTGACTAAGGTATGCAATACCAGAAATGGAGGTTGAAATATGGTGGATGCTCTGATTTTTTATTTTATTACTCTTTTCATCCAAAAAAAACAAAAACAAAAACAAACAACTTCCTCAGTTGAATAATTCCAATTAGATTTTTTCCTTGAGAAAAGGAATTCAGTAGCATCCTTCGTGATATGTGCAAGCTGTTATGCTTTCCACTGCTCTATGAAGAGATCAGAGCAAATGTGGGACAATGCCATTCGATCTTCTGTAGTGTCATCCAGAGCCTTGCCATTCAAAATAATATTATTGTAGAAGATCATTATTAAAATGCATATACAGTTGAACCCAGCCAAAATGCCAGCCAAATAAATGGGATCCAAGAATTCAATTGTGACATACGAGTTACTTCGCAGGGGGTGGGGGGGTGTTGACACCATGCAGTACAGCTTGCCATCTGGGAGTTCTGAGGGCCTATCCGTGCCATCCAAACCCCTCCTGGGCTGGCTGTGGTACGGCACCAGCTGGCAGGGCTTGTCCACCCATTTGAAATGTTGATGGTGATTCTTCTGGCTTCTGCAGCTGGTTGGCACTTCCTGGACAGTGGCAGCAATTCCAGGAATCTTCCTCTTGGTTGGCAGCTCTTCTGTTGGCCTGACTTGGGCAGACTGGATGGGAAGAAAACAGAATATAAAGAAGCCAACACGAGGGAGACCACTTCCCAGCCTGCCTCACCTTCCCCTTCACTCCCCAAGCAGAGGATGAGAACTTTTGTCGCCCCCTTGGAGGACAGGAAGCTGAGCGGAGGACAGGAGTCCGTCTCCAATGGCATCATATCTTTATTATGTATACTTTTATAACAGAAATAGAAATTTCCAACATTGACAGAGTAATGAAATGAATTACAGTAGATCCATATGGCAGACTGCAACGCAACCAGTAAAAATGGTAATTTCACAGGAAATGTAATGCCCATAAAATAATCATTATATTAAAATAAGTGAAAAAATAGGATGCAAAATTGTATATAAGTATGGTTTTAAGATTATAAAATGTGTTTGTATATGTATACATGTAAAATACTAAAAGAAAATACATCATACTGTTTGTGTGTGTGTGTGTATACACATATACAGGGTGCAGTTTGGATAATTTTTAAAATATATTTCCACATTTTCCAAATTTCCTAAAATTCATGTTTTTATAGTAATTTTAAAAGATGCAACCATCTTCCCTTATTAAATAAATAACACAGTAATGGCATTTAACAAAGTAGCCCAATTTCTACAAAAGAACAACTTTTTAAGTTACTCCTTGCTATTTATTGTAGTTATTGCTATAATAAGTCTTAGTGGAACAGGCCATTTTTCCCCATGAGGGGGAAGGTAAGCTCCCCTGAGTTCACAAAGAGCCCTTAAGAGAAAGAAAGGCTACAGATATGAGGAAAATAGAATAGTGTTGTTTTTATCTATTAGACATCATATTCCCAATGCACAGAGCCGGTGAACTTTTATTTTTTAGTTTTAAGAAGAAGTTTGAATCAAGAAAAAATACTGACTCCAAAACTGCAAAATTAATATTCTAATAAACATTTTATTATATGTGTACAACACATAATACTACCAAGTTTATTAGATTTTATATAAAAATGTCATGACAGAAGCTATTTGTGAGTCAGGTTTTATGTTACAAGTATACATAATGGTTGATTAAGAAGATAATAAACAGCCGACCAAAAATTAAATGCCAGTCATAGCCAAAAATTCTAAGAGCAAAATTATAAACATTGTTTCTAATACATTTTACTGCAAGAGTATTGTATTAAATGTGGGATATGAATTCATCTTAGTATGTTTGATGCAATGAGAGGGTGGAGCCTCCACAAATAAGAATGCCTGGGAAGAAGGGAGGTTCCGTTCCTTGTTGATCAACAATGTCCACACAAATTGGTGTGACCTGCAGAAGTCAAGCCTGAATGAAAAGACCAGAAGGATCAGAAGACTTTAGCCTGAGCTTCTTGGTCCTGGCTATGGGAAAAGTCCGCAGTGTCCAGATGCAGAAAGCACGGGGACCCCAGCTGGGAGGAGGCTGGCAAGGACCCTATGAGGAGGACAGGAAACCCTGCAGGCTGCCTGTGAATTTGGCCCAATCCCCTTATGGCTGTGGCATGAGTTAAGTCTGACTATTGTTAAGGCGGTTGGTATTCTCCTCATTTATTTTTTCATTGACACATAAGAAAAAATGCATTCACACAACTACTGTTTATTGATTGCACCTACTAGGTGCCAGGTACCATTGTAGGTACTGCCTGTGACTTTTTCCTTATAGAGTCTACTGTCCAAGAGGATAGAGTGGAAACAAGTGAACAGATAATCCTATTACAGATTGTGATGAGGGTTCTGAAGGTAATAAACCCAGCAACTTGACAGAAAATAGGCAGTGTCACGGGAATCCTCTTCAAGGAAAAGCTACATAAGCCTGAAAGACGAGGAACAGACAGCTATGTGAAGAGTAGGGAGAAGAGCAGCTTGGACAGAGGGGCCATGAAGCATGAGAACTCTCATTCTGGAACCCAAAGGAGGCCCAGGTTGGCAAGGCAGGACTCAGCACTGAGACCCTGGCAAGGATTTGAATTTTATTCTCAGTGCAACAGGAGCCCTTGGGAAGCTGAGGATTTGTTTATAAAAAGATCTCAGTGGCCCCCACATAAATGTCAAAGTGCAGAGACAAGTAAGGTAAATATTACAGGAATCCAGGTAAGAGGTGATGGCGGCTTGGACTAACATCTCGACAATAAAGACAAGGGAAAAGTGGGCAAATTCACCTAGGAGGGCCAGTCGTCTTTTATTGTAGATGGGTATGGAGAAAGTGCCGACTTGGCCTCACTGCTTAAAGGGGCACGTAGTGGAAGATCTCAGTCACTGCCTCATTTGCCCTTTTTAGCATTCCTGCAACCAAGGGCCACCCTGGTTTAAGTGCCTGCTGCTCTTCACAAAAAGGCACCTAAAGAGAAATCTCCCCTAAAGCCTGCTTTCATGGGAGAATTTTTAATTCTCACATCTAGTATCTGCTATGCTGATGCTACACCAAAGAAAACCTAGAGAAAGTGTTGATGTGTATATTTGAAACACAACCGAAGAAATGCAACCTGAGATCAGCATAAGGAAAATGATCACAGACGTCTGCGTGCTGCTGCATCCAACAGTCGGAAATGGGATGGTTCCCATGGTCATTGCTACACCTGAGAACCAAATGGAAGATAGAAAACAATAGCCTTGAGAGTTCACAAAGGAGAAAAGCCTCCCTATCCTAGTAGCACCCAGGGTCTGAGCTGTTTAACCTCAGGCAGGTCTAGTCCTTCAACCCTGGGGAGGGGAAGAACTGAAGTGGGCAAGAGGAACAGGGGCTTCCTGAGAGATTCCCAGTCTTACCAAGGCTGTTTCCACTTCCTCCTCGCTGCTCTCTCAGTTCCTGAACTTGGCTGTTCCTGTTTCCTGCATAAGCAGAAGCAGCCCCAGAGCACTGAGTCGGGAGGTACACAGTAAGGGCATCCTTTAGACACATCAATGTTCTCACACCCCTATTCTCAAACCTGAGGAGCCTCCATTTTCACACCCCAATTGTACCCCTGAAAGTTATATAGAGGTCTGAAAATCCATCGAACCTTCCCTGTCACCTGTACGAAGATTTCAGAATTCTATGCCTGAGTTTTCTCACTGTTTGGGGTTTGGGTGCCTAGCCCGTACAATGCTGGTTAATTTCAGTTATCATAATCTCATGTCCATTCTGTCATCCGAGACATGCCTTATTCATGTCTCCTAAACTTGAAAGAGGTGGGGTTGGACTTCCTGGGTTGCTTAGACTCAGAAGAGTACCTTTTAATTGCCCTAAATATTTTTGTGCCTGCTAACATTTAAACGTTGTACTAAAAGAAGGCTATAGATGAAATCATTATTACATGAAATTCTAGCCCTGAATTTTAAAGATCAGAGATTGCTGATCATTCACAATATTCATGTCCTTTATTCATGATTTCATCTTAAATATGACATGGCTCTTCCTTAGATAGCTGGCAGAAAACTAACTTTCAATGAAGAATCCTGCTTTCCCTTTATTAATTTAGGCTTTTTCTGTTTTAGCTTTCATATTCAAATTTTAAGTAGGTCATAATAGTAGCATTTTAAAACTTGATAAAATAGAACTTAGGGACTAATCTGAAGTCAGAAATAGGATTCTAATTTTTTTTCCTTATTCACCCATCACATATGTGTCAAGGTCCTAGAAGATCCTGGGCAAAAAAAATGACTAAGATGTATCCTTGCCTGAGGAGCCCATAGTTTAGTGGAGAAGATAAACCCATGAGCCAATAATTTCCAATGCTATATATATACTATAGCAAGACTAAAGGGGTACATGGAGGGAGACCACTGGATCAGCCTATGCAGGTAGAGGAAGGAGGGGAAACCGGGTGGTCAGAGCCAGAGAGGGTGGTCCTGAAATGGTGGTGCTTGAGTAAAAGAGAAAAAAAAAGCATCATAATCATTGCATCTTTTTATTTCACTGTTGTATTTACACAAAAAGTAGTTAAACGCATTCCTGTAAAATGTTCAAGCTGTACAGAAGGTCATGAAGTAAAAAGAGAAAGTTCCCCTCCCACTGCTCCACCCCATCCCCCTCTCCTTTCTCCTCCTCCCTCACTCTCCTATTCCCTCCCCCCTCCTCCCCCGCCAACTTCCCTCTGCTCCCATTTGTATACAGTAATGAGCCCTTATGCTGGGGAATGTGTTCCAAAATCCCCAGTGGATGCCTGAAACTGCAGAGAGTACTGAGCCCAGTATATGCTATGCTTTTTCCTACACATAAATATCTATGATAAAGTTTAACTTATAAATTAGGCACAGTAAGGGATTAACAACAATAACTAATAATAAAATAGAAATATCAGTTGTGAAATAAACGAGTCAGATATGAAATATACAGCATAGGGAATATAGTCAGTAACTATGTAATATCTTTGGACAGTGACAGATTGAATCTAAACTTACTGTGGTGATCATTTTGAAATGTATAGAAATATCAAATCACTATGTTGTGTACCAGGAACTAACATAATTTTGGAAGTCAATTATACCTTGAAAACAAACAGATAAACAGGAAAAAGAGATCAGATCTGTGGTTGCCAGAGGTGGGGGGTGGAGGAGTAGGAGGTGGGGGGAGGGAGAATTGGATGAAAGTGGTCAAAAGGTACAAATTTCCAGTTATAAGATGAATGAGTACTGGAGATGTAGTATACAACATGATAAATATAATTAACACTGCTGTATGTTATACATGAACATTGAGAGTAAGTCCTAAGAGTTCTCATCACAAGGAAAATATGTTTTTTCTATTTCTTTAACTTTGCATTTATATGAGATGATGGATGTTCACTAAACTTACTGTGGCAATAGTTTCATAATGTGTGTAAGTCAAATCCTTATGCTGTACACAAACTTATACAATGCTGTATGTCAAATATATCTCAACAAAACTGGGTGGGGGAAGCATTTTAGGAGAGAAAATATTTGCAAATGGCACATCTGATAGAAGACTGTTATCCAAAATATGTAAAAAACTCTCAAAATTCAACAATAAGAAAATAGACACCCAACTTAAAAATGGGCCAAAGACCTTAACAGACAGCTTACCAAAGAAGATATATAGATGGCAATTAAGCATATAAAAAGATGCTTCATAGCATACGTCAGGGAAGTGCACATTAAAACAACAAGATACCACTGCACACCCATTAGAATGGCCAAAATTTGGAACACTGACAGACCCAAATGCTGGTGAGGATGTGGAGCAACAGGAACTCAAAATAAATAAATGGGTAAATAAATAAAAATAAATAGAAGAATTATAACCATATGTGTAATAAAAGTTATGACAGTGGTCGCTCTCTCTCAAAAAATATATCAATATTATTGTACAAATTTAATGCCTTTTCCACCTTAACTAAGCACTTATCACCCACTGTGTCCTTAACTTTTGCAGTTTGAAGTGTGACAGCAAAACTAGCATGAGTTTCTTTTCTCTTCACAATTTCACAGATCGGTTTGTTCTTACAGTAGATTGTAGCAACCTCAGCATGTGATTTTTTTGTTTCCTTATTGAGTCGAGAATGATCACCTTCTCACCTACAGGAAGCACTTTGCAGTTTCTCTTTGGCATAATCCGAATTGCTGGCATCCCCATCTTGCTCTTTGGGCCACGATTATGTGAAACAGGGGTCACTTGAACACAAACACTGCCATATGCAACAGTCAATCTGATGGCCAGGATGGCTACCAAGTGATTAGCTGGCCTGATATGCTGGATAAAGGGATGATTCATGTCCTGGGCTGGACAGAGAGGGATGGCGTAAGATTTCATCATGATACTCAGAGCAGCGCACAATTTAAAATATATGAATTGTTTATTTCTGGAATTTTCCATTTAATATTTTTGGACCCAGGTTGACCAACCTGGTTTTTGGGTAACTAAAACAGCAGAAAGCAAAACTGAGGATAAGGGTAGGGGAGACTACTGTTAAGGGGAATATACGAGGGTGAGTTAGAAACTATCCGCACTCCAGTTATAGTAAAACTTCTATAAATTCTGTAGCCAGAGTGCAGATACGTTCTGACTACCCTCGTACCTTACATATTGTTTTATGACTTGCTTCCTTTCTACTTAACACTATGCCTTGAAGATCTTTCCATATTTTAGTAACAGGGATTGATCTCATGATCGCAAATCTCATGTATACAAAACTGTCATTTTTCTTAATTCACTGTGTACTTCGTTCAGCTTTTAGCTCAGTTCTTAGCTGAAGAGCAGAGAATTTGGTCAAGCCCCTTCCAGATAAACACAGAGTAAAATACCTGTCTTCATAGAGCGTTCAGGGTAGAAAAAAATAGAATATGTTATATAGGGAAAATAACTAAGGAGAAGCAAAGCAGGAGAGAAAGAAAGGTAGTGTTGGAGAGTGCTTACAATTTTAGATAGCATGGCTGGGGAAAACCTCCCCAAGGAGGAGACATTTGAATCATGACCTTGAAAGAGGAAGGGAGCCTGCCAGGCAGGTACTTGCAGGAAGAGTATTTCAGGCAGAACACCTACAAGTTCAAAGGCTCCAGTGCAGAAAGTTTAAAAGGAATTACTGAGGATGAAAAACTATGGGTTTATGATACAAAATATTATCCTACTACATTGAGTATCTAAAGAAGAAATCACTTTTTAACTACTTTACGATTCCATGGTACAGAAAGTCTTGGCAAACTACTCCCTGAGGGCCAGATCCGGCCACCACTTGGTTTTGTGAATAAAGTTTCATGGGAACACTGCCACTCTCATCATTTATATCTTGCTTGTGGCTGCTTCTCGCCACAGCAGCAGAGTTGAACACAGACCATATGAGCTGCAAAGCCTAAAATAAAATGATTACTATCTGGCTCTTTACTGAAAAAACGTTTGCTGACTCCTGGTATGCAGGTACTGTCACTTATTTAATGTGTCTCCTAATGTTGTTCATGTATACACAACAAATTATGTTAATATTCTTCTGGTTGTAAGATTTACAAACATTTTAAACCAGTTTTAGCAACATTATGGAAGTCGCTGACTTATTGAAGTAGAAGATTCAGGCATAGCTGGATGTTGAGACTGAATGATTGCTTCAAAGATCAATGCTTCCATCTCTTGATCAGCCTCTGTGTATGTGTGTGTGTGTGTGTGTGTATGTGTGTGTGCATGTGCGCTTGCCCGTGCGTGCACATGTGTGTCGGCTTCATTTCACCAACAGGCTTTCTTCATGTGCCGGAGAAGATGACCCCTGACAGCCCCTGGCTTAACTTTCTGTACCAGTGTCCATCCATCAGTTCCAGACCAGGTCTCAGATTGGCCATGTTGGAATCTGGGCACCCCTCTGGATCTACCCCTGGTCCAGGTAAATGAGATCCTATAGCTGATCAGGCCTCAGGTCTGTGCTTGCCCTTGTGCAAGAGGATAGATACAGATATATAGATATATAGAAAGAGGTTTATTATGTGAGTTGGCCTGTGCAATTACGGAGGCTAAGAAGTCCCATGACTGGCCCAGGAAAGCTGGTGGTGTAGCTCTCGTCTACACCCAAAGGCCTAAGAACAAGGGGGCCAATGGGGTACATCCCAGTGTGAGTCCAAAGGCCCAAGAACCAGGAGCACTCATTTCTGAGGGCAGGAGCAGATGGTTGCCCTAGTGCAAGCAGAGAGCAAATTCACCCTCCCTCCTCCTGTGCTCTGCACCGTCCCTCGGCAGATTGGATGATGCCCACCCATGTTGATAAGAGGGCTCTTTGCTCAGTCTGCTGATTCAAATGCTGATCTCTCCCAGAAACACGCTCACAGACACTCCCAGAAATAATGTGTCACCAGCTCTCTGGGCATCCCCTAGCCCAGTCAAGCGGACCGCTAAAGTCAACCATCACAGGCCTATTGTGATTGACAGCTCCACCTGCACTAAGTGAGATGCAAAGAGGTGGTTCCCCAAAGGAAGGAAAGCTGAGCAGATTATAAAACAGCACATGTACTCTTGTTTGTAGTTTTTCACTATTAAAAATGTTTCAATGAAACTTTTATATATGTCTTTTTATACAGATGTACTAGAATTTCTCTGAGATAGGTACCTACAGGTGGATTTGATAGGTTTATGGTACATTGCTTTACAAAGATATATTACCAATTTACTTTCTGATAGTGTATAAAATGTTTTCTCCAAAACCCTCACTGACCCTGTTACTATCAGTTTTTGAAAATGTTGCCAATCTGATGAGCAACAAAGAATCTTTGATTTAAAAATTATTTTTTTCATTTCTCGAATTAGAACTGGGGCAAGACATCTTTCCATGTTTACTGACTGTTGCAGGTCAAGTCCTGAGAAGCCAATGCTGAGATGGAGATCAGGACGCAGGAAGTTATTAGGGAGTGCTCTTTTGATTACCATCCATCGGGGAAGGGAGGGAAGCAGGATTAGGCAGAGGGGAAAGTTGGGCTGCACAACTAAGGCCTCAGCTGACCTCTTGGTGACCTCTGAAGCCAGGATGGGCCTTTGGAGTTGTCCTGAGTAGTGCATGGGTGCCAGGCCCTTACACCCCTGTGCGCCCCAGTCCTTGGATGAAGGCTGCCCTGGGAAGGCACATGCCCTTGGATGAAGCTACTCTTTTCCACTGAGGGTCATTCCCAGAGAGGCTGACAGCTGAGGGCAGCCAGCCAGGAACCCTCTCAGCAGCTGGGGGAATAAATCCTTCAGGACTAGAGCACAGCACAGCATGCATTAAGCTGACTATATTTATTAATTTCTGAATTGCCTGTGCATGGTCTTTCTGTTTTGTTTTGTTTTGCTTTATATTGATTTATAGTGGTGCTTTATTCTGGATGTTAATCCTTTATACATTACATGTGGTGCAAATATTTTATCTCAGTCTGCTGCTGGTTTTCAACATTGTTAAGGGGTCATTTATTTTGAAGACCTATTACATTTTTAGATATTCAAATGTATCCATTCCTCTTCTCCAAGATTATAAAAATATTTGTATTTTCTTTGAATAGTTCTATGCTTTTTAAAGAAATGTCTATAGTTCTTTAATTCCTCTGGAGTTTATTTTGTGTTCATGGTAAGAAGTGATGTCCAACACCATATATTTAATAGACTACTCTTGGGCTTCCCTGGTAGCACAGTGGTTAAGAATCTGCCTGCCAATGCAGGGGACACAGGTTCGATCCCTAATGTGGGAAGATCTCACATGCTGTGGAGCAACTAAGCCCATGTGCCACAACGACTGAGCCTGTGCTCTAGAGGCCGTGACCCACACCTAATGAGCCCACATGCCGGTGTGCGAGCCTAGAGCCAGTGCTTTGCAGCAGGAGAAGCCACTGCAATGAGAAGCCTGCGTATCACAACGAAGGATAGCCCCCACTCGCTGCAACGACCACATGCAGTAACGGAGACCCAACACAGCCAAAAAATAAAATAACTAAATTTACAAAAAAATAATAATAGACTACTCTCTGTAGACTGATGTACATGGGCATATACACTAGGATTAAAAATTTCACTTAAATGGGAATATTTGTTTGACTCTGCAATTCCAGTAATCTGTTATCTATTTTTCTTTTAATACTATATTTTAAAATCACTGTCTTTTTATATTTTGGCATCTGCTTGGTCAAATCTTCCATCATGACTCAATTTTTTCAAAAATTTTTGGCTGTACTTAAGCGTTTTCTCTTTCTTATGAACTTGAGAATAGCGTTGCCTTATTGATTTCATTAAATGTATAGACTAAACTGAAACATTACAAATTTACAACATTGAGACTTCTTACCAAAAACACCTCTCTCTAAGATTTTTTAAACACTACCTTTAGTAAAGTTTTATAATTTCCTTCATTTAGGACTAACACATTTCTTGTTAGATTTTTTAAAAAATTATTTATTTATTTAGGCATAGCCTAAATTAATTAATTACAGCTAAAATTACAGCTTTAATTTTAGTTTTTAAATTTCTTAACTACTTTCTGTGGATTACTTTACTCTTTTTCCAGATTCTTGAATTGAAATGATTAGATGTTTTGTTTATAAATTTATAATCTTTCTTCTTTTCTAATATATGCCTTTACATCCATAAATTTTTTTGGAAATTCCCCAGTTGTCCAGTGGTTAGGACTCCACACTTTCACTGCTGATGGCCTGGGTTCAATCCCTGATTGGGGAACTAAAATCCCACAAACCTCATGGTGTAGCCAAAAAAAAAAAAAAAAGTACATAAATATTTTTCTAATTACCACTCAGCCTGCAACTCCCAGGTTTAATGTATCCTCATTTTTGCTCTTTTCTAAATAGTTTGTAATTTTATTTTGAATGTCCCTTTGAACCTAATATTATTTGGAAATGAAATAACAAAATACAACAAAAATGTTTTTAGTAAATAGCTCAGCAGAAATAAAAAAGAAATCTTAAAAAGCCAGAAATAAAGAATGAAATGGTCTAAGTAGGTGAGAAGGGTGCCAGCTTTGCCCTGTTTCCTAAGGTTGATGGGGAAAAGGCCTGAGGGGCCGTCTGCTAAGGTTTTCAGATCCTAGGACTCATGGCCTTGGTTCTGCACAGGTTTGAAAGCTAGAACTAAGTCGTGTGCATAAAACTGAGCTCAAAAAGTCAGCCCCACCCATGAAGAGGACAATAGAAAGAACTCAGCCCACTTTCCTGCTGAAGGGCCAAAAAGTTTGCCATTCATCTTGGTAAGTGCTGGGCAGGCTACATTCTGTAAACCGACTAAGTCCGTGGGAAAACTTCAGGCTTTTTGCCAGACCTTTAGTTTCCTCTTGATGCTGTAACAAATCATAGTAAATTTGACAGAACACTGTGACACGTCGGGGGCTGCTTCCCCTCAAGCCAGGAGTCCCTTCAAGAGAGCTTGGCTTGGGAATGTGGGAGGGTAACAAATCGTGGCTTAAAACAACAAAATTTATTATCTCACGGCTCTGGCGGTCAGAAATCTGAAATGGATTCCAGTGGGCTAAACTCAAGGTGTTAATAGGACTGTATGTTTGGAACTTAATATTTTGGTATTCCTTGGGACCTATGCTTAAATTATGTTCCTCTAGAGACAATGCCAGCTTGGACATTTTTTTGCCATAGAAATAGTGTAACTCTGGCTCCCCAAGCTGAGTGAGTACACCCTGTGGCTGACATGCTACAGACTGGTCAGTCCTCTCTTATTACTCTACTCAGGGTCAAGCCCGACACAGGCAAATACTCTTTTTCAAGGTATATCTTTTCTAGTTCATCCACTTACAAAATCATCTTTAGGGGGAGGTTCTGGCTTTTGTGGGGATCCTCTAGTCTGCCCTTTACTCTGCTTGGCCTTCAGATTCTGCGCCATCAGGGATCTGCAGATGCCCTCAGGTTAAATGCTGGTTTGAGTGATTTGAAAATGTTCTTTCAAGTGCTTTACAGCCTGTTTTCCCTTACTTTCTCAACAGCAGAGAAACATCTTTTAGAAATACATGTTTTCCTATTTTTATCCATCACTTAAAAAGTGTTCTGTACCTGGATGATTACACCAAATTTTACCAAATTGCTGGAAACAAAAGTCAGGAGAGGGGCTTCCTAGGTGGCGCAGTGGTTAAGAATCTGCCTGCCAATGCAGAGGTCATGGGTTTGATCCCAGCTCCAGGAAGATCCCACATGCTGTGGAGCAACTAAGCCCGTGTGCCAAAAAAAATTAAAAAAAAAGTCAGGAGACAATGGTTTAAAAGATAACGATTGGGCTTCCTAGGTGACGCAGTGGTTAAGAATCTGCCTGTTAAGAATCTGCCTGCCAGTGAAGGGGTCACAGTTTCGATCCCTGCTCCAGGAAGATCCCACATGCCGCGGAGCAACTAAGCCCGTGTGCCACAACTATTGAGCCTGTGCTTTAGAGCCTGTGAGCCACAACTATTGAGCCCATGTGCTGCAACTACTGAAGCCCACGCGCCTAGAGCCCGTGCTCCTCAACAAGAGAAGCCATGGCAATGAGGAGCCCGCACACCACAACAAAGAGTAGCCCCCACTCAACGCAATTATAGAAAGCCCGCGCAAAGCAAAAAGGACCCAACACAGCCAATAAAATTAATTAATTAATTAATTTTTAAAAAAGATAATGACTGAGAATTTTTCAATCATGATAAGTTATAAAGGCTCTAATGTAAGAAGGACACCCAGTCTAGACCAGAATGAACTGAAACATCAGCACCTAATGTTATAGTAAACTGCCTAATGTCAAAGACAAAGAAAAATATTAAAGATAGAGAAATAATTCACCTAAAAAGGATGACAGTTAAACTGATATCTATCTCTCAGTTGCAACATTAGATGTCATATGACAACAGATTACTGAGTAAAAGTAACTATCAACCCTAGAAAGCTATCCTAAACTGTTCCATATCTCTTCTATCAGATTGGCACCAGTTTTAAAAAATCTAATTATGCAAACTATTAGTCAAAATGTGAGGAAATCAGAAATCTTAGCCACTGCATTCCAGTACATGTAAATTGGAGGAATGTAAATTGGTGCAACTTCTTAGCACAATCTGACAATATCTAGGGAAGCTGATGATGTAAATTCCCTATGCCTCAGCAATCCCACTTCTCTGGGAAATGCTTTTACATATTCCTACAAAAGTGCATACAAAGGTGTACACTAAAGAATTACTACAATGGCAAAAAATTAGAAGCAACCTAAATTCTGTCAGTAGGAGGATGGATCACAGAATTGAAGACTTCACAGCAGCTAAAAAGGATGAACTTGATCTTATGTATTTAAATGGATGCATTGTCTGTCAAATATATCTTAACAAAGCTGGAAAAAAATAAAGGGATATAGCTTGGATACTTTATTTTGAATTTTAAAAATATCGCAGAAAGATAAACATTTAAATAAATTAAGAAACAGCAGACACAGAAAAAAACCTCTCTGCTCTCCCCCATCTGGCTAAAACAAGGACATACATTCCCATTTGTAAATGTCTCTCTCTCTCTCTCTCTCTCCCCCTCTCTCTCCCTCTCTCTCCCTCTCTCCCCCTCTCTCCCCCTCTCTCCAGTACCAGGAGAGGAGAACTTTCTGTTATTGGTTTATTATTTTTAAAACTTTCCCAGTTTTACTGAGATACAATTGACATATAACACTGTATTAGCTTAAGGTGTGTACAACATAATGATGTGACATGTATATATAGCGAAATGATTACGGGTTTAATTAACATCCATCATCCCACACAGATATAAATTTTTTTCTTGTATGAGAACTTTTAAGATTTACTCTTGTAGCAACTTTCAAATCTACACTACAGTATTGTTAACTGTAGTCACCATGCTGCACATAAGAAGAGAACAACTCATCATCACCTGGTCATTCTTCTTGTCTAGGGATGACTACAGACTCAATTTTTCAGCCCAGAGGATCTTCCTGACAAATCTTATGCAACCACCCTTGTCTTCCATTACTTCCCCCATATATTTACCTTCCCACAGTTTGCCACCCCTAAAAGCCTAACCCCCTTTTCCTTTGTCTTGTCACTTCTCTACAAATGTATTATTCTTTGTTAAGATGCTGCATAACCCCAAGTTCTAAGCCACTTTGAATTACTCATCACTGAGTTTCCACCATGTGTGTTAATAAACTCTGGTTTTCTCTTGTTGATCTGTTTTTGTCAGTTTAATTGCCAGGGACCCAGTCACAGAACCAAGGAGGATAGAGAAAATGTTGTTTTGTTTTGTTTTGATTTTTTCACTCCCCTATGGTGTATATATTAAAAATACATAAAACAATGCTATATATTATTTATGGAGACATACATATGTAATAAAAATATAAAAACAGGGTAGGAAATTCCCCATTGTAGTAAGGATAGTTGTTACCCTGGGAGGAACAGAGATAAACAGGATAAGAAAGGGTTGCTGTACCTGTAGCATTTTATTTCTCCAAAACATGTATGTAAGGACTGCTGTAATATAAAAGGAAATTTGACAAAACACTTTAGAAGTAAACAGATTCAAAAATAAGTTAAAATGTAGAGGATTAAATTTACATAATCCATAAACAATCGAAGAGTTAAAATTTAACAAAATCTGTACCACATATATGGGAAAATACATTTAAATAGTCTTATTCTCATTTGTACATATTATTTCCAACATAAAAAGTACAGAGTACAGCATTGTTGCTGTCAATGAGATTTTCTAAAGTCTAACTTTTAAAAAATATTTGTTGAGATCTTTTTGTATTGGTGGAAATCCCCACATTTGGAGTCAGAAGCATTGTGAGTGTAGTCGTAGCATGCGGGAAGAATAAGGGAGAACCATAGGAGGAAGACTGAGTTTTTCCTGAACAAAGCCCCATAAAAAGATAAATGGAATATACAGAGATTCTAGAAAACTCAAAGTATCAGTAAGGAAAAACCTCCGTATTCCCGTCCTAATTCTGGAACAATGGAAACTAAAGTATAGTCACTCTAAATCTCGTAATATAGCCTCCCACAACTAAGAGAACATTCTCTTTGATTACTTTGCAACCCAACTGGCTATAGCCTAGATGATCTAGAATTTTTAGTTATAATAGCAATCAGCATACCAAAACTCAAATCAGCTTTTAATCTGATAGAACAATAGTATTTGGGGTGATCTGGAACAATTACAGAATAGTAATTAGAACACAGCTGGTACGTAAGTTATTTTGATTGTTTTTGTCCATAATCTTTATTATATTAAAAATGTGACCTTTGAGAAAGTTATGGGATTTCATTGTGCTTTAGTTTCACATCTCAGATAAAAAGGATAATATCCTTTTATTTCCAATTTAGCTTTGTTTACCAATTAATGTGTCTCTGATGGTTTTTATTCTCTCTCCCTGTATGAGTTAGGTATTGCTGGGTAACAAACCACCCCACAACTTAGCAGTTTCAGTTAGTTCACAAGTCTGTGGGTCAGAATTTGAACCGAGCTCAGTTCTACTGGTCTTGGCTGGACTCACTCATGGGTCTGTGGTCAGCATCCAGGTACACCAGGAGCTCATTAGTCTTGGAGACTCAGCTGGGATGGCACATCTCTTAGCTGGCACCACATCACCTTGTCTCTTATTAACCAGTAGAATATCCCAGGCTTTTCCACATGGTAGTAGAATTCCCAGGAGCTGAAAGAGAGCAGACTCTAATGTGCAAGTGCTTCAAGTCTCCACTTGTGTCACATTTGCTGATTTTACATTGGCCAAAGCAAGTCACATGGCCAAGCCTAGAGTCAAAGAGTGGAGAAATAGACTCCATCTCCCCAATAGGGGAATCTGCAAAAACTTCACAAGGGCATGGATACAGGGAGGGAAGAATTTGTGGCTATTTTCACAATCTATCCATTCTCTAAAGATTAACATTACATTGATATGAAGTATTATTTAGCACAGTGTAGCACCAAGTTCTCACTAACATTTTCATTGTTAAATGACGTTATCAGAACCTCTGGTTGAGTGTAAATATTGAAATGTTTTCTAATGAGCTCCTTGAAATGCAAATACTATGTAATCTTTTACTGATACACCTTGTTAAAACAAATAACACAACAACCACCTCAAGAACAAGATAACAACACTGTAAAAGGTTTCTTTGTTTAAAAAGTTATCCTTCTTAGATAATATTATCTTACTATATTAAAATAACATTTGATTTATTAAATCTATTTACATATTACTATAAATACTTACACATTGGGGTGGGGAAATCAGGAGATAGAAGACTTCATGGCTATTCTTAGTTTTCCATCTATCCTTTGCAATCTTAGGCAAATCATCTAATCTCTTGAAGGCTCAGTTTCTTTATTTATAGAATAGATGCTCTGGGGAACAAGATCATTGTTTCATTTCAGCAATAAAATCACAGGTTCTTTTTTTCAGGAATAAATCTATGGCAAAACCAAAACCCAGATATGCATAAGAATAGAAATATCAAAGTCTTTAGTTAGAAACTCAAGTGTTGAAAATTATTGGAAAAATTTTTGTGTACCTACCTGGTTGTAGGTAGAAGTCACACTATTTCTCTTTCACTACGTACCCCATTTTGTTACAGCTTAATTCTATTTCAAGATATAATAAAATGAAATAATGGATCTGAAAACCTTTTGATAAAACTACTTCTGAAACGCCTTTTAAAAATATTGCTGAACAATTGTGCTTCTGATTAGCTCAACATTAGAAAACTATCTACAAAGGAAGACATAGGCTTCCTTAATACTTGGAACATTCAGTGTTTCTTGCTTAATATTTCCTCTCTTTTCATTGATCTTATAATCTGATTGTACTGTAATTCTCTGAAAAGACAGAACTTAGAGAAAAATTCTGTACATTTTTCAGTTAATAGCTCAGCAACCAAGTTTTATTTAACAAATAAGTGAATTTGTACCAGGTCTGACAGTAGTCTTCCCACTTGGTGGTAGAGATGAACATGTCTTATTTGCTTTATTAGATAGTCTTACTTTTAAAAAAAAAAAACATTGTTCTTAGAGGTATTTTGCCATAATGATATTTAACTGAAGTTAAGTGGAATATGGGAATAAGTTATACTTAAGCTATACTGGTATTTTTTACTGATATGATTGGCGTAGAACATTATCAAAATAATTTCACCTATGCACATAAATGAGAGGCCAAGTAGCACAGGGGGAAGGGGACAGGAATTTGAACAGGGCTTATCTAATCACGCAAAGTAGACATCCATCCAGAAAATGACAATATGTGGACTTCGGTGCTTGTAAATTGTCTTCTTGCAACTTACACAGTATTTAAGACTTTTAGAATATACACATCAGTGGAAATAATCCTTTGAGGGAAAAGAATTCTTAACCTTAAAGCATTTGTCTTTGGGAAACCAGTCTTTCTTGCATCTTATCTTCTTGACCTCTCAGCTGCATTCGGAGCTAGTGGCCACTTCCTTCTTCTTGAGGCTCTTTCCTACTTTAACTTCTGAGACTGGTTTTTTCTTACTTCTGCTTTCATTTCTCTGAACGTCCCTCACTGCTCCTTGCTTGTTCCTCTTGCCTCTTAAATGTTATTGTCCTTTGGCTTCCATCCTTAGCCTTCTCTTCTTTCCCTGTCCAAGCTCATCTACTCTGATGGCTGCAACTACCACCAGTGTCTACATTGTAAACTCCCCAGCCTCCTTCTCAATCTTGAGCTCTCTCTCAAGTGTTAGATTCACGGATGTTCTCTGGACACCTTATACTCAGCAAATCTACAATGGAACTCATTTTCTTTTCCTAATAACCTGCTGCTTTTCCTGTGCGCGTGTGTGTGTGAGCATATGTGTGTGTGTTGCCTCAATTAATGAGAGGACCCTAAAAGTCTTTATATGTTAAGTTCTGAAGCTACTGTCCAGCCCCCAGGGGCTTCCCATACAGTCCTTTCTTCCTTGGCCACATGTCCCAAAGAGGTGATAATTCTCACGTTATCACTTGGAGGGTCTGCTGTGGACAGAACTCAATATCCTCTGGCTATCTCCCTCAAATAAGCAAAAGGTCACTTTTTTAAAGCATTTTATTAGGAGACAGGGAATCTGTTCTAAGAATAACACAATAGGAAGTAAAAATCATTAAACAAATATTTATTGAGTACCTACTGTGTGCCAGGTGCTGGGGATACCAAGATGAACATGAATGGACCTTGGCTTTTTACTGGCCTCTAAGTCTGGGAAGAAGCCAGGCGGGTAGGGAGGGGAAGAAACAGATCTTAAGCAAAAAAAAAAAAAGACACAAATACATGTGAAATTCCAACTGTGACAAGTGCAACGAAGGAGTGGTTCCTGGAGGGAGTTGTAATAGTGTGATTTAATCTGGGTTCTCCCCACCCCACACCCAGAGGAAGAAGCTTATCCAGAGCCAATATCTAAAAGATAATGTGGTAGATGATTGCAAAATCATCCCAATTATTTTTGTTGTTTTGCAAGGTGACTTGAAACTCCTGCCATCAGGGGAATCTATGTCATGACTGTTTTTATCTGGGTTGACTCCGTGATGTACCTTAGCCAATAGAATGTGGAAGTGATGGTGAGTCAGCTCTGAACTTAGTCCTTAAGAGGGTTCACGGTTCTGCCTCTGAAAATTCTAACACGGTTATATGCATAAGCTGAGCTAGGCTGCTGGATAAGAGACGCATGGTCCAGTAGCCCCGACCCCCCAACTAACAACCAGCTAACTGCCAGACAGGAGTTGGGCCATCCAAGACCCGCCAGGTCCCAGCTGACCTGTTAAGCAAGCACAGACCCACGAGCGAGCCAGCTGAGATCAGCCCAGACTGGCCCAGAGCCGCTGAACCATCCAGCTGACCCACTGATCTTGAGCCACGATCAAGTGTTTGTGGTTTTAAGAGACTGAGTTTTTAAATATTTATTAGCTGTAACGGCTAACTGATACAGATGGGTAGGGATTAACTAGGCAAAGAGCTTTATTTTATAGACAGAGGACCTCACATGCAAATGCCACTGAGAGGAGGGAAAATGGCAGTTCCTGGGACAGAAAGAAGATGGTGGGGATGGGTCAGAAACAGCCTGGGGAAAGGATGTGCGCTGCGGTTGACTGGGGAGGCGCAGGGCTGAATAGAGCCTGGGAGACCTTGGTAAGGACTTGAGTCTTGATTCTAAGAGCAATGGGAGATCACATGAGGGTTTTAAACAGGAAGGATGCATAGCTAGATGTGGGTTTGGGAATTTGCCTGAAGCACGAAGAACAGATTCAACAGGGCCAGAACACAACAGGGAAGGTTTGCAACAGTCAGGCAAGAGACCATAACTGTGTGTGCTAGGATGGTGATGGTGACAGGGCCACAACCTTGCCCAACCCAGGCAGCTCTGCTATTCACTCTGTGGTTTATGAGAGTGGCTGTCCCTAGATTTGTGCAGTGCATCCCCTGGGAGCTGGGAGAATGGATGGACACAAGGGAGAGTTAGGAATTAAGATAAAAGGTGTTGCTGATGATAGGCTATTGCAAATAGCAGGTTTCTAGGGACTTATCAAAGGTAACTGTTAGATTTCTTTTTATTTTATTTTTTAAATTTGCAAATTATTTATTTGCATAACTGTAAAGTCTAAAGAGCATTACAGTTAATTTTTTTAAAATTTGTTTTAGGGTCTATTTTTTAAAGAGCCATTTTAGGTTTACAGCAAAATTCTTTATGTCCCCTAATCCCATACATGTGTAGCCTCCTCCATTATCAACACCCCCCTAACCAGTGTAGTACATTTTTCACAACTGGTGAGCCTACATTGACACATGATCACCCAAAAGTCCGTAGGTAACATTAGGGTTTATTCTCGGTGTTGTACATTCTGTGGGTTTGGACAAATATGTACTGACATGTATTCATCATTATAGTATCACACAGAGTATTTTCACTGCCCTATACGTCCTCTGTTCTCTACCTGTTCTTCCTCTCTCCCATCCCAATCCCTGGCAACCAGCAATCTTTTTACTGTTTCCATAGTTTTGCCATTTCCAGAATGTGATATAGAAGGAATCAAATAGTATGTGGCTTTTCCAGATTAGACTGCTAGGCTTCTTTCTTGGTGAATGAAATGAATCATTGAGAGAGAGAGAGAGAACAATGAAAGAAGGTCAGATTTGGAGAGAATGATCCTAAGTTTGGATTTAGACACATCGATTTTGAGATTCCTGAGAAGATATTCAAGTAGGCAGTCAGGTGGATGGGGCTGGAGCTCAGTGAGAGGTCTGGCTGGAAACATGCTTTTGAGCCATTTGTGTATATGGGGTCCAAAGGTTCATATATCAACTCTTCTTTCTCACCACTGTGGGCTACTATCTCCTTTTCGTATCATTTAATCCCAAGTAAACAATAAAAATGGTGCTGCTTTTTGAAACCACTGGACTGGATGCCATTCATCTAACTAGAATTCAGGGGCACACCAAAATATCACTTTTGTACTTTTCCTTACAATGATACACTTAAAAACTCAGGAGTTATTTCCTCTTCAGCTTATACCTCCAAATGTTAAGAGTTGCCCTTCTCTTGAATATATCCCCTTCCCTCATATCTTTCTTGGTCTATTTCTGGTCTCCTCATTTGCCTCTTTTTATTTTCCCCCAATACATTTTTTAGACAGCTGTCAGAGCTTTTTCTAAAATGCCTATCCAACCATATCACTATCCTAAAGTACTCTCAGGATAAAGTGCCAACTCCTGGGGACAGCTTTCAAAAGCTTTCTGCCTACAGCCATGGACTTTCCCAATCTTATGTCTTGCCAATGACTTTCTCATCCCTGCCCAAATCTACTTCTGGCCTTATAGAACTGCTTTCATTTCCTCGACTGTACTGTGATTCGTTAAAATAGGTTTTTAGGAAGAAAAGCATATAAAATGGCCTGCACTTGTCTTAGTGATTGGCCAAATCAAAGCAATAAATAATAGCTCTGAGCAGACACAAAAGCACTACAAGAAACGTTATGTTAAATAAACAGCCAGGGTCACTTCGGTTGATATCATGGTAGCTGAAATTGAGCTTTTGGTAGCTGCATTCAAATTGAAGTTCTAGGATCACGCTTGCCTCATGCTTGTAAAATTGTTATACATATTTGGTTATTGCTATATTTCATGGCTCACTCCATTTAAATAGTGAACTTAGAATTTATTTCATGTTACTATAACTGCTCTTTAAAAATATATAAATCCCATGCTATGTACTCAGTTGTTAGTTATGACTAATAATTTTATTCTATTCTTATGAAGTAGAGAAAAGTTTGATATAAATAGCCATGATCTATTTTTATTAGAATTTTTCTTTTCCTCTGAAAGGAAGGGTTTATTTAACTCTGAAACTCTTCAAGATAATTTTGGTGTTATTCATTGGTTCTGTTCCAAATGATTTAAAAATATCCATCATTTTTCTCAGATGATAAACAACAAAATATTGCCTTAGGTTTAGAAGACAAAGAAAAATATCTTTGGTTTCATTTTGAAGTTCTTTAGAAAGAATTTCTGTAATGTTAGCACATAATAAAAATTTGGAAGCAAAGGATAAATCCAAATCTGGAAGGCAATTTTCAGCCAACCACTGGATTCACTGCACACCTGTGTGAAAAAGTTTATGACACAATTCCCAGTGTTTTAATAATCTCCAGAAACTTCTCAGTCACAGCTAATAAAACATAATAGTGTAGTGTCCAATATGCTTTTTCTAAAGTATACAGTATTTTTATACCTATATTCCACATATAATTACCTTAAAAACTTGGTAATTTCTTTGCAGATGGGTGAATGCTGTTCTATATTGAAGGTATTTTTAAGTCTTAAAATATTCTTACAAATCCTTGTGATGATTAGACCCATTGATTGACGATGTTCATTTAACATTCTTGGCTCTTCTTCTCTACGCTTAATTCTTAAAATGTTCCCTCCTGTTGGCATTGCCTTCATTAGGCTGGCCATCTGCTGTAATTCAAATCAAGTCTGATTTGCTGTCAATGAGGTCAGGCCTCGTAGGGCAGTCACATGCAGAGATGCATGTAAAGTCTGAGCTTTATTGCATGTGGCCTGGGATATTTTCTGGGTGGGTATTACACACATCAACAGCTGTTCTTGCATTCTGCCATTAATCTCTCATCACATTTCTTTGACTAAGCTCAGGAACATTGAGTTCATTGACGATGCCCTGTGACATTTTATTATTCCAAATATTTTGTCTTAAAAATTCATAATTTCAATGTGTATCTATTTTTAAAAAATTAAAATTTTTTTTTTATTGGAGTAGAATTTTTTTACAATGTTGCGTTAGTTTCTGCTGTACAATGAAGTGAATCAGCTATATGTTTACATATATCCCCTCCGTCTTAGGTTTCCCTATGCCCCAATATGTATCTATTTTTACTTTCTTGATTATTTCCAAGTCCCCAACCTACCACTTTTATTCTCAGTGAAACACTGGTTTAAAACAGAAAAAGGTTTAGCTCTGAGTTTCAGGTACTCTAATTTCCAAATTTATCAGTCATGTTTCATTACCGCCTTCAAGCCAACAATACAATAATTTCAAATAAAATTCACTGCTTTCATGGTCTCTGAATGTTTTTGTATCAATATTTTAAAGCCTGAATTGGTAAATAGTGTAATGGTTAAGCTGGACCGGGCTACCTAGGTTTGAACCCCAGCTCTATGTTTACTGGCTGTGTGTCCTTGGGCAGGTCATTTAACTTCTCTGCACTTCAGTTTTCTCATCTGTAAAATGGGGATAATAACAGTACATGCATCTTAGGATTCATTTTTAGTATTTGTCTTGAGGATGACAAAAACATAGAAAAATTCTTGGCACGTGGTAAACACCATGTAAGTGCTAGCTTTATGTACAATATTGTATTTCAAACATAAAAATATAAACACCAAAGCTGTTAAAAACTTTTTGAGTTGCACAAACCCTTTTGTACTTCGTAGGTAACCTTTGTTTGATATTATCCATCACTTATTTTAATGAATTTCAAACTGCAGACAGGGTCCTGGCTTTAAATTGAATATCTCTAACATATATTAATCGTAGATGTACAATGATTAGTTATTGAAGAAAATGAAATGCTGTATCATTCTATGCTCCTCCTGTTTGGAATTCCCCTTGATGGACAGGTTCGGGGGTGGGATAGAGAAGAAATGTTTAGAATTTTTTGGTGGAAATGGGTCAAGTCATTTCTTTAAAAATAATTTCCAAAAATTAGAGTTAACAGTATTGAAATCATAAGAACCACTGAAGAAGAGTAAGAAATCTGTGAGTCAATGAGTGCCAGCCCTGCACGCACCAACATGAATCAACAAGTGTGTGTCTCGGGGTTGGCAGAGCACCAGCTGGACAGAGCTGATGCAACTGAAGGGTCATCAGCAGTTGAGTTACAACCAAGGATCAGGTGTTCCCTTGCTTTGTTTTCTATCTTCCTGAAAATGGGAGATGTAAATTATCAGAGAGAAGAGAAAAATTTGCTATTTTCCACATATAATTGGTTTCCCATATACTTTTGGACGTTCTCTCTGTTTCCCTCTGCCATTTTTTTTTCCAATTGGGAAGCTGGAGTGGCTCATGCCTCCCTCACTGACACGCTCAGTTCTGTTTGCGTGTAACACTTGGAGTGTGTGTGTGTGTGTGTGTGTGTATCTATTCTTTAAAAGGAAGGAAACAGAAGCAGAGTTTATGATACAAAGTTAGCTCTCTTAGAGAGTAATGAAATATGTTTAAATAATGTATTATAATTAGATATTTATTTATTCAGCAAGCTTTAAAATTTTTGATTGCCTACAATGTGAGAAGTGCCAGGTGGTGGGGAACTCATGATAAGAAACAAAACAAAATCTTTCCCACAAGAGGGTCATCCTGGGGGAGACGGAGGCATCAAGAAACTGCCAGAACAAAGACCTGGGGGCCCCTCAGCAGAGTGCACCGGACACAACGAGAGGACAGAGCAATGACACACTTATTTCTGATTAGAAAAAAGATTTTCTCTTTTAGCGTGATACATAAGGCTCTAAACATGCTGTCAAAATATTTTTTAAAGGCAATCATTATTTTGGTAATACAAGCATTCTAGCAAAGCCAAGAAAAACTCCTAAGGAGAGATAACAAGGCAGAATTTGCTGTGTTCCTATACACACTTTTATGATGAAGCTGAAATAATTTAACCAGTGATACTGACACAGTATTAGCCAGAAAGCTCAATTAAACTGAGAAAGACGGCATAAAAGTCCAAGGAAAAGGAAGACCTTCCCAGTGACCACAAAAGGATGATTTTAAAAAAAATCAATGTGTTACATCAATTGGCTAGCTATTTAAGAAAAAAATGATTCTCAGCCTCATACTAGATGCCAAGTTGATTCCAGGTGGATTAAGAAGCTAACTTAAAAGAATAGCAAAAAAGAAAATTTATGTAGAAGGCCTATATAAACACAATTAAGTTTAAAGGATAGATTTGGGTAATGAAAACAGAATACATCAAAATGTACTATGAACAAAATTTAAAGGATAAAAAAAAGGAAAAAATTTGTAACTTGTATTTCATAAAAGGGCTTTTACAAATTCACAAGAAAAATAAATACATCAAGGAAGTAAAAAAGCCACAATATACACATTGAAATATAAATGTAAATATAACTATTTATAAAGGCTGAAACGATATACAGCAAAATGCTAACCATGGTCAATCATGTATTGAGAGTATGAAAATTTAAATTTTCTTCTGTTTGCTTATGCTTTCTAAGCATTCTTCAATGAATCGCATAAAAATATAAAATAATAGCAAAAAAAAGAGAATGGGGGAAATAGGCACTCTAAAAAACTACTAATGAAAGCATCAATTTTGGCGTATCACCTCAGAAGGGGGATTTAGGAATACTTAGCAGAAGCTGCACTATTTCACACACACTTTGAATCAGTAATTCTTTTCCTAGCAATTTATTCTAAGGAAATAACCAGGACTACGTAAGAAAAATGTAGCTGCAAGAATGTTCATGACATTGCTGTTCAAACACAGAAAGAAATGAAAATAAATAAAACATTTCACAGTACAGTCTAGGCTAAATAAATGCGGGCTGTGTCCTCAATGAAATATTAGAAAGCCATTAAAATGGCATTGCAATAGCATGGAAATATTCAAGTTGAATTATTGAACCAAAAAAGTCATATTATGAGATAAATAAAGTTCAGACAATATTTTAATAAATTCAATAGGTGATATCTATATTTATCTCTCTCTATATATTTATATATATGTATGCATGTATATATATATATATTATATATATATATATAAAAGACAGGAAATCTGTAACCTAAAATAACAATGATTACCTCTTAGTGAGATTCCCAGTGATTTAAAAATGTTTTGCTTATTTGTATCTTCTAAAGTTTCTTCCAAAAATACGTGTGTCTGTGTGTATGTATTTGTGTATGTATATATACATACATATGCTTTTTGAGATTAAGAAAAAAACATTTTTAAAAAAGGCAATCATTTTAACTAGCAGTCATAGTCAATGAGTTCATTACTGGGTTTGTATTAATTATTTTTAAAATTCAAATATGAAAAAGACTTCTGTCACATGGCATGGCAAATACGAAGAGCCTTCCTACACAATGACACTAATGTGTATTCCATAGCCCCTTAAAATGAGGTCAGTGAGATATTTCTTTACATCAATTATCTTTGATGAGCTTTGAGAAAGATCTGGCTCATAGCAAATTCTGTGATTAGGGAGTAATTTTATAGCAAGAATTGAATATCATTGCTGGATGACTGATTTTTGTTACAAATGTAATCATATTTGTTTAGAACTGTACAGCTTACACAGCTCTTTTATCTACACTATTTTCTTTTAATGCTCATAACAGCCCTGAAATATGAGTAAGGTCTTTCTACATGTGCGGAAACTGTAAATGAACTTGTTCCGCATCACCCTGCTAATAGCTGGTGGAACTGGGCTTAAACCCAGGACTTCTAATTGGAGACAATCAGGAGAGAACAAATGCTATACTCTTCACTACACTATTTTGCTAACATTTAAAAGTAACTTATTAGGTGAAAGTTCAAACCTAATTTTACATTCCCCCATTCCTATTCCCAGTGCTGCTTGTTTGAAGAGCCTGTAAAAGTCACCACAGTTATTCCATCATTTGACATTTCACCCAGAAGAACAGCCCTGTGCACAAAAGCCATGAAGTCCTCACAGATTATAAAGGGTAGATTAGGGTACATTAGAGCTCTTGTGTCATTGTATCACGGCCATTCTAAGAAGAACCACAGCCACCACATCGCTATATGCTAGGTGCATCACGCACATTAACACACCAACAACCTGTGAGATAGGCTCTCTTATTCCCATTATACAGATGAGAAAACTGAGGTTAATGAATGGCAAATGTAGGATCTGAATTTAGTTGTCTCTGACTCCAGACTCTTTCTCCTACCCAATTCTGGATCTGACCTGTGTCTGGATTGTGCAGAGAAAATGTGTCTTCCTAGTGCTCACTGTGGATTTCAGGGCACGTGGTTCTGCTGAAGAGGAGACTGTACGATTATTAAATGGTGATCTAGCCCAATAACAAGGGGATGGTTACATTGCTAGAAAAAAACAGCTTATCATAGATGAAAGAAAGGCTTGGGACCTTTTCTATTTTCCTTTACCCTTTCGTACATTTTTGTCTTACTAGTAACGATTTCCCAAATCTCCTTAATGTAGTTTCTACCATTGAGGATGAGATCCTACAAAAAAAAACCAAAACAAACAAACATAAAAAATCAAGAAAAAACTGTACTGTCTTCTCTTAAGTTTTTGATGAAGTCTCTACCACCTAAACTGCTTTCCTGTCTAGCAACTTGACCTTTTGCTGATCCAGTAAAAAAGGACCCTTTAGTAGTTCAAATTAGTACAATTCCAAGCATTTGGAAACACAATGTATATGTTTGGTATTCTGGTTATTGCTCTATGGTCCATAATAGAAATAATCTTTGCTAGCCCACAGAATCGTGAGCAATAGCAATTGCATATTTTATTTCTGTTGACAGTTATTTATATAATAGTTTAAAAGTTTTGGTGTTAATAGGACTGTGTGATAAGGATGAAAGCTTTAACTTTCAGTTTCAGCCCAGTGTTAAGCATATTTGTTGTTTTTGATCTATTTTAAAACCAATAGTTTTAAAGTGTTATTGTTCTAATACAAAGGATTACAAAATGATGTTATCACTTAATATGAGTGGGGTAAGTTAGATGATAAAATATATAGATTTAGAATAAAATCCAAATATATGTGTGTCTATGTATGTATATACACACAAATATATACATGTGTATATATATACACAAGCATATATGTGTATATTCACACACATATACTTGCTCTGTGTGTGTGCACATGTATTTTTTCACTATTGGGCAATTTCTAGAAAATTGTAGATCCTGTTTTTATTACTTCTAAATCACTTTCATAAATCTCAATGGGACACAGAAACATTGCAATATGGGTGGTTTCCCAAACTGTACACTTTTCAATTCTTCACTAATCAGACACCAGGAATCTCTTAATTTCTGTGTTTTTTCCTCTTCCACCTTTGACTTTTTTTGGAAGATCAGAAACAGTGTAGGAGCAAAATGGTTCAAAGAGGGATGCTTTCCATTTCTTGAGTTGCTTTTAAAACATTAACATGATATTTGAGAAAAGAGTTATTAGTCACAATTTTAGAAGTGGAATTCCAGAATGCTTATAAACATAAACAGTTCCTGACTTATAAATAACAGACAATTGCAAATGTTTATTCTTTATCTCCATGCTGGAGCCTCAGCTATTCCCATAAAAGCTGTCAAGCAGTAGGGAGGGGGTCAGGAAGGAGCATTTAGAGCTTTTCCAGTTTTGGAAAAGGAGTAGGAAAAGAGACCACATAAAGCAGGTATAGGAATTTACTTCAGCATATTTGGTGCATTTGCGTGCTCGGATATCTCTCAAATTAAAGGCTTTTTTTTCTCTCTCTCTTTTAAAATCTCATTTTACTTTCCCCAACATCCTACCTGTTAAAAAGCTAGCTCCAGAATACTGTTTAGAAAGGCAAATGCCTTTGAATGCTAAACAATTCTTAGTCATTCACATCTAGTGTAAATTGACTCAAGAAGGTTGCTTTTCTTAAAGTATCTAAAAAATAAAGGGTACCAAGTTTGCAAGAGTTATGGAAGAATTATGAGACATGAAGCAGTTCAGAGGGTTGGGCTTGCTGAGTCTGCAAAGTCCCAGCCATGCTTTCATGGGAGGTGAGACGGCCTGGAGAAAAGATACAGCCAGGAGGCTCCAAAGTTGGAACAGAAAGGCAGAGAGTAGCATGGTGCCAGGAATAAACTGCTTACTTTGAGAATTTGTCTCAAGGCTTAATTTTTAGTTTAGAAAAAAAATTATCTACTCAAACAACCATTTTTCCCCCCCTGGCAGGCCAACTTCTAGTTGTCCCCTTTCTTCAGGAGGGAGGGGCAGAGAATAATTCTCATCTGAATTGGTCCAGCAGTTTCCTATTTCCTGTTTTTGTTGTACCACTGGAAAATTTTTCATATGTATCTGCAGTACATTACAGACTCTCAGAACACTAGAAAAACTGGAAGAGTCCTGTTAGTTCCCTTTGTGTGTAAGAGAAGTTCTTGAGTTTTCAGAGCAAATTGGTGCAGGGCCAAGGCTAGAAACCACCTTGCTGGTTACATAATAGACTCTTTGTATAAAATTATGGAAAGCTAATAGCAGTGAATGAAATTAAACTAATTTAACTTGCCAGTTTCATTTTCCTAAAGTGCTGTGTTTGTAAACCAATTTTTTTGCAGTTTTCTGATCTAAGAATGTGTATGATGCCTATAGAGCTGATTAATGTGCCCCACCTTATTCACCACCATCCTGCCATCTTTTCTTCTCTTTTCTTTTTTTTTTCTTGTGGAAGCTGTCTTGTGGTCTCAACCTGCTGCCTCACTTTTCTCCTGTGCTTTTATAGCTGCTTCTCACTTTTGGGGGAAGAGAGGTGGCGGTGGGTGGTGAAGTTCCTATTCCTTTCACAACATCCTTCTCCTCTGGGAGAAGGCCAACTTTGCATTCAATGCCTGGGGGCTCTCAGGTTTTGGACTCTTGGGTCAGGCCTGCCCTGTCATGTACTAATTTACGTGAAATAATTAGGATGTCACTTCATCTAACAGGTGAAAATGAAATTAACAACTGAATTTGCATTCATCCTCGTGCATACTTCCCCAGAACTTTGAGGTGTGTGATACTGTTACTGTTTTTACATGACAACAACAGCCTTCCTATATGGCCCCCTTCTAACGTGGTTTCTTTAAGATGGATGGATTTATGGTCCAAGCCCCAAGTTAACACTTGATATTGATGGGTCCAAAATTATGTACAATACCAATGGTCCATTCAAAACTTATACAATTACCAATAGTCAAGCTTCAGGCAATTTGTTTCGCAGAGTACATTAAAGTATCTGAAAAGTCCTTAATTTATACGCATAAACATTATCACATTTAAATGCATTTTACAGGGACTTCACTGGTGGTCCAGTGGTAAAGAATCTGCCTTCCAGTGCAGGGGAGGGGGGTTCAGTCCCCCGGTCGGGGAACTAAGATCCTGCATGTCATGGGGCAACTAAGCCCCTGTGCCACACCTACTGAGCTCATGTACCTCAACTAGAGAGCCTGTGTGCCGCAAACTACAAAGTCCACTTGCTCTGGAGCCTGGGTGTCACAGCTAGAGAGAAGTCTGTGTGCCTCATCGAAGAGCTGACGCACTGCAACGAAAGATCCCGCATACCACAACGAAGAGCCCGCATGCTGCAACTAAGACCTGACACAGTCAAAAATAGCTAACTAAATAAATATATTTTTAAAAACGCATTTTACACTGTTAATAATATAGAGTAGGGCTTATTAACCCAAATAAACTTGAGTGGCAGTCCTTAAGCCCTATGAAAGTTTGTGTGAATGTGCAGCTTCATAGCTGTCATCAGAATCTCAGAGGGTCCTATGATCCAAGCAAAGATAAAAAACCATGAATTCAGATAATAAATGGGTCATTTAAAGCATCTCACCAAATTTACTGATTTTTGTCTCTGTCCCATTTGGATGCATTTCCTCACTGATTTTCTTTAACTTATGGCCTAAAAGACTTCAATTCCCAGGTTTTCTTACATCTGTTCTTTCATACGCTGTTGATTGATTTGGGACCATGATTGAGTAAAATAACAGGCCACAGAGAGAACAGGATTTTGATGTTCTAGCAAGACGATTTCTGTTGGGGGAGCATCACAGGCTTTAGAATGAGAAGACAGAGTTCTGCTGTGGCGCAAAGGTCCCTTAAGAGCTATTTTAGAATTTGCTTGAGTCTGTATATTGGGAAAGGGGCAGCTATTTCATGGGGTTGTCATGAGGATGACATAAGATAAACATGGGAAGAATCTACTGACCACAGTTCGTGACACCCAATAAATAGGCCTTTTCCTCTCTTCTCGAGTTTGAAACAGACTATTGGACTTGGTTTGTTTTCCTGAAGTTACACCAGATGCAGAACTGTTGATATTGGTAATATTTATAATATTTACTTCTGGGGTTGACCTTCTATTTTTAGGCCCAGAAACTTTACTTTCCACTTTCCCCATTCTTGATCTCCTACCTCCTATTCCTGTCACCTTCTCACTTTCTGCTAATCCTGTTCCCTTTCCCAATATCCATAGGAAGAATCAATTCATTGCGATCTCAGCATTTCCAAGGACCTCAGAGAAAAAAAGGTATCAAAGGGAAGAATAAATATAATATGTTTAAAGCATGACAATAAATTACTCAACTTCATCTCAAATTTTGCTCTGGGGAAAGGCTGACACGAAACGTTTGAAGAAACATGAAACAGATCCTAGAAACAGATGATTTTTGAGAGTGAAAGGCAATTTTGTTTTTCAAGCTTCAAAGCAAGGGTTCCTTTTGTCATCTGCCTGATAGGTTATTTTTGACAAGATTTAACTTATGAAATTGCTCCAATGCCCTTTAAAAGGGCCTGGGCATATGAGTGTGCTAGTGAAATGATGAATGTTAGGTCTTAATTGAAAATTTTAAAATATCCATGTGGCAAAAGCATAGTAAATGCATTTGCTCTTTTGTGAATTACAAAAAAAAAAAAAAAAAAAAAAAGAGTACCTTTTATAGCACTGTGTTTACACTCAGTAATCAATAATAGGATGACCTGAGCAATAAGCTAGGGAAAAATATACCTTTTGAATCAGTTTTCTTCTTAACGTGTCCCTTAATGCAGCTTTGATTCGTCAAACCCTTCAAAGATTTTTTTTCTCTAATTTAGACATTATTCTTTATTATTTTACTAAGAACTTTAACATTTTAAGCCAATTAAAAGAGTGAATATACCTATAGAAATTACTAGTAATTATTTGTAGTAATAGAGAAACCTATTTTTTTTTTTTTTTTTTGGCTACACAAAAGTGGCTAAATTTTCAGCATCACTTATACTTTCAAAGGAGTTCCTAAAATTGTATTAAGAAATTTAAGCAACTTAATAGTGATACATGCTGAAGAATTTTTCCAGTGCCACATAATAAGCTATACTTTAATTGCATAAACATTAACTCATAAAATGTAGCTATTATGAAATTTTTAATAAAATAGAACTGTGAAACTATTCAGAATTTCTAAAAAATTTAATTTTGGAGCAACACTTTTATAACCACCATGTCAAATGACCATTATTTCTTATTCCAACGATATCCTAATTTTATACAAATTATGTTTCTGAAAGGTTGTCTTTATATATTTTATTGTTGTAAATTGAACCATACAGCTACACTAGAGAAGTTTGTTGTTTTTAAGACTCCTTAGTACCTCTTTGGTAAAATGTGAATGGCTACTACTACCTAAATATCATTTTATGATTCTGAATTTGTATTTATCTATCTATCTATCTATCTATCTATCTATCTATCTATCTATATCTATCTATATCAATATATAGCATGCGAGAGGGGGAGAAAAGTGGAGGGTAGGGCACTAACATTGACTGAATACCTCTTTTGGGCCAGACATCTCATTTAATCCCCCAAACAACCTACAAATTGGATATTCCCACCTCATTTTTATAAAAGAGGAAATCATTCAAGTCCACATAGTTAATAATGGAAAAAACATAGTGGCATTTGACAACAGGATTTGAATAATTGCATATGATTGTATTTATCTTTACTATGAAAAATTTCAAATAATTACAAATGTCTATCACCCAAACACCAACATGTTTGCTTCATCTCTCCCTCTGTCCTTTTACTTTCTCAATTTGCTGAAATATTTTGAAGGAACCCCACAGATGCGTCATTTCATCCTTATATATGTCACTATCTGTCTCTAAAAAATATGGACTTTAAAAAATAACAACAATGCCATTATCATACCTTACAAAGTAACAGTAATTCCTTGATATCATATGAGTCAGTCCATAATTAATTTCTCTAGTTGCCTTAAAAATATTTTTTTTCATTTGGTTTGTTCAAATCAAATTATGAGCATGCATTTTAACAAGATGCATGAACAAATTCTTATGATTCCAGAAAACAGAGCAATGATAGAGAAATGAGGTCTTCATTCTAAATAACTAGTGAAGATCCTGCAAAGGATGCTGTAATAGTCTTAGTTTTCTAGTCTATCAATTAAAAGAAATAATTGGCAAGATCCAAAGAGGTTTTTTTGGTTTTTTGTTTTGTTTTGTTTTGTTGAAGGAAAATTTACCATCTACTAACACCATGTTATGAACTGAATGTCTCCTCTCAAAATTCCTATGTTGAAACCTAACCCCCAGTGCAATGGTATTAGGAGGTGGGGTCTCTTTTATAAGGGCACTAATCCCATTCATGAGGACTCCACCCTCATGACCTAATCACCTTCCAAAGGCCCCATGTCCTAATAGCATTGTGTTAGGGGTTAGGATTTTAACATATGAATTTTGGATGGACAGAAACATTCAAGACTATAGCACAGCCTGAGACCATTATTTCATTTTTCAAAAGGGCATTTAATCCACAAATGTACATGTCATCTCAGAAGGACAGGCCTTCCCAGGAAAGCATGTTTAGTAAATCTGTAAATGTTTCTTGGAATATGGATTTGGCCACTGAAAAATACTTCAAAATTAGTAATATCAACTGTTGCTCAGGAGCTCAGAGCAGGCTACCCCCAAATATGCCACAATGGTATACTGATTATTTTGAATTAAAGTTACTTTAAAAATGACCAATGCAAGAGGGACATTGTGACCGTCCTTTCTGTTTCCCTGAAAGCAGGAAATAAATCTCCCATAAAAAAGCTGCCCTCCCTGCACCTGGAGGTAGAAGGACACCCTTATCACCAGAGACAGAGAATCCAGACCAGAAGCCTATATAAACAAATCTGGTTACTTCTTTAATTTACAACCCCAAGCCCAGACTCTGTTTAAATTCTTTACTTACTGGGCACTCAAAACCTAAGTTTCTTTGTGTTGTCAATTTCTCACAAATTTATTGTTTCTTTGCCTAAAAAGTATAAAAACTGTCTGCTTTGACCACTTCTTAGGTCCTATTTCCCTGAAACCTCCTTGTGCACAAATGAAAATTTGTTTCTTTTTCTCCTGTTAATATGACTTGTGTCAATTTTATTATTAATCCAGCCACAAAAACTCAAGAAGGGTAGAGGGAGAAATTTCCCCCTCCCAACACACTTCTATTATAAAAAAAATAATAACATTATCCAGTATACTTAGGAGCAAAAGAGTTAGCACAACACAGTGGTTAAGCCAACAGAGTTTGGAGTCAGAAAGACCTGACCATTTACTCAACCTTTCTACACCTTAATATTTCCTCTATAGTTAGAGGAATAAGGTTAACTATAGTTCTACTCATAAGGTTCCCGTCAGTAGGTATGTAATGTAGCTAAAGCAGTACCTGGCACATAAAATGTACAGATCTTCCTTGACTTACATTGGAGTCTCGTCCCAATAAACCCATCATGAAAATTGAAAATGCACTTAATACACCTAATCTCCAGGACATCATGGCTTAACTTAGCCTGACTTAAACATGCTCAGAACTTCCTTTACCCAATAGTTGGGCAAAATCATCTAACACAAAGCCTGTTTTATAATAAAGTGTTGACTCTCTCATGTGATTTATTGAATGCTTTACTGAAAGTGAAAAACAAAATAGTTGTCTGAGTCCAGAGTGGTTGTAAGTCTATCCGTTGTCCACCCCCGTGATCCTGTGGCTGACAGGGGGCCGTGGCCGCTGCCTAGCACCGTGAGAGAGGGTTGGACCACATATTACTAGCCCAGTCAAACATAATTCAAAACTTAAGGTATGGTTTCTACTGAATTCAGATTGCTTTTGCACCGCTGTAAAGTCAAAAAATCACAAAGTCAAATCATTGTCAGGTTGGGGACTGTCTGTACTAGCTAATCATTATTTAGCTAACTGTTAGCTTCTAAAGGTTCAGACAGTTTGCCCAGAGGAACACTAACTCAGCCTCTCATCTGGACCAGGATTTCACAGGAACTTGGAGGGTTGATGAAGAAACTCCATTTTTATCTCCTCAAGGCAGATGGTTATCTTCTCTGCCTGCTGATGTGTTGAGCAGCTAGAATGAACACTATCTCTAGGGGGAAGTGCTTGAAAGAAGTAAGATTAAGTGTGGATAGGGTTATTTTTTTCTTGTTTGTTAAACGCTTTGGTGACTATGAGTCTTTCTCAAGACATCTCCCATGTTGACATGCTAGTTCATGTTTTCCCAGCTTTTTCATATCCTATTTTTTTTTAATGACCAGTCAGTAAAAACTTTAAATTTACAGATTGAAAAACCAAGGCCCAAGATAATCACATAACTTGCTTAACATGATAATAGTTAACATTTCTTGAGACAATCTTCTGAATGCTTTATATTTATCTTAACTCACCTTTATCCTCAGAACGAACCTGGGAGATTGGTGCAGTTTCATGTTCATTTTAAAGATGAGGAGACTGAGGCTCAGAAAGGTTAAGAAACTTGTCCAGGATCACTTAGCTGGTAGGTGGAGGTACCAGGATCCATACTGGGCAGTCTGGTCTCAGAGTCACTCTGCAATATCAGCAGATGATTTTCTAAATTGAATACTCCTGTGTTTAAAGAGCAGCCCAGGGACTTCCCTGGTGGCACAGCGGTTAGGAATCCGCCTGCCAGTGCAGGGGACACGGGTTTGAACCCTGGTCCAGGAAGATCTCATATGCCGCGGAGCAACTAGGCCCATACACCACAACTACTGAGCCTGTGCTCTAGTGCCTGTGAGCCACAACTACCGAAGCCCAGGCACCTAGAGCCTGTGCTCTGCAACAAGAGAAGCCACCACTATGAGAACCCTGCGTATCTCAACAAAGAGTAGCACCTGATCGAGGCAACTAGAGAAAAGCTCACGAGCAGCAACAAAGACCCAACATAGCCAATAAATAAATTAATTAATTAATTAATTTAAAAAAAAGAGCAGTTCATCACCAGGGGCTGGCATTAGGGTTTGATGGGGAGAGGTGGGCAGCCCTCCTCTAACTCCTGTGAGCAGCTACATCTCTTCTCCTTCTACCCTGAGCCAGGAAGGCAAGCAGACACAGTCTCTGCCCCCCTCCTCCCACCCCAAGACCTCACTGTTCCTCTTTGTTTCTTCTTTGTTGTTTCACAAAGATCTATTTGTTTGATCTTTCCATCTCTTCATTGTTTCAGTCTAAATTGAGAGACAGGGATGAGGGCAGAGGAGGAATTGAAACCAACCCCTTCAGAGGGGGAGAGATGAGAATGCTGGGGTGTCTATCTGATTTCTCAACTAGATATTTCTTCAAAATGCCTCCTAACATCACACTTTTTTTTCCTTCCTGTGCCCTTTAATCTGATTGATTGTGTGGATATCAATTGCTTGTATATCTGGGGGAAAAGGTCTGTCCATTCTGAATTCATTTTGGCCACATAAAAGCTGTGACTGTGGCCTCACTGGGCACACAAAACCCAGGTTGATTGAGGACCAGGTGAAAAAAAATTCTTACACATCATTATCTTGTAGTCATTAGGGGCTTAAAGAGGCACTTTCGGAGGAGAGAGAAAGAGTCGGAGAGGTATTCCAGTAGTCATTTGTCTGAACAGAAAAACCATTCTTGAGGCTAGAATTTAAAAGTTCCAGTTCTTTGAAAACTTTATTTTTATTCTTTTAGTTGTTTTAAACATGAACAGCGTCTCTTTCAGATTAGATTTTAATGGTGCCACATGTTTTCTTCAGAATTTCCAGCAGTTATACCAGCTATGCACATCTTCCTGTTATACTGTTTCTCAATGATTCTACAGTGTGATGCTGCCCTGGTAGTTGCAGGACGAGGAGCAGGGTCCCAAGGCCCAGGGAATGCCATATAGAAAAAAGCAAGTGCCTGAAGGAAAAGAGTGAGCTCAGAGCCTGTGTGGGCAGGGGCCTGGGGCATAAAATGCTTCGTGTGGGTGTGGTTGAGGGGTGACAGGACAGGGAGGGGCCAGGGACTGGAATGATGCTGAAGGGCACAGCTGCATTAACATCCTTCTTGATGCCATGGGGAACCACGGAAGAGCTCTCTCTGTATCCTATTCAGGGGCATAGCTATAATCGCTGTTTTGTTTTGGAGCGCCCCCGCTTCAGCATTCTGGGGAGGAAGGACATGCAAAGACAGCCAGAGAAGACCCTGTGCAGTTATCCAGGTAAGGGGTCATCAGGCCCTACGGTGAGCGGATGGTGAGCATGGAGCCCCAAGGGCAGATTCCACACGGGCTTAGGAAGCAGACTTAAGAGGACGGGGTGATAAACTGAATGTGAGAGTCAGAGGAAGAAAGACACCTAGGGTCATTTGTGTGATTACATTTTGGTATTTAGGATTCACTCAGTTATTGCCAGTTTTGACCTACTTAGCAAATCAAAATAATAGCAAGAAAATAAGCCTACAGAAGTCCAAGGAGATGGCTGCAGGCATCGATCCAGGACAGAGATGGGTCGGGTTCTGAGGATCAAGAATCAAGGAAAACAACTAAGGCACCAGGAACAGGGACTCCGGCTTCCAAGACCAGGGTTCCTACCAATCGTGCGGAACACTGTCTAACTCGCCCTGGACTGTTTCTAAGATGGTTGTACACTCATCAGTATAGCCACTTCACATACTCAGGCCACTGCCCAAACCTGGTCTCAGGCAAGAGCTTCTGAAAAATAAGACAGTGGACCCATGGAAAAGGAAGCTAGCATCATTCAAGCTGGCATCACACACACACACACACACACACACACACACACACACACACACGTGTTATTTGAAGTTAATTGGGAGAAAACCAAGTGTATGTGACACTTTGGACCAGATGCTGATGTTCTTACACTCGGGGGCCTTCTGATGCCCCAAAATGTTTCTTTTTTTCTCTCTAACGTGTGTATGTCAGTTCTAACATGTTCTCCATCTATTCCACAGAGGACGGGAGGTCTGAGACTCTTTTTACAGAAGAGAAAGACCGCAGGATAATTTTTGTCCTGGGGTCAGTGCTGTCTCCTTCCTGGTCCGGTTTAATGGGGAGACAGTAAATGTCCCACTCAGATTTCTCCAGAGACTGCTCCGTTCTCACTTCAAAGCATAAGATACGTCAACTACGTTCATCAAATAAAGACATGATATATTCCCTCTACACAGCCCTTTAAAAGAACTAACTACCAACAGATAAGTGTATAAACATAATGTTAAATAAACTGATGCCAGTTGCATGATGTATCTTAAATGCAAATATCTTCCAGACCAAAATTACTAGTGTCTCTAGGGCCATGATATAAATAACCTGTGCTTATTACTCAGCTCATGAAAAAGATGGCAAGAGTTTTTAATAGTTTCATAAATACTATGTCTGAAAATAGTTCACGAGTATTTGAGACTCGTTTATGAAATGCTAACATTATTTCAATAAAGGAGATGTTTCGTCACAGTTCAGTGCCTGGCAAAGAGTCCAATCAATGGTGAGATTAAGGAGAAGCATACAATTTGTATAGGCTCAAATTTAGGTAGGAGAAAATTCTCCTCACATGTAAATTGTCTGTAGTTCTGACATCTTACTGTATTTGCATGAAATGGACCCAAAAAAGCAAAAGGGGATATATTGTGTAAAACACAAGACTCCCTCAAATTCCGATTTGGTTGCACACTGTTTGTTGCTACGTCTGAAGGTGACGTTGTCTTCACTACTTCCTTTTCTTTGGTTCCAAATCTGTCCCCTGAAGACAGGCTACATGTGCGCCCCCCAAGTAAGAGCATATTTGCAGCCCAGGCTAGACAGGCTACATGTGCGCCCCCAAGTAAGAGCATATATGCAGCCCAGGCTGCTGCAGTTGCTGTGTTCAGTGGTCAACACTTTTTTTATTCAACTGTATTGGAGTTAAGTCCTATATTCCGTGTAGGACACCAAGGAGGAAGTAATAACATATTTTAATGTTGTGACTTCTTGGAAGTCAATATTTGTGTAGGGTAAGTTGCTTGGCAGTTATTAAAATATTTCTATCCCATAAGACCTTTTAGCTCTCATAAAAATTCCTCCTTTTGTCTCAGTTGATTATTGTTCCCCATTCTGATTCTAGGCAGCTGCTGTATTTACTGAAATATATAGAATCAATGTTTCAATGATTTTAGACTGTATTCATAATACAGTGGATGTTATAAAGTAGCCCAGAAAGTTACTGGGATCTCTGAATTTTCAGTCTAACAATTTTCCTGAAAGGTCTGCCAAAAACTACAGAGAAGTCATGACAATTTTAAATGGGAGAAGAAAAAAGACCTTTCCCTCTTTCTGTTCAAGATGAGGGCATGCAATTGGTCATTTGTTCTGGGCTTTCCTTCACTAGAAACTGACAGCCCGGAAAACACATAGCCTCATGGAAGGGGCTCGGAATTCAAGAACCTGCCCCTCTAGTCTGTGAGAAGGGGAAGAATTAAAGAGATTTCCAACAGCAAACTGGTGCCTTCTCTACATACATCTCCTGGGATCGAATGCCTGTTCATAGAACTGGTTTCACATGTAGAGAACAATGTAAAGTGTTTGTAAAAAATGACTTCCTTCCTAGTCTGCTGAAGATGTTTTCAATACTCTTCCTCGGTGGAGGCCATTGGTGGAAGCATCAGTACGCTCACTCAACCAGAAACCAGTCCTGCCTCCTAGTCTCTGGTCTTGGCTGCACAGAAAGCATCCTTTTTCTGGGCTCTGTATAGATAGTGGGTCATTCCATTTATTTGGCATAAAGCATAAGCTAAGTGGTGTTATTAAATATTTGTAGGTTCTTCTTTGCCCTTTGCAACAACACGGATAGACTTGGAGGGTATTATGCTAAGTGAAAAAGTCAGACAAAGACAAATACCATGTGGTACACTTATATGCGGAATCTAAAAAAATACAACGAACTAGTGTATATAACAAAAAAGAAGCAGATTCACAGATATAGAGAACAAACTAGTGGTTACCAGTGGGGAGGGGGAGGGGCAACATGGGGGTGGGGGAGGCACAAACTATTATGTATAAAATAAGCTATAAGGATATATTGTACAACATGGGGAATATAACTACTATTTTATAACAACTATAAATGGAGTACAACCTTTAAAAACTGTGAATCTATATTTTACACTTGTAACTTACATAATATTGTACATCAACTATACTTCAATAAAAAAATTTTTTTTTTTAATATTTGTAGGTTCTTGTGTTGGCTCCATAATTGAGCTATAAGTTTAGAGCCCAGTGGTCAAGAGTGACGGCTCTAGTCCCATCGCCTGGGTTTAATATTGGACTTGGGACGACCTTGGTGGTGCAGTGGTTAAGAATCCACCTGCCCATGCAGGGGACACGGGTTCAATCCCTGGTCCGGGAGGATCCCACATGCTGTGGAGCAACTAAGCCCGTGCGCCACAACTACTGAGCCCAAGTACTGCAACTACTGAAGCCTAGAGCCCATGCTCCACAACAAGAGAAGCCACTGCAATGAGAAGCCCGAGCACTGCAACGAAGAACAGCCCCCACTCTCCGCAACTAGAGAAAGCTCGAGAGCAGCAACGAAGACCCAACACAGCCAAAAAAAAAAAAAAAAAAAAAAATTGGGCTTTGTCACTAACTGTAAACGACCTTATTCAACTTCCCTAAGCCTCAGTTTAGCCATCTGTAAAATGGCACTTCCTACCAGGGTCGTGAAGATGAAATGAAATAGCACACACAGTGCTTAGCAGGGCCAGGAGCCTTAGACGCCCTCAGCAAAGATGAGCTATTATTAGTAAACATGTTCTTTTGCTAAGCAACATGTTTTTGCTCAGTCAAGAGGCAAAATACCTATAAAATCAGACTATACCAGGTAGCTAACCACCTTCCTTTTGGTGACTCAAGTTGACAGCATTTAGGAGAAGATAACAGGGCTGGCTTGAAGCTGTTTCCCCACCTCATCTTTAAAGGGAGCAGAGAAAGAGAAGTGTGGTCTGGTTCTGAAGAAAACCAGGTCAAGCTTTGTTTCCCGTTCAGACAGTCTGTGTATAAATGCATATTGTCATTTCCAGAATTCCTTCATGACAGCTCCCTTAGTTAATGGGCAAGGAGGAAAATTTTCTCAGGCTAGGCTTACGCAGATATGCCTTGGAAGAGAAAGCCAAATAATTCCTATTTTTGGCCTTCTGCTTAGAAAAAAAGGACAAACTGCTTGTTTTAAAAAACTTTCTGGGACATTAAACAACATTTTCTCCCCCTTTTTAAAGGAGGGGCAATCTTTTAAAAAGGAAACGACCTAGTAGGCTCTCTAGTTTCACTCTTTTAGGAGAAAAAATTTTTTTCTCTCATGGGCTCATTTTTAGACATTACTTTCAATAAAACACATGAAAATTGGGTAACTTGCAATGCTTTCATTCAAATCTGGGGCTAATTTCCTTAAGGAGGGCTTTAGCCACTTTAGAGGCTTTTCTGTCCAGGTGGGATATGCTTCTATCCATCCTGAAAAAGTGTCCACAAACACTTAGCAGATATCTGAGATTTCCTGCAGCTCGAGGCAATTGAGTAAAATCTGTCAGTTCTCACTGGGGTAGGTTCCTCTGGGTTGAGTTTCTGTCTGGTGGGATCTGACAGCGGTCTTTGGGTTATTTTTAGCACAAATCATGCAATTTTGAGTGACTCCCTGGATGGTCTTTTGTAGGTTAGGCCCCATTATACACTTCTGAATCCATTGTAAAGTAGCCTCTCTCCTGCAATGGGTACTATTACGAATGTGCTATATAACACAGTATCCAAGATGCCTCTGGAATCCAAACGATTCCTTGTGCACTACATTTCCAGCCAGGTGAGGGGTGATCAAGAGTGAAATTCCACTCTTAGGACCTCTCTTTGTTCTTTTCTACAAAGGAGATCTCAGCTCAAAAGAGGCACTCCGATTGGACACTCTGGCATATATAAGAAACTATGATTGTATGCTAACTCATATATACAGAATCTTAAAAAAAAAATGGTACTGATGAACCCAGTGACAGGACAAGAATAAGGATGCAGATGCAGAGAATGGACTGGAGGACACGGGGTTGGGGTGGCGGGGGGTGAAGGGGAAGCTGGGACGAAGTGAGAGAGTAGCATAGACATATATACACTACCAACTGTAAAATAGAGAGCTAGTGGAAAGTTGCTGTATAACAAAGGGAGATCAACTCGATGATGGGTGATGCCTTAGAGGGCCGGGACAGGGAGTGTGGGGAAGAGTCGCGGGAGGGAGGGGATACGGGGATATGTGTATAAATACAGCTGATTCACTTTAGTGTGCCTCATAAGCTGGTGCAAGAGTGTCAAGCAATTATATTCCAATAAAGAGCTTATTAAAAAAAAAAAAAGACAAAAAGAAACTACATTTCGGGATGAGGTCTCCTAGTTGGCTTTCTAGAGGTTGTAAGAATGAATGATTTTCTACTCCTCCAGAGACTCCTGTGACTGGGATGGATGGAGATGCTTTCTGCACCACCTTGGTGTTTACCACAGAGTTTGTTGCATCTGAAATCTATCAGAAAGTCAATCCGCTCATCCCCCACTGTCAGTTTTACCTGGGGCTCCTGTGAGGAAATTGAATTGGGCCCCTCAAGTCCAAGGGAGCCCCTGGACCTCTTCATTCATCAGAGTGTTCCTCTCTTTCTACCATATGAGAGGCTCCCGTCTTTTATTGCTTTCCTTCCCGTTTAGCCTCTGGCAATCTTTTTCCCAATGCCCTTCCTCCTTACAGTGGGTGCATCTTTCCTTACCCAGTGGTGGCTTACCTCTCTTTGGGTTACTCGCCTTCCAGAAATCCAATGCCAGAAAAATAGCGTTCCATTTTGTATCTTCTTTCTTCTGTCCTTGTTCCCTGTGGTTGAATGCTTTAAAAGCAACATCTACCAATTGAGAAGGGTTCATTCCAAACACACCATCTAATTTTTGCAACTTTCTCCTGATATCTGAGATGCTCTGAATTTACCATTCTAGTATTTTCAGGGGCCTTGAGATCTGCATTGGTATAATGTCTGAAGGTCTGATAAATCCTTTCCCAAAATTCAGAGGGGTCTTCATCTGGGTTTTGCTGAATTTCTTGAATTTTGCTCCCCTTTTCAAAGCCCTGAGGAGATACACTTATGGTAGTGCTCTAATAAAGACAGTCCTCTCTCACTGGGGTCCCAATTTGGTTCAGCTAAGGGTACTGCCAGGTAGGCTCCAGGTGCCCCATTTGGGTCTATTAGGTGGAGCTGGAACGCTTCTTCCCTGGCCTTACCAATAACCATTCTCCTTTCATCTCCTGTAAGCATCATATTGAGAAGAATGTGTACGTCTGTCCATGAAGGGTGATGGGTAGCAAAAATAGAAGTGAGGAATTCTGTCACTCAGAAAGGAGCCTCCCTTTAAGGAGGGTTGCAATCTTTCCAATTAAACAAGTCTGAGGTGGAGAAAGGACTATGTACCCACAGAAACCCAGCCGGCTAGCCGTTTGCATTTAAGCCGCCTATGGGATACAGCATAAGGGAAATTGTCCTGCCCAGGGAGTGGCTCCGGGCCCAAACTGGGGGCCCTGTTGGATTTTAAACGGGGACCAGACCAGGCCCCTGTGCCCCAGGAACTAACACAGGACTTTCTGATTGATCCCTTTAAGGAGGGGGAGCCAGTTCGACCACTTCCTGAGCCCCAGTGTCAGGAATAGGGGCTGGATGGGAAAAGGGGTGCATGGGGGAAAGGGATGATATATTCACGTAACAGCTGGAGCAGCTGAGAAAGTCAGCTCGGCCTGAGGTTGGAGCACTCCCTTTTTTTTTTCTTCCTGTATAACAGATTTTCCCTTGGGTTCCTTTTACCATAAGGTGACAACTGACTTTTTCCTACCCTGATGTAATAGCACAAATGCTTACACATAGAAGATTTCATCAGTCTTCGCAGAATAGCCTTATAGAGCTGCCCAAAGGCCACCATAAAACCATACATAGCAATTGATCATCTCTAACCATAAAATGGGTGCCTTTTTGCCTTGGCATCAACTTACCAGGCTCAATTTTGGGATGGGACTTTGGTGATTTTAGGCAACAGTGGAACCTTTCTCTTCTCCCTGAGAATGTCGCACTTTCGGATAAGAACAGACAGGTTTTTTGTTGCTGTTCCTTTCCTCCACTTGACATCAGTCTGTAAATGGAAAAGTGGTACCAAAACAAAGTGAAATCAAAAACCCAAAGGACAAAATAGGAAATCCTCAATAAACCCTCAAGTTTGGTCTGAGGGTTTTATATATCACAAGAATCATCAGCTCAACCCCCCATGCAATGTGACTCCTTGGAGAGCGGTTGGATCCAGGCCAACAACACAGGAGACCACAAATGATGTAATTAACACAACAAGGGTGACAGTACATGGTGCACAGGGTCTCAAGATGCCCAGGCCTAAACCCCTTGTGGAGATCCGAACAGCTACTGTGGTCAAGCATTGTTAGATATAGGACAAACAAAACACAAATGGCACACACAAATGCTAGCATCCAAACAAACAAACCGGTTTACAAATTGGGTAAAAGTTCAGCAATTATTTTCTCTCTCCAACAAGGTACCCCACTCAAATACGAAACAAATTGGTTTATTTCGGAGGAAAAAAATGCCCCAAACGAAGGAGAAATAAAGTTTCCAGCTGTACATACCAGAGCAACTTACCCTACTGTACTGAGCCCCTTTGCTTCCACATGTTAATTCCTTGCTCCAGTTGCCAAGCGTTGAGGCAACCTGTGCTGCTTCGGGGAATTCTGAAGGGAAGATCCTCAAGACAAGTGGTCTCAGTAGCTGCTAAGGCCTCACTCAAAAATTCCCCAATCTGAAGCCAGCAAGACTCCTGGCTGGCTTCACCGAAATTTGTTACCAAGTCCAAGCTCATACCAAGTGCAAGCACAACAGGTCAATCAACCAAGAGACAATGTGTTTGAGCGAGGAATAGCGATTTTACCCAGAAAGCCAGTAGACCGAGATGATGGCAAACTAATGTCCTAGAGAACCTTCCTCCCAAGTTAGAATTCAGGCTTTTATATTAAAAGGAGAGAGGATAAGGTCTTCATTCCAGCCAGACTCTGGAGGGGATGTGTTAGTTTTATCCAGCCTGCAGTCATTCACAGATGGGCCTGGTCAGGATGTTTCCTGTTAAGTAAACAAAGTTATTTTAGCTTAAAGCTCATTACCTGGGAGGCAGGGTTCCCAGAGATGGGCTATAATGTATAATTTAAGCTTATAGGCAATATCCCTTTAGTGATTAACTTGTAGTAGAATACAAAGTTTCCTCCCTATTACATAAATTTATCTCCCTGGAAAATTTAACTACACATAGGAAGGATATATAGTATCATGCTAAAGGTTGGCCTTTGGTACCAGACTCATTTAGTTTTTTTCTATATTAAAAAAAATTTATTATTTTTTAAAAATTGGGGTATAGTTGATTTACAGACCCATTTAAGTTTAACTCCTGCCTTAGCTACTTTACTTGCAGTATAAACTTGAACAAGCCATTTAACCTTTCCAAACCATCCTCACTCCTAAAATGAGTCTTTTTTTTTTTTTTTTTGCTGAGTGTGATACTGTGTTTTATAAGAAAAAATATATGTTTGGTTTTTGTCCAGTTCCTGGCACAGAGCTCCTAAAACCCTTGGAATTTCCTGGGATGCAAGCAACAATGGTGTCTTTTGTAATGTTAATGAGGTAACTTTTGGACTGCACCTGAGGATGGGGGCTGGTTGCCAGGAGAAGTAACCATGTGATTGGAAAGTTGGAACGTTCAGTGCTCCCCTTCTCACTCAAGACCTCTGAGGAGGGGAGAGGGGCTGGAAATCAAATCAATTACTAGTGGCCAATGGTTTAATCAATCATGCTGATAATGAAGGCTCTATAAAAATCTGAAAGGATGGGGTTCACAGAGCTTCCAGGTTGGTGTACATGTTAGGGATTCAGGGAGAGTCATGCACCCAGAGGCCTTGGAAGCTCTGTACCCTTTCACCATACCTTGCCCTAAGCATCTCTAGCATCTGGCTCTTCCTGAGTCATATCCTTGTATAACAACATGGTAATCTAGTGAGTAAAATGTTTCTCTGAGTTCTATAAGCTGCTCTGGCAAATTAACCAGATCAAAGAGCAGGTCATGGGAACCTCGGACCTATAGCCGGAGTCAGAAGCACAGGTGATGATAACTTGGGCTTGAGACTGGCCTCTGAAGTGAGGGGCAGTCTTATAGGACTGAGCTCTTAACCTGTTGGATCTGACACTATTCCAAGCAGATAGTGTCAGAATTGAGTTGAATTCTGGGACACCCAGTTGGAGTCCAAGAATTGTTCGGTAAGGGGTGAAAACCCCCCACATGAGAATTTGGTGTCAGAATTGTAATGAGTATTAAAGAAGAAAATATATGCAAAGCATGTAATATATTTCCTGGTTCATAGACGATGCTCAATAGAAAGTAATACATATTTGTTGCATGCCTAGGATATGCTAGTCCCTGGGAGAGGCACCAAGGACCAAACAGACAGGGTCTCTGTTCTAATGGTGCTTATAGGCTGCTGGAGCTGGTGCCGTTGCCTGATGGCTTAGGGAGATCTTCCTTCGTTGCATCTATCTTACGCAGCACAAAACAAATAAAATGAAATATTGGCAATTATCTGGAAAGTTGACCAAAGAAGAGAGCCAACCTTCTCTCTCTGCACACATTACACTCAGACACCTGGAAGGTATATTTGACTCTTGCTCCAGCTCTGTGTTTAAACAGGCTAGCCTGTTCTGTCTTTAAATCCGGTTTCTTCTCCAGCAGAGTTTTACAGTTTATAGCATCATTTTGGCCTGATTTACCAAAACACCCTCCAACATGTTTTACCTAAGTTCTCTTATTAAAAATATATTTATTGAACACCTGCTTTATGCCAGGTGCTAAGAAAAAATAAATAAAAGAGAGGTGCCGTGATAAAGGTCTACATAGGAAAATACAGGGTGGGGGTAGGAACACCTCATTATATGGATGTTAAGGTCAAAAGAAATATCTGGGCTGGAAAGAAAGAATTGGGAGTGGAGGGGACCCCCCCAAGAAAAGGATGTAGGCTAGGAATCGAACTGGGGTGGGGGACGGCAAGGGTGAAAGTTTAAGAGCAGGCAGCCAAGGAAACTAAGGAGATGGGGTAGCAGCCAACAGTAGAGAAAGAGAAATAAAAAACGGGGGAGGGGGGTATGTGTAGAGGGGACTTCCTTGGTGGCACAGTGGTTAAGACTCCGTGCTCCCAATGCAGGGGGCCTGGATTTGATCTCTGGTCAGGAACTCGATCCCACATGCGTGCCGCAACTAAGTTCGCATGCCACAACTAAGGAGCCCGCCAGCCACAACTAAGACCCGGTCCAAATAAATAAATAAATATTAAAAAAAGAAAGAAAGAAAGAAAACGGGATGGGGGGGTCAGGGAAACCAAGGTAAGAGATTGCTGCCAGAGGGGGAGAAGGGTCAGAAGTTTCTGACACAACTGAGAAGTCAGGGAAAAACAGAAAAGTGTTGAGAACCTTCAGGTCATTGGTGACCATTGTGAGTATACAGTTGTTCCTCCGTACCCACGGGGGATTAGCTCCAGGACCACAGCCTCCTCCCCTCCCCAGCAACAGGATACCAATGTCCGCAGATGCTCAAGTCTCTTACATAAAATGGTGCTGTATTTGTATATAACCTAGACACATCCTTCCATATACTTGTCATCTTTAGATTATTTAGAATATCTAATACAATGTAAATGATATGTAAATAGTTGCCAGGTGAGCGGCAAATTTAAGTTTTGCTTTTTGGAACTTTCTGGGTTTTTTTTTTTTTCCAAATATTTTTGATCCACTGTTGGTTGAATCCTGCAGATACGATGGAATCTGTGGATATGGAGGGACAGCTCTAGTTTCCAGGGAGTGGTGGGGGCAGAAGCCAGATCCTAATGGGTAGAGCAGTGAGCGGGAGATGAAGAAGGGGAGAAAGCTAGTGTGGGCAACTCTTCCTTTGGAGGGAGGTGAGAATATAAACAACTCAACACCATGTGCCAAGTGATAACCAGTGGTTCACAGAAGAGGCAGGATGTACACAGTCACCCCGTGGGCTCTGGCATCTGACTGCTCGGCTGTGTACACTGACTCTGCCACTTGCTCTCTGTGTGATGCTGGGCCAGTTTTTACACCTTCAGTACCTCAATTCCTTCATCTGTAAAATGGGGAGAGTATTAGTGTCTTGCTTGCTCAGTTGTTGTGAAGATTGAAGTGCCTGATGTATAGTAAGGGCTCAATATGTACCAGCCTTTGTTACTCTCTTTGCCGTGCAATGGAAACACAGGATTAGACTTGTTCAATTCTGTTACGTAAGCAAAGTCAGAGAAAAATTTGTAGAGGAGGCTTCAAAGCTGGATCATAAAGGGTAAGATGTTTTTTTCAGGTAGAGAAAAAAAAAATCAAAAAGCATGTATGAAATTGAGCGCAAATTAGATAAGCAAAGGCAAGTAAATGTGAAATCACAGGGTGAGTTTGGTCAACAGCCACACCAGGAATTTAGAAAGATCCATTTGTAAGATTTTTTTTTCCTTTCCGTTCTGTTGAGATAACTGACATGCAGCACTGTATAAGTTTAGGGTGGACAGCATAATGATTTGACTTACATACACCGTGAAATGATTACCACAATAAGTTTAGTGAACAGCCATCAACTCTTATAGATACAAAGTAAACGAAAAAGAAATCTATTTCTAAGACAAACTTTTTTCTCTTAAAATCTTTTATTTTGAGATAATTGTAGATTCACACCCAATTGTGAGAAATAATACAAAGAGATCTTGCATATTCGTCACCCAGCTTCTTTCCCCAAGGGTAACATCTTCCAAAACTATGTCACAACAGAGAACTGACATTGACACAACCCACCCACTTTATTCAGATTTCACTAGTTTTGCATCACTTGTGTGTGTGCATTAATTTTATGCTATTTTATCACATGTATATATTCATGTAACCACCACCACAGTTAAGATACAGATATGTTCCTATCAGTACCAAAAGTGTCCTTTACGCTACCCTTTCTCAGATTATTTTCATGTTTGCTGCTTAGAAGAGAAAGAGGACGATGACAGAAGAAAATATTTTTTTCTCTTTTCCTGGGGTGAAAGAAATGTCTGCCTTGGGAAAATTCTGAAATAATCAGGAACCTGTCTTCTTACCTCTTGGAGGCCTCGAAATACCTTGTGTATTTGTATTTCCCCAGGAAAATCTCCTCCACTAGGGATACAAGAACAGCCGTTGATGAAATTAATTCATACTTAGATAGGAATGACTCAAAGATCATTAACTCAGACAGAAGAAACTGTAGTTTTAAAAAAAGGATACTTGCTAGGGCCAACCCATTTCTCGGGTATTTTTTTGCAGTGTAACAGAGTGAAATGAAACAATTCAGACAGTGTCGGGCAGGATAATCTGGGAGGAAAGATTATAAAAAAGGCCAGCTTTGTCTTGAAATCTGACCTTATGATACAATCTTGTAAGTAGGTTTCTTCGGCTGATTTTTATAACTTCTTTTTCGTCTACTTCTGTACCTTCAGGTTTTCTAGAAGCTCCATATGGTTTTCCACAATGCTTCCTGTCATGGTAGCATGAAAGAGATGGACAAGAGAAGAGGGGAATGTGTAGTAGCAGGTGTAAAAATTAGGTGTTTCTAAGTCATGGATACCTATAAAGGTAACCACACGCTATTTTAACTCCCCCTTGCTTACGATATCAATTCTATGCTTCATTACTTGTACTTCTTGCAAAATCTGTACATATATATCATGACTACAGGCAAAAAGCTATTATCTTTAGTGAGGGAAAACTGTGCAGTAAATTTATTATCTGTGTTTCAGTTTAGCTTTCTATTTCAAAGGCAAATTGCTTGGCTTCATCAGCGTCCTCGGTCTTGCCGATGGCCCTTGTATATCCGGACCTTCTGGAGAATTGCTTTAAATGAATTGTGCTATCTGCCTGTGTTGTCAGAGCAGTAAGAAAGAGCCCCGTGAAATACACCATCACATTTACTATAAGGACGCTGTTGAAAATGGACTTCATTACATTATGTGGTGTTCTGTTTATGAGGATCCTTAAGAGACTGTCTTTATTGGCAGACTGTAAAGAATAGTTGTGCTTCTCTTGATCAAATGGCTCGGTTTGATAATATAGGCCCCATCATTGTGTTTCGTCTCTGCAAAACTGCTACAAAGCGTAGAATAAATCTATAGTTCAAGCTAAACAAACCCTGTCCATTTCATGTACTGGCCTAATTCCTGGTTCCATTGACATTCCTCTTCTCCACCCTCTTTCTCATGTGCTCCAAATTCATGTTCTTTTAATATGTGGTGTGTATCTTTCAAAGTTACCTTAAAAAATTTTTGACGTGGAATAGTAATTCAAGAGCATGAAAGCTGGAGTCAAAATGTCTCGTTTCAGGGCTTCCCTGGTGGTGCAGTTGTTAGGAATCCGCCTGCCAATGCACGGGACACGGGTTTGAGCCCTAGGATGGGAAGATCCCACGTGCCACTGAGCAACTAAGCCGGTGCTCCTCAACTACTGAGCCTGTGCTCTAGAGCCTGCAAGCCACAACTACTGAAGCCCATGGGCCTAGCGCCCACACTCTGCAACAAGAGGAGCCACCACACTGAGAAGCCCACACACCACAACCTAGCCCCAGCTCACTGCAACTAGAGAAAGCCTGTGTGCAGCAATGAAGACCCAACACAGCCAATAAATACATACATACATACATACATAAATTTTAAAGAAAATGTCTCATTTCAAATCCTTGTTTCACCACTTACTGACTGTACAACCTTGGGCAAGTTGAATGACACAAAACCTCCTTTTCCTCATCTGCGAAATGGGGATAAGAGTGTTTACTTCATAGAATTTTGTGGATTAAAGGAGATAAATCATGAAAAATACTGAGCACAATGCCTGGCACATAGAGGGTATTCAACCAAATCACATTGTTATTGCTATTCTTAACAATATCCTATGTTAATATTAAGCATGATATAAACATACATATATATGAAAACATCTGATTGTAACTCTTGAAAAATTAAAACGGTTTTGCTTCCTCCATGTTTATTTGAGATACACATGCCTTGATATTCATAACAAGATGCCAATTTCAGGAAATAGATTTTCAAGCGTTAACAGCTCAAATCAAGACAAAAAGATTATACTCGATAATTAGCGTCAGCCTTAGATGGCTATACAGAAATATAGTGCTTTTTCTATTTGTGTCTCTTACTACTTATATGAGCTAGCGTTCTGTCTTTAGCCTGATGTATCTATATACATAGTAGTTCTAGAAATGTTAGTGAAATGCAGGTTATCCTATCTTGCAATTTAAATGAAATATGGCACAGATCATTTCAGAAAGGAATTTTCCAGACAGCAAGAAATAGTTCTTAGCAACATGAAAAACCAGAAACAATGGTAGATCTAATTTTGCAAAGAGCACAGCCATGTGCTGAGTGCACCATTTCATTTTTAAGGACATAGATTTAATTTCATGTGACAATCTGGCATCCAAGTTTTCCTCTGGTCTTCTTTTTTTCCAAATAGCCTTGTAAATATGAAAATGCAACTGAATAGGAAAACATTAAATTTGTGAGAGTCTACTCGCAGGGTGCTGTGGTTATTATGAAGGCAGTAAATGAACAAAATAGATTAAGGAAAATGCCAATGATAGCTATATGATCTAAATACATCTAACACATAACTAATGAGAATTCTATGTGCGCAATAAAATGTCACCCTGTATATCTAACTCATTGTTTCCTAGACCATTTCCATCTATCATGTTTATCAAAGAAATGTAATAATTCTTCAGGGTACCAGTAATTTATGCAATATTTTCCTCTCTTTTTTTTTAATCTTTTTTTTTTAATTTATTTATTTATTGACTGTGTTGGGTCTTTGTTGCTGCACACAGGCTTTCTCTAGTTGCAGCGAGTTGGGGGGGGGGGCTACTGTTCGTTGTGGTGCACGGGCTCCTCATTGCCGTGGCTTCTCTTGCTGCAGAGCACAGGCTCTAAGAGCATGGGCTTCAGTAGTTGTGGCACGTGGGCTCAATAGTTGTGGCTCACGGGCTCTAAAGCACAGGCTCAATAGTTGTGGCGCACGGCTTAGTCGCTTCGCGGCATGTGGGATCTTCCTGGAGCCAGGATCGAACCCGTGTACCCCGCACTGGCAGGCAGATTCTTAACCACTGTGCCACCTAGGAAGCCCTATTTTCCTCTCTTTACCAAGGTAAGGAGAGGAATGTGCCTTAGTAATAGAGTTTTTTCTTTTTAATACTGCCTAACAAATCTTTTGCAATAGTCCTTTATTTAAGTTGGTTACAGTTAGCACATTTACTTTTAAAGAAATATGACTGTAAAAATAATCCTCAGTGACTTATACCTAAATATTTTAAAATTGTTTTGTTGTTTATAAGAAAATAATAACACATTGCAATTTAGTGTGCAAAAAATGTAATAGGAAGGTTTATCTCATTCATATTCCTACTGAATTCATTTATCACATTGCACAGCTTCATAGTGCTTTTATAAAACAGAATATACATGTTTAATCATACATGATCATTGATTCTTCTTTTAAATGTCATTTGATGATACAGAATTTCATACTGTGACTTAAAAAACATAATTTAGAGACTGGGGGTCCAATGACATTTTTTTCCTTCCCTTTTTTCAGTCTTGGGCAACAATTTTAAAAAAGGACACTCAGGGAGTCTTTGATCATCTGTTCCAAACTGTCAGCCCACCATCAGCCTTTAGAGATGTGCTGGTCTCTGTGACATGTGGGAGTCAGAGCTGTTAATGTTCTTATAATGGCCAGCTCAGTGGTTACTACATCACCTGGGGCACGTCCGCCTGTCCCTTTTCCCTCGTATTTCTCGTCTGTTCCTGGGAGAAGAGTTAATCCTCATTCTATCGGGATGGTGCTCATCAAACTTCTGAAATGCACTTAGAAAACCATGGTCAAGGATGGTACACAGAGCAGTCACTGATGTATGTGTAAAGTGTCTTTCTTTCATCCATTTGTGTCCATAAGCAGTCAGTATTACTACTGCAACTTTTGGATGGTAAGACCACAGCATAGAAGGAATTAATTAATTTCCAAAGCCAGTAGGAGGGGCTTCCTAGGTGGCGCAGTGGTGAAGAATCCACCTGCAAATACAGGGGACATGGGTTCGATCCCTGCTCCAGGAAGATCCCACATGCCGCGGAGCAACAAAGCCCGTGCAACACAACTATTGAATCTGTGCTTTAGCGCCCATGAGCCACAACTACTGAGCCCATGCGCTGCAACTACTGAAGCCCATGCACCTAGAGCCCATGCTCCGCAACAAGAGAAGCCCCGGCAATGAGGAGCTCGCGCACAAGGAAGAGTAGCCCCCGCTCGCTGCAACTAGAGAAAGCCCGCGCACAGCAAAAAAGACCCAACACAGCCAATAAAATAAATAAATACATTTATAAAGTCAGCAGGAGAGTTGAAAACAGAAATGAAATTTCCAAAATCGCAATCATCTGTTTTAAATGTTAAGTGTTTTGACTTTCAATAATTCTATGAAGAATTCTGTCTTGATTTAGCAAGACTGATTTTTTTTCTTTGCAGTTTGTCTAAATTGCACTGAGATGCACCTATGAGAATGAAACAGATTTCTATTGGGTATCCATTATTGCCTAATACTTTACATGCATTAATTTAATTTAGTCCTTATAACATCCCTATGTGGCAAATGGTTTTGTCCCCATTTCATAGATTTAAAAAAAAAACAAAAAAAAAAAAACAGATCCAAAGAGATCTAGGATGAATTGCAGTCTTCTGGGTTAGATTTGGGGAGCACCAGCCCAAAAGGGGAGGAAACCACTGTTAAGTGTTGTAGAATATCTTCAAATGTCACTCTAAATTTTTTGTACTTACTGGTGGTATTTATGGTTTAAACAAAAAGCACTGTGTAAGAAACAAGAGTGAAAAGGACTTTCTTGCTCTGGAGCCTGCGGCCTGCTCACGTTTCTGGAGCATCAACTACTCAAAGATTTGGAGCAAATACAGTTTTTTTTTTTCTTTTCTTTTATTAAGGTAATGTTGATTTACTACATTACATAAGTTTCATGTGTCCAACATTATATTTCTTTCTTTCTTAAAAAATTTATTTATTTATTTATTTATTTATTTATTTTTATTGGCTGTGTTGGGTCTTTGTTACTGTGCACTGGCTTTCTCTAGTTGTGGTGATCGGGGGCTACTCTTCATTGCTATGCGTGGGCTTCTCATCGCGGTGGCTTCTCTTGTCGCAGAGCACAGGCTCTAGGCGTGAGGGCTTCAGTACTTGCAGAGCATGGACTCATTAGTTGTGGCTCACAGGCTCTAGAGTGCAGGCTCAGTAGTTGTGGCACATGGGCTTAGTTGCTCCACAGCACATGGGATCTTCCCGGAGCAGGACCCGAACCCGTGTCCCCTGCATTGGCAGGCAGATCCTTAACCACTGCGCCACCAGGGAAGCCCCCAACGTTATATTTCTATATACTTCTATATATACTACAGCATGCTCACCACCCAAAGTTTAGTTTCTATCCATCACTGTACAGTTGATTCCTTTTACCCATTTTATACTCCCTCTCTGCCCCTTCGCCTCTGGTAACAACTACTACTCTGCCCTCTGTATCTATGTTTGCTTAGGTTTGTTCATTTATTTATTTATTTTTTGTTTGTTTTCCACATATGAGGGAAATCACATGGAATTTGTCTTTGTGTCTTATTTCACTTAGCATAATACCTTTAATTTCATCCATGTTGTCACAAATGTCAGGATTTCATCAGCAAATACTGTTTTCATGTTAAAATAATCTGATATGTTACAGAGTTAACATAAAATTCGTTAATGTTGGTATAATGTTTTTAAATAAAACAAAAAACTTCGAAGAAATTCATGAGAACTGTAAGGATGTTCCAAACTTCCTAGGGGCAGGGTTTGACTTCCTTCTGTTGTGGGAGCACTTGATGAAAAGCTGGAGAAAACCTGAGATGCTGTCTTTAATTATTGCAATTGTTCCCCGGGTTTTGCCAAGTCACTTTGTGGTAGGCTTTCAAAGTGGATAAGAATTTACTTCTCAGAAAAATCAACTTCAGAAAATGAATTACTTTCCCTGGGAGGATGGCAGATCTAATATATGAAAAAAAATGATATTTAGGGGAAAAAAGGAAACTTCTTTTAGCAATGGCTTGATGTAATCAAGCTTCTATAGATCAAAGACAGTTAGCGGGGTGGTTGATGTCAGCAATGAGAATAAGAAACGTTTTGGCTCTTCATGCCTGCTAGCAGAAACACCAGAACCCTGGAACTCCCCGGGTCTTTGGCTCTGGTGTCCCTGAGTGCTCACAAGGTTTTTTGATGGTCACTTAAAATGCCCTGGGATGAGGACAGACAAGGCTCTCCTCAGCCCCGCTCTGCCACCGCCCCCCCCCCACCCCCGCCTTTCTCTTATGTGGCTGTGTTGGGTCTTAGCTGCAGCACACAGGAGCTTTCATTGCAGCATGAGGGCTTCTCTAGTTGTGGCTCTGGGCCTCAGTAGCTTCGAGGTATGTGGGATCTTAGTACCCCAACAAGGCATTGAATCCGAGTCCCCTGCATTGAAAGGTGGATTCTTAACCACTGGATCACCAGGGAAGTCCCACCCCCTATGTTTTTAATCTACCACTCCTCATCTTTGGGCTGATCCTGGTGTTTGCCTTTGGGCCTCTCCAGTCTCCCAACCTTGACCCTGATGTTACTTCTCATGGGAGACAGTGTCCTCCAGGGCCCATGTGCCCATTGCTCCCAGCACTTCCTGTAGCACTGCTGTCAAGGCACCTCATTGTAATTGCTCATTTAACTGCCATCTCTTCTGCCAGACTGTAAGCTCTATGAAGACAGAATCTATTGCTGCCTTTCTCTCCCCTTCAAAAGAAGTGCTTAAAAATACCTGATGAGAGACTGCTCTGGTGGTGCAGTGGTTAAGAATCTGCCTGCCAATGCAGGGGACACGCGTTCAAGCCTTGGGCCAGGAAGATCCCACATGCAGCACCACAACTACTGAGCCTGTGCTCTAGAGCGTGTGAGCCACAACTATTGAGCCTGTGTGCCACAACTACTGAAGCCTGTGAGTCTAGAGCCCATCCTCCACAAAAAGAGAAGCCACTGCACTGAGAAGCCTGCACACCGCAAGGAAGAGTAGCTGCTGCTCACCACAACTACAAGAAAGCCTGTGCACAGCAACGAAGACCCAAAGCAGCCAATAAAGAAATAAATAAATTTATTTATTTACTTAAAAAAATTTGATGAACAAACGAAGGAATGGCTCCTCCCATGCTTTCTCAGAAGTCAGGAGGGCTCTCTTCCCATCAGAGTTAACAGTTCTTCACAGGCATCTAGAAAATCACCAACCCCCTTCCCACCTCAAGGAACCTCGGTCAAGTTCCTGTGCGTCAACATCCAAGTTAGAGGATGTTGAAGAAACACCAAACAGTCCCTTTTGCAAAAATTTAACCAGTGCTGTAAGTCGGAGTTCAGATACGTGGGCTCTTACCTTTGAGCAGAAAGTGGCTCATCCACAGCCAACAATATAAAATCAGAGCTGGCTGCTGTCCACCCTCCTTATTTCATGGTGTTATTCCAAGGGCTGACCCATCAATCTCAACGTGGTGATAAAAATCTTGGTTCTGAAGCCAGATTGCTGAGGTTGAAAATCAGCTCTATTGCTTCTGGAGGTATGACTTTGGGCAAATGACGTCACCTTGATAAACCTCAGTTCCCTCACCTGCGAAGTGGGGCTGAGACTGGCCTACCTCCCATAGTCCTTGTAAAGATTTAAGGAGATAAATCTTGAAAAGTATTTAACACAGTGCCTGGCACAGAATATGTGCTATATATCTGAATACAAACCTTCCAGTACTATTATTTTACGATAGCTGGCAGGAGGCCCTCATATGCTGGAATTCCCTGGAAGTCTGGCCTGTCTAGGTCAGGCCCCTATGTTGTCTGCACACACATGTACACATGCATGTGCACACTCCAGTTAATGAAACTAATTGAGGAGCGAGAGTGCTTATTCTGGAAAATGGCTTAATTGAATTAAGGGAAGGAAAAGCATCCTGGTATTATAAGTCTATGACCTAACTATATAAAAAAAAAAGCAGAAATAGTAACTAGTCCAAGAAAAAGCAATCCTTTTGGCTGCTGGCCCACGGAACTGCAGCAACCTCTGCCACCGTGGACATTACTCTCTGCTCTGGTGCTCCTTCTTAGCTGCTGTGGGATGCTGGACCTAGGGACACATTTTTAACTGAATCAAATACACATCAGGGTCCCCAAGAAGTGAAAATGCAGTCAGCGTCTTCCAGGGTGACATGGCCTTCTGGGTACTCATCTCTGGAGGCCAAAATACCCAAAGCTCAAGGATAAAAGATCTATTCCATCTGGACAGGGACTTAAGAAATTCCTATAGAAGCATCTGGGCTATTCTTAGTGGGCACAGCAGCCTGGCCAACATCACAGGGAGACCAGGAAATGGCCCTTCGTCCACTGCCCAGCCTCCCCGTGAGAAGGGTCTCCTGTTTGCAAGCTCATGAATATCAATGAGCCCAAACCACATGTGAAGGAATCAGAACATATTGCAACAGCCAAACTGCAAGTTGGCTCTTAAAACTTGGCCAAAGGAGCATATGATTCAAACACTGGGGCTGAAGCCGCTGCTTTGCCTGAGCCCAAAGGAGGGATGGAAGAAACCGTGGCTCATACCTCTTGAAGATCAAGAGGAAAGACAGGAACAAGAGTGCAGAAGCTTCCATTACTGCACTTGTCAACTCAGCCAACCAGTCATCCGGAAGTGAGAGTGGAGCGTGTGCTTCACCAGACAGAGTACACGAGAAAAGAGCCCAATGCCCCATGCCCCAGAATATGCAAGCTGACTTGGCATCAATAGGAACATCATGACCATTGAAAAGCAATAATATTCCTTCATTCAAGGTATAATTCCTGGGCACTCACTCTAGGTCAAGCTCTGTGCTAGGCACTGGGAATACAAAGGAAAAGAGGAAACAGATCCTGATATCAAGGGGTATATAGTAGCAGAGGTGTGTGTGTGTGGGGGGGGGGGTGGAGAGGCAGCTAAGGGAGTGAAAGAACAAACAAAACCCAATTTCAGTGTGACATGTCATTGCACGTCTAGGAAGTTTGTCCCTTTACATTGCCAGGGAGTGATCTATAATTTGTTCTTCTATTCACCTGTTGATGATGTGTAGTGTGTTTCCAGTTTTGGAATATTATGGAGAAAGCTGTTATGAACATTCGTGTCTTCACATGGCTGTCCATTTTCATTTCGCTTGGGTGAATATGTAGAAGTGGATTGTAGGTCAACTGAAGGATAAAAACCACATGATCATCTCAATAGATGCAGAAAAAGCTTTTGACAAAATTCAACACCCATTTATGATAAAAACTCTCCAGAAGGTGGGCATAGAGAGAACCTACCTCAACCTAATAAAGGCCATGTATGAAAAACCCACAGCAAACATCATTCTCAATGGTGAAAAACTGAAAGCATTCCCTCCAAGATCAGGAACAAGACAAGGATGTCCACTCTCGCCACTACTATTCAACATAGTTTTGGAAGTCCTTGCCACAGCAAGCAGAGAAGAAAAAGAAATAAAAGGAATCCAAATTGGAAAAGAAGAAGTAAAACTGTCACTGTTCACAGATGACATGACACTATACACAGAAAATCCTAAAGATGCCACCAGAAAAGTACTTGAGCTAATCAATGAATTTGATAAAGTAGCAGGATACAAAATTAACGCACAGAAATCTCTCGCATTTCTATACAATAACAATGAAAGATCAGAAAGAGAAATTAAGGAAACAATCCCATTCGCCATGGCAACAAAAAGAATAAAATACCTAGGAATAAACCTAACCAAGGAGGTAAAAGACCTGTACTCAGAAAACTATAAGACACTAATGAAAGAAATCAAAGAAGACATAAACAGATGGAGGGACATACCATGTTCTTGGATTGGAAGAATCAATGTTGTGAAAATGACTATATTACCAAAAGCAATTTACAGATTCAATACAATCCCGATCAAATTACCAATGGCATTTTTCATAGAACTAGAACAAGAAATTTTACGATTTGTATGGAAACACAAAAGACCCTGAATAGCCAAAGCAATCTTGAGAAGGAAAGACGGAGTTGGTGGAATCAGGCTTCCCGACTTCAGGCTATACTACAAGGCTACAGTGATCAAGACAGTATGGTACTGGCACAAAAACAGAAATATAGATCAATGGAACAGGATAGAAAGCCCAGAGATAAACTACGGTCAACTAATCTACGACAAAGGAGGCAAGGATATACAATGGAGAAAAGGCAGCCTCTTCAATAAGTGGTGCTGGGAAAACTGGACAGCTACATGTAAAAGAATGAAATTAGAACACTCCTTAACACCATACACAAAAATCAACTCAAAATGGATTAAAGACCTAAATGTCAGGCCAGACACTATAAAACTGCTAGAGGAAAACATAGGAAGAACACTCTTCGACATAAATAACAGCAAGATCTTTTTTGATCCACCCCCTAGAGTAATGGAAATAAAAACAAAAGTAAACAAGTGGGACCTAATGAAACTTCAAAGCTTCTGCACAGCAAAGGAAACGATAAGCAAAACGAAAAGACAACCCTCAGAATGGGAGACAATATTTGCAAATGAATCAACAGACAAAGGATTAATCTCCAAAATATATAAACAGTTCATCCAGCTCAACATCAAAAAAACAAACAACCCAATCCAAAAATGGGCAGAAGACCTAAATAGGCATTTCTCCGAAGAAGACATGCGGATGGCCAAGAGGCACACGAAAAGCTGCTCAACGTCACTAATGATTAGAGAAATGCAAATCAAAACTACGAGGTATCATCTCACACTGGTTAGAAGGGGCATCATCAGAAAAATCTACAAACAGTAAATGCTGGAGAGGGTGTGGAGAAAAAAGAATGCTCTTGCACTGTTGGTGGGAATGTAAATTGATACAGCCACTATGGAGAACAGTATGGAGGTTCCTTGCAAAACTCAAAACAGAACTACCATATGACCCAGCAATCCCACTGCTGGGCATATACCTAGAGAACACCATAATTCAAAAAGACACATGCACTCCAGTGTTCATTGCAGCACTATTTACAATAGCCAGGACATGGAAGCAACCTAAATGTCCATCAACAGATGAATGGATAAAGAGGATGTGGTACATACATACGATGGAATATTACTCAGCTGTAAAAAGCAATGAAACTGGGACATTTGTAGAGACATGGATGGACCTAGAGACTGTCATACAGAGTGAAGTGAGTCAGCAAGAAAAAAACAAATATCATATATTAACACATATATGTGGACTATAGAAAAATGGTACAAATCAACCGGTTTGCAAGGCAGAAGTAGAGACACAGATGTAGAGAACAAACATGTGGACACCAAGTGGGGAAAGTGGGGAGGGTTGCTGGGGAATGAATTGGGAGATTGGGATACCAAATTGTACACTCTAAATATATGCAGTTTATTGTATATTAACTGTATCTCAATAAAAGTTCTTAAAAAAAAAAAGAAGTGGATTGTAGGTCATATGGTAAATGTATATTTAACTTCGTGAGAAATTGACAAAGGGTTCTCCAAAGCAGCTGTACCATTTTGCATTCCTATCAGCTGTGTATGAGGGTCTTAGTTGCTTCACATCCTTGTCCACATTTGGTATTGCCCATTCAAAAATATTCTAGTCATTATGGAGGATGTAGAGTGGTAGTCCATTGTGGTTTTATTTCCATTCCCCTTATGATTGATAATGCTTTTCCCCCCACATGCTTACTTGCCCCCAGTATACCTTTTTTTGGTGAAGTGTGTTCAAATCTTTTGCCCATTTAAAAAACCAGGTTGTCTTTGTTCTATTATTTTTTTTGTAAATTCTTTACAAATTCTGATCCACTTAGTTCTAAGTCATAGCTGCTTTTTGGTAAATTCCTTAGAATCTTCTACACATGCAACCACATAGCCTGTGGATAATGACATCTTTGTTTCTTCTTCTCCAAACAGCGTGGCTTCTATTTTGGTTTCTTGCTTCATAACATTGACTAGGAACTCCTGTTGTATGGAAACGGCAAAAGAGGACTTCTTGCCTTCTTCACAATCTTACGGGAAAATAATTCAGTTTAAAATGTTTAAGTATGGTGTTAGCTGTAGGTTTTTGGTGGATTTCCTCTATCAGATTGAGAAAATTTCCTTCTGTTTCTAGCTTGCTGAGAGTTTGTTTGACTTTTTAATCATGATTGGGTGCTTAGAATGCCAAATGTTCACCATCTATTGAGCTGATCATATCGCTTCTTTAGCCTGTTGACATGGTGGATTACATTAACTAATTTTTGCATGTTGAATCAATCTCACGTTCCTGAGATAAACCCCATTTGGTCATGATGTATTCCTTTTTTATATACAGCTGGATTTGATTTATTAAAATGTTGTTAATGATTTTGTGTCTGTGTTCATAAGGAGTATTGGCCTGTAGTTTTCTATCCCTTTAATTTCCTTTTTAAGTGTTGATATTCTAGAAAGCTAGGGTAATACTAACTTCATAGAATAAATGCGAGGGTGAGTCAAAAATTATCCGTACTCTGGCTGTAGAATTTATTTTAATTAATGTTTGGAAAAGATAAATACATCATTTTTCAACATAATTTCCTTGCTTTTCAATACACTTTGTCCATCTGTCAACGAGCTTTCCTATTCCCTCATTAAAACATGCTTTAGGCTGAGCTGTGGGTCATGAATGCACCACTGTCTTCCCTTCTTCATCAGAAGTGAATCTTTGTCCTCATAGGGTTGCTTTCAGGGAACCAAACAGGTAAAAGTCTGATAGAGCAAGATCAGGATTATAGGGAGGATGCTTTCACAGCTCAAAATGAAGTAATGCACTACAGATTTAGGCTTAAAAAAATTTGTGCTACATGGGTATCAAAACAACTCACGGAAGAGCATAAACAGAAGCATCTGGATATCTGCAAACAAAATTTGGACCAATACTCCAAGGAATGTGAAAGTTTCTTAAAGAGAATCATTACTGGTGACAGGACATGGATTCATCACTATGAGCCTGAGAGTAAATGGCAGAGTATGAAATGGAAACATCCCCAATCGCCAACCAAGAAAAAGTTCAAAAGTCAACCATCAGCTAGAAAATTGATGCTTACAATTTTCTGGGATTCTCAAGGGCCAGTACTGGAACATTATCAGGAAAAATGTTCAACAATCAACAGTGCTCGTTACAGTGAGATGCTTATTGAAGAGCTGAAGCCTAAGCTTAGGATTAAATGCAGAGGACTACTGTCCAAAGGCATTGTGATCTTGCATGACAATGCACATTCGCACATTTTTTGCCCACACTGTTGACACTGTGCAAAAACTTCGTTTTGAGGTGTTCGAGCATTCTCCCTATAGTCCTGATCTCGCTCCATCAGACTTTCACCTGTTTGGTCCCCTGAAAGCAGTCCTACGAGGACAAAGATTCACTTCTGATGAAGAAGGGAAGACAGTGGCACATTCATGGCTTGAAGCTCAGCCTAAAACATTTTTTAATGAGGGAACATGAAACCTCGTTGACAGATGGACAAAGTGTATTGAAAAGCAAGGAGAGATTATGTCAAAAAAATGATGTATTTGTCTTTTCTAAACATTAATTAAAATAAATTCTACAGCCAGAATGCGGAAAATTTTTAACTCATCCTCGTAGGAAAGTCTTCTCTGCTCTACTTCTTTGTGTAAGATTGGTTTTATTCCTCCTTTAAATATTTGGTAGAATTTACCAGTAATGCCATCTGGACTTAAGGGTTTCCTTTGTAGGAAGATTTATAACTACAACTTTAATTTTTTAAAAATATAAATTTGGGTATCTAAGTTATTTCTTCATGAGTGAGCTTTAGTTCTAATTTTCCAGGAATTTTTTCTGTTTTATCTAATTTGATGAGTTTATTGGCTTAAAGGTATTCATAATATTCCCTTATTATCCTTTTAGCGTATGTAGAATTGTTCACTCCTGATGTTGGTATTTGTGTCCTCTATATACTTTTGTTATTCAGGCTGGCTAGAGATTTACCAATTTTATTTTCAAAGTATCAGCTTTTGCTTTCATTGGTTTTCTTTATTGTTTGTCCATTTATTATTTCATTGATTTCTGGTTATTTCTTTCCTTTCACTTTGGGTTAAGTTGCTCTTCTTTTTCTAGTTTCTTAAGGTGGAAGCTTAGATTTTTTTATTTTAAAGTTTTCTTCTTTCCAATGCAAGCATTGAAAGTAACAAATTTCCCTCATAGCACTGCTTTAGCTGCATCGCACAGTTTTAATACATGCTGCTTTTGTTTTCATTCAGTTCAACATATTCTAATTTCACTTGTAATTTCTTTTTTGACCTATGTGTTATTTAGAAATATGTTGTTTAATTTCCAAACATAGGAGTGTTTCCAGATATCTTTCTATTATAGATTTCTAATTAACTCCATTGTGGTTGGAGAATATGGTATAAATGATTTCAATCCTTTAAAATTTATTGGAGCCTTGTTTTATGGCCTCTGATAATGGTCTATCTTGGTAAATGTTCCATGCACACTTCCATGAATAATGTTTATTCTGCTGTTGTTAGATGGAATGGTTTATAAATGCCAATTAATTTAATTTGGTTGATATGTTATTCAAGTTGCTTGTATTCTTACTGATTTTTTACCCACGTATTTTAATAATTATTGAGAGAGGAGTGTTGAAATCTACAATTATAATTTTGTCTATTTCTTCTACTTCTATCAGTTTTGCTTCATGTATTTTGAAGTCCTGTCAGCACTGTTGTCTTCTTGATGAATTAATCCCTTTATTATTATGATCCCTTGATTTAAAATCTATTGTGTCTAATACTAATATAGTCAATTCCCTTTCTTTTCCATAGTGCTTGAGTGCCATATATTTATCTTTTTACTCTTTTTTGATAAGCTTTTTAGATAACTTAAAAATTACCCTTAGTTTCTAACCTGCTCATGTCTTTACATTAAAGTCAGTTTCTTATAGACAGCACCTAGTTAAGTCTTTTTTTTAATTATTTACTTATTTATTCATTTATTTATTGCCTGTGTTAGGTCTTCGTTGCTGCACGTGGGCTTTCTCTAGCTGCGGCTAGCGGGGCCTACTCTTCATTGTGGCTTGCAGGTTTCTCATTGCAGTGGCTTCTCCCATTGCAGAGCACAGGCTCTAGAGCGCAGGCTCAGTGGTTGTGGCACATGGGCTTAGTTGCTCCAGGGCATATGGGATCTTCCTGGAGCAGGGATCAAACCCACGTCCCCTGCATTGGCAGGCAGATTCTTAACCACCACGCCACCTAGGAAGTCCCCGTAGTTGAGTCTTGATTTCTCTTATCCAATCCGACAACCTTTGTCTCTTAATGGAGTGGTTTTTGAAAAAATTGCATTATACTTGAGATATAACATTGTATTAGTTTTTGGTGTACAACATAATGATTTGATCTATGTAATAATGGAGTGTTTAGACAATTTACATTCAACATAGTTATTGATGTGATTGGGTTTAAATTTACCATTTGGGCACTTGTTTTCAACTGGTCCCAATCTATTCTTTGTTCTCTTTTTCCTTTGTTTCTATTTGTTTGTAATAATCTAATATTTTCATGATTCCATTTTATCGCCACTATTGACTGATTAGCTATACCTCCTTCAAACATTTCTTTTTTAGTGGTTGCTCTAGGGTAATTCATCTCATCATAAGTAATCCTATTCTACCTTTAAATAATATGTTATCATTTCATGTGACATGTAAGAACCTTACAACAGGATACTTCTATTTTCCTCCTCTTGTCCTTTGTGTATTTGTCACACATTTTACTTCTGCATATTTATAAACTCCACATACTTCATTATATTTGCTTTAGTATCTTTTAAAGAGATTAAGTAGGTGAAAGAATGTTTTTGTATTTACCCACACATTTACCATTTCTAGTGTTAATTATTCCTTTATATGGATTAAAATTTCCAACAGTTATCATTTTCCTTCTGCCTGAAGAGTTCCTTTAACATTCCTGCAGTTCTGCTGGTCACAAATTTTTTGTTTTACCAGGAATGTTTGTCTTTCACTTTCATTTTTTCTTTTTCTTCCTTTATACAGTATGATTACATTTATAATGTTGGAACATGCACGTTTAAAAATGCGTAGAATGCTTGCTTTGGCAGCACACGGACTAAAATCGGAACCACACAGAGAAGATTGGCAGTATCCCTGCACAAGGATGACACATAAATCCAGAAGCATTCCACTTTTTACACTTAATGCACTTAATTATACATTTAAAAATGGTTAACGTAGTAAATTTTGTTATGTATATTTTACCACAATAAAAATGCATAGAAATGGATCTAGAGATATACATATAAAATTGTTAACATTGACCAACTCCTGGGAAGAGGAGTTTGAGATGAAAGGCTACTTTCAGCTTTTTTTCCTTCAATTTTTAAACTTTTTATTTGGAAATTATTTCAAGCATAGAAAAGTTGCATGAGTAAGAGTATTACCAAGAATGCTGTACTCAGATTCACCCGTTATTAACATTTTATCCACTTGCTTCATCATTCTGTCCATCATATACCATTGCCCTCCATATTCACGGGTTCCACCTCCTCAGATTTAATCAACCTCAGTCCCAAAATACAGTAAGCCCCCTACATATAAACCAGTTCTATTCCAAGAGAGCATTCGTAAGTCAATTTTGTTCATAAGTCCAACAAAGTTACCCGAGGTTACCCAACTAACAATCGGTTATATACTACTGTAGTGTAATAGGTTTATAATACTTTTCACACAGAAAATACATAAAAAACAAACACAAAAAAACAAAGAAAACGTTTTTAATCTTACAGTACAGTACCTTGAAAAGTACAGTAGTCCAGTACAACAGCTGGCATACGGGGCTGGCATTGGCTGGCATCGAGTGAACAGGCAAGAAGAGTTACAGACCGGAGGAGGGAGAGGAGGTGGGAGATGGTAGAGTTGAAGGATCGTCAGCAACAGGAGATGGAGGGCGAGCTGCACCACCACTTGTAGAGGCTGCACACATGTGGCAATATAGGCCAGACATGTAAACTAACTTAACATGACTGGACATGTGAACGCACGTTTGCATCTTTGAAAATTTGCAACTTGAAGGTTCATATGTAGGGGACTTACTGCATTCAGAAAAAATTTCCAGAGATTTCCAAAAGGCAAAAACTTGAAAGTGCGGCATGCTGACAACGATTTATAGACCATTATATTGCGTTAGGTATTATAAGTAACCTGAGATGATTTAAAGTATGTGGGAGGATGTGTCTAGGTTATACGCAAACACTACACCCTTTTAAATAAAAGACTCGAACATTGGTAGATTTTGGTATCCATGGGGTCCTGGAACAAATCCCTCATGAATACCGAGGGATACGGAGGGACACACTTCACACCCATGCAAATATTTTGTTCCTCAGTTTCCTTCTGGATTCGGCATCCATTGATGATTCCTGTGGAACTGATCTTTGCTATGATGGTTGCAAAACAGTTATTTTCCAACACCACTGGTTATTTTTATAACCAATGTTATTTTCTAGCACTCCCTCTCCATTTACCATTTAGCACTTGGTATTCCATTTTAAGCAGGAACCCTATTTGTCTCAGATATTTCTTTTATTTATTTATTTATTTATTTATTTATTTATTATTTTTTTGGGGGTACACCAAGTTCAATCATCTGTTTTTATACACATATCCCCGTATTCCCTCCCCCCCTCGACTCCCCCCCCACCCTCCCTCGAGTCCCCCCCACCCTCCCCGTCCCACTCCTCTAAGGCATCTTCCATCCTCGAGTTGAACTCCCTTTGTTATACAACAACTTCCCACTGGCTATCTATTTTACAGTTGGTAGTATAGATATGTCTGTGCTACTCTCTCACTTCGTCTCAGCTTCCCCTTCACCCCCCGCCCCCCCAAACCTCGAGTTCTCCAGTCCATTCTCTGCATCTGTGTCCTTGTTCTTGTCTTGTCACTGAGTTCATCTCAGATATTTCTATAGTTACAGGTATGTACTTGTTAATACCTATTTTTTCCCAATGATTTATAATTCACTACTGTATTTAATTATTTTCATGCTCAAATTGCCCCTGATTTGGCCAGTGGAGCCCCTCCAAGCTGGCTCCTGTGATATGTGATACCGCTCCCTTAATATCAGGCATAAAAGGCTTTTCTTGTACCTACCTGCCCCAGCCTTGAATTCAGCCATTTCTATGAAGAATCTTGGTTCCTTTTAATGAGAAAAGATGTTAGAAACCAAGATCTTGGGGTGACATACGCTCATTGCTCCTCGGAATCTTTACTTCTTGCACTTTTTGGTTGAGTGAATTAACTAGACACTCAATGTATATTTATACATATACAATATATACACATGCACACACGTGTATATGTATACACACATGTACACATATGCACATATATTTCAACTGTTCACTCAACTGAGTGAGCTAGAAAATTAGTGGATAGTTATGCATATGTATAAACACGTACATACGTATACACATGTACATATACAAACGTATGAATATACATACATGCAAATATACACAGACATGTGTATATAAATACATGTACATATTTTAGAAATTATGCATTCATAGTAATAATTTCAATTTCCATCCAGCCCCACAGGGTTTATCCTTGTTTTCTTCTATTCCATATTGGCATGAGGTTTTTTGTTTGCTTGTTTGTTTGTTTTCAGTGAGAACCTTGGGTTCCAAAAACAATACATTTACCTATTTGCTCAGTTGCATGATACACATGCATTTCAGAATTGCTTCATTGGGGCAGGGGGTGAAGGGGAAGCTGAGATGAAGCGAGAGAGTAGCACAGACATATATATACTACCAACTGTAAAATAGATAGCCAGTGGGAAGTTGTTGTATGACAAAGGGAGTCCAACTCGAGGATGGAAGATGCCTTAGAGGACTGGGGTGGGGAGGGTGGGGGGGATTCGAGGGGGGGGAGTCAAGGAAGGGAGGGAATACGGGGATATGTGTATAAAAACAGATGATTGAACTTGGTGTACCCCCCAAAAAATAAAAAAAATAAAATAAAAAATAAAAAAATAAAAAAAGAATTGCTTCATTATTGGGACTTCCCTGGTGGTGCAGTGGTTAAGAATCAGCCTGCCAATGCAGGGGACACGGGTTTGATCCCTGGTCCAGGAAGAACCCACAAGCTGCAGGGCAGCTAAGCCCGTGTGCCACAACTACTGAGCCTGTGCTCTAGAGCCTGCGAGCCACAACTACTGAAGCCTGCACACCTACAGCCCATGCTCTGCAACAAGAGAAGTCACCACAATGAGAAGCCCTCGCACGGCAAGGAAGTGTAGCCCCTGCTTGTTGCAACCAGAGAAAACAAAGACCAAACACAGCCAAAAATAAATAAATAAATAAATTTATTTAAAAAAAAGAGAGAGAGGAAGAATTGCTTCATTATTGCCTCTAGACAAACCAAACCTACTGGAAAGAGTTCAGGATTTGTTTGTAATGTCCTCCGTGCCTCATTACTCTGCCACAAACTGAGGGCATAAAGTCCAACACTGTGTTCAGACCTTGCTCAGATTAGTTCTTTCTCTTTCTGTTTTCCTTCTGTGTAGCTATCCTACTCATTTGAAATCTAACTGGTCTGATTTTTTTCCGTTTGCTCTCTATTTTATTTTCCCCATCCCATCCTTACTAATTTAATTTTTGAATATGCAGAAGGTTATATTTCCAAAAGAAAAACTGTACTGAAAGGTATATTCACTAAATGCCACTCCCCCCCAACCCCTATTTCCATAGTCCCCTTATAGGTAACCAACTTTGTGGTTTTCTGGTTTATCCTTCCTGGGTTTCTTTTTGCAAAGGTAAATAGATAGTCACTGATTTTATTTTTTTCCTGCTACTATATATGCTCTCTTATAAAACAGCTTTATTGAGGCAGAGTTTACATGGTATAAAATTCACCCATTTTAACTGTTAACTAGATAGTGATAGTAAATTTATACAGTTGTGCAACCATCACCCCAATCCAGTGTTAGACTAGTACCATCATCTCATTAGCTTCTCCTGCTTATTTGCAGATGATCCCCAGACCCATCTCAGCCCCAAGGTAACCACCAATTAGTGTTCTGCCTCTATAGTTTTAGTCCTATAAATTTCACATCAATGGAATTATACGATACGTAGTCTTATGTGTCTGGTTTCTTTCACTGGCATCACGTTTCTGAGGTTCATTTATGTTGTTGACTGTATCCACAGTTCTCTCCTTTTTATTGGTGTATTGCATGAATGTACCAAAATGTGTTTATCCATTCATCAACTGATGGGCATTTGATGTGTTTCCAGCTTTTTCTTATCATGAATAATGCTGCTATGAACATAGGTGTGGAAGTCTTGGACAGACATATGTTTCTATTTCTCTTGGGCAGATACCTAGGAGTGAAATTGCTGGATTGTATGGTAAGTGTATGTTTAACTTAAGAAACTGACAAAGTGTTTTCCAAAGTGCCTGTATCTTTTTAAATTCCCATCAGCAATGTATTTATATTTGTTATATTAATTGTAAGCAAATGTACTCTCATAAAATTGCTGAAAGCTCTTATCTTACGTAGACTAGTTGTTGGCCTTATAATTGTGTTCATTTTTTACTTGCACAGCCCTTTTCTTCATAGGTAGTTCAAAAAGTAAGTCAGATTAACACAACATTTTAAATCAACTATACTTCAATGAAAAAAACAATGTCAGATGATTCCTCCTTGAATTATAATGAATTTGGGATGAACGTGACAAAAAGAAAAAAAGACCCAGAAAATTGTTACCTTTCTTTCACTAGGGAATAGAAAGATATAGATGACATTATAAGGGGAGGGGCTTTCTAGACTCAGCCTTTAAAAATAAAGGTCGAGGGCTTCCCTGGTGGCGCAGTGGTTAAGAATCCTCCTGCCAATGCAGGGGACACCGGTTCGATCCCTGCTCTGGGAAGATCCCACATGCCACAGAGCAACTAGGCCCGTGTGCCACAACTACTGAGCCAGTGCTCTAGAGCCCTCAAGCCACAACTAGTGAGCCTGTGTGCCAACTACTGAAGCCTGCGCATCTAGAGCCCAAGCTCCACAACAAGAGAAGCCACCGCAATGAAAAGCCTGCTCACCACAAGGAAGAGTAGCCTCTGCTCACAGCAACTAGAGAAAGCCTACGCACAGCAACGAAGACCCAACACAGCCAATAAATAAATAAATGAATAAGTAAATTAAAAAATAAATTAAAAATAAAAAATAAAATAAAGGTCAATTGCATCAGAAAGCTTAATTTACATTCTTTCTGATAATAGGGCAGGAAGTGAGGTTAGCTTATGGACGGAAGTACCTCTTCTAAATGATAGATACTTGGGATATAGACTAAAGTTAGGGTAAGGTATTAACTTCAATTTTTGAGAAATCAAAAGAGACTTCAAGAATCTAAAGAGTTTTAAAAGCAGAAAACTTAATGTAGTTTCCAAGTTGTTATTTTGTTTTGAAAAGAGGGCACGGTCATTGCAAAGAGATGATCCTAGAAATGAAAACCGCAACTGTTTGATTCAGCATTTCCGTCAAGAGTTGGATAAACGCCACATCTTCTTGCAACTCCCTAAAACACAACTGGACCAGAACACAATGCCCTTGCGATGCCTTAGAACACGACTAGATAAAACTGCAGCCTCTTGACAACCAAAGCACACGTTATGGCAGCCCCCGTGTAGGATGTCATCCACACAGCACATTGGGAATGCCACAGCCTTCAAGTTACAACCCAGGAAAATCCATATCAGTTAACAGATTGGTTAGTTAATTTTAAAGTTAACTTCAGCTAAATTTTAAAATAATCAAAGTTTGCCTTAAAAAAAATCTCTTCCCATCCCTTCCAAAGATCTTCTCCCTGCTTCTAATGCTCCTCATTTTTCTTGTCCCACCCCAAGTGCCTAGGCATACATCATTTTTTGTTGGGCTTGAATTTAGCCCCACTCTTACAAAAGGTTCATTTAAAATTATTAAACATGTAACCTGCATTTCAGGGAAGTGAGGGAGTATGTGGGCAGTAAAGGGGTTTCCTGGGATGGGGGAGGACTCCAGCTCAGACAGAATCACTGTTGTGTCTTCACTGAGGGTTTCCCACCATTTTTCAACAGTCTCTCCTCAGGTTTATGGGAAAGACCAATTGTATGGTGTATGGAAATCAGCTGACAGCCAAGCTCTTGTTCCTTGTCACTCACTCTTTTCCCTTTCAAACTCCTACTTGGTACCCCTGTCCAGAAGGATGTTATATAAGTTACAGGTGTACAATACAGTGATTCACTCACTGTATTGTACAGTTTTGAAAGGTTACACTCCATTTATAGTTATTATACAATATTGGCTATATTCCCCATGCTGTGCAATATATCCTTGTAGCTTACTTTATACCTAATAGTTTGTACCATTTAATCCCATACCCGTATATTACCCCTCAAAACTTCCCTTTCCCCACTGGTAACTGCCAGTTTGTTCTCTATATCTGTGAGTCTGCTTCTTTTTTGTTATATTCACCAGTTTATTGTATTTTTTAGATTCTACATATAAGTGATTTCATACAGTATTTGTCTTTCTCCGACCTATTCACTTAGCATAATGCCCTCCAAGTCCATCCATGTTGCTGCAAATGGCAAAATTTCATTCTTTTTTTTATGGTTGAGTAGTATTTTATTGTATATGTATACATATATATGGATGTATATACCACAGCTTCTTTATCCATTCACCTGTTGACGGACACTGAGGTTGCTTCCATATCTTCGCAATTGTAAATAATGCTGCTATGACCACTGGGTGCATGTTTCTTCTTGAATTAGTGTTTTGGGGTTTTTTGGATATATATACCCAGGAGTGGAATTGCTGGGTTATCTAGCATTTCTTTCTTAAAAGTAGAGTTGGCACCAAGGGGGGAAAGGGGAGATGGGATGAATTGGGAGATTAGGATTCACATATATACATTAATATGTATAAGATAGATAACTAATAAGAATCGATTTCACTGCTGTACAGTAGAAACTAACACTACATTGTAAAACAGCTGTACTCCAATTAAAAAAAAAAAGAATATTTTCTCTAAAGCTAAAAGCAGGTAAAAAAAGAAGAAAGCAGAGATGGGAAAACACTTGCCCTCAAGTTCTACCTCAAGTATCTGCTCTGAATATGGCCCCCAGGATCAGTTCTTCATTTATGCTCTAGTTGTGAAAACATTTCATTGTTTAAAGGCAACATATTAAAAAGTCATTGTTTGCTGTTACTCTTTGAGATTCTCTCCCGCTTTTCCATATGTTTGCATTTTTTTCTGTATCTCTTCCTCTCTTTGGTCTTTCCTCTTAATTTTTCTTTTTCTTTTCTTTTTTTATGGCCGTAGACTATTTTTCTATTTCTATTCTTCTTTGCTCTCTGGGTCTCTTAATTAGTCCATGATATAGAACCAATATATACATTTCTATTTGCTGTTTTTATTGAATAGAATGTCTTATTCTCTTCTTAATTTAAACACTGTGTGAATAGTATGTGTTCCCTTTCAAATAAAAAATAACATATACTTTATTTATGAGTCCTTCGATGGATTTTTTTTGGCAACTGCCCATTGCCTTTGAAAAAGAAAAGTAATTTTCCTTCATCCATCCTAAACACTCTCTTAGTTCAGCCTGAGAGAACCCTACCCAATGATAAACTAATAGAAGTAACAAATCAAATTTTAAAAAACAGGCTTCAGGAAGCTGGAACAGCAATGTGCTATCAACTAAACTTCAAGCCATTTTTACCAAAAATTGAAAGACAAAATCTGGAGGTATTGTAATAACCAAACGTCTGTACAGCACTAAGGTCTGAACTGGCCAATGACATTTAATCTAACTTCTTGGGTAATTTGGCTCGCTGACCCGTGTTCTGTTCTTGAACTAAACGGCAAGAGAGGACAGCTGAGTGCTAGAATGCATGCCCCATGTGTGTCTGAATAAGGGAGAGCTGCTCCCAGCTGGATGACACTAGAAGTGTGAGCCTGGCAGAGAGCACGATACACTCGCAGATGCTCCGTGAACAGCCAAAGTGGTGCCTATTGTTTAGACAAGGATGCTTATTTTTACAGCTTAATACTAACGCAAAGCTTTGACTCTGCAAGATCAGAAAGTAGTATTTCATTTTGATGGGACTTTAGTAGCATACTCAATGCACTCTCAGAATCACAGTTTAGAAACTAGAAATGTCCAGAAGGGAAGCTATAAAATTATTACCATCTTATAAAACAAGGCGTATAGGAAATGGAAAGGTCCCTGGAATCATTCAACCAACAGAGATAAATCTGAAAACTTCTTGAGGATGGAGATCAGGGAATGTTCCTTTTCAGATCACTCCAAGTGTCTTATTTTGCATGTAATACAATTATAAAAACAATAATCACTACAGAGAATACACGGATGTTAGGTGTTGGGGCCTTAGTCCACCCAGGATGCCAAAACAAAAATACCGCATATTAGGTGACTTGTAAGAGATTTATTTTTCACAGTTCTGGAGGCTGGAAGTCTGAGATCAGGGTGCCAGCAAGGTTGGGTGAAGACTCTCTTCCAGGTTGTGAATTTCTTGTTGTGTCCTCACATGGTGGAAAGGGCTAGGGAGCTCTCTGGGGTCCCTTTTATAAGAGCACTAACACCCTTGATGAGGGCTCCACCCTCCTGACCTTCCAAAGACCCCACCTCCTAATATCGTCACATTGGGCATCAGGATTTCAACATATGAATTTTTGACAGGCACACAAACATTCAGACCATAGCAGGGCCTAAGACCAGTTTCTCCTCCAGCCTCTGGCAGATGCACTCAATTAAGACCTATTTTGTGGGGACCAATAGGCACACTTTTTAAAAATGATCTTCCTCCCCTGTACTTCCCCACCCACCAAGGCAGGAAACGTGTGTTAGAGACTGTGATTAGAATCTGGGGCTAACTCCTTTCCTTGAAGATTTCTAGGCCCCAGAGTACTCTTGGGGAGAGGGTCATGGGTGGGTTTTAGTACACGTTGGCATCCTTGGGGGACAGGAAGCAGAGGAGAGCACTGGTCCATCCTGTCCATCCAGGAAAGGGGAATTTGGGCCAGACAGAATCTGGTGACCCTTCATACAAGAGTAATGTGGCCTGATGGATGTCAAGCTCTTCAATGTCCCCCCACCCCACCCTTACACCCCTTTAAGGGTGTAGGTAGATGCCCCTTCCTTCACGGGCCAAATTGGAATTTTGAGTGTGAGAATAAACGTTTCTCCTCATAATAAAATGGGCAAGCCTGGTTTTAATTTAGATCAAGGAACTCAAGTAAGATCAAGAAAGACTCTTCTCTCAAGAATTATTCACAATGAAAACAGTTCTCACAAAAATGCTCAAGATGTGGCTTTTAAAAGCAGATGCCTAATTAAAGTCTGGCTTCCACATTGTCCATGTGTGTATGGAAAGGAATTAGAAGAGGCGCATGCAATGGAAAAATAGGAGGTTCCAGACACAGAGGACATAGAAAAGCGTAGCAAAGTATCCCCACGAGACTGGCTGTCATTATTCCGTAACTGATCATAAATCATTTGTTTTCAGAAGAAATGAACGAGAGATTGAGTTGAAATTTATGTTTCTAAAAGCAACCAGAAATGTACTGGAAGATGAGTCTTCCGTCTGTCCCACGGGAGGAAGGTTCTATTTGCTTTCTGGGCTTTATCTGACAACAATGAATGTTCACACGTCTTTGTCAGAGTGCCCAGGTGTCGGGCCAAAATCTATCTGTAGAGCCATTCAGCTCAAAACACGGATTATCCTCTCCCCGCATCTCCCAGCATGCCTTAAGTCCTCATTCTTGAACTATCCATTTCTCCTTCTCAGATGAAAACTTCCTCAAATCTCGCCTGGTAGAGGAAGTTGCTTTTCCTTTTGCCAAATGATCCAAATAATTTGTGGTTCAAGGTGATTGTTCCTCCAGTCCTCCAGGTGCCTAATCTTGTAAGGCATCCAACCTTATTCCACAGGGTTTTATTCAGAGGAATATTCTTCTGTGAGTCTTGATACAGCTGGTGTCACTTGAGAAAGTGTGATGAGACCACCTGGGTGGGCTGGAAACTAATTCCTTTTGGGTGAAGGAGGAAGAAACCAGAGAAGATGGAATGCAGTGAGTTCATTGGGGTACATCTGCCACTGCCTGACTTTTCTATGACCCCAGGATCACTACTTAACCACAGTTTAGAAGGTACCATGAAAAATACAAAGAAATGTCCTTTTAAGCAAATTTTCATGCTAGCTTACCAACTCCCAAGTAATATCAAAAAGGTGGGTAATGAAACTGTAAAGGATCAACAAAATTTTAGAAAATGTGTAATTCATGGTACTGTATCATCAATCCTACAGGCCTATGGGTAAATAACGAAATTGTTATGCCTCATTTACCTCCCTATCGATTTGGAAGACAGAGAGTGTTTCAGAGGAAATTTATAAATGAAGGCAAGTCTTGATTTGGATTCTCTGTGAGTAGCAGAAGGTTCACCCCACCTTTATCACTTAGCAGCATACACCGTAGATGCATACCCTCAAATAGGAAATAACGGACCTGGGAAATTGTGTTTTCTTGAAAAACATCTTCAGTAGCATGAGAGACACACACTTTGTGATCACCGTCTGCTAAGGCAGATTCCCAGGACTTTTTTTTTTCCATCTTGGAATCGCTCCCTGTTTTCCTTTGTGAAGCTGTGTCACGTGAGCACTGGTGGAGCTTCCGCCTAGGTATTCTATTAGCATTTACTGTAACCAGTGTGTAGAAAACCCAGATGACTAAAGTCATTGCTTTTAAAGCCCTTTTCACAATTGAATTTCCTGTGGAGAAGCAATATCCCAGGAGCATAATAGATTTTCTCCCCTCTTCTTCCATTTACACAGACCCTTTCACAGCTAACTAATCAGCTGCAATTCTAATCTATATTTCTGATTTGTTGACATGCATCATGCAGGCTGGCAATCTTTTGAATTTAAATGTGACTTCAAGGAAGATAATATAACCACAAGTAAATGACACAGAATTGCTAACAGCGGGAACCTTGTTTACGTTCCACATGCTGAAAATATTTTGTTCAGCTGGCTGGGGAAACCACATGGTTGAGACAGACTGGGTGATGACTGGGTTTATTGCTTGGCTGGAACCAGGATGGAAAAAGGGATGGTGTGTGATGTGGCTGTCTGTCACCTCCAGCCCAGAGAAAGAACACATTCTCAGCACACGTGTGATCCCTGCTTTAACAGAAAAACTCTGAAAATCCTCGCCAGATCATCATGTGCACCTGGCACTGGGCCAGAACAATATGCCAGCCTTTTCGAGTGTTCAGATAATAACCGTCTCTTCCTTTCTGTAGTCATCCGCGGATGCTGCTGCTTTCATAATACTCTCTCAGAGCCTATTTGTTCTTCAAGTCCTTTGTTCCCTCCTACTTTCTGGAATTATCCTCTAACACATCCATCTTTCTCCCTTTCCACCTGCATTTGAAGATCTATTGAGAGGCTTCTGTATCTCCGGCACCCCATTGCTTCTTCCCAAATGGTTATTCCAGCCCAATTAAATGTAATTGAACAATGGTCCTGAACAGTCACCGGGGGCAAGGCAGTCCTGAGACCATGCGAAACACAACGCTGTTCCTTAACCACATCCCCATTCTGCAGAGGGAACATCTCATTGGACAGGCCTGTAGTGGGGAGCAAACGTGCAACTGTTCCGTGTAAGAAATGAGAAAGGAGGCATGGGCGGGAGGAGGATGAAGAATGGAACTTAGAAGAGAAGAATCAGGATTTAACAAGACTTTTCTAATAGTAGTTACTCTTAAGGTTCAACTCGGAAAAATAATTGTTTCATTGTCTGTTAAGAATACATAGCCCACCTGCAGAGAACCAAAGGCACTTTTCTTTAGAGACCTAAGGAAGCGTTTACATTTTCTTTCCTTTGAACAGCAGAGCTCTTGAAGCCTATTCGCATCTTGAGAGTTCTCAGAGGAACCAATGCTATCAATACTTAGGGACTTCAGGAGACACGACAGGGGTACTGGGAAGCCTTGGAGGAGGGTGGAGAGGCGGGAAAGCTCAGAGTCTCTTCTCCCAGCCTCCCATCTGTCCATCCATAAAGGAGAGAATTTCCAGGAGCTATTGTGAGAATCAGAAGAACTGGAACCATTCCAGATTCTGTAGGTATTTCTCCAATTCTCTGCCCTCAGGGGAGGATGAGAGGCAGGCCTTTCCCTGTGGTCCCAGCTTTCCTCAGCTGGCCTCCAGTCTCTGCGCTGTATGCCTGGTGACCGGGGCTTGGACACAACTAACTGCCCTGCTTCCCTGTGCTCAGGCCACAATCTGAGTCCTGCTCTCCATAGGTAGTGGTGGTGTATGAAGCCCCAGCCCTCTCCTGCTTTCTGCTCTGAGATCCCTAGTCCTACAGACCCTCTTCTCTGCCCAGTCCAAGCCTTCCCATCCAGACTTCCAGGCTTGGAAAACAGCTTCCCAATGTACTCATCAAAGACCAACAAATCACACTCTGAAACGAGAACACAGAAAACAAATAGAATTGTGAACAAATTCAGCAGCAAATTTATAATGCTTTGAGAAAAATCTCCCCTGCCCGCATGAAATAGATTTGCTCATGAAACAGAAGAAAAATGTAGTTAATATTTCCTTAGTTCTCAGTAAAAAAGGATATTTGGAATAAACACACACATATACACACAAAATGAAATAAAACTTTAACTGAAAGCAATAAAATGTATTATTCTACCTAGCACTGTAGAAAATTGAATTATGTGTTGATGACTAGCTCAAGGAAATGATTTAGAATGTGAGGGAAATATTTTTTTACAGAATCATTGAGGTATAATTTACACACAATAAAATCACCCATTGTAGGCATGCAGTTTGATGGCTTTTGTTAAATGGACACAGTTGTGCAACCACAGTCAGGTTTTAGAACACTTTTACCACCCCAAGATCTTCCTTGTACCCCTTTGCACTCAATTCCCATTCCCGTCTCAGCACCTAGTCCCAGGGAACCACTGATGAGCTTTCTGTCATTCTGGATTTTCTGTCATTCTAGGTTTATAAACATTTATAGAAATGTTTATGGATGGAATCATACAGTATATACTCTTTTGTGTCTGACTTCTTTCACTTAGCATAATGTTTTTGAGATTCCTTTGTATTGTGTATTTCAGTAGTTCATTTCTTTTACTAGCTGGATCCCTTGTATGGACATACCACATTGTGTTTATCCATAGATAAACATTTGGGCTGTTTCCATTTTGGGGGTTATTATGAATAATATTATTATGAGCTTTTACGTAAAAGTTTTTGTAGGGACACATGTTTTCATTTTTCTTAGCTATGCACCTAGGAATGAAAATGTTGGTACATACATTGGTAAGTTGGTACATATATATGGTAAATGTATGCTTAACTTTTAAAGAAACTGTCAAATTGTTTTCAAAGGGGCTGTACCATTTTATGTCCTCACCAATAATATATGAGGGTTCCAGCTCTACCACATCCTCACTGACAGTTGGTATTAGCAGTCATTTAGCTGGTGGCTTTCTAGTAATTTTACCAGGAGGCTGGTGGCTTTCCAGTAATTTCACAATCCAACCAAGCACAGAGATAATGCACCATCATCATCCCTGGGTAGGCATTACTTTTTCTGGGGGCAGACTTCCTTTCTGCAGTCCTGGTGCTGCTTCTTGGACAAGCTCTGGGAATCCCACTGCTGAAGGGGTGTACCATTCAGATGAGCTTTTGATGTGGGTATTGCATATCAACCCTGTCTGTGAACAAGACACTACATGGGGCCTCCCTGGGAATAGCCTCTAGTTTAGCTGGAGAGGCAGACACGAAGACCAATGGTTTCCATACATTGGGATAAGTGGTCAATACAGCAGTAGAGTATGCACAGTGCCCTGAACACAGAGAGAGAGAGACACCCAGCCTGAGTGCAGGGCCTACCAAGGAAGGTTTGCTGAGAGGTTTATAGGAATTCGGCTTGTGAAGGTAAGGGGGAGATGCGAGGAACATTCAAGAGAGAGGAAAAGCTCAAGGAAAAGGAGCAAGGCATGTAAGGGCACAGTGTGTGCAGGGTGGTAGTACTGGAGCTTAGGACAGGGTGAGGCAAGGGATGAAGAGGGCCAGTCCTAAGAGCCTAGACCATACCCTGCAGGGGATACAGAACAACTGAGAGACTTTAAGCAAGAGAATAATACTGCCAGACCGGCATTTTGGAGAGCTCACTATGGTGGCTGCTGGAAAAGAGAAGCTGACCAGAGACAAGGAGGTTGGCTGGGAAACTATTGCTTAACCCGCGTTAAGAGATAATCAGACCTGAATCCAGATCAGTGAGAGAAAAGAAGGAGGGAAGCAGACAGACCGGAGACTGTTGAGGAGGTAACCTCTGCGGTGGGTGAGGGAAAGCCCCGTCTCTGGTGGGGCTCCTGAGTGGAGCCGGGTACAGCTGACATGTAATGTGGACACAGAAGCAGATAGGACGCAGGGACAGATTAACTGGGATACAGGGAGAGTTTTCACTCTTAAAAGGACAAATTTTTACTGCAAAAAAAAATGCAGTTTATGTACATTGTAGAACGTTAGAAAATGTAGAGAAGCCAAATAAGATCATAAAAAGATCCCATTTCATTGCCCGCTGATTATCACTATTAAACGCTCAGTGTATAGCCTTCCACATCTTTTTTCTAGGAAGTCCCACTGTTTGTGCTGACTTGTTAGTTGTTTTTTTTTAGTTAACAATCTTCAACTTTTCATGTCCATAACTTTTCTTCTTATCTACCATCCTGTTTGTATTACAGTTTCTCCAATCGTGTTAAAATAAGTCCTTTATACCTAGTTTGTTCAAACCAGGTTTGAACCTGAAACCATGAAAGACATGATTGTTACATATCATTGATATTATTTCACATGGCACAGTCCCTTCTTTCACGGTACTGTCTCTTTAAAGAGACAAGGTCAGATGAACTGCAGAATGTCCCACCTTCTGGATCTATGGGGTGCTTCCTGGAGGAGGTGTCATTTAATTTGTTCCTCTATCCTGCAGGGAGATTCTTCCACAGTCATTAGTGAAAAGATAACAAATAGTAAGCATGGAAAATGACACGCCTCAATGAAGTGTGCTAAGGGATGAATATGGCCCCCCAAAATTCATATATTGAAACCTAACCCCCCAGGTGATGCTATTAGGAGGCAGTGGCTTTGGGACGTAATTAGGTCCGTATAATGGAATTAGTGCCCTTATAAAAGAGGCCCAAGAGAGCTCTCCTGCCTCCTTCTGCCACGAGAGGACACAATAAGTCTGCAACCCAGAAGAAGACCCTCACCATGCGGGCACCCTGATCTCCAACTTCAAGTCTCCAGAACTGTGAGAAATAAATTTCTGTTGTTTATAAGCCGCCTAGTCTACGGTTGTCGTTTCAGCAGCTTGAACAGACTAAGACAAGATGTAAAGAAAGCAAGTGCAATAGAATTTCAGAAAAGGGGAAATGATATTTGAGCAGACCCTTGACTGTGGGTAGAATACAGATTGTTAACCATGTAGAGAAGGATTCCAGTGAGATGGCACCAGAGTAAAGGCTCAGATAAAATATAAGAATCTGATCTAATGATTTCAGCTCATTCTTTTTATTCAGAGAATGTTGGCACTTATCAAAATTACTGAATGATTCAAGTAGCTGCTATTCATGATTGCTGTGATATGTAATTGGAAACATTATTGCTGGAGTGTTTAAAAAGGATATCTTTCTTTTAGACTGCCCATGAAAAATACTGTAGTTTCCATCAATTTTACTATCTGAAAGAGTTAAAACAAATGAAATTTATTTAGAATATGTGTTTGATACAGAAATGTACTACTATTCTTTCACCTTCTGATAGTGTTTTATTTAGATCACTTAAAGATGTACTCTGGCCTATAAATTCAAGGATGATATAAATCTTCAGAATGCATTATATACAGGACTGCCCTACTGAAAACCTTTTTTCCCTGATAAAATTAGAAAGCTTGTCAGACATTGGGATGGATATTTTCAGTTAGAAGTTAATTGCATTGAAAATAATGTACATCTGTGCTTCGGAAAATAAATTATATCAAATGTCTGCTTAAATTTACCTTAGTAATTTATACATCCTCTTAAAACTGATCACTGAAATGAACAGAGCTTTACTTCCAGATTGTTTACCTAAGATTGCCTTTACAATCTTAACAAGAGGATTTTAGATGCTATCTTAAAATGTTGAGAGACCTGTGTTTTCCCTTCATCTTCTTATTAATTTGGTGAGTATCACTTAGATTATTAAACCTCAGAATCATCTTTGCCTCTTCACTTTCCCTTGTTGCATGGAACACCAGGGCTGAAGTCCCACGGACTGTTCATCTTAATACCTTTTCTTGGGAATTCCCTGGCAGTCCAGTGGTTAGGACTCTGTACTTCCCCTGCTGGAGGCCCAGGTTCGATCCCTGGTCAGGGAACCCCACAAGGGATTAAACAAATACCTTTTCTTTCTAGTTCTTACTTCCTACACTCGTTTCCAGATGCTCATCACCTACATTATCATAGTAATAAACTGACTCCTGTTTCTGGTTCTTCACCTCCATACTTTCTACCAGATAAATTATTATGAAACTCAAATGTCAGCATACATTAAACACACACATAGACACACAGACACACACACACAGACACACACACACATACCATTTTCCCCACCAGGAAACTTCTGATTCAACCTGGCTCATCTCCTGGTTGCATCTTCATGCCCCCCATTCGTTTCCAACTCCAATCCTTTCCCTCTGCCATTTCCCTGCCTTGACTACTCTTCCTTCTCCTACCATTTCTAAATCCTGCCTGTGTTTAAAGGTTTATCTTGAGTCCACGGAGCTCTACACAGTGACGTCAAGCCACAATTATCTCCATCTTCTATGAAATTATCTAACAATTTATGCATGTCACTCATTTTGACTTTTATTACTCTCAGCCTGTTATGGTTACTCAGCTGTGCTCATTTATATGTCTTCATAATCACCTCCATTGACTAAAAATTGTGGACATTTTGCCTGAACTTATTTTGATTTCTGCCCTGGTAACCATGCACTTGTTGTAGGTGCACACCATCTGCCTTATCTGTGAACTTCTCTCTGACTTGCCTTCAATAAGTGCTTAGCTGTCCGCATCCCAGTGTTTGCCTATTTGTTTATTCATTGTTTAACTAATTGATTCATTTAAGGGCCATGGCTCTGGGTCAGGTGGTCTACTGACACTGGGATACATGAGTGAATAAGGGGTGATCATTGTTCATGAGAACTTTACAGTCTACACTGCCTCAGATGAAGGGACAACATTCAGATTTCGGATAATACATAGAACTGATGACTCAGTCTGAATGAAGTTGAATAAAGAACCACAGATACATGGTATTAACTAATTCTCATAGATAAAGTTGCCAAGGACTTTTAAAATGTCCTTGGTCACTACGCAGAGCCAACATCAGGAAATAATAGAGATAAATTAGGAGCTTGGGGCTAACATACACAGACTACTATATATAAAATAGATAACCAGCAAGGACCTATTGTATAGCACAGGGAACTCTACTCAATATTCTGTAATAACCTATATGGGAAAAGAATCTGAAAAAGAATGGATATATGTATACGTATACCTGAATCACTTTGCTGTAGAGCTGAAACTAACACAACATTGTAAATCAACTATATTCCAATAAAATAAAAACAAATGAACAGTGTTGTGTATCAACACAACAGAAAGAGTTAACATGGATGTCATCAATCCATTACTAAACTTGGCCCCAATCCCAAAATAAATTCAATATTGTGTCCATGTAGGTAGAAGAATCACGCACCAAATAAACAGAAAAAATAAATTAAAAAAAGAGGAAATAATAGTAAAGGTCATGAAATGACATAGTAAGGACCATTCGTTGCTATTTTTACCTTCTTTGGAGAGATGGCTTTTAAAAGAAATGTGGGGAATGAACAGAAAGAAAGCACATGAACTCTACCTTAATAGCTGCTTTGTTTTATTTATTTAGAATTCCTTCAGGAGGATGAGTGAGAAAAAGTTATCTCCTTGAATCATGGGATATCAGAGAATTCCATGGAGGCAAGGTTGCAGTATGCAGGTAAGATCTCTGTCAAAAGCAGTGGTTTATAGCCCTGACTTGCACTCCAGAATCACCTGAAGAGCCTTTACAATGACTATGCCTGGGTCTCATACCAAGATTCTTATTTAATAGGTCAGGGGTGCTGCCTAGAAACCTAGATTTTTTTAAAACTTCCCAGGTGATTCTAATGTGCAAGTTTGAGGACCAGTGAGCTTGCGTCAGGCCTCCAATACAAAACACTGCCCATTCAGAGGGAAGGCCAGCCACATAGGGCAGTCCTTCCAGGGAGCTGGGAAATAAGATGTTACCAAATGTGGCCTTTTCTGGGAGAAATTAAAAACACATTCTTAAAGGATTGAATTGAAATCTAAATGGTAATAGGCATCCATCAACTGAATAGCAAAGAAACTACACAGTCAGTAGTTTAATAAGAAGAAAACCCCAAACAAACGAGAAAAGGGGTTTGTTAATAAGCATTGTTAGATAATAGTGACACAGATTGAGCAAGCCTGCAAACACGTATGAAAGTGTTGTATTAGTTTGTGCTTTGCTCTAAAATATATATTATTTAAATAGTTTTTTCCATAAGCCTCTAGTTCTAATTAGTTACCCTGACCCTTCTGTTGTCAGATGGTTTAAGAGTTTATCTTTTTTTTCTGCTCATCTGCTGTTCATGGTTGTGAGCTATTTTTTCCATGGTTGTATTTTGTAAGAAATGAATTAGTTAGGGAAGAGTTCTTATGGTTCCTTCTTCTGTGCTGTTTTTAACTCACAACACTCTGACATCAAATATGTGGGGTTTCCCAACACCAGTTAATTCTCCATCTTTCTGTGCTACAATTCAGTTCAATTCTGATACATACTACCCAGAGTTAGAAAGACGCATAGGCTCGGGGCTCAGTCCCACAAGTCTGCCCTGACTTCAGATACCACTTGCAAGTCCAGGTGGTCATCTCTGATGCTGACCAATCTGCCATAAATCCCATGATCCCTCCGCCTCAGTTTTGATAATTTTCTAGAATGACTCACAGAAGTCCGGAAAGCACTTTACCTACAATTAGTGGTTTATAATAAAGGATACAACTTATTAGCAGCCAAATGGAAATGATGCCTAGGGCAAGGTATGGGGGAGGGGAGCAGAGCTTCCACGACTTCTCTGGGTGCATCACCCTTCTAGCCTCTCAATGTGTCCACCAACCTACAAACTCACTATTACTTGGGGTTTTTTGGAGGCATGGCTGATTAAATCATTGGTCAATGGTGACAACTCAATCTCCAGCCCCTCTCCCCTCCCAAGACGTCTCAGGGGAGTGACTAAAACTTCCAATCCTCTAATCACAGGGCTGGTTCCTCTGACAACCAGCCCCTATCCTAAAGCTATTTAGGGTCCCATCAAGAGTTACTTTAGCATCAGTTCAGGTGTGGTTGAAAGAGGCTCATTATCACTCAGGAAATTCCAAGGGTTTTAGAAACGCTGTGTCAGGACCCAGGGACAAAAATCAAATCTTTGTTATTATCACAGTTCTCCTGCCCCCGATCTCTTCTGTTGGGAGAAACAAATCAACCATGATACTCCCAGAAATAGGTGCATAATATAAACTCATTGATTTCTGAAGGAAGCGGGCACATGGAGGGGAAATCTACCTCGTGGAATCCACATTGTGTGGAACCTACCATGAACATCTAAACAAGCCCAGCAAGAACTGAGCCAATGAACAGACCTTCAGATGTGGAAATATTCCGGAGACCTCAGACAGATCGACCACTGTTTTTCTCTCTCACCTGGCTCCAAATTCCTTCCATCGAAACCCACTCTGAGTGAGACGTTCAAGACAGGGCAGCAGCTCCAGAAGCGAAGAGGCAGAGGCATGATAGGGAAACATCACTGTCATTCAAAAGAGAATACCCCATCATCCCTAAGGCCCATGCCGGCAGGGGAATAGCTGCTGAGCAGGAACATTTGACCCAGAATTCCAGATCCTGAGTTTGCCTCCCCAGGCTCCCATCCTGCTCATCTCAGAGAGATAAGGCTTCTTTCTTACTCTCATTCAAGTGTGGGAAAAACTGAGGGACTTGATTTCCACAGCACAGCTGAGACACTGCACAGTGTACAGATTTGATTAATAGATATGACAGCATCTGTCCACCTGCCTCCCTTCACTGGGAACCTCTTGAAGGAGGGATTTTTTTTGTTAATCATCTCTGTATCCCAAGTACAGAGTGATTGGTGGTCTTCCCTCATCAAATGCTTCACAAGGAAGGGAGCTGCAGGGCATCCCTCCAGAAATCTCTTCCTTTTTGTCCAATGAAGCACTGAATTCCAGACATTCACATTAGGCGAGATTCCCCAGGGTTCCCATTAATATGACTCATTTAGCTTTAGTGTATCAATTTCACTTTTAAAACTATAAATTAAAATCAGAAAATGTTTGATGTTTGTGAGATGGAATGTGGTAGTTTTATAAGGGTCAGAAGGAGTATTTCAAAGTATACACATCTGTCTTTAACTGAAAAGGTCATAACCTTTATTTTAAACACAATAGGAACCACACTATAGTACTTTATAGATGACTAATATCATTTTAATCAATAGATCAAAATGAGAAATAGCCTGAAGCCTTTCGCTTCATTTAATTCTAATAATTGTTGTATAATAGTACGTCTCATGTTTTACCACCTGAGAGTTAAATCTCATTAGGACTGAGGACAAATAGATCCCGTCATTGAATTTTATGTTTAGAGAGGATACCACCTGATTCATCTTTTTTAGCTGAATGATGACATTTTTAATGCTTTTTACCATAGAGAGCCTATCCTCCCTCCAGTTTAGAAGACAATTTTAGTCTAATACTTGAAAAGAGAGATTGAGGGGACTTCTCTGGTGGCTCAGTGGTTAAGAATCTGCCTGCCAAAGCAGGGAACACGGGTTTAATCCCTGGTCCGGGAGGATCCCACATGCCACGGAGCAACTAAACCCGTGTGCCACAACTACTGAAGCCCACATGCCTAGAAGCCCGTGCTCTGCAACAAGAGAAGCCACTGCAATGAGAAGCCCCTGCACCAAAACAAAGAGTAGCTCCTACTCGCCACAACTAGAAAAGCCCACGCGCAGCAAAAAGACCCAACACAGCCAATAAATAAATAAATAAATAAATAAATAAATAAATAAATAAATAAATATTTTTTAAAAAGAAAAGAAAAGAAAGGTTGAAATTCCCGGTTGATATGGATATACAGAAAGTACTTAGATAAACTTGGGGGAAAGGAAATTTCTTAGCTGTTTGCTACAAAGTGTAAGATGTTTAAAGAGATGGTGATGTACGGGAGTAAACTTTGCCACCCTAAAATGTCTCTTTGGCATGCAGATTATTTTGAGCTGGAAGCAATCAAGGCCCAAAAGACTCAGGGAGAAACTTTAAACCTCCCCCTAACTACCTAAAAGAATGCAGATAAAGGACCTGTTCCCAGAAGGGAATTATTACCATAGACAATTATAGTATGAACTAGATGTGGAGACAGGGAGGAACCTGGCAAAGTCTGTTTGTTAAAATTCCTCTGTGTGTCCCACTGTCTCTGCACAGCCCAGCAAATATTTGTTTACCAACATTTGCTTTTCCATATTCATGTGAATTGCCCTTCTCCCCTTTGAGGTCCCATGCCACTACCCCAACATCCTCTTTTGTGTTTAGCTGAAGATGGTATTTACGGTGAGGGTTTCAGCCATTTTGGCAAGTTATTCAGTTTTCCTGGGTCTCTCTTCATGCATACATGTTATTAAAATTTTGTTTGATTTTCTCCTGTTAATCTGTCTTAGGTCAATTTAATTCTTAGACCAGCCAGAAGAACCTAGAGGGCTGGATGAAAACTTCTTCCTCCCTGACAGTGAACTCAGTCACAAGTCCTGGTGAAATGAAGCTTCTTCCTGATTATAATAAGCATATAACTTGGATCATCAGATTTTTTAAAAATAAATTTATGTATTTATTGGCTGTGTTAGGTCTTTGCTGCTGTGTGCAGGCTTTCTCTAGTTGTGGCAAGCGGGGGCTATTGTTCACTGTAGTGAGTGGGCTCCTCATTGCAGTGGCTTCTCTTGTTGCAGAGCATGGGCTCTAGGCACGTGGGCTTCAGTAGTTGCAGCACATGGGCTCGGTAGTTGTGATTCATGGGCTTAGTTGCACCGTGGCATGTGGGATCTTCCCGGACCAGGGATCAAATCCGTGCCCCTTGCATTAGCGGGCGGATTCTTAACCACTGCGTCACCAGGGAAGTCCGATAATCAGATTTTTACCACAAAAGCAGAGCATAAACATACTTCTACATCTGCAACCCTATGGAGGCTACCCCAGGATTCATGGAGATTTAAAGTCATCTTGCAAACTCATTCAAGGCCAGTTAGCACTGCCTCTCCTGCTTCTCCCCACAACATCTTGTAACCTGTAAAGGGCTCTCTTTCCACAGTTATTCTGTTATTTATAAAATTGGGACAATGCCAATAGAAATTTAAACACAAAAAAATTCAGTTATGCCTTAATTATTTTACTTATTTTTCTTCTTTTGTCTTTTTTTTTTATGGACAATGTATTCTTATTTGTTTTCAGCTTTATTGAGGTATGATTGACAGACAAAACTGTAAGATATTTAAAGTGCACAACTGACAATTTAATATGCATATACATTGTGAAGGATCCCCCCCTTCAAGTTAATGAACCCATCCATTGCTTTTGTCTTTAAAGATGCTTCCCTGATATTTTTTCTGATGTCCTCAGTTCTCCATTTCTCCTTTTTCCTAGCCTTTGAGTCACAAGTTCCTGTTATCATCAAGCATTATATTTTGCCAAAGAAGGAGAGAGTCTGAGAGTTCAACATGAGATGTTTCTAGCTCTCTCCATAAGTACATTTAGATAGAAACTAGAGCCTATAAATATACAGGTTGGTAAATAGGGTTAACTAGCTCTTCAAAAGTTTTAAATAACAGTCTACTCTCCCATAAATGCAAGGATGTCAGATTTGTATACTTAGAACATTTGTGAAATATTTCTTAAGAGTAAGTGGGTGGCGGAGAATGTGGAATTTGGAAGCTTGTTGTAGAACCAGACCTTTGTGATTGCAGGATAGATGGAAAATATTTACCAACAGCTTCCATTTCATGTGACTGTCTATAAGCCAGGCCCTGCACTGAGCACTTTCTATGCATTATTTCACTTAATTTCCATGACAATCCTGTGAAGAAGGTATAACTATTATCCACATTTTATTGGTAAGAAAACGGAACCTGAAACAGGCTAAGCAGTTTACTTGCCCAGGGTCACAAAGTTAGAAAGATTCAGAGGCAGGACTCAATTTGGATGTAAGTTGAATTGAAAGCTTGTACTTGGCCCCATCAGGCCGTATTGCTAAATGGTGTGATCTAATTCATCACAGCTCTCATTGTGTCCCCAGGACCTGAAATTCCACTACTAATTGAAATGTATTCTTTTATGCTGAGGTGTATTCCCTAGTTAAAATGCTAATATTCTGGGTGGGTCAACAGGGAAGCTGATTTAGTCATTAATACTCTCACCTGAGTTATCGTATCACATTCTTCCCACTGTGATTAGTTTTCGCTAAAAATAGCTGGGAACTAATGAAAGACAAACCCTTCTCCACTAGGTTAAGGTGGTTGTGTCCTCCTTTCAGTTTGTGAGCATTGGTGATAAACAACAGAGATTTCATATCTGACTAGTCCTTGGGTTAGAAGACATTTCTGCAATAAAATTTCATAGAAAGCCAATCAGAAAAACTGGGATGAAATACTTGGAAGTGTGTTTTTATCAAGTCAGTAAAGAAGCCTTAATCTGAAGACTAACCAACAAATCAAATCAAACTCTCTTCATTTTACTTCTGGTATTATGAAGGTGGGACTTTAAAAGTAGCCCACCTCGTCAGGAGAAACCAATGGTGGTGCTGACTGGTGTTGCTAGTTTCCAATGCGTTTTAAATTGGGATTCACGGCTCCTGCTTGTTCTCTTGGGGCAGAGTTGTGGTTAGATCTGAGCTGCTTTTCCTACACAATTTGCTAACTTGAAGTCTTTGGACATTCTAAGAGCTTTTACATATTATTTTTAAATGGTCCTTTAAGGTGTTTCCACTGACAGTTTTGTTAGAAGGTAAAAAACACCAGATGAGGGATGGAAACTAAAATGAACTAAGTGAAACTGAACAATTGGCAATGTTTGATGTCCTTAGCAAGTAAGGGAGACAGGTGACCTCAGCTCACAGTGTTTACAAGGCCAGCCCAGGCCACAACTGTGCCGCTGGCCTTTCCTCTCCCCTCTTCTACCTTCTTCATTAGGCCCTGTCTCTCCAGCCACAGGTGTGGGAAAAGGACTAAAGGTGGGTGATTCAAAGCACCTCACCCTGCCTGTCTTTAGGCAGGTTAAGACTGTGTCTATTTAAGGACCATGGCAATCAGGCTGCATTATTACTTTTTTCCCTTCATTTTAATTAAACAACTTTAAAAAAAAAATTCAAGGAACCTGGCCAACAAGGTGAACATTTCTGAGAGGTACTGTTAACTGGTCTGACCACTCCAGGCACTAAAATCCTGATGAAACATTCAGTTACGGTACCCACGCCAGATTCTTATCAATAACAAAGCATAAAAGGATTTCATTTTACCTGAGACATTGGAAAGACAACAAAAGAATTAAGTGAAATGGGACAGAATCCAAACACTCGGTGCCATTGAACATGTGAGTTGTACTACTAAGATTCTGGGCTTACAAGACAAAGTTCTCACGGGGTGGTGTTCCACAAATCTCAGCCGGGGTAGACGGGTCGGGGTGGGGGTGGAAAGCCAGTGTCTGCTTTACCCACACGCTGTACCTTTCGTTCTACATGAACCAACGGGCCTACTGGTTTACTAACTTCATCTTTTGCGATGCTGGCAGAGTGAGCCAGGCCCCTGAGTGCAGCCGACCTGCACAGGGACAGGAATGAGCAGGCTGGTGGGCTGTGTCCAGGACAATGGGGAGTTGGAACGGGTGTCACCTGGGTGGTCAGTCAGCAGTCCATCCCCCAGGAGACGCCTGATGTGACTGCTCACCTCTGTTTCAAACGTTTACAACGACGTCTTAGATCTCAGGACGAGAATTGTGTGTCTTCACTGATTCGCGGCAGCAAGAGTGCCTGAGTCAAGCAGCTATTTGGGTAGAAAGACAATCAGCTGTCTCTCACCCAAATTCTCTGTAAAATTCTATATTAAAAGGAAAAGGGGACAGGGAGGGTTGGGGGGGAATGAATTGGGATTGCCATATATACACTACTAATAAGAAAAAGAATACCAAATTGTACACTCTAAATATACGCAGTTTATTTTCTGTTAACTGTATCTCAATAAAAGTTCTTTAAAAAAAAAGGAAAAGGGGAAAAATGTTTTGACCCAGATTATACTGCACGATAGGCAGGCTTGGTTGTCTCAAGTAGACACAACTTTAATGACTGAGTCTGAATACTGTTCCATTTATAAAATGTCCCACTTATAAAATGAGGAGGATAATAATTACCTAAGCTACTAATTATATCTAAAAATCTAAAATTATTTTTCCTCACACAGAGCACCAATAAGTATGTAAATTAAATAAATAAAATTATTTAATGGAAGAAAAGTGCCACCTAAAAATAAGAGGCTTAAGTAAGATTCATTATTCCTTAAAGATGCAAATGTAGAGAACAGACTTGAGGACTCGGGGGTCGGGGTTGGGGGGAAAAGGGAGGCTGGGACTTCGTAAGAGAGTAGCACTAACATAGATACACTACCAAATGTAAAACAGATAGCTAGGGGGAAGCTGCTGCATAGCACAGGGAGATCAGCTTGGTGCTCTGTGAGGACCTGGAGGGGTGGGATAGGGAGGGTGGGAGGAAGGCTCAAGAGGGAGGGGATATGGGCATATATGTATACATACAGCTGATTGTTGTACAGCAAAAACTAACACAACATTGTAAAGCAATTATTCTCCAATAAAAGATGTATAAAAAGAAACATTGATCTCCCAGTGTCCAACCAGTTCAAAAAAAAAAAAGATGCATTATTCCTTGTATATGCCACTGGATTTAGTCTGCTAATATTTTATCTATGATATCTGCCTCTTTGTGCATGAAGGAAATGTTATTTAATTCCATTTTCAGGTTTGGGTTAGGATCATGCTGTCGTCATAAAATAAGTACAAAGAGAGTCTCTGTACTCTCTGCAAATGTGTGTTTATGTTGAGCTGCTTCTTTATAAAATACCTGAAAGAATTCACCATTGTATCTATTGTGTTTGGAATTTCTTTTGTGGAAGTTTTAAAAATAGTGAATAATTTAAAAGTTAATAAGGGTCATTGAGTTTCTATTCTTTAATTGTTAATTTTTTGCAATTTGTAAAAATTATTTGTGTCATCCAAATTTTCAGTTGAATTAACATAAATTTGAAAGAAAAATAAGGTAAGAGAGCATATTCCCTTGAATTCAACGAACATTTTTGTGAGCACCTACCATGTATTTAGGTATTCTTCTGGTGCTTTTGCCTGTTAATGCATCTAATCCTAAAAACAATTCAGTGAAGTGAAAATTATCTACATTTCACCAATGAAGAAACTACAGGTGGCTTCTTAATTTTGGATGGTCTAGTAATCTGATTAAAGTTGGGGGAAGAAAATTTCAGAACCACATTTTAAACCCACATTCTCAATCTTCAGAACTGGATTTCTTAATCATCTTATGCTGCCTTTAGATTTTTTTCCACAGTTACAAACAAAGTTTGAAAATAAGATTTTTGTGTTAACAGTGAGAAGTACTCTAATTAGAAATTGCTAAATACTGATCATTCCCTGGCTTCTTATTTTCTGTCAGAATCATCAAAGATAGAAAATTCCACCAAGCTAATTAAAGTAAGACTTAGACGTTTTACATTGAAAGAAAAATATATATTCCTCAGCAGATAAAACTTGACTTACTCTTGGCTACGACTGTGAACCAAAACTAAACTTTTAATTCTGGGCCTCCAATTCTGCCTAGAAGTTCACTGCTAGATAATTACACTGATTTATTTTACTTCAGTTAAGAAATGTTTATTGCATTAGCAAGGATGTGGAGAAAATGGAACCCCATACACTGTTGGTGGGAACATAAATTGGTGCAGCCACTATGGAAAACAGTATGGAGGTTCCTCAAAAATTTAAGAACAGAACTACCATATCATCCAGCAATTCCACTTCTGGGTATTTATCCAAAGAATATGAAAACACGAATTAGAAAAGATATATTCACTCCTATATTTGTCACAGCATTGTTTACAATTGCCAAGATATGGAAACAACCTAAGTGCCCATCAATCGATGAATGCATAAAGAAGATGTGAGGTATATGTCACACACAATGGAATACTACCCAGGCATAAAAAGATGAAATCTTGCCATTTGTGACAATATGGCTGGACCTTGAGAGTATTACGCTAAGTAAAACGTCACAAATACTATGTGATTTCATTCCTATGTGGAGTATAAGAAGCAAACAAACAAAAGCCAAAATAAATGAACAAACCAAACCAAACAAAAATAAACATGTAGATACAGAGAACAGAGTAGTGGTTACTAGAGGGGTGTGGTGGGGAGGGCAAAATGGGTAAAGGGGATTGACTGTATAGTGATGAATGGAAAGTAAATTTTGGGTGGTGCACATACTGTAGAGTATACGGAAGTAGAAATATAATATACACATGAAATTTATATAATATTATAAACCAAAGTTACCTCAATTTAAAAAAAATATTTATTTACCAACTACTATGTGATACACTCCCTTAAGGACAAGGCATGAACAAACAAATAAATAGGTAGCTACAATGAAGCGTATGAAATACCACTAAATTCCAGAGTTGTTGAGGTGAAAACATAGAAATTACAGCATAACTTTGTGAAGATTTACCGGCCATCCCCATTGCTGATAAACTCTGGAACCAGAAAAAACCATTCTAGTGGGTAATCTAATAGTAGCTTTATCTCCAGGTGGTAGCATTATTTTGTTCCTTTATAATTGTCTATACCTTTTGGATTTTCTAAAGTGAGTGTGTATTGCTCTGACAATCTGAAAAAATGATGAAATAACAGGGGGAAAAAAACCCCACCAAAAGTGAACACAATTGTTCCTGCCTTTGCCACAACATCATTAAATCTGACTCTGCCCTGCCCTTGTCATTGGGTAAAATTGTCCTGGCCAAGCTCTGGGAGTGGGAGCTGGCCAAGCTCTGGGAGTGCGTGAATGGGAGCAGGGCAGGTGTAACCACAGGTTAGAACCCAGCAGGTGAAGAACGAGGTGCCCAATTGGGATTGCCATATTGCCATATATACATTACTAATAAGAAAAAAATATATCAAATTGTACACTTTAAAAGTAACAGTTCTTAAAAAAAAAGAACCTGTGATTCTTTGTGTGTGTGTGTGTGTGTGTGCGCGTGTGTTGGGGGAGAGGGGAGGTGGGTATAGGGGCCTGAGGCCTAAATATGATTGGGTCTACAGAAAGATAATCTCAGCAACTGATTTACATGGATTCTGTGCCCTTATGAAGACTTAAGAGGTAATTTCCTTTCAGTCAGCCAGGTCAGACTGGGTTGATTCCGTGGCCATGACTGTAGACAGACACAAAGTCTGTGTATGATTTTTTTTTTTTTCAGAGCATCTCTTTTCCCACATTGATCTAATCAGATGCATCACTGTAGGAGAAAGGAAGTCAAATCCCACTTCCATCCTCTTGATGAAGGGGTAGGAGACAGGACAAGGAGAATTAGAAAGCAGTGTGAAGCAAAGCGGTGTCTGAACTGCTATCAAGCCACAAAGGGTTTCAGAACAGGCTACTTTGTCTCTCTCAGGGTCGGAGGACTCTTGGCATTCCTGGATGTGTTGAAATACAAACTATAAGTGGGCAGTTTGGAGCAAGGCTAAATAAATACATGCTTCAGCAGCACAGATGTTAGGCTCTTGAGGGAAAGGATGTACTTTATTTGATTCTAATTTTCCAGAAAGTGCCACCTACATCTCAAACATGGTCAGAATAGTCTGTAATAATTTGTCATATTGTGCCTGTGTTATCTATTTTTGCATTTCCCCATGAGAAGCTATAAAGGATATGTTTACACTGGTGTAGCTGCCTGCTTTGCCTGTGGCTATTACTATTGGATGAATTCCCTTGACTCTGTGGAAACAATTGAAAAGTGTTACAGTGTATTATTGAAGAAAGGACAATGTAATGATTGTTTGGAAAAGGCCCCTTGCTTTTAGGATGCAGATGAATTGTGATAGTCTAGGCTGAAAGAGCCCCTATTTTTGTGTTTGATGTCTGGAAAAATGACATGCTAGAAACAGAATAAATACATTCTGATGGTTCTCGTGTCTTTTATGAAAACAGAAGCTTTGTTGATTCTTTAAATGAAAAACCAAAATGTATTGCACAGTATATATGGCAGTGTTTTCTTAATGTTTTTTGTTTATTACTTTTTATATACACACATACCACTTACTTTGTCTATACCCACAGCAAATAGATAGTTCAGGCCAAGAAATAAAGCATTTTTTAAAGGAAGCTGAACCAATGTTTGTGTGTGCACCACAAACTGAATTGAATAGTTCTCTTAATTTGTCCTGAACCTTGGTTCAAATGATATATTGGAAAGGTCACAGTTTTTGTTGTTGTTGTTTGTTTTTTTTCTTTCTTTGGCTCCACTGGAAGAACTTGTTGTAGAAAAAGACAAAGGGACAAAATGGGCAGTATATAGATTGCCCTTGTGAAGCAAAATGAACGTTTCCAGACAGTGAGGCTGACACATCATTAACCACGTGGAAGAGAGGAAAGGCTTGAGCGTGTGCTCTGTTTAGGGCACAAGATAACACACTCACGTGTTAGATTAACTCTCTAAGATTTTATTAAGATATTTAATAAAGGTGGCTTTATTACAATATGAGTCTAGTTTCTTTTCTGTAAAATGTATGAATTTCCTAAAAGGCGCAAAACAAGATAATTGGAAGGTTACATCAGGAATAAATCCTAGCCACTTGGCCGGTAGAGACAAGGCAAGGGTGAGGAAGGCAGGCACGACAGGAGGGGAATAGAATTACTCAGATATCCGTTAGACAGCAGGCTCGATCTGCTGTCACAACCACGGTGCACATTCTGGGATAAAAATAATACATGTGTGCTGATATTACTGTTTTTTTATATCAATGCCTGGGAGAGACAAAGTCTACAGAACCATAGTTCCTTAAAGCCTAGAATGAGAGAGAAAATGAAGGGCTCAATCCATGTGACACAGAGCCACAACCTTCCACACTGCCATTCAGAACCAGGATGAGGCATTGTCCAAATCAGACCATTTGGAAGGGTTCTGAAAAAAGCATAGAAGACCCAGGTTCTCTTGTGGTTTGCTTTAATCATCTGTGATTTCAGCTTAACGGAATGAAGCAACAGAAGAAATCAGAGCTGGTTTCGGATACGAATCAAGACTTTTTATTCTAAGTTCACCACACATGTTATCGACACTATGTTATCCATTTTTGGACTGAAAGAGAATAAAATTTAAATGCCTTCATTTATCAAAGCTACAGTGATGTACCACACCAGTCAGAATGGCCATCATCAAAAAATCCACAAACAATAAATGCTGGAGAGGGTGTGGAGAAACAGTGCAAGAGAGGGAGTCCCTCTTGCACTGTTGATGAGAATGTAAATTGATACAACTGTTCCATGGAGAACAGTATGGAGGTTCCTTTAAAAACTAAAAATAGAGCTATCATATGACCTAGCAATTACACTCCTGGGCATATATCCAGAGAAAACCAGAATTCGAAAGGATGCACCCCGATGTTCACTGCAGTACTACTTGCAATAGCCAGGACATGGAAGCCACCTAAATGTCCATCGACAGAGGAATGGATAAAGAAGATGTGGTACATATATACAATGGAATATTACTCAGCCATAAAAAGGAACAAAATACTGCCATTTGCAGAGATGTGGACAGACCAAGAGAGTGTCACACAGAGTAAAGTCAGAAGAGAAAAACAAGTATCATATAATACTGCATATATGTTGCATCTAGAAAAATGGTACAGATGAGCTTATTTGCAAAGTGGAAACAGACTCACAGATGTAGACAACAAATTTAGGGTTACCAAGCAGGGAAGAGGCAGGTGGGATGAATTGAGATTTGGGGATTGACATATATACACAACTATTATAAAATAGATAACTAATAAGAACCTACTGTATAGCACAGGGAACTCTACTCAATGTTCTGTGGTGACCTAAATGGAAAGGAAGTCTAAAAAAAGAGGGGATATATGTATATGCATAACTGATTCACTTTGCCGCGCAGCAGAAACTAACACAACATTGTAAAGCAACTATATTCTGATAAAAATTAATAAATAAATGAAATTGTAATATTTAAAAAACAGGACTTTCCAAATATATACTGAAATGAACTTGAATAAACTCCACAGGCCAAATAAGATTTACTATTGTAAGTATTAATGATTAGTATGACTATTTTATCTTAACTGCTATATTTTAGAAAATATCTTATGAAGACTTCCCAAGTGGCGCACAGTGGTTAAGAATCCCCCTGCCAATGCAGGGGACACGGGTTTGAGCACTGGTCCAGGAAGATCCTACATGCTGTAGAGCAACTAAGCCCATGCGCCACAACTACTGAGCTCATGTGCTACAACTACCGAAGTCTGCATGCCTAGAGCCTGTGCTCCACAAAAAGAGAAGCCACTGCAATGGGAAGCCCATGCATGGCAATGAAGAGTAGCCCCTGCTCACTGCAACTAGAGAAAGCCCATGCGCCGCAACAAAGACTCAATGCAGCCAATAAATAAATTTATAATAAAATAAAAATAAATAAAATATCTTATGATCTTTACACAATGTAATTCAAAAGAAAAATAAAACACCTTTCTATAGAAATTGAATGTATGTCTTTATGTAATTTTGGTCTTTCTCCTTAGTCAATGTTTTATTGTTTCAGCAAAAAATGAAACCTTTCTTTCCCACAGGATCTCTATCAAATGGAAAGGTTTTATGGAAATTACCAAATAATGACACCTTTAAAAATGTAATTCAATCAACATTTATCAAATACCTAATGTATACCAGGCACTTTGCTAGGTATTGGGGATACAAAAAATAAGGGGGACAAATGTTACAGCCTAGTAAGTTGTCTTTCTTTAAAAATACAATTTGACAAATTTGTAAGAATAGTAAGAAAAGAATGTTTATACATTGGGAACATAGTAGAAAGGGAACACATTTGAAGGGTCAGTCATTTAGGGCAGTACCTAAAATACACTGGGCACACTTCCCATCTGCTGTCAGGAAGTTCCCCCTCATACATAATGTAAATTCTTTAGCAACTAGAGAGAATATAGTAGCCATTTAATCACAAATATCATGGCTGAACATCCTCTAAAGTGAGGGTTGGCTATTATCAAAGAAACAGGAATGAAATATTTGGCCACTATTGTTGCTCTTCACGCCATCACGACTTGCTCAGTGCTTAGTGTCTATCAGCTTCCTATTTCTCAAATACATGCTGGTTTTTTTAGGGGATTACTTTTCCTGAGGGTCTTTACTGGGTCACTACTCCTGACAGAGGGCTCAAAGTAGAGTCTCCAACTGTACAAATGAGGGTGATAAAAAAAAAAAAATGAGGGTGGTAGATCATCTGTAAAAATTAAAGAGATTACTGGGACTTCCCTGGTGGCACAGTGGTTAAGAATCCTCCTGCAGGGACACGGGGTGTTCAATCCCTTGTCCAGGAAGATCCCACATGCTGTGGAGCAACTAAGCCCATGTGCCACAACTACTGAGCCTGTGTGCCACAACTACTGAGCCCACATGCCACAACTACTGAAGCCTGAGTGCCTAGAGCCCATCATGCTCTGCAACAAGAGAAGCCACCACAATAAGAAGCCTGTGCACTGCAACGAAGAGTAGTCCCCACTCACCACAACTAGAGAAAGCCCACACACAGCAACAAAGACCCAATGCAGCCAAAATACATAAATTAATTAATTTAAAAAAATTTAAAGAGATTACTTTCATCTATAGCTGTATGGTACTAGGTCACTCTCTTTTTTGCTATGGAAATCCTTTTTTGTTTATATTTTTGTTGATACTAATGTTTCCAGGCTTCTTGTACAACTTTACACATCCAAGAAATTTTGCTGGTTGACTTCTCTTTTTCTATTTTATAAAAACTTTCAGAGTCACCCCTCATTAACTGAATACAAGCCAACAAGTGAATTTTATAAGTCCACATGAGGTAAGGAAACATACTTTCAAATAAGAAAAATTAAGTGTTAGGGAGCAAATTTTCTCTTTGTAAATTGTTTTAAGTAAAAAATTTAAGAAATTAACATACCAACTACATATACATTGTATCTCAAACATATTAGTAACAACATTGGTTTTCCCAACACCTGTTATGAACCTCTGGGATCTTGTGAAGAAAAGGCTAGAACAGATTATTGGTTGGGTCTGGCAGAAATGTAGCTTAGGGACTGAAGATTCTACTGAGAGTAGCAGCTGTTACCATACTCTATTTAATCTATCCCATCACTGCTTTGTGAGCTGCATGGTGTGTCCTAGCCTAGTGTCTGCTACAAAGCCAATGTCAGTGTTTATTGAATTAATGAATGAAAGATGAATGAATAAGAGCATAGTTTCCTTGAGGGATCATTTAGAAACCAGGGCTGCAACTAACATTTAATAATGTTTAATGGGATGGCAAAAATGGAGAAAACAAGAAATAAAAGTTTTTATTTTTGTTTTGTTTTGGGAGGATAGTGAGATTAATTTGTTTGAAAATCTGAAAGCAAGAAGCAGTTCTAAATATATTTTTATGAACCTAAAAATTATTTAATGAGTTGAGTGGTGACCAAATGCTATTAAGAAAGTATGCACCACAAGTAATTTAAAAATTGCACATTATTAGGGAATGAGTAGAGGAAGTGACTGTGAAAAAATGGCTAAAGGAGGAGATGACTATAGAGAAGGAGAGTGAACATTTTCTCTCAAATTGGAAAGAATAATAGTTGAAAATACAGGGGAAGTTAGTTGTGCAAAAACCTTCAGATTTGAAAAGGTTTAACCAAAAAAGTTCTGCCTTCTCTATTCAACTCAGTAGAAAGGTGTGGTTAGTTAGTTTTTTCTCTCTAGTTTGGGTGAGGAGAGGAAGAGAGTCAGAGAGAATGGGATATTACTAGAAAGATGATATATATTTGATTAATTGGCACAAATAACCTAAATAGGATAAGTACTCTGATTATTGGCTGTAAAAGTAGGAAGACACAAAAGGCACTGGCAGCTGTAAGAAACTACAAAATCTTTTTGTTGCCAGACTGGTCTGAATTCCCAGAAGCTTGGCCAAAACTAGGAGAAATTTTATAGAAGTAAGTTTTCTGATCAAGTTTAGGGATGAAGCCAAAGACAGACCCAATTGTGATGGGTGGTAGTGACGGGTAGTGAAAAAGAAAGCCAAGGCTTATCAAATCTTGCTCTATTTCATTTGCAGAGGCTGTGTTTTCTATTGTTTTGGTAGAGAGTTACTGCACTGATATTTTTAAAAGAACAACAAATGAGGAATCATGCTCACCTCCAACTTAACTGTACCTCTTGGTAAAACCTAGTAGTTAAGTGGCGGCAAACAAACTTCTTTTTTTCTTTTCTCTTTGGCTGCACTGCTGAGTCTTAACCATTGGACCCGGACCACCAGGGAAGTCCCCAAACTTCTTTCTACCACTTGGGAAGTTACCACTCTTACTGGCAGATATAATTTTGAGGCGTCAGTAAACTTCTTAAAACCCGAATTTATAATGTAAAAATGATAATGTTGTAAGTTAATGAACACATTTAAAGACTCATTAAAAAAGTATCAGAGAGTGTAATGAAACAAATTTAGTCAGAAACCCAATTTCAAATTATCAGGATATCTAATGCAACATGTTATTAGATGTTATATATTGTCACCCCATTCTCTCTGCTTTAGACTCAAGTTCTTTAAAGAGAGTGATCCCCTGAGCCTAAAACTGTGCCTGGCACATTAGAAAGCACCCTATAAATATGTATTTGATAAATAAGTGAATGGTTTATTCATAAAGAGTCTATCTACCTATTTATCTATCATCCATCATCTATCGGTCGTAAAGTCTACTCACCCCAAAGGACTTTACAATCTAATTTTGGGAGGCTAACTAATAACTATAATATAAGTCCCTACATAGTAAGTGCTATAATAGTACTAGGAAGAAAGGACTTCGGAGCACACAACAGAAAGGAATTAATTCCACTCTGGGAATCCTGAAAGCTTTATGATGGAAAGCACATTTGATCTGACCGTGAAGACACACGAAGAGGGGAGAGAAATGCACTCCAGGTAGGAACAAAAGTAGAATGGAGAGGAAAGATAGGCTGGGTGGGGGGAAAAGAACATATGACAAAGCTAAAATGCAAACTGCATGGGCCCAAAACTGGGAGACAGGGCTGAAGGGGAAAGTGGAGTGTGACAGTGGAGGACTTTGAATGCCTACTTCCAGGATCTAGTCTTGCCTTCTGCAAGGATCTCTTTCCGGGAATTTCCTGGGGGTCCAATGGTTAGGACTCTGCGCTTCGACTGCAGGGGCACAGGTTTGATCCCTGGTCTGGGATCCTGCATGCCATGTGGCCAAAAAAAAAAAAAGTGTGGAAAAAAAAAAGGGATCTCTTTGCTATAATGGGTGATCCTAGTACTCTTTGACTATGCAACTCATGTGTAAAAATTTCTAGTGTATAACCTCAACATATGAATACTAATTTTTAAATCATATATTAACATACACTATTGTATTTATAAATTATATTCCTCATATAGAAAAGCAAAGTGAAGCTTTTCTATGATGAATAATATTTCTATGACTATAAACTCAATTCTATAAAAAATAAAATAGTACTCATACCTTTTGGTTCAGGCTTCCCAATGTTTTCTGTAGGAACTTATCCTACAGAAACTACTTTTGAAATGGGCAAGGAGATTTATTAGCTCATTTGAAAAATACTTATACAAGCCTACAACCTTCAGACCCTGTGCTGAGCATGGGGAATGCACGGGGAGCAAAACCAGATAGACCCCTGCGTACACGATGCTCACAATCTGGTAGAGGCCTCGGACTCTAATCAAATAATCACACATGTGATTGAGTTGGGTCATGCAACAGTGGAGAGATTCGTGGTGCTATGAAAGCATGTATTAGGAAAGCAAACCTATTTTACGGGTCAGGGAAGATATCCTGAAAAAGAGACAAATGGGCAGAAATTGGAGGACTTGGTAGGATCAAGAGTGTTCCTTGTAGCATTGTTTGTAATAATAACGTAGACCAAAATGATTACTCACAAGAATAATTAAATAAACCATCATACAGCCATTTAGTGGAATGCTATCCAGCTATTAAAACAGGTAGAAGGAGGTACTATCACGGAAACAAGTCCAACATGTACTGCCTGATTGTATAACACTATATTTTATAGAATTCCATTTATGTTAAGAATGTTTCATGTATAGAGAAAAAGTAAGATATACACATATATATATATATATAATTATACACATATGTACATAGAGAGAGTGCTTTGGGGATTATGGTAGATTTTCACTTTCTACCTTAAATATTTCTGTAATGTATGAATTTTATATAACTCTCTACATACAAACCTTCCAGTTGTGAACTTTTAAAGATGTGAACGAACATGTATCTGGTTCCAGCAAGAAACCAGAACCTGTGCCATCCACGGCAGGCGTAAGTGACACTGCAGCTCGCCCTCCGCTTCATATTGCTGACGAGCCTTCAGCTCTACCATCTGCCACCTCCTCTCCCTCCTCCAGTCAGTAACTTTTCTTGCCTGTTCACTCAATGCCAGCCCCTGTATGCCAACTCTTGTTCTGTGCTACTGTACTTTTCAAGGTACTGTATTGTAAGATTAAAAATGGTTTCTTTACTTTTTTGTTTGTTTTTTTAATGTATTATTTGTGTGAAAAATATTATGAACCTGTTACAGTACAGTACTATATAGCCGATTGTGTTGTTGGATACCTAGGCTAACTCTGTCAGACTTATGAACAAATTGGACTTAACGAACTCACTCTCAGAACAGAACTCGTTCGTATGTGGGGGACTTACTGTATTATGTTTACAGCCACTGAAAAAGTATTTTTAAAAGTGTGTTCTAAGTCTTACAATTGCTTTGGGGGCTGAAGAGCTCACACACATATACACACATGCACACGCGTAGTAACTATGGATAATTCTGATCTTGATTTATACAGTCACATCAAATGATATTTTAAAATATATATTAAACGATGTGTCCTGGGAATATTTACCATTATCACTAGTGATTCTGAGCCAATGGAACAAAAGGCATCATCTCCATGATGGCACCAAATTTCTATTCAGTCTGGCTAGAAGGAGATTAGATGGTTTCTTGAGATCTCCACCCTTCTCATCATTTTCCTAAGGATTATAGTTCCTAAAGCAAGATGTTTTGTTAAAGGGATAAAAACATTCTGTAGGTTTTCATCTGTAAAAACAGAGGTCCTGGGAACCACGGGCCTTACCAGGATTTCACACCTCAAAACTGCCAAGTTTGTTAAAACCATCACGTAGCACTGCTATATGGTTCTCAGCTTTTCATGGGTATGGGAATCAGCGGCGAGCTTGTAAAATATGAGTATTCCTGGGCTTGCTTTGGATTTTCTGAGTCAGAATTTCTGAGGAAAGGCGTGGAGTCTGCATTTTAAGATCTTTGGTGGTTCTCCAAACCCCACTTTAGGAAACACGGTGACTTTGGATCCCACCAGTCAAGCTCTGCCTTGACAAAGAGGGCGTTGCTGGCTTTAGATGAGGAAAACGCCAGAACAAGAAAGCCTCATGTCCCTCCTAATAGATTTTGATTAGTGGGTGAAAGGAAAATTGGAAGCCAATTAGGAAAAATGCTTTTCCTCTTTTCGTTTTCTCAGACTTTATGAAAGACAAGACATCTCAATAAGAGCTGCTTTAGCCCATTATTCATCTTTTGTTTCCTTAGTGGAACACTGGCTTATTAACCAGAAGCCAGTGCCTTTCTCAATGGACGCAATCAGTGCCTTCATGTTCCCTGGACAGTAGGCTGGTTCAGTGGAGCCCACAGTGCACAGTTCTGTTACAGGGAAGCCACTTTAATGGCGGTAATGGGGAAGGGGGTTTGAGGAACGGCAGTGGGAGGGAGAGGGAGGAGGAATGTGTGATGTGGAGGGAAAGTCCTATCCTGGCCTTCAAGGGAGGACACTGTACTTTCTTGGTCTTATATTGATGATTATCAGTGACCTAGTTACTACTATTACCATTCCATAGAGGAGATTATTGCAGCACTGTAAATATACCTGTTTCTGTCATTCAGATTTCATGTTCTCTTAGAAAAACAGCAGGCATGGTTTTTCAGTTTAAAATAGAACACATCACTTCTATGATTTACAAATAGTTGTTAGAGAATTTATTTTAAAAAATTAGACAACTGCACCTGTGATAATAGAAATATTCTTAGTATTTAATACAATTGCATTACAAATACAAATTAATTGTATTTAAAACAAAATCCTACCATCTATGAATTTCAGAGTATAGAATCAATGAATTTTTATTACATTCCAGGTGTCAGTCCCCCCTTTGCCCCCCTCCCCTCCTTCCTTCTGTCTCTCAAATACTCAGCAAAGCGATGGGAAATACTGCCATCCTTTTCAGAAGGCCCTGGTTTCCCATCCTTATAAAACAAAATTAACAGGTTTGAGGATAATATAATTAATATAAATGATTGCTTTTTTCCAAACCTCAAATAATTAAGGTATTTCTAATCCCCACAGTAAATCCCCAATAAGTATTTCAAAATAGCATTGTTTATTAGGCCTAATTCTAAAAGCAGTATGTATTAATTTTTTTTAATTAAAAAATTCAGAGACGTATAAAAAAATAGATGCAACATTAATCTCACCATCTAGAAACTACAGTTAACCATTTAGTATATTTCTTTCCAATCTTTTTTATTAATATATGAGAAATTATATATTTTGGGTCACAAAATATACATGATTGTCTATACACAATTATGTTTTTAACTATTTTAACTTATGATGCCAGAAACATTTTACCAAGCCATTAAATATTATTTGAAAATGAAGTATGTAAAATCTCTCCACGTTCCCATCATGTGGAGCTCCCATAATTTAAGTAACTCCACCTATTGTTGGACTTTTCAGCAGTTTTCAAAATTTTTTCTCCTAAGAAACTAGGATGAAAAATATTTTAATAGTTGATTTTAGAGCTCTGTTTAGAGGGGGATTTGTCTATATTCAGGAGACAACCATGAAAAGCTGCTTCTAGTCATCAAAGAACTTTAAGAATATGAATATCAAATCCAGTTTTAAGTTGTTTGAATCACTGTGGTTTAAAACAATCTCCCGCACCCCAACCCAACAGAATAGACTGCACACCTCTGCTTTGTGTGAGAGATTTGTGGGAGAATCAAGGAAAAGGCTTCAGTAGGGGTGGTGGGTCATGGAAGGAGGAAAACAACCATGGTGAGTCATGAATGAGATCAAGTGTCCAGAGGTGAACAGAAATGACGGCGAGAGTGTTTAAGTGCCCAGGAATTTGCAGAAATATCAGAGGAGGGCACTGTGCTTCCCTAAGGACACAGAACTAAAGCCTCGAGCCAATTTTATTTTAATTTTAAAAGGTCAAGATGACCTCAGCTGATATCTATGAAATAAATAACACTGACAAAATAGGACACAGTTAGATTTTGTTGTTTTGATCCATCCGCGGAGACTTTGTCTTCTAATGGAGGAGATTTTAACACATACACATATATCTTGTTAGCTCATTTCATGCTTTCAGTTAAAAAAATACTCTTTATAAAAATTATTTTTGGTTTCATTTTGTTGGAAGAGTTTTTAATCACAGTTTCAATTTCATTACTTGTGATTGGTCTGTTCATATTTTCTATTTCTTCCTGATTCAGTCTTGGAAGTTTATACCTTCTAAGAATTTGTCCACTTCTTCCAGGTTGTCCATTTTATTGGCATATAGTTCTTGTAGTAGTCTCTTATGATGCTTTTTATTTCTGCGGTGTCTGTTGAAACTTCTCCTGTTTCATTTCTAATTTTATTGATTTGAGTCCTCTCCCTCTTTTTCTTGATGAGTCTTGCTAAAGCTTTATCAATTTTGTTTATCTTCTCAAAGAACCAGCTTTTAGTTTTATTGACTTTTCCTATTGTTTTCTTTGTTTGCATTTCATTTATTTCTGCTCTGATCTTTATGATTTCTCTCCTATTGACTTTGGGTTTTGTTCTTTTTGGTTTCATTTTAAATTTTACTTTAGTTGTACTTTGCCCTTTATGCCCTATAATGATTTGGAAGTCACACATTGGCCCAGGTCAGGTTCCCCAAGAAACAGAAGGAGATTTGCCTGCAGGAAGTTTGCTAGAAGGTGCACTCAGGAACGGTGTGAGGAATATAGGGCTGGGCTGAAGAAGAAGCTGAACTTTGATGCAGTTGTAACAGAGGCCAAGGCATCTACGTGGAGCTCTGAGACTAGGGTGGCTCTTCTAGAACTTTCCAAATTGAGGTGTGGGGGATGAGAGAGGAAGGGCTGGCAGGTGGGCAGGCATTTATACTTCTGCGTTGGCCAGTCGTCCGTGTGGGCTGTCCCTGGAGAGGGGTCATGCGGTCATGTCCCAGTGGCAAGGGAGCTCCTCCAGGGGAGGACACTTCCTGGGAGAGACTCAGCCTGAGGCTCCTGCGGGCAGCACTCCCATCAGCTGAGGGGAATGAGAGCCCCCTCCCGAAGGGGGCATCTGGGTGGTGCCCACAGCACTCACCACGCCCTGCTTCTTGTTCTTCTGCTAGCATTTTCCTGTAGATTAAAAATACCTGGACTTCTCTCTCTCTCTCTTTTTTTTTGGCGGAGTCCTGTGGCATGTGGAATCTTAGCTCCCTGACCAGAGATGGAACCCGTGGCCCCTGCAGTGGAAGCTCAAGGTCGTAACCGCTGGACCGCCAGGGAAGTCCTTCTCTCATTTTAAAGTCAATAATCGCAACATGTTTTAATGCAAAGAATTATTAACTTGCTTTGGAGGGGTCTGATAAAAAATTTAGCAGGATTTAATTTCTTCACTTCTTAGGTTTAGTTGATACAATCTGGCATTCTGGACGGATATAATTAATAGCATCATGTTATGTTTCTGCAAGGTTTATCTTATCTTGAAGGATTATTTTTGTCATTAGTATTACATTTTATAACCATTCCAACATCTTATAGATTGAACTGCTTAAACTCATAAAAGCTAAATACCATTTTTTTCCTACTGTTTTGATGTGAAAAAACAAACAAACAAACAAAAGACCCAGAGCTGGGGATACCTGCTTGGTATACCTGTTTTGCTGCTAACCCCAAAACCAACATTCCCTAACCAGCATCCATACTGCAAAGTTCATATTTTACAAATCTGATCGTGGAAGGTTGCATTCTGACCTTATTTTTTTCCCCTTTTGGTCTGACAAGAAGGTGACTTGGAATCCTAGCCAATATATTTAGTTAAAAATTGTAATCTGATTCGAGTTCTTCCAACCTGTGATGGCTATGGCAGCAAAAGATGAGGCCAGAATCATATTCACTTTGATCTGTCCACCCACCATGTTTTTCTGTGTTTAATTCCTCTATCAATTTGGATGAACTTGAGAAAAGCACCTTGATCTTTAGGAATGCAGCAGAAATATGCTGTTACATGATAATCAGCACAGGACATGCAACAAGATTGACAAGATCATAACCACAGGTAATAGCCAGTTTCTGTCATTATCTCTCATATGATATCAGCTTTTCAACAAATTGCTGAATCTGTTATCAAATCCATTCCAACATTCACCCAACTGGGGGGTCCTGGGAGGAGAGGCAGGACACTAGGTGGGATGAGAAGTATGATTCAGGGCATGAACGCTCTTGTACGGCTGCAAACTAGGGAGTTTGCATGATACCCTCTGATAACCAGGCCTCTTTCATTAAACATGTATTATTACAGAGGTCTAAGGTGTGGCCCCCTCAAAAGGACTCCAGTAGTTGGTAGGCATATCAGTAATAACTTCTGATTTATTTTAATATGGAAATTTTAGTTACTTGACCGTGAATTGAAGGGAATTTGGATGGAGTTGATGTGGCTCTGAAACGTGCAATGTGGTGACATCATTCTCCAGGTTCTGGGAACACTGGCACAACCTGGTGGGTCTAGGAACTATCACTGAAGGCTTCGTTAGATACGGTTCAAAACAAGAGGTGCGATCCTGTATTCAGTAAGATGCTACATTAGGTCAGCCCAAAGGCCTTTTTTGAATTGTAGCCTGTTAAGATTTAAATCCCTCAGGCTTCCACTATTTTGTCTGGTAAACATATAAATAACCTTGCATAGATGTTGTCTTTAATTTGGTTCTGTTTTTTTCAGTTGTTATGTGTGGATGCTGTTCACATCTGTGAACATTCATTTTATATTAAATGTTGAAAAGTTGGTGTTTGCTACTGTATATTTTTCACTCCCTAATTAGATAAGAAGTAATAAAAATTTCCTTATATATATGTTTTCCTGAAGCCAATCTGCTTTATTAGTCAAGCAGTTCTTTTACTGATTAGATGTCCACAAATAGACATTTCTTTAGAGCTGGTGACAAGAAGTATGATGGCCATGAAGATTTTTTTGTCCTTAGGATGCCCTATTCTATTTCCATGTGAATCTCATTGCATAAGGGTTGAAGTAATTAATTAGCCAATTTGTAGGTAATTCTTTCTGACAAGCTAGCCACCTTCTTTTAGCAGAAGTGTAAAATGAGCAATCTCAGAGACATGCATTAAATTCACTAATTAAATTAAATACCAAACCAGGGACTTCCAGGGATCATGTTTCTTTTGTAAAGCAAACAGACGTTTTATAATTAATAATTACGTTGCAGTCAATCATTTAATTGCAAATAGTGCCTGATTTTAAGGCTAAATTTATAAAACAACATTCAAGATCAAATGTACTTGTATGCTAGAGCCTGAACATTTCTACCATTAGATTTTTTAGGTGGCAGTTTCTCCATGGATATTATCAGTGAGGAAATTATTTCTGGAGTTATAAGGCTTTTCCTGTATCTTTCTAAACCCCAGGAGAGAGAATACACAGATGAGCGTATCACGCATGCTCATATCCTGGGCTATACTGGTGGTGTGACAAGAATGTCACTTGCTACTTCTGAAAGATGCTATCACACAGGAGGATAATGATTGCAACCTGTCCCATTGCAGGGGAAGCATAACCCTGGCTTGGAGATAGTCAGGTAGATCCTATGTGATGGGACGTGAAGGCCACTGCAAGGCTCTCTGCCCCTGGGAAAAGGCACTTCCTATGGAATTGTCACCCATCCTATTTTGCCTGTCACAACTTTATGTTCAATGAAACCAGTGGTGAATGGTTAAATCCACAAGTAGGTGTTGAGTACATGTATCCACAAATCAGGAAGCAGGTTTGAGCTGACACAGTGTATTTCAGAGCAGAGATTCCACAAGGAGAGGAGACAAGGTGCAAACAGCAGATGCAAGGTGGCAGCCTGTGGAATACTAGGACTTAAGTGGTGCAGGGAAGAGGAGTGTGTGAAGGAAACTGCACAGAGCCGGGCAGAGCACAGGAGCACAGAGAGGAGGGACGCTGCTGCTTCGGGCTTCCAAGCGGGGAGGAGAAGCTGGAGGAAGAAGCAGGTGTGTGCTGAGTCACCCCCACAAGGAGCATCTCCTTCCCCTCCTGGAGGACAGAGCCTGAGGGTCCAGCCCACACAAAGGGACTGAGGTCTATCTCTTCTTAAAGCATCAGAGAAAACCTTCTCAGGAGAAATGGATAGATATGATGTCATGTGTGAGGTTGACAGGAATAACTCTGCCATAAAATATATATATATATATATATATATATATAGCATTTGCAGCAACATGGAGGGACCTAGAGATTATCATACCAAGTGAAGTCAGACAAAGACAAATATCATATGATATCACTTATATGTAAAATCTTTAAAAAAGATGGTACAAATTAACTTATTTACAAAACAGAAACAGATTCACAAACATAGAAAACAACTTTATGGTTACCAAAGGGGAAAGGTGCGGGGGGCGGGGGGGGGATAAATTTGGGATTAACAGATATATACTACTATATATATATACATTAAAAATAGATAACCAGCAAGGACCTATTGTACAGCACAGGGAACTATATTTAATATCTTGTAATAACCAATAATGGAAAAGAATCTGAAAAAGAATAGATATATGTATATGTGTAACTGAATCACTTTGTTGTACATCTGAAACATTGTAAACCAATTATACTTCAATTAAAAAAAAAAAAGATAGGAATAAGTCAGTCTGCCAAGCCAAGTTTAGAATGAGAAACAACTCCTCAGAGGAACAGCAGTGAGAACGGCATGTACCAGAACGGGAGCGGAGGAGCCCTGGGCTCTGACAGTAACAGGCACCACCCTGGACAATGAGCCACTGTGACTGCCCATCACCACCGTGGCCGAGCTCCAACCCCCAGCGCAGCCCTTTCCATCCCGGAAGGCCCTGGTAGGAAGCAACGTCTGCTAAGTAGGGAAAAGGAAAAGCTTAGATGCAAATCAGTGAGGAAAAAAGACAAAAAGGAAAAGAAGAGAAACGACACGTTTCAAACTGAAAACCAAAATATTTCCTTTATTTCAAATTCCATGGTAAGTGGAATAACATTATGTACCATAAAGGAAGTCTGAAATAAAACTGTTAGACAAGCAGAATATTTAGATTTGTTTTAATCTAAGAGGAACATGTAGGTAACAAAGGATTTATTGCATGTGACTTCTCTAAGAGCTGATTTTAAAGAAAACCATCCTTTTCCCAAGAATTAAGTTATGAATTAGATGGTAAATTTATATTCTTATGGATTCACACAAAGAATTATACTGGCCATGCATCCATGCGTTCATTTTTTCCTTTAACAAATATTTATTGATGGTCTACCTTGTTCTCAGCACTGGACATGACCACAGTGAGCCAGGCCAACCTGGTCCCTGTGTTCACAGAGCTCCCCTCAGGCAGGAGAGAAAGACATTAGTCACACAATCATACCAATAATTGTAAGACTGAAACCAGAGGATATTTGACAGTAGGGAGACTTGACTTAGAGCCACAAAGGAAGTCTTAACTAAGGAAGTGGCAATTCCAAACGGAGGGAACAGCATGAGCAAAGGCCCTGTGGCATGAAGAAGCATGTCCTGAAAGCTCACTATTGCATCATCTGAAGAAGCAGAACAAAGAGTTTTATCTTAAAAAAAAATTCAAGTATAATTGATTATTCAGTATTATGGAATACATTAGTTTCAAGAGTTTCGTCTTTATTCTTAGAGCAATGGAAGCTGTGGAAGGGTTTTAAGCAAAAGAATGGTGTTCTCAGAATTATGTTTCCAAAAGATCACTCTGGCTTCTGAGCACAGGAAAGGGGGAAAGTGTGGTTCCTAGGAGATGAGTATAGTGATCTAGGTAGTTGTGGCAAGAGGCTACCAAAGTCATATAGACAAGTGATGGTGGCTTGGGTTAAGGTGGAGAATGGATTTGAGGTATTTCAGAGATACAACCAACAGGACCAGATGTCCGAATCAATATGTGAGTGAGGGAGAAAGGGAGGTTATGGGTGATTCCTAGATACTTGGCTTAAACAAAAGGAGTGTCTTTTGCTGAGATAAGGGAAGTAGAAGAGGACCATGGATTGGTGGGTGGGAAGATTATAAATGAAATTGTGGAACTGTAGATGTACCTTTGAGACACCCACGTGGCGATGACAAGTTGGCAGGTGGATAAGTGGGTCTGAAGCTCTGATGAAACGTCTGGTCTAGAGATAGGCACTTACTTGGGAGTCATCGCGAATGCTTGTGATTGATCAGTACGTTAGGAAGAGAATACAGTGAAAAAAGAGGGGGGAGGGCCTGGCACTGTGTGTTGATCAGTTAATGGCCAAGTATAGGAGGATGAGTGTGTGAAGGGCAGGTGGCAGCCAGAGAGGTAAGGAGAAGACGAGGGTCCTGTATCACCCAAGCCCAGGAAGGAGCATGTTTCAAACAATAAGACCAGAATCAGCTGTGTTAGACACTACTGTGCGATGGAGTGAGTTGAGGACTGTGACTGTCCATTGAAACTAGGGACATGAAGGTCGTGCTGACCCTAGCAAGGCTGGTTTTAATGGAGAATTGAGTGGATGCCAGAAGGAGGAGTTGGGGAACACATGGGAGATAAAGGGGGAGACAGTGAAGATAGAAGACTCAAGTGCTTTGACTGTGATGAGACAGCTGGAGAAATGGCTGGGTGGGCATCAGAGGCTGAGTACATGCGAGGCCTTTGGGTGTGACGAAACAGTTCAGCTTGGAGAGAGATTCTCCTTGATGGAGAAGTTACTAGAGAGTGTAAGGTTCTGAGGAGGTGGGTCGGGAAGGGAGAGTGATGAATGTCTGATATCCAGACAATGACAAGAGTCCTCCGGTCACAGCTTCAATTTTCCTTGTGTTGTAGCAGGTGGGCTTTCTGCAGAGAACGATGGGGGGGCAAGTGTGTGTGTTTGCGTGTGTCTGTGGTGTGAGGGCAGCCAGTCGCAAGGGTGGGGAGAAGCTTTGTGGTAGTTTTTGTGGAAAAGAGAGTGAGTTAATCAGAGAAATGCAGTGAGTGGGTTCACCTGAGATGAGTTTTTATGCGTTGACAGTAAAACCAACCTGCTCTCCTGTGACTTTCCTGGGAAGGTTCTGCTGCTGGGGGCTGGATGTAGATCATTGGGTTCATCAAGGATGAGATTTTGCCAGACAAGGGAAACAAAAAAGCTACAAGGGCAAGGGAGTAGGGAACATTGGCAAAAAGTGCTATAAAATCACCGAACTTCAGGCTCTGCTGAAGGATGAGGGAAGTCAAGGCAGGAGAAGGTCAATGCCCTGCAAGGGTGAGGCTGGTGCAAGGAACTGGGTGTCACGATGAGGCTGGAGAATGGTCTCAGTGGGAGGAGCTGAGCAGGAGGGGAAGAAGTGATGTGCAGAGACTGTTTGCATCAGAAATTCTGAAGGTGGAGGAGTTGCAGGATGGCAAGACCCAATCAATGCATGTGCACTGGAGTGGGTGACCCGGAGTAAAGTACTGGAGAGGAGAACTTGCAGAAGGAGTGACCATTCTGTCAAATGTCACGTGTGCACTGACGCGACTGGGGATGGTGGCAGGGCTTGCGGGCCAGGTGCTAAGACTTTGAAAAATAACAGGGAAGGGAGTGACCAGGAATCTGATGGAAGACAATGACAAGAAGGGGAGGTAGAGATGAAAACCATGAAGGTCATAAAAGTGAGTTTTGTTTTTTTTTGCAAGAGGAAACAATAGCAGCAAAGGCCAGGAGGACCACAGACCTACCTCCGGGTCCAAAAGTACGTGGGAGGGAGGGGGAAATGTGAGGGCGATGGGAAGAAGCATCCCTGAGGTGGGGGTAGGGTGGGGAGTGGGTTTCAGTACAGTCCAGATGAATGAAGGAAGGCCAGAGGGAGCAGAGGAGTTGGGAGTCTCTCTGATGGCAGAGAGGAGAGGATGCAGGGGAGGGGCAGGGCCACGATCAAGGCTGGAAATTACAGAGTATTATTGTCATCAACATGGACACGAGACAGGATCTACAAACTGTAGACCTGGAGGAGGAAGAATGCCTTAAAAATCACAAGAAAAAATAAAGATGCAGATGTAGAGAACGGACATGAGGCCATGGGGTAGGGGGTGAAGGGGAAGCTGGGACAAAGTGAGAGAGTAGCACTGACATATACACTACCAAATGTAAAATAGATGGCTAGTGGGAAGCTGCTGCATAACACAGGGAGATCAACTCAATGATGGGTGATGACAGAGGGCTGGGATAGGGAGGATGGAAAGGAGTCGCGGGAGGGAGGGCATGTGGGGATATATGTATAAATACAGAATTCTTTTTTAAGTTCACTGAAGATAAATGCAGGGTGGTACCTCCAGGAGAGGGAAATGAACTGTGCAAAAAGAAGAGGAAAAGTGACTGGTTACAGGCAAGGGTGTATAAACAGGAGCCAGCAATGAAAATAGATAAGCTTTATTCACTTTGTTGTACAGCAGAAACGGGCACAACAGTGTAAAGCAATTATACTCCAATAAAGAGCTTTAAAAAAAATCATAAGGAAAAGAAAAGATTAGTTGCTAATCTCTACCAATGTTAAGCTAATTCAAACCGGGAAAAGAAGGACCCCCACACCAAGCAGGTCTCTGACCGCACCCCACAAGCAAGGAGGATTTTCAGCTTAGAGAAAAATGTGTCTAAACAGGGTTTGGACCCCATGTGAGACAGTTCTCTGAACATTTAACCCCAAATATTCATACTGCAGCTAAAAAGCTTGTTTCATATGCAGTTTACTGTATGTCAATTATATCTCAATAAAACTCTTTTTAAAAGGGGGGAAAGGTTTGTTTCCTCCCTAGTGAAACTAGAGAACAGCTGAGTTATATATACATACATACAAGCTTGCCAGTTAAAGACGCCAATGTAATTACCTCCTGGCTTTCTCTTCTGAACATTCTCAGACCCTTTCTTTTTTTGCAGCATAGGTCTTATTTTCTAATCCTGGCTGAATTTAGGGATACAATGTTCCCCATGGTCTTGGTGTTCTTCTAACTATAGAACTCAGGAACGGACCCAGTGCTGTAGGAAAAGTTTGGCGAAAAGCGATCATGAAGGAAGGGTGACCTCACTGTCCCTTCAGGCTCTTGTTTTTGCACCCTAACACCGTGCAGTTTTTAAAAAGCTGGTGTTATGACTGACTGCAGCTTATCTATTTTCATGGCTGGCTCCTGTTTATACATCCTTGCCTGTAACCAGTCACTTTTCCTCTTCTTTTCGTACAGTTCATTTCCCTCTCCTGGAGGTACCACCCTGCATTTATCTTCAGTGAACTTAAAAAAGAATTCTGACCACTTCCCCAATTTAGTAAGGTTATTTTAAAGTTTGCTCTTCATCAGCAGGCTCGTGTTGGCCTTCCCACTCCTCGGTGAGGAAGTGACTCATGTGTTCTGAGTTTCCTTCATGCCAGCGCTGTGTTCTAGGGCATCTGTTTGCAAACATTTTCAGCCTGCATTGTTATCTGCTATTCCTGTAACTTCTACTTTGTGTAGGTTGGACTTTCATCATCTTTCTTCTGCCCTTTATCAGTGTTAAGAAAATTAATTCCCTCGTGTGTCAAAGCTTAGGTCAAACTTTTGTAGATATTGATGTTGAAGAGAGGTATTTCTAAGCTAATATGTGCAACAAGAAATTAAACTTTTAGATTCAAAATCAGCACCTTGATTAGTGTTTTTTTTTTTTAAGTTCTTGTAAACATTGTGTATATCTTGTATATACTGTGTAACTCCAGAAGCATGTGGGCCTGTGTGATGTCCGGTGCTAATTTTTAACACAACCATTGCATAAAGGCATCATCAATAATTGATGGAAAGAGTCAGAAAATGCTGGAAAGGATACACCTCAGCATGTACAAATCCTCCCTCAGGAAGAATTAATCTCTTCCTTGTCTGAGTTATGATGGATGGCATTTTATTTCCTTTCCTTTTCTCTCATCCTATGAGTCCTTTGCAAGTGTTGTTACAAACATTTGCGTTTAAGTCTTGTTTCACCCATGGAACTATAGACCTGCCGAGGAAAGGGATGGTGACTAATTTATCTTTATTTCACTCATGGCATCTTATGTAATGTCTTACAACAGCTAGTGTTCAATAAATATTTGTTGATTGAGTGAACAATTTAGGAGAGTTCAGATCCAAGTTGGGTTTTCTTTTCAGCAAAGTAATTTGATTTGAATCAAATTCTTTCTTCTTTCTTATTCGAATTTTTTATTGATTTAAATGGTAAAAAGACTGAAAAAAATCAACTTGAAAGCTAGAAATAAAGATTTTTTTGTAGAGAAGAGGAAATCCTTGTGAATTTTCTTTAAAAAGCACTCATATCACTTTTCACAAGCAAATGTAAGAGGACGTCATGTGTTCACCTGCTCCTTTCAAATCTGGACAAAATGTTTGGATGTGTCCAGCAGGTAGCTCCAGTAGTCCCCTATTATAGCAAATCAGAGAGAATGATAGGCCTGGATCCTATTAGATAGCCCCAAACAACCCAATTATGAGCAGAAAAAGCATATGCAAGCAAATATTTTTGGATAAAGTGCACATTAAGAATGAACAAGGCAGTTTAGGAAAAATTAGATTGAATTAAACATGTAAATTGGATGTTTTGTTATACTGTCACTACCCATGCAGAGTTATCTACACCTGGCCAAGAAAGCTATTGTTTGCGATAATGATTATTGTCGGTAATATGAATTCCTATTAATAAATAGCCCTTTATGTGTCAGGCAGTCTAATGCACTGGGCCCAAAAAGATGCAGCAGCAGCACAGGACTATTCAGGTTTACAGCCTGGCATTTTCTCTACGGAATTTATAAAATGTCTTAGCTAATGTAAAATGAATCTTCACTGTTGTGATGGGAAAAAAATGGCAACATGTGAGAAATAATCACCTGCTCAACTCCCTATTCTAATATAGTTTGCTACATTAACTAAAGGTCAGCCTCTGTGTTGCTGTTTCACATGTCATGTGAAGGCAGAATAAAGGAAGAAGAAATAAAGATACTGTGAGCCACAGCCTCCTGTAGCACCTCTCGGCAGGAAGTGCTGCCTCTTTTCACTCACAAGCTCACCAGGACCCAGTTCTGCACTTCTCCAACCACATCTGGAGGAAAGCAATAGCCTAAGCCCATTGTCTGGGGGGTCTGAAGTGATTTCTGCCATTGCAGACCCTATAGGTCAAGAGAGAGAAATTTGGAAAGGGGGGTGGGGGGAGGGGTGGCCACTGAGTTGCAAAACACCCCTACCCCAGTGAAGAGCTGGACCAGCCTAAAGAACATCCACACTAACAAAAAAAACCTAGACCCTTCCCAACACCAAATACAACTATTATCATTTACTGAAATTTCTCTCTGTTAAGCATTATGCTAAATGCTTTATATGCAATATATCATTTACTATCTCCTCATCACTACCCTAGAGGGGGGCATTATTAGCCCCATTTCATAGATGAAGAAATGCAAGATCGCAGAAGATTAAGTGACTTGCCCCAAATCACCCAACTAGAAAGTGGTTGTGGGAGCCTTCCAAACCAGACCTACCTGATTTTCAAGCCCACCTATTCACTCTGCTCTGCTGTCACTCCATGGGAGATCAGGCTCACCTTGGCCCTGTGGCTTTGGAGCCCTGACATAACCCCCAAACTGCTTGGCAGAAAACTTGGGATCAGTTCTAACCAGTCCCCTCTAGCAAATGAGCCTGATGGAAGAGCTGTCCTGCAAGATGATCTGCAGAGAAATGGATTTCAGAAGAAAAAAAAAAAAGGAATTGCTGCAAATGGAAGTCCCTCTTGGAGATTCACAATTTACAGCAGCATCTTAAACGCTCTGGGAAGTCTTGCATTAAAGAAACACCAACTAACTCAGTGTTTCTTAAACTGATTTGAATACAGAACCCTTTTTGTTTACATAAAACCTATTAATAACTGTGGGAATTTATATTCCACAAACATGTCTTAAAAAAAGGGTGACTCAAAACATTTCCTAAATTCTACTCTCAAGAACGTCTCACTTTTTTGGACTCCTTCTGCCCAACCATTCTTGTTCTTGTATCTTTTTGGATATCACACTGCTTGAATCAAGCTGGATTTTGCTGCATTCCTCTGGATCTCTCTAAAGTGGTCAATTTCCAGCCCCAAGCCCATTCACATCCTATACCCCTCTCCCTATGACCTCATGTTGCTGAGGTCCCAATCACAACAGAACAAAATCCATCTCAAATAATAAGAGAAAGATGATAGGAACCAAGGAAAACAGAATGAAAAAGAAGGGAACAGGTGACTCAATTTCCTTGTTTGAAGGCTCAACCACCATTTCCTTAGTGACTTATGATAATGTACAGAATGTATTTACAAACTTTCTTATTCATGAACCATTCCCCGAAGACTCAACAAACTATGTTTTTGTGTACAGAATTGCAAATTGAAAGTGATAAAAATTCTCAGCATTCTGCAACAGGGATATCATTCAATGAAGCAAGTTCTGTCAATCAGTTAAATGGAGCACCGACCTTCAGTAGAGACCACATTTATTCATTCAACAAACATCTATTGAGTACCTCCTAAATGCCAGGCTTTTAAAATATGTACTTAAAACAAACAGATTAAAAATATTGTGTTGCAAGGTGATAAGTGCTTTGGAAAAACAGAATAGAAACACTGAATAAAGGGGATTAGATGGGTAGGTGGAGGGGTACAGATCGCACTGTTAATAGACTCATGAGATCAGACAAGGGGAAATGTGAGCAAAGACTTAAAGGAGTTGAAGACATGAATTTTTACAGCCATGCTTTCTCCTCATCTCCTCTTCCATCCTCTTTTCTTCCTCCTACGCTTTTTTTTTGCCTGTGCTTCTTTGATTTTTGTCAGCCTTTGTTAATAGTTTTACTGTTTTTAAAACATGGATATTCAAATTATTCAGAAAAGTAGAAATATGAAATGCAAAATGACCTGAAATTTTACCATTCATTACAATCTGGGTGAAAATTCCACTCCGTGTGTCTATGTATATGAAGAGAGAAACTTGCAATTTTTCAAAAATGGCATCATGTTGCATGTACTACTCTATAACTTGCTTTTTCACTAAATAGTATTTTTTCTGTCATTTTCATGGCCTTAAAAATATATATTCTCATAGGTACTCCATCACATTTTTAAAAATCAAAATATTATTAACATATATACATTACAAAATCTCACGCCAATTTTTGTGCCTATCCACCCTTTTCTCCTCCATAAGAGAAGCAAGGGAGCTTCCCCTGTATCCTTCCCGTGTTACTCAATGTACATACAGCAGATATACTCACAGATTTAGATCCTTGCCCCCCACCCCTTACACATACATGTATACTATACACTGTTTTACATTTTGCTTTTTCATTTCACACTAGGGCGTGCATATTAGCACAGAGGGGTCGTTTTCAACTGTAGGCATTTGTTGTGTGGATGTACCGTAGTTTATTCACGGGCTCCTAACTAACTCTTGATGGTTATTTGGGCCCAGTCCGTCTTAAACAGAAGATGACATGAACTTGAAATAAAATTTAAGAGATGCTACTAATTTTTTTCCTTGAAATTATAATTGAAGTCAATGGGAAAAGAAAAGTTCCACAAAACTCCTGATGAAGTTATCTACTGCTGCTTTAAATATTGACGTCCCTGGGCAAATGTTTGTGAATGAGAAGATCTGTTCTTTTCATGCTATTTCCTACATTATGAGCAGCAAAAATCTGCAATAAAACATTTAAGATAAGACTTCACGGGACTTCCTGGTGGTCCAGTAGTAAAGAATCCGCCTTCCAATGCAGGGGATGCGGGTTCGATCCGTGGTCAGTGAAATAAGATCCCACATGCCACGGGGCAACTAAGCCCGTGTGCCACAACTACTGAGCTCCCTCGCCTCAATGAGACAGCCCAAGTGCCACAACTACAGAGCCTACGTGCTCTGGAGTCCACACACATCACAACTACAGAGAAGCCTGAGAGCCACAACAAAAGATCTTGTGTGCTGCAACTAAGACCCAATGCAGCCAAAAAAATAAAGAAAATAAATAATAAAATATGACTTCATGGGTTTCTTCTGGTTTTGAATATTTTGTAAGTATCTATCTGGTCAACATATAATTTTTTCTATTTCAATACTAATGGTAAAATTAGTTTAAAATTCTGTGTCAAATATTTCTATTGCAAATTTTTCATCAACTTGATTTCCCCAAAGTTTAAAAATTAATCACTGTAAGTATTAGTATAAGGTTATTCTTCAAAATAGTTTATGTTTTGGGAAGAATAAATAATAGAAAGTAACAGAAAAAATGAATACTATGTACCAGGTGCCTCTAAAACTTATCTCACATGATTCTTACAAATCTATGAGTTAGACATTATTATTCACTTTCACAGGTAAGGAAACAGGATCAGAGAGGTAAAATGTTAGGCCCAAAGTTAGACACAAATTCAGTGTAAGAGCCAGGATTCAATCTCTGCAGTCTGAGTGCTGGTCCTGTGCTTTACCCAGACTCTTAGGCAAGTTGATTGTACATGGCCTCTGATCATTTATTTTTTGACCATTTATCACAGATAAATCACATTCTTTTAAATTAAAAAAAGAAAAATCATTTTGCCATCTTTTAAATTAAGAAAAGAAAAATCATTTAGGGTTTTGCCAGCTAGCCAGGGGCCTAGGTCAGCTATCTCTTGCTCGCTCTCTTTTTTGTTTGTTTGTTGGGATTTTTTGGCCCTCAGGAAAAAAGCAACTCTGAAAATAAGCACTATATGTTAGATGTCTCTAAGAGGTCTTGGTTTCTAAAATTTAATAGTGGGGCAACACACTCTTGCAGAGTAACCATTGCCTCTTACAAAGATAAAGGTAGAGAGAAACAGAGAAAATCACTCTGGAGCACAGAATCAGTTCCTTCCACAGAGAAACCAGATCTGGAGAGATAAGTGTGTCACTGAATAAAAGAAAGTAAAAGAAAAATGAGGTAATTAGAATCATATCTCCAGTTTCATGGAGCACAACCATATTACAACAGTTCTCTGTTGACAGAAACACACTGTCATCTACTGCCGGGGGCTGTCACTTGACACAGTATGTTTTACAGAATTATACTGGAAAAGAAGTTTAAAAAAAGGGTGCAGGGGAGGTCTTGTGACTCACATATTGGAAAAATCTTGAGTACTAAGTAGATCATCCTCTTGTCTAGGTTGTTGATGTGCTTTGTGAAATGTTTGTGCACTGAGATTTTCCTTCCCCTATCACTGGTCCATCTTCCTCTCGCTCTCGGAATTGGAGAAGTAATTGGATTTGAGGTTGTCCACTGTGAAGTAACTCTGGGCAGCGAAGCTGTGAACGCTGTCTGTGCCTAAAGAGTCAGGACATTCATTTACAAGAAATAAAGTCAAAAGGATGTTAATGGAAAAATATAAAATTTTCACGGGTAGGGTAGGTTCAGGAAGAAATGGATTCTCTTTTTTTAAACTTAATTAATTAATTAATTAATTTACTTTATTGGCTGCATTGGGTCTTCATTGCAGTGCGCAGGCTTCATATTGCGGTGGCTTCTCTGCGGTGGCTTCTCTTGTTGCAGAGTACGGGCTCTAGGCCCTCAGGCTTCAATAATTGCAGCATGTGGGCTCAGTAGTTGTGGCTCATCAGCTCTAGAGTGCAGGCTCAGCAGTTGTGGCATATAGGCTTAGTTGCTCTGCGGCATGTGGGATCTTCCCGGACGAGGCCTCGAACCCATGTCCCCTGAGTTGGCAGGCAGATTCTTTTTTTTTTTTTTTTTTTTTTTTATTTTTTATTTTTTTTGGGGGGTACACCAGGTTCAATCAACTGTTTTTATACACATATCCCCGTATTCCCTCCCTTCCTTGACGCCCCTCCCTCGAGTCCCCCCTACCCTCCCTGCCCCAGTCCTCTAAGGCATCTTCCATCCTCGAGTTGGACTCCCTTTGTTATACAACAACTTCCCACTGACTATTTTACAGTTGGTAGTATATATATGTCTGTGCTACTCTCTCGCTTCTTCTCAGTTTCCCCTTCACCCCCCGCCCCCTCCCATACCTCGAGTTCTCCAGTCCATTCTCTGTATCTGCTTCCTTGTTCTTGTCACTGAGTTCATCAGTACCATTTTTAGATTCCGTATATGTGAGTTAGCATACAATATTTGTCCTTCTCTTTCTGACTTACTTCACTATGTATGACAGATTGTAGTTCTATCCACCTCATTACATATAGCTCCATCTCATCCCTTTTTATAGCTGAGTAATATTCCATTGTATATATATGCCACATCTTCTGTATCCATTCATTTGTTGATGGGCATTTAGGTTGCTTCCATGTCCTGGCTATTGTAAAGAGTGCTGCAATAAACATTATGGTACAAGTTGGCAGGCAGATTCTTAACCACTGCACCACCAGGGAAGCCCAGAAATGGATTCTCTTGAGTGGTGAGAACTGTTTGATTTTTAGATGTTCTAGGAAACTATGGACCACGTGAATGTACCTTCCCAGACACTAGTCCCAGGACATCCCGACTCTGTAGGTGTTCAAACCTCTCCTGACGAGAACGGCTTCAACCTGCATGGATTCCTGTGTGTATGTACTTCGGAGCAGGTCCAGGGAGGTGAGAGCTGGGACAGTTGGGGGAGGCACATCTCTATCCACCTCAGTCAACGATGGGCAGAGGCAAAACCCCTTATAGTCTGTGGGCAGTGAACCACATGTATCTGAGAGAAATGACAGTGCTGGAGAAATAAAAAGGTCTTTTCCCCAAATCTCCTCTTCTCAGAGTAGAGCTAGGGTTATGCACCAGGAGACTGAAAGATGGTGTCCATTGTGGGGGTTACACACATGTAAAAATCTTTTTTTGATAAGAAATAATGGAAAATGTGCATTGGAGATATTAATCACGCTTATATGTTGTATTTTCTTGATACAGCTTCTTGGCACACATCAATGAAATAAATGAAAATTCAAAAGAGTCATTACCCCTGGGGAAGAGAATAAAATCTGCAAAGGAGTACAAATAGGTTGTTAAACAAATCTGGTAAAATTTTATATCTTTAAAAGTAATCTGAAGCAAGGATGACAAACTGTAACCTTCAGTAAGCTGGCTGGATTGCTTTCATGGATTGTTAAATGAACTTCACTGTGTCTTTTTCTGATAGTTTGAAATATTTTATGTGGCAAATATATATTGGTTAGTTCAACATCCACACCAATCTCCTCCAGGTGTGCCTCCCTGGTCTCAGAGACTAGAAAGCGAAAAACTAGACTCTCTTCTAGCTAGAGTCCCAGGTATGATTTAGGTTCCAACAACACAACTTAATCAGAACCGACATAACTGGGGAGAGAGGCAGGAAAGAGGCATCCGTCTGTCAGGATGGCCATAGAGATGGTGTGGGTTAGAAGCTGGGAGCTCTGGGGCAGGTTCCCCAGCTTAACAGAGATGGCACGTTTGGGAACTAGCTGCCTCTCTCAGACCATGGTGCAGGGAGAGGACTAACAGAGACAGAGTTCCAGAAATGTGCAAATCTGCACTTTTTACAAGCTGAGCAATTCCCAGGTATCACGCAGAGCTGGGAGATACTCAGGTTCTGACTTTGCAGAATGCCAAGTGAGAGCTTGCTGAACACTTGCAGCAGTGGGTAGAGATCCCAGAAGGGTCACATTTTAGTAGCAGAATTAAATTAGTCCTTGATTAAAGACTACTCTAGACATAAATGAAAAAAGCTTTTAAACAAGCCTCAAAGGGTCAAACTGACTTGCAAATAATTGCCTGTCAACAAAATAAAGGAAGAAAAAATTCAGATACTCAACATCATAATACTCACATCCAGCACCCAATGAACAAGTCAGTTAATATAGGGGGAAAAAAAACAGAAAAGGATCCAGAAATGACAGCAGTGATAAAATCAGTAGAAAAACATATGGACACCAAGTGGGGAAGGGGAGGTGGGCGGGGGAGTGGGATGAATTGGGAGATTGGGATTGCCATATATACATTACTAACAAGAGAAAAATATATCAAACTGTACACTTTAAATATATGCAGTTTATTGTATGTCATTATATCTCAATAAAAGTTCTTAAAAAAAAAAAAGGATCCAGAAATGACAGCAGTGATGAAATCAGTAGAAAAAGCCTTTAACACAACTATTATAAACATGTTCAAGTATCTAAGGGAAAGCAGGAATACAGTGAGGAGAAAAAAGAGATTTAAAAAGAACAAAATGGAACTTGTGGTAAATACAATATTTAAAATAAAAATTTATTCAATAGGATTAGCAGCAGATTAGACATGCAGGGAAAAAAAGATCAATAAACCCAAAAGCACTGCAAAAGAAATCACCCAAACTGAAGTAAGAAGAGGAAAAAAAGGATGAAGAAAAAAAGGATGAAAAGAAAAATGAACAGAGTAGGGAACTATATTCAATATCTTGTCATAAACTATAATGGAAAAGAAAAAATAAAAATGAACAGAGCCTTGGCACCCTGTGGGACAATATCAAGTAGTCCAGATTCCTTTGAATTGGAGTGCAGAAGAAGAGGGGAAAGGACAAAACAGAAGTCATCTGAAGAAAAAGATGCCTGAAGAAATAATAATCCCCAAATTTTCAAATCAAATAAAAAAATTATAATCAAGTTGTTGAGAAACACTGAAAAACTTATAATATTAAAAGCGGAAAGAGGAGGGGACTTCCCTGGTGGCACAGTGATTAAGAATCCGCCTGACCATGTAGGGGACACAGATTTGATCCCTGGTCTGGGAAGATCCCACATGCTGCTGAGCAACTAAGCCCATGATCCACAACTACTGACCCTGTGCTCTAGAGCCCTTGAGCCACGACTACTGAAGCCCACGTGCCTAGCACCTGTGGTCCGCAACAAGAGAAGCTGCCACAATGAGAAGCCCTCGCACCTCATCTGAAGAGTTGCCCCCACTCTCCGCAACTAGAGAAAGCCCTCACGCAGCAACAAAGACCCAACGTGGCCAAAATAAATTAAAAAATTAAAAAATTAAAAGCAGAAAGAGCAGAAGGAGTGGGAAGACATTACACACAGGAAGAAAAAAGAATAATCACTGACATCAGAAACAATGCAAGCTGGAAGAGAGAGGAAGAACATTTCTAAAGTGATGAAAAGGGAAAAAAGTTACCCTAAAGTTCTACATCTAGGAAAAATATCATTCAAAAAGACAGACAAAAGTAAAGAAATGTTCAGGCAAACAGAGAAACCGAAAATTAATGTGCAGCAAAGCTGCACAACAAAAGACATCATAGGAAGTTCATTCTTCAGGCCATTGAAAGAGGATCCCTAATATAAATTCAGATCTACATAAAGGAATGAAGAATACTGAAAAGAGTAAATATGTGAGCAAATATTAATGACTTTTTTCCCTCATTTAAAAAATAATTAAATAGACAACTAATGAGAACATAGTGTATAGCACAGGGAACTCTACTTAATGCACGGTGGTGACCTAAATGGGAAGGAAATCCAAAAAAGAGGGGATATATGTGTATGTATAGCTGATTCATTTTGCTGTACGATAGAAACTAACACAACATTGTAAAGCAACTATACTCCAATAAAAATTAATTAAAAAATAAAAATAAAAAAATGACTATTCAAAACAAAATTAATGCCAATGTATCTGTGGTTTTTACCATGTGGGGAAATAAAGTGTATGATAATAATAGCACAAAGGATAGGAAGGGATTACGTGAAATCCCAGTCTGTATAAAGTGGTGTAATATTATTTGAAGGTGGACAGTGACAAGTTAAAGATGGATATTATAACCCCTTGAGCAGTGATAACATTAGGGATCTGGGTAGAGGTCTATGGGAACTCCAAGTACTTCTGCAGCTTCTCTGTAAGTCTAAAATTATTTCAAAATAAAAAGTTGAAAAAAACCACAGTGATGTATTGGGTGCATTTGATCTTATGTTAATTGTATCTAAAAAATAAAGATGCTACCAAGAATCCAGCTATGTCTCCTCTCTGTCTCACAGAGTCAACTTCACTTTCAAGGTGGTTCCCATAAAAGTCTGGCAAGACTTGCCAGCTACAACTGGGACTGCTAGTTTCATCACGTCTATCAGGGGAGAGGGCAAACACCTTATAGCAAGTTCCCATAATTCTTTCACAGAGAGCCCCTAAACATCTCATATCTCACTGCACCAACTGGATCACATGCCTACTCCTGCACCAAGCCCTGTGGCCTGGAAAACAGCATATCTTGAATTACTAAAGCCAATCAGGGCTCACCCTGGAGCTGCGGGTGGCATTAGTCACACCTAAACCTTGCTAGGGTAGGTTAGGGTTTTGTTAGGACAATGACAAAAAGAAATGTATGCTGGGGAGGCAGTCGAAAAATGCCTGGAAGAGATGGCTTCTAGGTTGCTATACGCAAAATATATTTTAAATTCCCAACCTAAGAGGCTCTAAAGACTAATTAACAGCATTACTTAACTACAGCTGTTTAATCATTCTACTTGCTCTTTTTTTTAAAATAAATTTATTTATTTATTCATTGGCTGCACTGGGTCTTCAGTGCTGCACTCAGTCTTTCTCTAGTTGCAGTGAGCGGGGGTTACTCTTCTTGATGGTGCACAGGCATTGCACGGTGGCTTCTCTTGCTGCGGAGCACAGGCTCTAGGTATGCAGGCTCAGTAGTTGTGGCGCACAGGCTTAGTTGCTCCGCAGCATGTGGGATCTTCCCGGAGCAGGGATCAAACCTGTGTCCCCTGCACTGGCAGGTGGATTCTTAACCACTGCGCCACCAGGGAAGTCCCTCTACTTGCTCTTTCTACTCAGAGAAATTTCCAAAGAATTTGGATGGGCTTACACTTGGTAACACCATTTAGACAAAATATTAAACTTAACTCAATGATTTCATGACTTCCAAAAGACACACCATTCCATTCTCTTTCCTCTTCACTCCCTTACTTGACAGACTCTTTTTTTTTTCTTTTTCCTCCTTCTCTTATTTTGCTCACTCTTTTTGTTCTGAACACCTTGTTTACAGTAACACAGGGAGAGCAATCCTTGAGTCAAGTGCAATGCCAAATGAAATTTTTTGATAGTTCTGCTACTTTCAAAGAATAAGTTTGTCCTACCGATGCAGGGTCTTTGATTTTTCCAATGGCTATGAAATGTAAAACTGGTTAGTGTTACATATAAAAAGAACAAATATTCTAACTGTGAGCTCTTTCCAGTGGGAACAATCAGTTTAAGAGTGAGGAAGAACCTCTGCAAACAGAAGAATGCATTTACTGCAAGTCTTCCCTCACTCTTGCTTACTGTACCCAATTTCCTCAAACCTTCATTGATAGATGTTTCCCCAATGACTGTCATGGAAGAAAACTGTCATTTTCCTAAGCCTGCTTAAGTGCTTCTAGCCTTGACTGAGTAACACTTTTGGGACAAATCTCAATTTTCCTAGGAATAATAAGCAACTAGTTTCAGAGTTTGCCAATAAAGGAATACACATCAAATATGTATTATCTGCAATTATGTTTCAGTTAGCATGCTATTATATAATTAGCAATTTTTAGATTACTATAATAATCGAAAGAGCATACATTTTGATAATGTGCTGATTGCATGGCCCACAGAATATCTTAATTCTTCAGGAGATGCTTGTCTCTGAGCATTTTTAAAATTCATACAGTGGAAAGTCAGCTCATCTAGCTTCTCAGCTGCAAACCACTTAATAAATCCAGAGTGAATTTAAAAAATGCCAACCCTGCTATCTGAAGAGCCTGCTATTGTGCCAGATTCTGCTGATGGAAGAATGTTTTTCACAGCTTGAATATCAATCCTGAAAAAATATCCAACAGAAAGCAGAAATAGTAGACAAAGGAGAAGACTATAAACCCAAGAAAGGATGTATTATTTCTCTTAGCTCTAAGGGGTCTGGACTAATGATTCTCTGAATACTGACTTTGCACATTTGTCCATTCTAAATGTGTTACTTTTACTATTTCTAACATTAAAACATTTCACACTATTCACTGTTATTAGTTCACAATTTAGTTGTGTTAATTTTTTTAAAAGGCCAAGTATAATGTGTATATATTTCACTCGTTTACAAATCAAAGTAAATAATTACTCTTTTTTCCCTAGAATATAAAATATTCTGTGATATTTCAGTGGGAATTGGAAAAACTAAGTGTGAGTGGGTGAAACCAGGATCTACAATAACTGACCTCATACCCAGCCCAGCGGGAGAGTTGAGACTCTAGCGCCATGTTGTCCAAGACAATATAGTGAGAGCCACATAGGTTACGTCTAACTTCTTAGTAGCCATATAACAAGGCAAAAAGAAACAGGTGAGATTAGTCTTAATAATATATTTTATTTAGCATAATATATGTAACATATAATCAATATAAAATTTTTAATAATATATTTTGCTTTTTTCATACTATGTCTTTGAAATCCAGTGTGTATATGACACTAACAGCACACCTCAACTTGGACCAGCCACATTTTAAATGCTCCAGAGCCACTTGTGGCTGGTGGATATCATATTAGACAACCCAGCTCTAGGTAGGTTTGCCAAGGATTGGTATCATCTGCTTCTCAGACTTTTGGAAGACAAATTAGATTCATGAATTTTTTAAATGTAAACTTCTTACTGAAGTATAAAAAGTACAGAAAAATGCACAAATCCTAAGTGCATTTGGATGAGTTTTCATGAAGAACATAGCTGTTTAATCCAGAACATGAGATGGAACATTAAGAGAACCACAGAAGGTCCCTCACCGTCCCCTTAGATTTTCTTTTAATCTTACAAATATGAAGACATTGCTTTCCTCGCCCTCTCTCCCGCAAATGGATCTACTTATACAACCAGGAGGAGGATATATATTGCTGATGTGCTGAAAGCCAGTCCTTGGATGTTAAGGGCCATGAATGAGTGGCCATCAGTCTGGATTATGGGCCCTCACAAATGTGAAGAAATCCTCATGGGATCAAGCCAGGAAAGCAGGCTTGGGAAAGCAGGACATCCCTGACTACATAAAAAAAATCCCCTATATTGTTTGTCCGGGCTCTCAGTTTCAAATATAAGGTGATTTAGACTCAAAAAGCTTTTTAATCTGCTTTCTTGCTTCACATGGTCATTACCTATGGGAGTAGGGTAACAATGAGAAAATTATTCTCAGTTATAACAACCTCCATAGGATTTGGTGAAGACCATAGACATTTTTGATCAGGGCAAATTTTCCCTTGGCATAAGAAGAACAGGGTATACAACATACGCTCTGGAAATACTTGGTGTAACTAGAAGCATGAGAGGCAAGAGCAAGCATCCAAGCATTTTATGTATTTTTTTGGGAAAAAAAAAAACTGGAAGGCTATCTCTGAGATTTATAGATGTAAAGTCTTTCTAGAGCCAGGTTGAGGGGTGGGGCACAGAAAGTGTCAGAGTGAGGATAAATAGGAGGGCAGGAAGCAAACGTAGCCAAGCTAGAGATTAAATCACACCTCTCTGCCCTCTCCTTTAGGAGCCTCTGCCTGAGAGGCCAAGGCCCTTCCCAAGCAGAGAGCAGTCTCATCAACAGCACAGATCAAAATGGCTCTCCCAGGAAACAGAATGCCTTGCTCCCGCTGTGAGCCTGATGTCTCTCTCTTTCTTTCTGGCACATCCTTCCCAGTAGGGTGACTTTCTTTGGGGGAAAGAAGTGTCTAGGCTATTTTCAAGCACCTGACAAATGAAGATCATAACGAGAGCCGGTGGACCACAGAGCTATTTAAGCAGTTGAAGATAGAAAACGGTATTGGCGAAAACCCAGTCTTTCCATAGCTTAGTGACTGTTTTGTCATAACCTATAGTGAAGAGAGCGAAATCCTTTTATCAAGTTGGTGTTGAGGGAAGGAGGCTGAGGATCCCATGTTATATCATTTGTTCTATCTCACAGAACGTGTTTTGACCCATGATGTATCTGAACATGATGGAAATCCACACCATCACGGGGTCTCTGGGCTTGGCAGGAAATGAACTGGCAACACTAGATCTGCCAGGGAATGAAAACTTTCTAATTTCCCACAAGACTTTTGGAAAGATTGTTGTTTGAGTACCTCTGAGAAAATTTTTGCCCAGGTATATAAGGGCGTTAGAACACTCAAGAATAAGTTCATGCAATATATTTTTAATGTTTCAAAAGGCATTTTTAATTAATTAATTAATTAATTTTGGCTGCACCAGGTCTTAGTTGCGGCACATGGGATTTTCGTCACGGCATGCAGTATCTTTTAGTTGCAGCATGCAGACTCTTAGTTGCTCCATGATAATAATTATGTGCAAAATAGATCCCCTCACTTCCCAGAAAGGAAAACCACAAGACAAAATAACAGGAGTTCTAAATTTACTTTTAAAAAAATTTCAGGTTTGTTGAGGTTTAGTTGACATATAAAATTTTAAGATATCTGAAGTGTCCATCAGGGAGATTTGATAGATGTCTGCATTGTGAAAGGATCCCCTCCATCTAGTTAACACATCTATCACCTCATCAAAAAAGTCAGTGATAGCTACACTGTTACTGCCTGTATTCAGCAAAAGAAAGGTAGCTCTGGGAAGGCAGTTTTCAACAGCAGCAGGAATCTGATCGCCAGACAACCCCAGACAATGCCTAAAACCTACCCATTTCCATTACAACCCTCCTTAACTTCCAGCTCAAGGAGGAAGGAGAAAAAGGAGAGAAAGATGGTGACCACATGTAAAAGAAACCATGAAGTTCTACTTTCTCTGGCTCTTCCACCTACCTTCTGTCCCAATCTACCCTTTACTCCCTGATAAAGCTCTAAAGGGTTAATGTATCTGAGCAGAGTACAGAGCTAAAGCTGTACTAGAACTTTTCCTTGTGCACATTCTTCCCTAGGTAAGCTTATCATTCTTCTGAATTCAGATACTTTCTATATACCAACAACTCCTAGAGTTCTATATCCACAGCACAGACCTTTCCTCTGAACTTCAAACACATAAATAGAGCTTCACAGTAGGCACCTCCAAACACATGGTTTATAGGTACGGCAAATTCAGCAAGTCCAATTGAGCCCAGGATGTTTCCCTCACAAACCTGTTCTCTTCCAGTCTTCTCTGACTCAGGGAATGGCTGAGTGCCCAAGTCTGACACCTGGGAGTGTCATCCATGACACATCCACGTCAATACTCCAACTTGCAGTCAATCACCAAATCCTTTTGATTCTAGCTCCTTCAAATCCTAAGTCCACCCACCTCAGCTGAAGGTGAAGGGCACAGTCCTCCAGACTGCCAAGTCTGCCCAAGACTTCTGACACCAACTGGAAGTTTGGGGCCTCCCCGAGCTACCCTCATTTCAGACTAGCTGCCTACAAATGTAACAGGGAACTGAATTGGATTCCATGTTGGATCTGTTTCTTTGACTTTAACCTTTGCTTTTCCTTGCTTTAATCATACACAATGGCCTGCCTCAGGGAACCCTACCCACCTGTGAAATTAACACATCCCTTCCCTGAGACTAGTCATTCCAAGAGCTGTTTTGCAAGACTGATAATGCTTTTTACCTTACTTCCCTGCCTCTCCCTCTCTGATTCTATAAAAGAAACTGGCATCCAGATCCCAATGAGATGGTTTCTATAAAAGAAACTGGCATCCAGAACCCAATGAGATGGTTTTTTTTGGAGACACTAGTCTGCCAACTTCTTGGTGCCAGCTTTCCTAATAAAATCGTATTCCTTGCCTCAACACCTCGTCTCCAATTCATTGGGCTGTCATGCGGTGAGCAGAGCCAGCTTGGACTCAGTAACACAAATACAGGGGTCCCCACAGACTCTCTCAGGCTTAATAATTTGGTAGAATGACTCACAGAACTCAGGAAAGTACTATATGTACAATCATGATTTTATTACGGCCAAGAGTAAAAATCAGAACCAGCCAAAGGAAGAGATGCATGGGGCAGAATTTGGGATTGGAGAGGGCTCCAAACTCATGCTTCCATGTCCACGTGCTGGTGTCCAGAGATTTTACTGAGGCTGCATTAAGTAGGCATGTTGATTGAGTCGTGTTCCACACAGTTAAACTCAATCTCCAGCCCTCTCTCCTTCTTGGAGGTCAGACTGGCATCACGTGGCTCAAAGTCCCAACTCCCTAATCACATGATTGGCCTCTCTGGTGTGGTCAGTTCTCACTTTAAGACTTTTGGTGTAGGAAGAACCCCCACACTGAGTCATCTCTTAGCATAACCTATCAGAATGCCCACCATGAGTCATTTATTAGCATAAACTGTTAGGTGTAGGTTTGAGGGGTCACCATGAATTCCTATTACTTGGGAAATTTCAAGGGTGTAAAGGTTAACTCCCAGGAGCAGGGACAAAGGCCAGATCTCTCTCTCAGTAAAGTTAATTCATCACTGTACTGCATCTTAGAACTGGCAGGTGGGTGCCCAAGACAGACAGGCTGCATTCTTTTCCTAACTGTATATAAGAGGCCAAAGGCCAATAATAAGCAAATTGGGGCTTAGGGAGATTTTAGTCTACAAATGCCATCAGCACACTTTGTTTTGTCTTCAGCTGCTAAAACTTCATGGTATAGACAAGGAAGAATTGATATTACCAGATATATCCCCAAACAATGACCACTATTGTAAGGCTTAGTTACACAAAAGGTTACAATAATTTTGCCTTACTTCTTTCTGGTTACTTACAGTTTACAAAGTGTTTTATATACCTCATCCTTGGACTGTTAGTCATAGTGTAAAAAAAAAATAAAAATTAATTCAAAAATTGAGTGACAATTAGCAAAAAGATTATTATTCAACTTAATTCATTTAAGAATTAAGTTTTGCTAGAATTCATTTTTCTAACTCATTTTTCTAAACATTGATATGCCAATTTAGAATCCTCTAGGAAGTCTGTTATGTGGCAATCTTTTGTTAATATAGTTCAAGATATTTTGTTAATTTGAAAGTTCAGAATTTCATACCTGATAGTCTGAGATTTTTTCCCTCTAAAACCAAAATTGTTAGTGTGACATGAAAAAATTAAAATAAAGAAGATGATGGAATTTTTTTTGGAAGGAAGATATTTGCCATTTAAGCAGAATATTTTCCCCTTTTTCCCTAAATAGGGAGAAATTCATGTCTCTTTTTGAGAATGTGTCAAAGTTCTTTACTTCTTCCATTATATCAACTTACCTATCAGTAATTCTCAGATACAGAGAGTTATGCCCTCACCCTTTTCCTTCAAAATTTCTATATTTAAACTTTTCACAAATTCATACTGACCAAACTAAGGAGGCTTAGCTATAATGACAATATTTTTCTAAATCTTTTGAAAAGTGGTTCCAGATACTTTAGAAAAAAACAGCCAACTAAAGGATCTGGTCATGAAAACAGATTGAGTTCACACTGAAGCCTTACTCTATGCCTCCCAAACCCTAGAAATAAGATAAAATAAATATAATAAACTGGTAAATCCATAATTACTCTAGAAGATAAGAATGACAGTTGAAGACCAAAAGCTATGAGGTTCTTCTAAAGTATGGAAAGCAGACAGGTCCAAAATTTTGAAACCATAGCTGGAAATGCAAGAAGAACTGCTATAAAAGACCATTTACGAATTGATAGATGCATTTCAGTGTATCAGTTAGGGAAGCAGAGAAGCAGGAGGACGGCGAGATAACTACATCCCTATGTACAAAGACACTTGTTACAGAGTTATTTACCACTTGCCCAATTGTAGGAGCTAGTTAAGTGGTCTCCATGAAGCTACTGTCTCTGCATTTGAGGCTGGAGCTTGAAGTCCCCAGGGCGGGCAGTCAGTGTGGAAAGCAGAACGGAACCCACAAACACAAACTGGAACTCCGTAAGGACAGACTGAAACCTGTGCCCATTCTTGTTACTCCTGACGTTGCAGTCATTAGTGTCACTGTGCCACAGAGCTGAACATGCAAACCTAGCTCAGGGGTCAGGGAGAGGAAGGGTGATCCAGGGGAAGGGAAAACAATTACAGGCCTAGCTGCAATTGCTTTGTGCCTACAAGATGCATCAGCAAATGGGTAACATGTGAGCATCCTAACCAGAAACGTACAAGAAAGGGAATTCTGGGAAATGCAGTCCAGCCTACTAGCCAAGGTTAGCACAGGACAAAGCTGGAATGCAATGGAAAAAAAAAAAAAAGAAGTCAGTGAAGCAGCTTATTAAAGCTAAATGTGCTAGAGATAGACAAATACTGTATGATTTCACTTTCAAGTGGAATCTAAAAACCAAAACAAATGAACAAACATAACAAAACAGGAACAGAGTTATAGATACAGAGAACAAACAGGCGGTTGCCAGAGAGGATGGGGGGGTGGGAGAATGAGAGAAACAGGCGAGGGAGACTCAGAGGCACAAACTTCCAGTTATTGGTATGAAATGTATCATGTAACCAATATGGTCAATAATTATGTAATATTTTTGTACAGTGAGGGGTGGTAACTAGACATTGTGATCATTTTGAAACATACAGAAATATCCAATCATTATGTTGTGTAACAACACACTATGTTGTGTAACACAGTATTGTAGCTCAATTACACTTCAAATACAAACAAGCTCGTAGAAAAACAGATCAGATTTGCGGTTGCCAGAGGCCAGGAGTGGGGGGAGGGGCAATTGGATGAAGGTGGTCAAAATGGACAAACTTCCAGTTATAAGATAAATAAGTACTAGGGATGTAATGTACAACATGATAAATATAATTAACACTGTTGTGGGCTATATAAAAATTGTTAAGAGAATAAGTCCTAAGAATTCTGATCATGAGAAAAATAATTTGTTTCTGTTTCTTTAATTTTGTATCTAATTGAGATGACGGATGTTCATTAAATTTATTACGGTAATCATTTCATGATGTATGTAAGTCAAATCATTATGCCGTATACCTTAAACTTATATAATGCTGTATGTCAAGTATATCTCAATAAAACTGAAAAACAAACAAACAAAAACTAAAATTCAACACTAATTTTAGTTTCCTAAAATGTATTAGGAAGCAAAAATTGGGTAATGAAGGGAAATATAGACTAGGGAAAAAAGAGGAAAAAAATATACTTAAATTGTGTTGATTTTTTTTAATTTAAAGCAAAATCAATAAAAATCAGAAATAATATTTTAGAAGGACTCAATATATGAAACAGACGTGAGGCAGGTAGGAGTAGAGGGAGGGGAAAATACAAAATGTTTCTGAGATTCTGCTATGATTCAGCAAAAGATATAGCTATTGGCTAATTCTCACAATAATAAAAAAATGAGTTTAAGAATGCATTTTTTTTTCCCCCAGCCCCTTCCCGTCACAGCCACGCGGAACTGCCTGCGCGGCGCAGCGTTGGGACCGGGCAAGAATGCATTTTTAAATTATGGAAGCAAGAACAAAAAGATGAAACAAAGACTTTCTAAGACAATCAAAAGCTGAGGAAATTGTTTTGCTTACAAAAATGCACTTTAAGAAATGCTAAAAACTGTTCTACTGATGGAAAGTAATACTAGATGGAAACAAGTCTATGCAACTGAATAAAGAGTGCTGGAAAAGGTAAATATGTGGATAAATATAAAACACTTATTTCTCATTTTAAAATGTGATAAAAAGACAATTGACTGCTTAAGGCAAAAATAATAATACTTTATGGGTTTATAACATATATAGAAGTAAAATGCATGATAATAGCACACAGCATGGGAGACAGGGAATTAGTATATATTGTTGTAAGGTTATTATATTGTACCTGCAGTGATACAGTATTATTTGATGGTAGAATGTGATAAGTAAAGATGAATATTGCAAGCTCTAGAACAACCCCTGGCACCCTCAAAAAACAAACAAATAACAAACAATTCAAAGAGATACAGCTCTAAGAAAAGCCAGTAGAGAAGATAGAGTGGCATACTAAAAACATTCAAAAGAACAACAAAAAAAAAAAAAAGGAAAAAAGAATAAAGAACATATGGGACAAATAACCAGCAAAGAGCAAGATGGCAGACTTCAATCCAACTATATCAGAAATTAAATTTAATGTAAGTGACCCAAGGGAAGCCACCGCAATGAGACGCCCACACACCTCAATGAAGAGCAGACCCTACTCACCACAACTAGAGAAAGCCCATGTGCAGCAATGAAGACCCAATGCTAAAAATTAAATAAACAATAATAATAAAATAAATCTTAAAAAAAAAGACAAAGCCTTAGTGAAATAAGTCAGACAAAGCAAATACTATATGATATTACTTATACGTAGAGTCTAAAAAATAATACAAATGAATGTATATACAAAACAGAAGCAGATTCACAGATGTGGAAAACAAACTTGTGGCTACCAAAGGTGGGGGGGGGACAAATTAGGAGTATGGGATTAACAGGTACAAACTACTATACATAAAATAGATAAACAGCAAGGATTTATTGTATAGCACAGGGAATTGTACCCATTTTCTTGTAAAAACCTATAATTGAATATAATCTGCAAAAATACTGACTCACTATGCTGTACACCTGAAACTAATACAATACTGTAAACCAACGATACTTCAATAAAAAAAGAAAAAGAAAAAGTCTGCCAGACAGGATAAAATCACAAAAGCCAACTACGTGCACATTAAGAGAGAGACATATTAAATAGGAAGACACTGAAATGTTCAACACTAATGGGTAGAAAAAGATAAAGCATAACAACAACAAAAAAAAGCGTAACAAGAAAACTGGCATGGCTATATTAATACTGTCTTCTGGCTTGCATAGTGTCAAGACAAAAAGTCTTTCTCTTTTTTATATTTGTTCCTCTGTATATAACGCGCCTTTCTTTTTTCCTGCCTGCTTTTAGAATTTTCTTTTTATCATAGGCACTAGAAGTTATGTTCATATAGTTTCATTTCTCTTCTCATTATGTTTATGTATTCCTTTCATTCCCTGGCATATTTTTAATATCAATTTTATAGTCCTTTCTAATAACATTATCATCATCATCCTGGTTCTGTTTTAATTAAGTAATTTTTTCCTGCTGAATATGTCACCTATTCTGCTTTTTTTTGCACATCTAGTAATTTTTTATTGGTTGCTGGGTGTTGTGAATATCATGTTGTTGAGTGTCTGAATTTTTTAAAAAACTTTCTTTAAAGAGTGCTGCATTTTGCTATGGTTGGCAGGCAAATTATTTGTGGATCAGTTGGGTTCTTTTGATGGTTATTTAGTAAGCCTTGTTAGGGTGGGCAGACAGTGGCCTTTACACTAGGGTTAGGGATAGGAGGGGAGGAGGGTTAATACTTTAGCACTATTACTAAGTTGCACCCCTTCTATGGTCTTTGCTGAATACTCCAGCTTTTCAATATGGTTTCTCCATTGTGGCTAGTTAGAAAATAAAACATCTCCCAGCCCAATGTGAGCTCTGGGAATTTTCCAGTTTAAAGCTCATTTGCAAGACGTGTGGAGTTCTGCACTGCATATGTGTAGCTTGGTATTCAGCCGAAGTCTCAACAGACACGCAGATTTGTACATTTTTGGAGCTCTAACCCTGCACAGTTCCCACTTCCCCCAATATTTTGCCTTGTAAATGCCATTCACCTTGGCATTCCCAAACTCCAATCCCTGTCTCTTCAGCTCAGTGAGACCACTGTCATCTGCCTGCTGCCCCCTTACTGTGCTACAATATGGAAAGTACCTCTGGGCAGAAACCAAAGGCGATCATCAGTTTCACTTTATTTGCTTCATTTTTTTCAAGTGTTACAGTCCTCACCTGTTTCCAATTTCTAAACACTGTTGTTTCAGATATTTTGTCCAATTTTCTAGTTGTTTATGGCTAGTTCAGTACCAGGTATTCTGTCATGGCTGGAAGAAGAAATCTACATTTTTCTCTCGGTTGACCCAGTGAATCACATGAAAAATGACTTACCTCTGTACATTTTAGATACATGAGCCAATAAATTTCCTTTTTATTTTAAGACAGTAAGAGTTGGAGTTTTCTGTTGCCAACCAACATGTGTATCCTAAGTGGTAAACTATATAAAGACTTAGATTCATAGCTAAGAATTGAAATATTTATTTAGTATTTTATTATTTCTCTTACGTTTTTTCCCAAATTGATCTTTAGCTATGCAAGCATTGTTCTAATTCAGTTTACCTGCCTTCTATACACATTTACTGAAATGTATTTACATACATTGACCTAAATATAATTTGATGAAATGCTAGACACCAAGAGTGTAAAGATAAAGTTACTGCTCTCAAGAAGCTAACAGTCTACTAAGGGAAGTTTACATATAAGCAAACAAGGGCCACACAGTTTGTTGTGGATTGAATTGTGTCCCGTAAAATGATATGTAGAAGTCCTAACCTCTGATACCTGTGAATGTGAATTTAAGAATTTGGAAAAAGGGTCTTTGCATAGGTCATCAAAGTAAGATGAGGTCATACTGAATTAGATTAAGCCCTAATCCAATGACTGCTTTTCCTTATAAAAAGGGGGCAATTGGAAACAGATACAGAGAGGAAAGCACCATGTGAAGACAGAAATGCAGAGACACCAGGGCAAAAGGCCACATGAAGACAGAGGCAGAGACTGGAGTGATGCATCTACAAGCCTAGGAATGCTATGAATTGCCAGGAACCGCCAGAAGCTAGGAAGAGACAAAGAAAGGATTGTCGTACAGAGCCTGCAGGAGGAGCATGGCCCTGCCTACACCTTGATTTTGGACTTCTAGCTTCCAGAGCTGTGAAAGAATACATTTCTCTTGTTTTAAGCCACCTAGTTTGTGGTACTTTGTCAAGGAAGTTCAAGGAGACTAACACTTCTATACATATCACAATGGTGGAAGCACCTGGCAAAGAAGCAGCACAGAGGAAGGAACGAAGCTTCTCTAGAACTCATGTGCTGTGATACACCTACTAGGACTAAGCAGAGGGACCAATTACTAGGCACCAATCCAGGTACTTTCCATCAGTCAGGAGAAGCCAAAAAGGAAGGGGAGGCAGTAAAATATTTTAGGAAATAATGGCCAAAATTTTTCCCAAATTGAGGAAAATCTTAAACCCACATATTCAAGATCATCAAATCTCAGGGGTTAAAAACAAGATTTTTCATGCACACAGAACTCAGTGTGTTTCTGGGAGACTGTGCCAGGTACCTGCCATCCAGGTGATGGCTCTGCAGGATCTGCCTCAGCTTTCCAGCCAATATCACACCATCCTCAGGACTGCCCCTAGCTGGTGATGAGCCCGGCAATATATCAAGGGCCTAGTCACTTCCGCCAAATGCAAGACTCCACTGAAGGGCAATCTTTGCTCCAGAGTTCTGTCTTTCAGTGGCGGAAACTCTGCCCCATCTGCCCTGTGGTTTGACAGCTCCCCCTGCCCTATCCGGCACCCTCCCCCTTTCCTTTGTAACTTCTACTTCACAATAAAACATTTACACTTCTGACTGCATCACCACAACTGCTTTATGGAGAAGACAACCCGTGATCCTACTCTTAACCCTCCACCCCACCGTCAAGGGAAGAATCTGGAAATCAAAGTGAGACAAATTGAGAAAGGTAATTTTCCCGGTTTGACTCACAAAGAGGTACTTCCTGCTAAACTGATAGCATGTTTTAATGAAAATAGACGCAGGTAGAAGGCAAATTTTTTTTAGCATAATAAGAAGTATTATTGTGTAAGATACATGGCCTAATGTCATAGTAATAGGAGGAATAGGCTGAAGGCGGTCTCAGAAGAATACTAATTCCTGGTAGAGTCAGCGGAAGTCAGTTGCAATCTCTCACTGGGAAAAGAGGCCAAACTGTTTCACCCAGCACCCTGGAGCCAGAGTCCCTTTTCTTTCTTTCAGAGCCAGGCCACAGCTGGGCAGAGGAAAACCTATCCACACCCAAGTAAGGTCTGGGTTGGCAGATTTTTGCAAGCCCCACCAAAGCAGCTGGAGATGACACTCATCTTGCAGGATTACCAACCTTCTCCCGAGACGAGTGATGGAAAGGGACCTTAGGCAGTAAAATCCCAACTAGCAGTGTAGTGGTGCTGTGCTGCTCAAGGATGCCTACGGGAGTATTCAGTGATAACTTTTTTATTTTAAATATTTGCACAGGCTGTTTTTACTTCCATCCCAGTTTAGTGTGGTTTAATCTGGGAAGTGAGACATGTCAATGTTTAGGAAGGGGCCAATTCTGTCCCTGATCACCTGGTAGGTCACTGCCTGAGCCAACCTTGGTTTCTCTTAATGATCCCTCCATCTTGAGGGTTGCAAGGGACATCCTAGTGGAATGAGAAAGTATCCCCATCATACTGGTGATATGATGACCTGTCTGGGTGTAGAATCTCCTGGGTGCAAAGTGCTCTGTTTTAATTTTATGAACCTCTGTAGTTGGCTTATTTTATAAAGTGGTTTCCCAAAGCATACAGGATAAAACTCAAAATGCTTTGCATAAACTGCTTGGGCATAAGGTCCCTTCCTATATCCCGGCATCATCTCCTGTCCCTTCTCACAGGCTGTCGAGTCATGTCATGATAACTTTCTTGCAGTCTGCAAGATATTTTGTTCATATTATTTCCTCTATCTGAAATGATATCCACCCATTGTCTATGTAACTAAATGTACATATCCACCCACTGTCTATGTAGCTAAAATGTAATCATTTCTAGAAATTCAGCTCCTTGGAGCCTGCCTGCACCTTCTTCCTTCTCTCCCGGACCTGGCGGTGTCCTGTCCTATTGCTCTTCTCTGATCCTTTTTTTTTTTTTTAAATATCTAATCATTGAGACTGAGAACTATGAGTTATTGATGGAGTTTATATAAAAGACTAAGATTTTGTGGCCACTAATGAACTCTTCTTGTAAATATGGTATGTCTATTTCTAAACCTGTTCATACCATTCAGGTGAATTGAAGTAGAAAACATCTGTGAAAGAAGAATAGTTTTTAAATATAATACCTTACTAAAATAAGTCACTAGTATAAATATCCTAATTGCTATACTCTTTAGTACATATTCCTGAAAAAGGGGGCATTATGGTTAGTTCATGAAACATATGATGGGCCAAAATTTCAAAGAGGAGTGAGGTAGAAATTTAAGTAATCACAGATTTTCAATAGACTCTTCTTAGCAATGTCAAAATTTTGCTTCTGAAACTATTAGTCTAATTAAGAACTAACGTTCTAGGGAATTCCCTTGTGGTCCAGTAGTTCGGATGTGGCACTTTCACTGCTGTGGCCTGCATTCAATCCCTGGTCGGGGAAACAAGATCCCACAAGCCTCGTGGTGTGGCCAAAAAAGCCCCCTCCCACCACACACACATAAAAAACCCAAAACAAAAACAACAAACAAAAAAACCCCCAAAACTAGCATTCTAGTTCCAGAGATGGAGTATGGATAAAACAGTAAGTTTTCCATCTCCTGAGACACAGAGGAGAAAAACAAGAATGGTCTTTGATAAGGTAGGAAGTACAGCGTTAGAGTTTCTTACCATTTCTGATGGTTAAGAGGGTAAGTGCCCACTGTCAGTTGACAGGGGGAATAGATTTGTCTCTGAAATGCCTAAGGTTCTAAGGAGCTAGATTCTTCTCCACTGGTTAGAGCAGGAGAACACTGGCATTGGCGGTCTCAGCAGTAGTGGAATGGGCTGGCTGTGCATTCTGTCACCTGAGATTGTCCCTATAGGTAGGGACCATGAACTCTTGATACACACCTGGTTTTGTCAAGCCCAACAGGTCATTCTGGGTATGGGTTGCCCAGACATGTTACCCATTATTCTTTTCTTTTTTTCTGCTTTAATTTTCTACTTATAAATTATTTTATCGTTAAATGGGTAATATAATCACATTACACAAAAGGTATCCAATGTTATACCATGAAGAATAAGTCTCCTTCCCACCCTTGCTTTCTAGCCATCCAGTTCTCCCCCCAGATTCGAAAACTGTTATCCCCTTCTTGTGTGTCTTCCAGGCTTTTTTCTCCACAAATGGTAGCATAATATTCACACTGGAATGCACCCTGCTTTTTTACTTAATATCTTTTAGAGATTATTTCAAATCAATACGTATATATCATTCTCTTTTTTAACAACTGCATATTATTCCATCAGTAAATGAATTTCATTCCCTAGCAATTGCAAAGGCTAGAATGAATGTTCTCTCTTTTAGCTTTATTGAGGTACGACTGACAAATAAAATGGTAATATAATATTAAAAGTGTACATTGTGATGATTTGATCTATGTATGTATTACAAAAGCATTCCCACCGAGTTAACTAACACATTCATCACTTCTCATAGTTACCTTTTTATTTCTTTTGCTGAGAATGCTCAAGTTCCACTTTATTAGCAAATTTCAATTATACAATACAGTGTTATCAACTATAGTTGCCATGTTATACATTAGATCCTTAGACTTATTCATCTTATAGCTGAAAGTTTGTACCTTTTTATCAACCTCTCCCTATTTCCCCCACCTCCCAGCCCCTGGCAACCACTCTTCTACTCTTTCTATGAGTGTGACTTTTCAAAAATTATTCCCCATATAAGTGATACCACGTAGTGTTTGTCTTTTTCTGTGTAGCTTATTTCACTTAACATAATGAACTCAAGATTCATTCATCATGTGGCAAATGAAAGGATTTCCTTTTTTTTTTTTTTTTTTCTGGCTGTGTCACAGGGCTTGTGGGATCTTAGCTCCTTGACCAGGGGTCGAACCTGAGCCCTGGCACTGAAAGTGCCAAGTTCTAACCACTGGACTGCCAGGGAATTCCCACTTTCTTTTTTTAAGGTTGAGTAATATTCCATTGTGTAAGTACCACATCTTCTTTATCCATTTTTCCATTGATGGATGCTTAGGTTGTTTCCATATATTGGTTATTGTGAATAATGCTGCAATGAACATGGGAGTGCAGATAGCAATTTGAGAAAATGATTTAATTTCCTTTGGATAGATACCCAGGAGTGGGATTGCTGGATTACACATTGTTCTATTTTAAATTTCTTGAGGCAACACCATACTGTTTTCCACAGTAGCTGTACCAGTTTACATTCCCATCAACAGTGTACAAAGGTTTGAATTTCTCCACACCCTCACTGGCATTTGTTAGCTCTTATTTTATTGATAATAGACATCCAAACAGGTGTGAGGTGATCTCTCATTGTGGTTTAGATTTGCATTTTCCTGATTTTTTACTGATTTTAGGCACCTTTTCATGTATGTGCTAACCATTCATATATTTTCTTTGGAAAAATGTCCATTGGAGTGTTTTGTCCATTTTTAAATTGAGGGTTTTGTTTGTTTGTTTGTTTTTTGCTATTGGGCTGTATGAACTCCTTAAATGTGTTGGATATTAACCACTTAATGGATATGTTGTTTGTCAATATTTTCTCCATTCCATAAGTTGCCTTTTCATTTATTGATGGTTTCCTTTGTTGTTCAGAAGCTTTTTGGTTTGATAGTGTCTTCTTGTTTATTTTTGCTTTTGTTGCCTTTGCTTTTGGTGCCAAATCCAAAGAATTATTGCCAATTCCAACATCAAGGAGCTTATCACCTAAGTTTTCTTCTGGGAGCTTCAGGTCATACATTCAAGTCTTCAGTGTAGCTTGAGTTAATTTTTGTGTATGGTGTATGTATATCATTTTCCAAACACCATTTAATGAAGAGACTATTCTTTCCTCATTGCATATTTTGCCACTTTTGCCAGAAAATAACTGACCATATATGCATGTGTTTATTTTTGGACTCTCCACTCTGCTTCATTGATCTCTCTGTTTTTATGCCAATACCATACTGTTTTGATTACTCTAACTTTGTAATATAGCTTGCAATCAGGACGTGTAATGCCTTTAGCTTTGTTTTTTCTCAAAGTTGCTTTGGCTATTTGGGGCTTTTGTGGTTCCATAAGAATTTTAGAGTTATTTTTTTCTATTTATGTGGAAAACACCATTGGAATTTTGATTCGGTTTGCATTGAATCTGTGGATTGCTTTGGACAGTGTGAACACTTTAACAATACTAATTTTTCCAATTCATGAAATGTCTTTCCATTTATTTGTGGCTTCTTCAGTTCCTTTCATTTGTGTTTTACAATTTTCACCTCGGTTAAATTTATTCCTAAGTATTTAATTCTTTTTGATGCTATTGTAAATGGAATCTTTCTTAATGTCTCTTTCTAATTGTTCATTGTTAGTACATAGAAACACAACTGATTTTTGTACATTGATTTTGTATCCTGCAACTTTAATGAATTTATTTGTTCTAACAGTTTTTTAGAGGCATCTTTAGAGTTTTCTTCATATAATATCATGTCATCTGCAAAAAGAGACAGTCTTATTTTTGCTTTCTGATTTGGGTACCTTTTACTTCTTTTCTCTTCTTTTTCTTTTCTTTCTTTTTTCAAAAAATTCCTAATTGCTCTGTCTACTAGTCCACAACAGTTCTCTATAAAGTAGATTTGGCCATCAAATAATTTTCTCAATAGTCATAATACTGGCAAATCCACATTCATAATTAAATATATACCTAAATATCTGCATAAGTTACATACCCCCTCAAACACAAGAAGCTTTACTTAAGTCATAGGGCAAAATGATCATCTAGTGGCCTTGTTTTTAAGGCTAAAGAAATACATGGCAGCTGATTATTTTAGCAAATATGCATCATTTTCTTGACTTTGGTCCTTAATATGAGTTTTGTCTTGATTGAAGCCAACTGGAGAACCATCTTAGAACCTTCAAATCATAAACTGTAGTGCTCAGAACTAGTGGATAATAGAATTTTCTATATGAGCTGTCCACTCCAATGAATCAACTGAAAATTTTTTTTCCGTAGTTAGAGAATAGAAATCACAAATATTTCTAATCACCAAAACTGTAATATTCTTTAACAACATTCTTTTGAGTAAATATATAGCATACTAACTTTCTATTTGAATTCGTTTTCAGGTGCTGTAATTAGCATTGCCAAGCTGAGAATGATAGTTTTTGACTTGGATTATGTTAAGATGCTCAAAAATGTGATGAACATAATCCAAAATTGCAAGGTCCATGTGAAATCTAATGTGTATGGTCAACATTAACGGGTTCAAAGAAAAAAGTCACTAGTGTTTAATTACTGTGAGAATTTAAATGCTAAATAGTAAGACCAGTAGAGTAACATTGGTTTATGCTTACTCTCTCATGTAGTATCCTGTGACTGTGATGAAAACAAACTGCTTAGTAAGTGGAATATATGTAGAACTATATTTCCTTTTCTGCAGAGGTAGGAATGTGTTTACAAGAGATAGAGACTAAATTTGAAGTGAACAACTCATTTTGAATAGAGGAAAACTAAATCTCTTTATTTTGGTATTGTTTTCTTTTTGGACTTTATTTGAATATGTTAAGTCCATGCTGAAAAATTAAATTAGATTAATGTATAGAGAAAATTATGTGTATTTAAGAGTTTGTTTTGTTATTTAGTTTTTGTGTGAACTTGGTCTCAGTCTTCCGTTAAATAAGTATTTCAGAATATTTTATTTCTCTTTACTTTTTTGATTCTTACAAAGGAGTCACATTTAAAATAAGCTCTACACACCTGCAATCAATTGTTCAGAGAATTATTAACTCCTTCAAGGTGCCCTGAAGTTTGAGGTCTAGTGAAAATTAGAGATACAATTTAGGTGACTCTGACCTCTTGTGATTTAAAATTTTCATCAATTTATATAATTTCACTTATTAATATCATAGATTATACTCTACTTGAAACTAAAAATTGTTTCTTTAAATATTTAATAATTAAGATTTTCCATTATAGATATATCCATTTTAAAAACACAAATAGTGGGGATCCTTCCCCTCTACTTATTCAAAAAATAACTACAGTTGATTATTATTCACCTTCTTTTGCTTGTTTTTTTTTTTCTATTGTACAAGTACTTGGGTCAAACTTTAGTAATTTTAAGTAAGTATTTCCATTTGTTATTTAAACTTGTTTTACTTGGCATTTCTTAAAATAAGTGATGGAAAATATAACAACTTTGAAATGAAAGTCTGATGATTCTGCCCAAAATTAAACACAAAATTCCATAGTTTGTGGAAATTATACTTACTATACCTGAAATGATGCTGCCTTAGAACCAGATTCAGGATGGCCTAGCCCTTCAAATAAGGAGGGCCTTCTAAATTCAGGCCCAAGAACCCTCCTTGGGTCAAGATTATAGTCACTCAACTGCCACCACTTGAGCTCAGACTTCCTTTTCTAGTAGTAATCATCTATCAGTCATAATCCAGCCAAAACCTCTGGCCCGATTTGGTTAAGAAAGCCAAGGAGGGATCACACCCAGCAGCCTGGCCTCAATAGTACCATGTGCTATTGAATTACCTTACAACTCACCAAAACAGGCCAAGAGGAGAGCTCAGAGAACCCTCTCCTACTAAAGCACTGGTTTTCTTGGGGAGTCCCCAGACCACATTACATTTATATAATTTACTCTGGTGAGTCTGATCTGGGTTGTATTTTAGATCAACCCACTTATTCTCAGTCCAAGGGATCCTTCCTTAAACAAACACAATTGTTCAACTTCTTTTTAAACACAAGCTGAACGCCAGAAGCCAACTCTGGGAATGTCATCATGTGCAGGGGTTGCTCTGACAGCAGTTCCTACTGTGTATCCATAGGTCACACATTCTGTGTAGAGGGCTGGCCAGTGGTAGGGAAGTCATTCTGGGGCATCCTTCATAAAATGAGATGTTATCTCAAATGGATACATTGTCTCAGACCTTCTTTAAGTGGGATGCATCCTATTTTTTCTCAAACCTCTAACCTGTAACAAACAGGCAGATATCTCCACAGTGCAAATTACAGACTTGAGTTCAGAGTTCAAGAATGTAAAACCTAGACTAAGAACTAAATGACTGCTACATATGAAACCAGTCCACTAAATTAAGCTGATTTTAAAGGCCTGGAGTCAAGTACATTAGGAGCTATGTTTACTTTGAAACTCTATCCTTCAGGCTTTTCAATGATCTTTTTTATGGTGTGGCTGCCTTTCTTGTGAGGGGATCTTATTTTTCGCAGTGGGTGCTTAGTGGTATTACCCTTTTGAATGGCCAACAGGGCTCCCCACTGTTTCACGACCATTTGCAGAACAGTGTCATTCTCTGGGGCCCTTCATTTTTTACTCCCCTGATACAACAAGACAAATGCATTGAAATTGTGCCAAGATTTCGCTTCAACCCTAGCATGAGATAAAGAGGATTTACAGGCAAAGAACTCCCTTGAACAGCAGCCAAAAAAGCAGATAACTTTTAAATAACAGAGTGTGGTGGAAGAAACTGCCTTGTGGCAGTCTACTGTGGAGAAAAATAGCAACTATTTACAGTACATGTTGGCAAACTATCTATGTTTAAGCTCTAGAAAAGGTGAAGGGTTACCATACTGTTTATGGGTTTCCTTACATCGCAAACACTGAATTGAATGTTACAAACAGAAGTCTTACATTTTTATTGTTTATCTTTAACCAAGTTCAATTGATTTACAACAATCAACCATCTGACTAATTCAATTTGAATGGAAATGAATTCAGAGAATACATTAAAAGGAACATAATATGATAAATTACCTAATATTATACAGATGTACCCCCTTCACTTTGAGCAAATTTAGATTTATAAAGTGATAAATAATAGATAATTGCTATCTTTTACTGAAGGGCTCTTTTCTTTTTCTGTATAAAATGATTCATCCTCAGATTTCTCTAAATAGTGAACTCTCAGTGTTCTTAAAGTATAATTAGATTTCAAAAATTCTTTTCAAAAACATATTTTCTGGAACATCTACTGAATCAAATGAAGTTGGTTATGCTAAGACTCAAGTCGCTAACATGGAAGAGTTGATGGTGTTATCAAGTTTAATTAGTTTCCAAAACCACAGTACTTGTGGGTGGAGCATGACAGTGATAATACCTAACGACACCAATTTTTTTGTTGTTGTTTTTGTTTTTTTGCTCTGGCCACGCAGCTTAGTTCTCCAACCAGGGATCAAACCCAGCCAGCCGGGCACTGAAAGCCCAAATCCTAATTATCAAGGCAGTGTACATTATTATATTTCCTGTAGTCCTTCCAATCTTGGACCATGTTCATTAAGACGCTCAAAATATTAATGTTTTTTTTAAGCCAACAAACCAACCTTCCAATTTTCAAAGTAAGAATTATCTATACCCACACTTACACCCGAAATTTCAATTCTTCTTTTAGCTCAGAAACTCTTGAGAAAAATTTTCATTGGTCATCCTCTTTGGTATGAACTGGCAGAATTTTTTTTTAATCTTAATTTTGGCATAAAGCTGTAAACAGGTATGACCACAGTGGCTTGGATTCACCATTTTGAGACTATCATTTAATATAGAATATGAATCTGTGGAAAATCTTTACAACAACATTTCTCTGTAATTAAAACACTGAGTTCTCTCACTGATAGGGTTTTGGGAAAAAACTATTGTGGTCAACTCTTTAACCTACAATTAGAGCATCAATACATACATTTAAGCAGTATTCCTAACACATCTTATTTGTTTCAACATATTCATTTAGCACTTCAAATATCTAATTTTAAGGTCTTTGTTTCGGTGCCTCTTTGCAGAAAAAATAATGACTTTTTTGAAGCATTTCTCTTCAGGTTATGTAACTAGATCTATTAACTAGGCACACTTCATAATGTCTGTGGATTCATCAATCATTTTTTTTTTAATTTATTGGCTGTGTTGAGTCTTCATTGCTGTGTACGGGCTTTATCTAGTTGTGGCGAGCAAGAGCTACTCTTTGTTGTGGTGTGCAGTCTTCTCATCGCAGTAGCTTCTCTTGTTGAGGTACACGGGTTCTAGTCTTGCGGGCTCAGTAGTTGTGGCTCATGGGCTTAGCTGCTCCACAGCATGTGGGATCTTCCCTGACCAGGGCTCAAACCCGTGTCCCCTGCATTGGCAGGTGAATTCTTAACCACTGCGCCACTAGGGAAGCCCCTGTCAATCATTTTTTGATTTAACTATCTTCTAAATTAGTGTTATCTCTATGGCACCTCACATGCCATAAATGCACGTACTTAGGGTGCTATTCAAAAATGACATCTTTTCCTTGCCTTTGCCTTGCTGGTCCCAAACATAGACAATTTTCACAGAGGCAGTTAAACTGAATCATTCTGCAATTGTGTGTGTGTGACTTAGTTTTAGCTATGAAATTAGCTTAATTTCATAAGGGTGTAACTATTTTCATAAAAGAATTTCATTTTTTATTTTGAGCTTGCAGATGCTTTAAGAAGTTTAAGTCTTTCTCTCTTCAAGGTCTAAGTTATGGGAGTGGAGCTGGCCTGATGTGTTAGGCATTATTGCTTCACTTGATAACTCTTTCGTGACAACAACAACAAAACAGGCTGAGGAGGAAAAGAATTAGTGGAGGACGTAAATGGTAATTGGAGAAAATCCTCATTATTCTGCATGAAAGTGACTTAAGCTTCCTGATTCCTTGGCTTTCTTGTTTGGCCACTTCTGCAGTATTTTTCCCAAGCTTTACTGAGATATAATTGACATACAATATTGCATAAGTTTAAAGTGTACACTATGATGATTTGATACATGTAGGTATTATAAAATGATTATCACAATAAGGTTAATTGATATATCCTTCACCTCACATAATTAACATTTTGTTCTTGTGGTGGTGGTGGTGAGAATATTAAAGCTCTCTTCTTATAGCAACTTTCAAGTATACAATACAGTACTGTTAACTATAATCACCATGCTTTACATTACATCCCTGGAACTTGCTCATCTTAAAACTGAAAGTTTACACTTTTTGATCAACATCTTCCCATTTTCCCAGACCTCTCAGCCACTGGCAACATCACTCTTTTCTGTTTCTATGAGTTCCATGCTTTTAGGTTCCACATATAAGTGAGATCATATGATATTTGTCTTTCTCTGTCTGACTTGTTTCACTTAGCACAATGCCCTCAAGGTCCATCTATGTTGGCATAAATGGCATGAGTCCCTTCTTTTTATATGGCTGAAGAACCTTCCATTGTACTTAGACACACATTTTCTTTATCCATTCATCTGTCAGTAGACACTTAAGTTGTTTTCATTTCATAGTTATTGTGAATTATGCTCTGCAGTATTGTTTTGAAAGTCATCTCTGAAAGATCAGAGTCTGTTTCTCCAGTCTTCACAACAACACTATAAATCTCTAATTCCCTGATAACTAAAATAGATTTTTGTTGTCTGTAATGGAACTTAAAATGACACAGTAATTGAAACCAGAAGTGGTTATTGATCTTAGAAGCTCAAAGATGTAAATCTGGGACTGGTTGTTTGACCTGATTGAATTTGAAAACTGAAGATGTGCTTACTTTGAGAGGATGGCTTATTGGGAATCACTTTGTGGTCTCCTAGAAAGAAGTACTTATTGGAGAGTTTTGACAGACCAAGTGACTACTGCCATAGCACAGTGTGGTGGACAGAAGGGCTACAAGGGATGTGGGGAAAGTCAATTACTTCTAACTATATTTAGTAGTTCTGAGACAGAAAATGACAGTTTTAATATCCCAGGTGAAGCCATGGCTACAGAACCAGAGGGTGCCTATGACTGCCACACAATGATATCTTATCTCTTATAACCATAGTCTGGATCTGTAGATTTCTAGTTTATAATGTGTGCTGAATTCAGAGCTTTGCCAGGCTTCTGAGAAGGCCTAGAAGGAATGATCAACCCAGTAGCAATAAGCAACCTTAGTGTTTAGACTATGGTCTCTAAATTGCATTTTCCACTATAATGAACCAGGGTCGAAAATATTTCCAAATTATATATATGATAAATGACCTGTATCCAGAATATATAGCAAATTCTTGCAAAGACAAACAGCCCAGTTAAAAGTAGGAAAAATATTTGAACAGATGCTTCACAAAAGAAGACATAGAAATGGTTAACAAGTACAGAGAATCAGCTCATCATGATTAGTCATGAAGGAAATGCAAATTAAAACCAGAAGGAGATAGCACTACACACCCAATAGGATGACTAAAATTAAAAGGCCTGACAATATCAAGTGTTGTAGGGCATGTAAAGCAAATGGATCTCTGACTCATGGCTGATGGGAATGCAAATACAGTATAGTTCCTTTGGAAAACAGTTTGGCAAGTTCTCATAACATCAAACATTACACATGGCATAAGATCCAGAAATTACACTCTTGAGTATTTGCCCAAGGAAGGAGAAACATATGTTCACACAAAAACCTGTGTATAACTGTTTAGAGCAGATTTATTTAAAACAGTCCAAAACTGGAAAGAACCCAAATGTCCATCAACCAGTGGATGTTGTACATCCATGCAGTGCAATCCTACTCAGCAATAGAGAGAAACAAACTATTGATACATGCAACACCATGCACAAATCTCAAAAGCTTTTGCTGAGTTAAAGAAGTCATACTGAAAAAGTAGTGTATTGCATGGTTCCATATATCAGATGTTCATAAAAATGTAAATTTAAAAGGAGAGAAAACAGATCAGTTGTTCCCAGGGAAGTGGGATGGAGAGAGAGATGTGACTTCGAAGGGGCATGAAGGAAATTGGGATGATAGAAATGTTCCCTATCTTAATGGTGGTAGTGGTCACACAACTGTAAACACTTGCCAAAACTCATCCAACTGTATAAACAGGACCTTAAAAAAATAGACATGTACAGTAAAGACTAAGTCTGCGGGGGAAAAACAGAATCAAAACAGCAGTGTTAATTATTTCATGAAAACTCTTTACAATTTGTTATAACACTGTATTTTCAGGATGGGCTGGTATGATGTGTTGGCTCAGAACATGACTGAAAGTCAGGCTGACCTCAGCTCAAGTCCTGGCCCTGCCATTTATTGATAAGCAACCTTATGCCAATTACTTCATTCGTACCTTATAGGGTTATGGTGGGGGTTTAATGATACATTTTAACCACTTCATAATTGTCTGGCTCATAATAAGCATTCAATAAATATTAGTTATTTGAAGAATATTTAGAAACAGCCAAGGTGGGGGGACACATACATTAACAAATAAATTACAATATCATGTGAAAACAGCAGAAATAGAGCATGTGTAACATACAAAATGAGAAATGTTTATTATGTTTGGAGAAGCCAATCAAGACTTTCTGGAGGAAATCATGACTAAAATAAATTTGTAAAGACAGATAGTTTTCAGGCTGATTAGTAGCGTTAAGGGCATAAAATGTCATGGTGTCCGTGGAGAATTATGAGCAGTTTGCTTTTTTTTTTTTTTTTTTGAGTGATTAGAGAAACTATTGCCGTAGGGAGGACGACCAGAACAAGGTCCTGAATGCAAACTTAATCTTGTTGCATCTCATCATGTACATGGTGGAGTGACTGGGAACCAGTGAGAGACAGACAAATTACAAAGATTACCTGGGTCATCCTGGAGAAGGCAGATGGAAGCCAGGAGAAAGCTAGAGGATGGGAGACCTGTTAGAGGACGGGAGACCTGTCAGAAGCCTTGTTTGATTAAATCAAGCAAAGGATGGTGACATTCTGTACCCAGGCTATGGGAATGGAAAAGTGAAAATAAATTGAAGAGAATATTCAAGAGAATAAATTCCGTGATTTAAGTGAATCCAAATAACAGCACATGAAGGAGAATCAGTCTAGGATGACAGACATCATGATTGGGTATCTAGGTGGGTGGTGGTACCCCTTGATATACAGAAAAACATGTTTATATTGGGAAAATGATGAGTTTGGGTGGTAAACACCTGTAGACATTCAGGTGGAGCTTTCCATAAAAAGAAGGATATAAAGCAATTATATTCCAATAAAGAGCTTAAAAAAAAAGAAGGATATATGACATAAGATAGATAACTAATAAGGACCTACTATTTAGCACAGGGAACTATATTCAATATTTTGTAATAACCGATAAGGGAAAGACATCTGAAAAAGAATAGATATTATATATATGTATAACTGAATCACTTTGCTGTACACCTGAAATTAACACATTTTAAATCATCTATACTTCAATTAAAAAAAAAAGGATGTATGAACTTACAGCTCAGTATTGGAGTCTAGTGAGGAGCTATATATATGGCATTTGAAGTCACAAAAATAAGTAAAATCACCATGGAAAAGTATACAATGTAACAAGAGAGCCAGGGACAGAGCCCTGGGAAATATCAACATTTAAGGCTGTACAGAAAAGACCTTAAATAATGGTCATAAAAGCAGAAGGAGGATCAAAAATAAGTGATATCAAGGAAACCAAGGAAGTTGTTTCAGGAATGAGGTATCATCAAGAGTGTTATTTGCAGCAGTTATGTCAAAAAAGATGAAGACTAAGTAAGAGACCATGGATTTGGGTAGTTTTAGTGGTAGGACCAAACCAAATTACTATGGTTTGAAGTATCAAAATGCAGGCTACTTTTGGGGAAATTCATAGTCAAGAAGAGAAAGAGAAAAATATAATGATAGCTAGAAGAAGATACAGGTTCAATGAGGCTTTCTGTTGTTTGTTTTTTTGTATGAGGCAAATGAGAGATTTCATAGTATTCATATATTGAAGGGAAGAGACAGAGGCTGAAGATACAGGAGTGTATTATTAAGGTCCAGTCAAGAGACAGAAATCCCATACTATTCAACCATACAACATCTAATATAAAGAATTGTTAAATATGTACAAAGCTGTTTATCAGCTAACTGAAAAGGTGAGAAGAGGACATAAAGGGATAGGAAAGAAGCAATTGTAAGAAGCAGCTAACACTCTTAGGACTAGGAGGCCAATGGGGACAGGTAGGAAATGGATGTCAAAAAGTGTGTGGGGAATTCAGGAGAGGGACACATTTTCTACTAAGATCAATCAAAGAGTATTTTATGAAGATGGCATTTGAGCTGGGCTTCATTATGCAGAAATAAAAGAATATTCCAGGAGTTGTACAAGTTGCCCACGACCTGGCAAATGGAAGATGCTTCATAAATATTTGCTGAATAGATGAAATGACAAAGGAACAGAGTGAGAAAAAATCTAAAGGAGAAAAGCATGGAAAAATTGGGGGGAACAGTAAGTTTGGCTGGGGCTTGTGCTGTGGGAAAGGGGTGGGCTGCACAGGGTCGGGCAGATGGCTTTGAAGACCAGGCTAATGAGTTTAGACTTTATTTTTAGGAAGCCACTTAAGTTTGAGTAGGGGAGTGACATGACTAGAAGGTTGATCTGTGGTACCAAGAAAGAACTGGAAAGAGAGAGAAGCCGAAGCCATCACTTAGAAAGCAAAAAATGATGACCCGGATTGGGGTGACAGGAAAAGTTTAAGAGAGGGAATCGATAGGGGACAAAAAGAGGAGGGCCAATTGATTTAAGTGCTGATTGGAGTTGGGGGTGGAGGAGGAAGACGGGAACCTGGGGTCCTAGGCAACCGGGAGGAATGGCAGAAACAGGAAACAAAGGTGTAAGAGCAGGAGGTTTTGAAGGGACGTGATGCGTTCTGTGGGGACAGACTGGACACCCTCGTGCATGGAAAGCTGGCAACGCAGGTCGGCAGCTCGGCGGAGTCGGGGCAGAAGGTGGCGATTGGGATGTCCCCTCGCAGAGACCCTGGCCGAGGCCTGTCTCTGGGAGAAGGCATCTGCACCGCCGAGTATGTGCACCCATAGCCAGTCCTTTGGCCAGAAACTGAGGCGGCCGTGCTTCCTGACTTAGTTATCACTAGGGCGGGCCCTCAACAACTAGAAGGGGAGGATTCCCAGTGTCCATCCTGCCCCGAAGCCCGGGAACTCAGGAAGGGAGGACGCTCATCGCTCCTCAAGCACCCTACCTCCACCCGCGGCGGGGCCATGGGCTCCTCATACAGCAGAGCGCGCGCTTCCGCGGCCGAGGAGCAGGCGGGCGCGGACTGCGCAGGCGCGGCCCGCTGTCGCCTAGCAACAGGCACAACAGTGGCCTGTGCCCGGTGCTGTTCGCCAGGTCCGAGGAGCCGCTGCCCGACCGGATCTCCCTGCAGGTAAAGGCGGGCGGGCGGCTGCAGCGCTGCCCCTGCGGTTTGGAGAGGCCCAGACAGAGGCCCCAGCAACGCTTGGGGAAGGAGAAAGTGCCCCGCGTACGGGGGCATGTGGGGCAGCTGAGGGAACACCTTGTGAGGACCTCTGGGTCCCTTGCCCTACACCCGAAGTGTTAGATTGGGGTCGCGGTGGGTTTCATAAGCGTGCGGGCTGCCTGAGGCCCAGAGCAGGGATCTGACGATATGGGATTCCGTGACCTGACTCTGAGCAACTCAAAAAGTGGGTCCCCAATTGCTCTAGCCCTTCTCCTCGAAATCAGTCTCGTTTGAAAACGTTTAAGGTCGCATAGGCTGAAATTTCACGAAGAAGATCAACAAGTTCATGAAAAAATGTGACTTCTCTGCGATAATCAAGAAGACACACATTCAAAGCAGATTGTTTTCATGTCCAATGCCGTTAAGTTCATACATTTTCACCCAGTTATTTTACTGCTAGGGATTCGTCCTAAAGAAAGAGTTGCAGATGTCGATGAAAAATTTATGTCTAGGGATGTTCATTTGCAGCCTTGTCCATAATTCCAGAAAATTGGAAACAAATGCTCACCAATAGGGAACTGGCTAGATGATGGATTTTAAAATATTATTTTAAATGACATGTTGATCCATTGATGATGATTGAAACAATAAATGGAGACTGAGGTTTCATGAACTTGTCCATTAGTTTAAGAATTTAGTAAGAAAATGGTCCCAGGATGGGAAGAACAGCAGATAGAAATCCAGGTAGGATGGTAAAATCTCTATAGAAAATACACATTCCCTGGTGGCGCAGTGGTTAAAAATCTGCATGCCAATGCAGGGGACACTGGTTTGATCCCTGGTCCGGGAAGATCCCACAAGCCACGGAGCAACTAAGCTGGTGCACCACAACTACTGAGCCTGTGCTCTAGAGCCTAAGAGCCACAACTATTGAGCCTATGCACTGCAAATACTGAAGCCCGTGTGCCTAGAGCCTGTGCTCCGCAACAAGAGAAGCCACTGCAGTAAGAAGCCGGAGCACTGCAATAAAGAGTAGCCTCCGCTCTCTGCAACTATAGAAAGCTGTGCGCAGCAAGGAAGACCCAATGCAGCCAATAAATAAAAAAATACATAAAATAAATTTAAAAAAAAAGAAAATACACACAAAAAATGAGCTATATCAAAATAGTGCTGATCTCCCTGAGCTTATATCTGAGTAATTTTTTAAAATTCCATATGCCCTTCCTTGTTCTCCAAATTCTCAGTAATGAAATGTTATACAAGTAAATAGTAAGCACAAAATTATACACTTAAAAATGGTTAAAATGGTAAATTTTATGTGATGTATATTTTAGCATAGTGAAAAAAAGAAAAAGAAAAAAATCAATGGGCAGGTGGTAAAATAGCCAAGGTAAACAGGTTTAGTTTGCTTCAAAAAGTCAAAAGGATTTATTTTCTTAATTTGATGTCTCTGTAGCTTTAAAGAAAAACAAGTCTTTAAAGAATAAAATAAGCTAATTTAGTTGTATCATGTTGATTTTAAGTGAAATGTTTTAATTTACAAATTAAAAAAACAAAACAAAACCCTAGGGTCATCTCTGGAGCTCACTGCCCCTGGACTATGTCAGCTGTATACTGTCTCCCCTATTAACTATTATAGACAATCTGTTAATTTAAAAAAAATGAAATGCTTCCTACTTCACCATATTGCCAAGGACCAGTTCCATCTCTATAATCCTGTATGTTTAGGCTATTCCAGCCTCTGCATTTTTCAATATGCAATTATTCAAAACCACTATTCTGAAATGGGAAAAATAAGTTCCTGCATGAAAATCAGATGACTTCAAGTAACTTTCTACAGGTGTAATTGAATTTCTTCTTGAATGTTATTCATAAGGAATTCTTTTGTAAAGCAAAGGCTGCTATATTTTGGAATTGGTTATAAAGAGCTATGAGATCTCTTTTTCCTAGAGAAATCATAGGACAGATTTTCATCTGTCTAGAGCAGTCTGCGGGTCTGCCTGAAACATTATAGGCACAAAGTCTAGGATCTGTGTGCTTTTCAAGTATCCGTGAAAGATATATGAGATATGAAAAAAACTATTGGGTCTGACATATGAAAAGAAAATTCAAAAATTTATTATCGTGTTTTATTAATTTTAGAATTACATTTGAAAACAATTTTCTCATTTGCAAGAATTACTCATTTTGCGAGGTATACAAACTGATGTCATTTCAAATGCAAAATTTCAAAACTTTTTAAGATGAAAATTATATTTAACAGGGGATGTAGGTGTATTTTAATGTTTCAACATATTAGATATAGTGTGAGGTACTGCATCACAGCATAAACTTGCCCAGGCCCTCAGAGATCTTGAAATTTATATGAGTTGAAGTTAGGGACCTGGAATAGATGTCTTTCAGAAGTCACTATGAGGTTTTTTTTTGTTTTGTTTTTTTCACTATGAGTTTTTATGAACATGTGGTTTTTTAATATATGTGATCAATTCTTGGAGTTGCTTTTGTCCCTTGACAAGCCATCTGAACTAACCCTGACATTTTAGGTTCTCTCCAAAGATTTCCTACTTCCCAGCATTTCTCTTGAGACTGTAGTAATTTCCTTGAGACTCGACTATACCATCTGAGATTGCCCTAATACCAAACATAGCCCAATAAACTCACTGGAGAAAACATGAGATTTCTAGGCTTAACAGTCACCAGCATCTTGGACAGTTCTCTGTACCCAGGTGGAAATAGTAACCCTAGTTTCCCTAGAATACATCTTTTCAGATTCTCAATTACTTTTTTATTGACCTACGGAATATATTAAAGAAAACTTTTTGTTATCTGGGAAAATGACACAAATGTTCACTCAGACTTGGTAGATCTTGGATACCATTCAGAAAATAATTACTCCCAGGAACAACAGAGTTAATGGTTTTTATAAATGTCAAATGCCCACTGTGTACCAGACACTGTTCTAAGTGCTTGGGATAGAGCAGTGCAAGAAAGCAGAGAAAAATCCCTCCCTTTGTGGCAAAACATTCCTTCGGATCTCGAAGTAATTTGGATTCAGTCTCCCAAGCCCTACAGAAGTGAGCTATGGGCGTGGTAAACCATTACCTGTTATGTAAGTAAAATTTATGTCGTTAATGTATTCCCCTTTTTCCAGACTGGAAACCAGGACTAATGCCCAACAATCTTATCAATAAGTTCCCTTAAAATTGTGAGATTTGGGATGTAGGTAACATATTTACAGAGGTGCAATAATTTCTACATTTATTGCATAGTCTCTTTTTAGGTAAAATTTAGAGGAGGAAGTATATCTCCTCCTAGGGATCTAGGTAACTAAAAGATTTGTACATACACAGTGTATAAATGACATTTTAACCATTTGTGGCATCTTTTTCCAGAATGGGTAAAAAGATAAAGAAGGAAGCAGAGCCCCCTCCCAAGGATGTGGTAAGTTTCTGATTTGAATATAAGCAGCATGTTAACAACCAGTTTTAAAAATAAATTGTTGAAACAGTTTGGCATGTACCAGTATATCCATGAGTGCACGGTGGCAGGAGTCCAAAGTCTGACTAACGATAAGATTAGTCAGAGAATCTAACATTATGTAAACAAGCATTTACAACATTGTCATTACATAATTAGTACAATTAGAGAGTAATTATTAGCTTTTCCAGTATGCGGATGGCATGTTTATAAGCCTAGTTAATGAACAAATAGTTTGGGTTTGTTCTTTCAAATACTTTACATTTCCCAATCTCTCATTGATGTTAATTATCTAAGTGAATTTTTAAACATGACTAGAAGTTATGCTATAGCTACCAGGTATGTATGTAAGGTTGTTTTAAGACGATCATTTGGACATCAGAAGTCCTGTGTTTTCCAATTGTATGGAGAGAAAAGTCTGTGTTCATCACCTTTTTCTTTCAAGTGTTTGAGTAATGCATTCCCCACAACACAAAACCTTTTCTCTCCCTTTTGAAAGCAGAGTTCAACAAACTTGATGTCCAATAGGTTGGCCATTTGGGACAAGGTGATCTTAGAAGATGTAAGATGGTTTAAAGTGGTCATGGTAAATAAGCATGGATCATACAAAAAATTATTGCCATTGCAGTAGTGATTCTAGAGGTAAACAATCAGAAGTAACAAAAATGTTTTATAACAAAAACTTAGTTAAATAAATTATTCCATTCTGATAAAATGATATCATTGAATGTTTGATAGCATGAGAATATGATCACAATATTTGAATTAAAAAGCTATAACAAAATTGAAGTAGGATTCTATTGTCTCTCTTTAAAGTTGATGAACTACTGAAAGATTGTGTTAAAAAGAGAAAATGTCCTTAGACAATTTTCAATATAAAAACTTATTGTGGGGACTTCCCTGGTGGCGCAGTGGTTAAGAATCTGCCTGCCAATGCAGAGGATACGTGTTTGATCCCTGCTCCAGGAAGATCCCACGTGCCACGGAGCAACTAAGCCCGTGCGCCACAACTACTGAGCCTGCACTCTAGAGCCCATGAACCACAACTACTGAAGCCTGCATGCTGCAACTACTGAAGCCCACATGCCTAGAGCCCGTGCTCTGCAACAGGAGAAGCCACCACAATGAGAAACCCGCGCACAGCAAGGAATAGCAGCCCCCACTCACTGCAACTAGAGAAAGCCCACGCACAGCAACGAAGACCCAACACAGCCAAAAAAAAAAAAACCCCACAACTGTGAAACAGACATTTGGTGTGGTTTTCTTCAAATAAAATGTGAATGGGAAAAAAATGTGTATAGTCAACAGACTCACAGGATTTTACAGTTTGAAGGAACCTAAGGATAGTGCAGGAATCTTGCCAGCAACGCCTGGAACATTGTGGTTACAAATGTGAGCTCTATCCCAGCTCTGCCTCTCATAAACTCTGTTATTTTGGTGAAGTTGCCAAATTTGGCCAAGCTATTTCAGCTTTTTAAAAATCTCTTAAATGAGAATTGTCATGTCCAAATCATTTTGGTCGTTCTATCAATTACAATGAAAGAGTACATGAAGTTCACAGTGCCTGGCACAAATAGTAAACACCCAGTAAATAAGATCTGTTGTCTTGAGAATCCTTTAGATTCTGCCCTGCACCTCCCGCCCCCCGCCACACACACACACACACACACACACACACACACACACACATTCCTATGTAACTTCTTATGTATGCTCCTTCAGTGCAGTTGGAAACAAAGGCTACAGAAGACCCGTCTGCCCAGGTCTAGGAAAGCTTTGCAGAGATGGTCCCTGTGGTCTCTTGATATATTTCATCAGTCTGGCTGCTCTCCTTTGGACATACTGCTAAAATGTTTTAAATTCTCTTATTTTTTTCATTGTTTCTAGTTTGCATTATCCTTCTTTTTGCTGCAAAATAGCATTATTCACATCCTATTACCAGAAAGTGGAGTCATGAACACAGTACTTGACGACACTTTCTAATTAAAATTAGAATTAAGCAACTATTAAACAATAGGTATATTTGTCTAATACACTCTCCATAATTTTATAATGTCTTGCTGGTATGGTCCTCTGTACTCCAGTCCTTGAGGAACACAATCAAGGACTGAGAAACAATTCCAAACCTCAAGTTAACAAAAAATCTAGCTCTTGTTTCCTCGGGTCACAGCAGCCTTGAGGGCAGCCAAAGGCACGTGTAACAGTGACCAATGGTCCTTGACTATCCTGAGGGTCCTTCCATCCTTCCCCTACTCTGACTTTATGTTAATAAAGCTGATAGAGTAGTATTAAAATATCTAACTGCTTTTCTATCTCAAAAATTCTAATACTCCAAAACATTGTAGCACAGTTTAAACTACCTGAACTTGGAATTTGTTCCAAGGTATACCTTTTCAAAGTCTGTGAAGGGATTGTTGTAAAAGTTATAGATGAAAAAACAGATTTAAAGGAGCAATATATAACTGCTTGAGAAAATAAACTTTTCCATGTCAAGTCATGGCAATTTGCTTCTTATGTATCTCCTAAAACATTGTTTCCAAAGATTTTTATTTTTATTAATCTTTCATCTATTGGTTATGTGGGTAACAGGGATGGGTAACGGGGATGGAAAAAAAGAGTGTTTGATGATGAGGTTAAAACAAAAAGCTCCCTTTGCTTTTGTTAGTATTCTCATTGTCAAAGCATACACTAATGTGTGCATTTATGGTTTATTGCTCTCCATTTCTTCTCATAAAAGAGAACACTGGCTAAGAAGATGCCTACATATGGGGAAGACATGGCTTGAATAACCAATACAACTACATTCTGCTTTCCCAAATCACTTCCAAGTCTGGCTGAAAGGTTGTTTGTGATGCTTTAATAAAAGGCAGACTTTTTCTGTGGATTGACCATATGAAAGAATTATTAACAGAAACAACGTTAATAGGCAATGTTTGGTATAAGGCATGATATTCGGTGACTAAGAGTAAGGGCTCCAGAGTTACACTGTCAGAGTCTGAATCTTCACCTCATCACCCACCATCTTCGACCTGGGGCAAATTTTCTAACCTCTGTATTCCCCAGTGAGGATATAATGGTGTCCACTTCATGGGATATCCACTTCACACCCACTCACAGCAGTAGGGCAAGGTTAGATAAATAAAAAATGCTTATAACAGTGCCAGGCATTAGATAAGAACTTAGTAAATGTAATTATTCATGACGTAGTTGAGGGTGCTCTCCATCATTCTACAAAACTGTCGAAGTTTCCATGAACTGTCCGAGGAGGCAGGAATATCAGCTGTAAAAGACCAGCTGGCCACTAAAGCTCCTGGAGGCCTAGAGCATGGCCATCATGATTCGTGGTCAGGTCTTTGAGTTTAAGACCATGAAATTTTATTCTCTTATATTTCAGAGGTAACTGAATCCACAAAAGGCTGTGATTTGGCTCCGGAATCTTAGTGGTTAAGCATCAAGTCAACTAAACATTTATGTTAATAGGTCAACGCCTTCCCTTCCTAGTTAAGTGCATACAGGGAACCAAGCATGGTGGGTGTGAAATCAGAGGAAGAGGCAACAGCAGAACCTGCTCCCTCACCTGGGCAACCAAACCCAGTTCACTGGAAGAGTGGGATGTCTCTGGGGGCTGATTTTTCTGGACCCTCTTCATCAGCCTCATAACTCAACCTTTAACTCTGCTGTAGACTGCCAAAACTACCACAGACCTTTTTCTAGAAATGAACCCTCATAGGGACTTTATCTTCCCCATCTTTCTCCCTCATCACGGATAAATGAAACAACATGAATTAATAAAAGGTAGTATCAATTCGTAAACAACATCCCTATACAAAACTGTACAAATAAATATCAGCTTGCTCACCTTGCTCTAAAAATTTGCTATTTTGATTCAGGTTGTAAAGCATTTTAGCGATTTTCAATTCAATCTTTACCCTTTTGCAGATTTTAACTGAGGTCTAGAGAGTCTGTAGGAAAAGTTTGTGCTAGAGTGGTGCGGTTGGCTTCCTTCTGTTTATCTGTCTCCCTTTTCCTGTGCAATTGGCTCCTCATGACTGGAGACCACTGACTTGGTAAACACATTCCAACAGAAATCAGAAAAAGCCTTTTATGTGTATGTAAATTACCAGCACCATAAAAATCACTCAACTGTCATGATTTATCTCTTTTCACTGAGTTCAGCTTTATAATTGTATGTGCTTTTAGATCTGTGCTGTCTAATACAGTAGCTACTGGCCATGTGTAGTTATTTATGTTTAAAATAGTTAAAATTATATTAATTAAAATCAACAATAAAAAATAAAATGAAAAATTCAGTTCCTCAGTCACATCAGTCACACTTCAAGTGCTCAAGAGCCACAGGGGGCTTGGCGCCTGCCATTATTGGACAAGGCAGGATCGGAACATTTCCATCACTGCAGTTCTGTTGGGCAGCATCATCCTAAATAGTCTTATTTCCTTAACTGAGGTAGAAAAGCATCTCTACAAGTCCAGGGCATCTCTAATTGACTGGGCTTAAAATTCAAAGCTTAGCCGAAACACTTCCCCTTTCTTTCATTCTCTTTGTAAATAATTTTGATTCATCATTTATTCCATATGAAACTATGATTTCACAACCAGCTTGTTGGTGACTGACTACGAGTTCCTCATGGGAAAGCAGATGGGATCCGTAATTACAGCACAGGATTATTTGTTTAGTCATGTGGCATTCTGTTACAGCTATCATTTTATTCTCGGCGCCCTTTTTAATAAAAAATTACTATAATGCTGCAGGCTCTGTAGGAGAAACACATGTCATGCCAAGTTTCTCCACTCTCTGCCAAGCATTGGTATTTCTCCTTCTTTGACAGCTCTTATGGTGGTAACTCTCATGGTCTCAAACTTCCTTTTAAGCTTCTTGTACCCCCATCACCTTTTTCTTAAGGATGACCAGAAGATATGACAAAATGCTGAAGTGTTTTCTGAACCACTGAAGGAGGATTAAAAGATATTTAAATATATTTCTGCCTACCCTGTTCCTTTGAGGATTTGATCTCCATTCTGCGGTGATCGTGGCAAATCTATGCTTCAACATAGTCTATTCATGCACGTGCTTGTAAAATCAGCTTTAAAAATATTGAAATATCAGAAGTCGCTGAAGTGGAAGTTCTAAAATGGAAGGGAAGATAACCAGCCAGGATGCTAGGGAAACTGACTTAAGTGGAAAAGGTGATCTAAGGCTGTGATCCTCAAGGGTTTGGTGTGGGGTTGGGGGCCTTATGAGAACACACACCAAAAGTTCTGCACACAGTTTCAGAGAGACTGTCCCTGGAGCCCACTGATGGCTCTGTGAACCTCAGATTTGGAATCTTTTCTGGCACCAACAGACAGTACAACAGTTAAGGCACTTCAAAGCACTTGAATACATTCCTTTATAGACATTTATTGAGTATTACCATATCCTGGGTATTTTTCTAGGTAATGGAGGTAGAGAAATAGCATAATCCTTTGCCTGAAAAAGGCAACAGAATTTTATTCTAAATTCTAAACTCTAACAGCCATTTTCCCTCCAAGAGGTATTTTTATCCCAGTCACATCCTTTCAGGTCATTGCTTACTGCCATCTTCTCTGTCTTCACTCTTCTAACCTCACACAGTTATGTCTGCTTATTCAGAGTAATCTCTCTCTCCGTCCTCTACCCAAAACTGAACATCAATTGTTGTTATATCCCCAAACACATTAAGATGTCCATTTAGAAAGGGCCCACACAAAGAACCAACTAAAGCTTTTAAATTCAATTTTTTTTTTTCTTTAACATAAGCACAACCTCCTCCTCCATGGTCTCTGGAAATGGAAGAAAAGTAGTGTAATAATTTTTCTCCTTGACCGAAGAAAACCCAGGAGTCATGAGTTTGTTATTGTTCATTTCAGCTACACATGAATTCTCAAGATATCACAGCAAGATACAGGACTTCTTAGAGTCCTATACATTTTCTTTATACTATATTACCTTTTCCCCTGTTCCAGATTGTATCCAGTTTTACATTTTTTGATATGCTGTTTTCTTATGCTTTTTAGTTGTTTCACATATGTAATTCCTGCTTTTCAAGAAAGGGTGTAGTGGTTAGAAAGCAGGTACTGAACACCGAGACTGCCGTGGTGTCTAAACTATACAGGTTCTCAAGGATTCTTGTGTATTGTCTAAGAATTATACTAATACATGTTATTTAACAAGCGTCTATTATGTGCCAGACAATGTGCTAAGTGCTTTACATATATGATCTCTAATCCGCTCCTTAATCCTTTGCAATAGGTATCATTATGCCCATTAGTCAGAGAAGGATACTGAAATTCTAACAGCTTAAGTAATTGTTTGATTCCTCACGGCTAAAATGAGAGACTACACCTGCCAGATTCCAAAATACTTTGCTCTTCCCTCCATACCCCAGGAATTCCAAAGCTGCCAATGTTGAGAACTATCTATCAGTGATGTTTTTTTAAATAAAAATTTTACAATGCACTTTGTGGGCAGTGACCACATCCTTTTTATAAGATTATGTTCTCTTTAAGTTTCAAGACACCATTCATGTTTTATGTGCTTTTTAAAAGCTTGTATGTGACATATTTTTCTCTCTGCATTTCAGTTCGATCCATTAACCATTGAAAGCAAAAAAGCAGCAACCGTGGTGTTAATGCTTAATTCTCCAGAAGAAGAAATTTTGGCTAAAGCATGTGAAGCCATTTATAGATTTGCTTTAAAAGGTTTGGATTTTTTTCAGTTTATCTTTCTATTTCATTAGTTTCTTAAAATATTTACTACGTAATGGGTACTTTTCTCCCTAGTCTTTAACTTAACCTCCTGTCTGATGAATTCTTTCAGACAACCAGAATATCACTTAATGCATCACCTGAAAGTAATATATCTCCCTATGTGCCTAACCCAGCCTTAAGGAGCACTTTAGTCACTGGGGGGAATAGACTTTTTTTTTAAATAAATTTATTTATTTTTATTGGCTGTGTTGGGTCTTTGTTGCTGTGCACGGGCTTTCTCTAGTTGCAGCGAGCAGGGGGTACTCTTCATTGAGGTGCACGGGGTTCATATTGCGGTGGCTTCTCTTGTTGCAGAGCAGGGGCTCTAGGCATGCAGGCTTCAGTAGTTATGACATGTGGGCTCAATAGTTGTGGCTCGTGGGCTCTAGAGCACAGGCTCAGTAGTTGTGGCACATGGACAAAGTTGCTCCATGGCATGTGGGATCTTCCCAGCTCAGGGATCGAGCCCATGTCCCCTGCATTGGCAGGCAGATTCTTAACCACTACGCCACCAGGGAAGTCCCTAGAATAGACATTTTGAAGGCTTTATTGCAGTTTAAAAAATTGTAAGTGTCACAGAAGCTGAAAGAGTTCCTAAGGTTCAAAGCTGGAACACTTTGAGCAGCAAAATAAATAAAGTATTAGGTTTATAGCCCCAAGAAGAAAATAAATATCCATGAGTCTATGTGGATAAGTAAGTGATTGAATAAGTAAATAAACGGGAGAGAAAAGACAAACATCCAGTGCAGAAGAATCCCAATTTATGCAGATACTCTGCCCTCGAGGAGGTGGGATGCTACTTCCCACTCTCTAGGGGCTATGCATAGTGATGTCTTTCCAAAGAGTACGAGATGGACATGGCAGGAAAAAGTAAGATTGTAGCAGAGAAACCTGACAAACTACCTCTGCCAGGTGTTCAAAATCAACATCAACAGAGGTAAGTCATTTGATAATATGTCCCCTTGACATGACATAATGAAAATGGCACTTTACTTCTGTGCTATTTCCCCTCAAACCTATAGCCCCAGTCTAAATATGATTTAAAAAAATAAAAAAAAAAACCAATTCCAATTCAGGGACATTCTCCAGTCACCTAACCAGTACTCCTCAAAACTGTCATAGCTATCAAAACCAAGGAAAGTCTGAGAAATTCTCACAACCAAAAGGAGCTAAGGACACACAGTGACTAAATGTCATGGAGGATCCTGGATAGGACGCTGGAACAGAGAAAGAAAGGCTAAAAGTAAGGAAATCTGAATCAACTATGGAATTTCATTAATAATAACATATCATTATTGGTTCATTTATTGCATCAAATGTCTCTACTAACGTAAAGTGTAAAATGACAGGGGAAACTGGGTGGGGGACACATGGGAAATATCTGTATTACCTTTGAAATTTTTCTCTAAAATTAAAACTGTTGTAAAATATAAAGTTTACTAAAGCGTTATAAATGTTACAAATTAGATTCTCTTGAAAGATTTGTTCATAGAGGGTTTACAAACGTAAGAGAGATATATTTTAGTTCATTCCAAGTAGTGATAAAATTAGACTTTTATTATACTATGTAATGTTGAAATTGGAAATATTTGAAGAGTTTAGTGTAACCTGGTATTTTTTTTTTTTGAATGTAGCCAATCTTTTATAATAAGCGTAGATGGAGCATAACCTTTAAATATCCTGAATCACTGACGTGCACACCTGTAACACATAATACTGTAAATCAATTATACATCAATAAAAAATAAGTTAATTAACAGAGGACACAGAGAAGATTTCACTTCTAAATACTTCAGTGTGCCTTTCTAAATAAAGAAACTTCCTACAGAATCAACAATTCTTAATTTTATCCAATCCATAGTTCATCCTTGTCTTGGTCTGTTCACACTGCTGTAACAAAGCCCCGCAGACTGCGGGGCCTACAGACAGCAGACGTCGACTCCTCACACATCTGGGGGCTGGAAGTTCAAGGTCAAGGCACTGGCATATTCGGTGTCCTGTGGGGGGCTGCTCTCTGGTTCATGGCTGGACCTTCTCACTGTGTCCTCATGTGGCAGCAGGGGCCAGGGAGCTCTCTGGGGTCTCTTGAGGTTTTTTTTTCTTTTCCTCTTTTTATTCTTTATTTTTTTTTATTTTTTATTTTTTTGGGGGTACACCAGGTTCAATCATCTGTTTTTATACACATATCCCCGTATTCCCTCCCTTCCTTGACTCCCCCCCGTCGAGTTGCCCCCACCCTCCCTGCCCCAGTCCTCTAAGGCAACTTCCATCCTCGAGTTGGACTCCCTTTGTTATACAACTTCCCACTGACTATTTTACAGTTGGTAGTATATATATGTCTGTGCTACTCTCTCGCTTCTTCTCAGTTTCCCCTTCACCCCCTGCCCCCTCCCATACCTCGAGTTCTCCAGTCCATTCTCTGTATCTGCATCCTTATTCTTGTCACTGAGTTCATCAGTACCATTTTTAGATTCCGTATATGTGAGTTAGCATACAATATTTGTCCTTCTCTTTCTGACTTACTTCACTATGTATGACAGATTATAGTTCTATCCACCTCATTACATATAGCTCCATCTCATCCCTTTTTATAGCTGAGTAATATTCCATTGTATATATATGCCACATCTTCTGTATCCATTCATTTGTTGATGGGCATTTAGGTTGCTTCCATGTCCTGGCTATTGTAAATAGTGCTGCAATAAACATGATGGTACAAGTTTCTTTTGGGATTATGGTTTTCTTTGGGTATATGCCCAGGAGTGGGATGACTGGATCATATGGTAGTTCTATTTGTAGTTTTTTAAGGAACCTCCAAATTGTTTTCCATAGTGGCTGTACCAACTTACAGTCCCACCAACAGTGCAGGAGAGTTCCCTTTTCTCCACACCCTCTCCAACATTTGTGGTTTCCAGACTTTGTGATGATGGCCATTCTGATTGGTGTGAGGTGATACCTCATTGTGGCTTTGACTTGCATTTCTCTGATGATTAGTGATGTTGAGCATCTTTTCATGTGTTTGTTGGCCATCTGTATGTCTTCTTTGGAGAAATGTCTATTTAGGTCTTCTGCCCATTTGTGGATTGGGTTCTTTGCTTTTTTGGTATTAAGCTTCATGAGCTGCTTGTATAATTTGGAGGTTAATCCTTTGTCCGTTGTTTCATAGGCAATTATTTTTTCCCATTCTGAGGGTTGCCTTTTAGTCTTGTTTATGGTTTCTTTTGCTGTGCAAAAGCTTTTAAGTTTCATGAGGTCCCATTCGTTTATTCTTGATTTTATTTCCATGATTCTAGGAGGTGGGTCAAAAAGGATGTTGCTTTGATGGATGTCATATAGTGTTCTGCCTATGTTTTCCTCTAGGAGTTTTATAGTGTCTGGCCTTACATGTAGGTCTTTAATCCATTTGGAGTTTATTTTTGTGTATGGTGTTAGGAAGTGTTCTACTTTCATTCTTTTACATGTTGCTGTCCAATTTTCCCAGCACCACTTATTGAAGAGGCTGTCTTTTTTCCATTGTATACTCGTGCCTCCTTTGTCAAAGATAAGGTGCCCATATGTGTTTGGGCTTACTTCTGAGTTCTCTATTCTATTCCATTGATCTTCCTTTCTATTTTTGTGCCAGTACCATACTGTCTTGATCACTATGGCCTTGTAGTATAGTTTGAAGTCAGGAAGCCTGATTCCACCAACTCCATTTTTCCTTCTCAAGATTGCTTTGGCTATTCGGGGTCTTTTGCGTTTCCATACAAATCGTAAGATTTCTTGCTCTAGTTCTGTGAAAAATGCCATTGGTAATTTGATCGGGATTGCATTGAATCTGTAAATTGCTTTGGGTAGTACAGACATTTTCACGATGTTGATTCTTCCAACCCAGGAACATGGTATGTCCCTCCATCTGTTTGTGTCGTCTTTGATTTCTTTCATCAATGTCTTAAAGTTTTCTGCATACAGATCTTTTGCCTCCTTAGGCAGGTTTATTCCTAGGTATTTTATTCTTTTGGTTGCAATGGTGAATGGGAGAGTTTCCTTAATTTCTCTTTCTGCTCTTCCGTTGTTACTGTATAGGAATGCAAGAGATTTCTCTGCATTAATTTTGTATCCTGCTACTTTACTAAACTCATCAATGAGTGCTAGCAGTTTTCTGGTAGAGTCTTTAGGGTTTCCTATGTATAATATCATGTCATCTGCAAAGAGTCACAATTTTACTTCTTCTTTTCCAATTTGGATTCCTTTTATTTCTTTTTCTTCTCTGATTGCTGTGGCTAACACTTCCAAAACTATGTTGAATAATAGTGGTGAGAGTGGACACCCTTGTCTTGTTCCTGTTCTTAGAGGGAATTCTTCCAGTTTTTCTCCATTGAGAACGATGTTGGCTTTTGGTTTTTCATATATGGCTTTTATTATGTTGAGGTAATTTCCTTCTATGCCCATTTTCTGGAGAGCTTTGATCATAAATGGATGTTGAACTTTGTCAAAAGCTTTTTCTGCATCTATTGAAATGATCATATGGTTTTTATCCTTCAAGTTGTTGATATGATGTATCACGTTGATTGATTTGCGTATATTGAAGAATCCTTGCATCCCAGGGATAAACCCCACTTGATCGTGGTGTATGATTTTTTTAATGTGCTGTTGCAGTCTGTTAGCTAGTATTTTGTTGAGGATTTTTGCATCTATATTCATCAGTGATATTGGTCTGTAGTTTTCTTTTTTTGTGACATCTTTACCTGGTTTTGGTATCAGGGTGATGGTGGCCTCGTAGAATGAGTTTGGGAGTGCTCCGCCTTCTGCAATATTTTGGAAGAGTTTGAGAAGGATAGGTGTTAACTCTTCTCGAAATGTATGATAGAATTCGCCCGTGAACCCATCTGGTCCTGGGCTTTTGTGTGTTGGGAGATTTTTAATCACTGCCTCAATTTCCATACTTGTGATTGGTCTGTTCATGGTTTCTATTTCTTCCTGGTTCAGTCTTGGAAGATTGTATTTTTCTAAGAATGTATCCATTTCTTCCAGGTTATCCAATTGATTGGCATATAGTTGCTTGTAGTAGTCTCTCATGATGTTTTGTATTTCTGAGGTGTCCGTTGTGACTTCTCCTTTTTCATTTCTAATTCTGTTGATTTGCATCTTCTCCCTTTTTTTCTTGATGAGTCTGGCTAATGGTTTATCAATTTTGTTAATCTTCTCAAAGAACCAGCTTTTAGTTTTATTTATTTTTCTTATGGTTTCTTTCCTTTCTTTTTCATTTATTTCTGCTCTGATCCTTATGATTTCTTTCCTTCTGCTCACTTTGGGGTTTCTTTGTTCTTCTTTCTCTAGTTGTTTTAGGTGTAAGGTTAGGTTGTTTATTCGATCATTTCCTTGTTTCTTAAGGTAGGACTGTGTTGCTATAAACTTCCCTCTTAGAACTGCTTTTGCTGCGTCCCATAGGTTTTGGGTTGTTGTGTTTTCGTTGTCATTTGTTTCTAGATATTTTTTGATCTCCTCTTTGATTTCTTTAGTGATTCCTTGGTTGTTTAAGAGTGAATTGTTTAGCCTCCATGTGTTTGTATTTTTTGCAGGTTTTTTCCTGTAATTGATATCTAGTCTCATGGCGTTGTGGTCTGAGAAGATGCTTGAGATGATTTCAATTTTCTTGAATTTGCTGAGGTTTGATTTGTGACCCAAGATGTGATCTATCCTGGAAAATGTTCCGTGTGCGCTTGAGAAGAAAGTGTAGTCTGTCGCTTTTGGATGGAATGTCCTATAAATATCAATTAAGTCGAGATGGTCTAATGTGTCATTGAAAGCTTGTGTGTCTTTGTTTATTTTTTGTTTGGATGATCTGTCCATTGATGTAAGTGGGGTGTTCAAGTCTCCCACTATTATTGTGTTCCTGTCGATGTCCCCTTTTATAGATGTTAGCATTTGCCTTATGTATTGAGGTGCTCCTATATTGGGGGCATAGATATTTACCATTGTGGTATGTTCTTCTTCAATGGATCCCTTGATCATTATGTAGTGTCCTTCCTTGTCTCTTTTAATCGTCTTTACTTTCAAGTCTAATTTGTCTGATATGAGTATTGCTACTCCAGCTTTCTTTTGACTTCCATTTGCATGGAATATCTTTTTCCATCCCTTGACTTTCAGTCTATATGTATCCCTTGGTCTGAAGTGGGTTTCTTGTAGGCAGCATATAGAAGGGTCTTGTTTTTGTATCCATTCAGCCAGTCTGTGTCTTTTGGTTGGAGCATTTAATCCATTGACATTTAAAGTGATTATTGACATGTGTGTTCCAATTACCATTTTCTTAATTGTTTTGGGTTTGTATTTGTAGGTGTTTTCCTTTTCTTGTGTTTCCTACTTAGAGAAGTTCCTTTAGCACTTGTTGTAAGGCTGGTTTGGTGGTGCTGAATTCTCTTAACTTTTGCTTGTCTGGAAAGCTTTTGATTTCTCCCTCAAATCTGAATGAGATTCTTGCTGGGTAGAGTATTCTTGGCTGTAGGTTTCTCTCTTTCAGGACTTTCAGTATATCCTGCCATTCCCTTCTGGCCTGCAGAGTTTCTGTAGAAAGGTCAGCTGTTATCCTGATGGGTTTTCCCTTATATGTTATTTGTTGCTTTTCTCTTGCTGCTTTTAATATTTCTTCTTTGTGTTTAATTGTCATTAGTTTGATTAATATGTGTTTTGGTGTATTTCTCCTTGGGTTTATTCTGTATGGGACTCTCTGCACTTCTTGGACTTGGTGAATTATTTCCTTTCCCATGTTGGGGAAATTTTCCACTATAACCTCTTCAAATATTTTCTCAGACCCTTTCTTGTTTTCTTCTTCTTCTGGGATGCCTATAATTCGAATGTTGGTACGTTTAAGGTTATTACTGAGGTCTCTGAGACTGTCTTCTAATCTTTTTATTCTTTTTTCTTTTTCCTGCTCTGTGGCAGTTATTTCCCCCATTCTATCTTCCAACTCACTTATTCGTTCTTCTGCCTCAGTCATTCTGCTGGTTATAGCATCTAGAGTATTTTTAATTTCACTTATTTTGTTATCCATTGCTGTTTGTTTTTCTGAGTTCTTATGAACTGTTTCTTGTACTTTATTTTGTTATCGAGATTTTGTATCATTTTTACTATCATTACTCTAAATTCTTTTTCAGGCATTTTTCCTATTTCCTCCTCATTTATTTGGTCTTGTGGGTTTTTTTCCTGCTCCTTTGCCTGCATGGTGTTTCTTTGTTTCCTCATAGTTGTCCAAACTTTTGGGGTTGCTTGTCCTGGCGATAGAGGTGTTTATAGAAGACTGTCCAAGCCTCAGACTAATGTCCAAGTATTGGATTAAACGAATATTCAGTCTAGGAAACACATACATGTATAAGACACACAATTACTAAATCCGTTAGGACATAAGGCTCTAGAAAGACCTGACAGAACCCCAGTGTGCTATCAGATATTCAAAGAGAAACCCAGCAGAAATTGACAACTGAAACAGAACAAATCAGAGACAAAAGCAAAAGCAAACAAACAACAAATAACACCCTACACATACAAACATCAATCCAGGGAGATTTTGTAAGCTAGGATCAAATATAGAAAAGAGCTGGAGTACCACCAGAGAGAATGGAGATTCTCAGAATGTAATTAGACAACTGTACTAAGAACTAAGATAAAGACAAAAGCCTAATATTAAATACCAAGGCAGTGCATCATCTGGAGAATAGAGTAAGGAGTCTGAGCAGACTGATAGTGTTGCTTATAAGTATGTTAAGATAAAATAAACTTAAAAAGGCTGGAAGAAAGGGGAACAGAAGAGCGTAATGTGGTTGGAAATATGCAAATAAAAAGAAAGGAATAGAAATGTATAAAAGATAGGGATGAAAGGAAAGTATGAGAGATATTTTGTCCGTACTACCAAAAACTTAGCTAGATATAGAAGTATATAAAAAGGCAAAAAAAAAAAAAAAAGAATAAAAAATATCATTAAAAAATTATGTTATAAAACTTGTAGATCCCTTAGGGCTAAGATCGTATTTAATAAATCAAAAAAAAAAAAAAAAAAAAGAGCGAGAGAGAGAGAAGGAAAAAAAAAAAAAAAATCCGGAACTGATCCCAGAATGGACCAGTTCAATAGGTATTGATACTCCTATTTCTGTTTCCTTAGCGTCTCAGCTGTAAGTGTCCTTCTCCTTGCCTTGGGTTCTTTTTGGGTTATTCTGTGACCAGCAGAGGTTCCTTTATTGCTCGTCGGTAAGCGTCGGTGTGTGGAGAGGGAGAGGGTACAATAGTGGCTCCTTCTCCTGGGAGTGAGTGAGCAGTGGCGCACTGTTGTTTCAGTCAGGCTTGGAGGTGCCTGTTGCAGAGGGTGCTGGTGGCTCAGGCGTACACAGAAAGTCTTAGAGTTGGGCCTCTCTCGGGTTTTTTTCCTTTTGATGCTGTTGTTTTTGTTTTTTTTTTTTCTCTCGGCAGCCTCCCTGCTGCTGGCGTTGCAAGGGGTTTTAATCTAGCCCCACCTGAGTGCCTGAGGGTGCTTGTTATCCCTGAGCGCCTTAGGTGGCCCGCAGGGCGTCTCTCCACTGCCTGTTGCAGAGGCACCGAAAGAGAGGGAGAGGCTACGCGCGTGGCTCCTCCCCCCCGCCCGGGAGCCTGCAGCCTCCAGCCGCCATCATGGCCGGGCAGCTCTCAGGGATGGGCACTCCTCTCCGCGGACCTCCTCCCTCCTGTCCTCTCGGTCTGTCACCCTACCAGCAACGATGGTTCTCACCCTGAACCAGCTCTCTGGTTCCCACGCTCCCGCTCCTGGACCCTCCGTTCAGCCGCAGATCAATGTCTCGGTCCGGGAACACTGAGCTGCGCTGCGGACCCTCCGTATGTTTCTCGCTCCCTCCCGTCTGCCACAGCTCTGCCGCTTCACCCTCTTTGAGCCCTCGTAGATGCCTCCCTACCGGCTATGTCGGGCTCCCCGCAGCCCTTTCTGGTGTCCGAGGCCGTCTGCTGGTGTTCAGCTGGTTCTCTGTGGGAATGACTGCGTCCTTCCGTGCATTCCCAATGCATCTGTGGAGAGGGATGCACTCCACGTCTCTCTACTTCGCCGCCATCTTTTCTCCTCTCTAACCTGGTATTTTTAACAAAGCCTTTTTAAACTAAAATAGGAGCAATTTGATTTTAAAGAAATGGTACTTTAAACATTGTTTTGGGGACTTGTATGAGAGAACAACAAATCATTCCATTAGCAAATGATAAAATACTCACCTGGTTAGTCATCACCATCACCTCGCAGTAGTCATCACTGGGAATTCTGGTAAAAACCAGAGTTTGTTCTGGAAGGTATGGTTCATGAGTAGATAGTGTAGAATACTGGGTCAAATTTCAGGGAAACATTGGATCATGACTCTATAGCAGCATGAGTCCCATTCAGCCTTGCAGAGTCATCACATGGTATCTCTTTTTATATTGTAAGAATTCTGGTGTTCAATACTAGCAGTATCTTCTGAAATATTTTCTTAAGTTAAACGATGGGACTTTGCCTTCTGGCCAAGATGAAGTAAGGGGCCAGATTTACCCTCCTGACCCAAACAAGTAAGAAAACATAAAAATATATGAAATAAGAGTTGGCAACACACTGAATATCAGGCAATGAAGGACAGGGGCCTTTGAGAGACAGGAAACAAAGGAAATAAGCCCTCTGATTGCCCCCGCTTACTGATTTCAGAGTTTCCAGGCCATAGCACAGGAAGGGGTAACCTGTGCAGAGCCTGGTGGACTCTCTGAGTTGAGACGATAGATCTGAAAATCCAGGGAGACAAAGGCAGCAAGTTTTCAGGACAGAGTAACAGAGAGGACAGAGTTGCACAGAGAGAGAACTCAGGAGGCTTTAAGGGGTCCCACTCAAGTGTTCAGCTTGATCCACATATACATGTGTGGGGACTACTTGAAGTCAGACAAAGCGCCCAGCAGGATTCGAGGTAACAGTGCCTGGTGCTCACATGGAGTCAGCAGTAGTGACTGTTCCCACCAGCCAGACTGCAAAACCTCAGGATTCATGGAGAACTGTGCAAGTACATGGAAGGATCTTGCCTCAATTATTAGAAATAATTAAGCCTAGACTGAGCCCTGTTCTAGTACTAATGAGTAAATATTTTAAAAGCAAGCCCAAGAGAATCAAACTTTCTCCAGATTGTGTCCCAGAACAGATTTCAAGGTAACAACAATACCCATTGCCCAACTAGGTAAAATTCACGATGTCTGGCACTCAGTCAAAAATTACCAGGAATGACAAAAAGCAGGAGAATACAACCCATAATGAGGATGTAAATCAATTAGTAAATCAAAACCGGCCCAATGTATGTGTAACTTGAGTCTCTGAATAAAGGAGAGAGGAACGGTATAAGTATCTGAAAAAAAATGATGGTTAAAATTTCCCCCAGTTTGATGAAAACTCTAAGCCTCCAGATCCAAAAAGTTTAATGAAACCCAAGCAAAATTAATATGAAGAAAACTCCACCATGGTACCTCATAATCAAATTTCTTGTAAAGAGTGATAAAGAGAAAATCGTAAAAGCCTCCAGAGGGGAAAAAAGTTGCATTCACAGGAGCAAAAATAAGGATGACAACAGATTTATCATCACAAATGATGCAAGCAAGAAATCAGTGGAGCAAGGTTTCCCTGGTGGCACAGCGGTTAAGAATCCGCTTGCCAATGCAGGAGACACGGGTTCAATCCCTGCTCCAGGAAGATCGCACGTGCCGTGGAGCAACTAAGCCCATGCGCCACAACTATTGAGCCTGCGCTTTAGAGCCCGTGAGCCACAACTACTGAGCTCATGTGCTACAACTGCTGAAGCCCACGTGCCTAGAGCGTGTGCTGCGCAACAAGAGAAGCCACGGCAATGAGGAGCCTGCGCACCACAATGAAGAGTAGCCCCCACTCACCGCCCGTGCACAGCAACAAAGACCTGACACAGCCAATAAAATAAATAAATAAATAAATTTACTTAAAAAAGAGAAAAGTCAGTGGAGCAGTATCTTTAAAATACTGAATAAAAAAAGATTAAAACTCTCAACCTAGATTTCTACACCCCGCAAAAACATCTTTCAAAAACAAAAGTGAAATAAAGTCTTTTTCAAACATTCAAAAACTGAAATAGTTCATTATAAGCAGACCCACACTACTAATTATATTAAGTAGGTCCTTCAGGCAGAAGGAAAATGGCACCAGATGGAAACATGGATCTATTGAGTCTTTTTGGCCAACCCAATACATGAGAGTGAAGATGGTAAACTAGAAATGGTAACATATAAGGTTTTTTAGCTTATTTAAATCACTTAAAAAGCAAACTGGTTATTTTAAACAAAAATAATAATCATATATTGTGCAGTCTGAAACATATATAAAAGTAAGATATTGGACAACAGAACCGAGGTAGAAAGGTGAAAAAATGGAAGTATACTATTATAAGTGTACTATATGTGAAGTAGTATACTACCAATTGAAAGAAGACTGTGCTAGGATGTATACTACAGACCCTAACGCAACCACAAGAATAACAAAACAGTGGTATCAAGCCAAAAAAGGAACAAAATGAAACCACAAATAATTCAATTCATACAAAGAAGGCAGAAAGGAACAAAAGGAAAACAATAATGAAACACATAAGAAATAAGTAACAAGATGGTATTTTTAAACCTAACCATATCAATAATCAAATTAAATGTAAATGGTCTGAATACATCAATTAACAGGGAGACAGTTTTATTAGGAAAAAAGCAAGACCAACGTGCATGCTGCCTTCAAGAAATGCACTTAGAATATGACACATAATTTGAAAGTAAAAGGATGAAAAGGATATCCTATGCTAGCACTAATCAAAAGAAAGCTGGAATAGCTATATTAATGTCACAAAAATAGACAAAGAAAAGAATGGTACCAGAGATAGAGATAGCCATTTTATAATAATAATAAAGGGGCCAATTAATCAAGATGCTATGAAAAATCAAACAGTTAATGTATTTAGTATCAGACTTTCAAATTACACGAAGCTAAAAATGCAAGGAGAAACAGACATCTACAATTATAGCTGAGGATTTTGATACTCTTCTCTGAATAAGTGAAAAAACCGGTAGATAGGAAATCTGTAAGGATGTAAAAGATTTGAACAGCAACATAAATTAATTTAACCTAATTTATATTTATAGAACACGCCAAGAACAACAGAATATACATTCTTTTCAAGTGCATACATGACATTTATCAAAATAGATTATATTCTGGGCCATAAAACAAGCCTTAATAAATTTAAAAGAATTCCAATCATACAAAATATATGCTATTCCACATTAGAATTAAATTAAAAATCAATAACACAAAGAACTCTGGACAATCACTAAATAGTTAGAAAGTAAATAACACACTTTCAAATAACCGATGAGTGGAAGTAGAAATCAGAAGGAAAATCCAAATTAAAAATGAAAACACAGCACATAAAAATTTGTAGGATGCTGGTAAAAGAGTATCTAGAGAGAAATTTATTGCACCAAATGCCAACAGGAGGTTTCTCAAATCAATGACCTGAGCTTCCACTTTAAGAAAATAGAAAAACAAGAGCTAATTAAACACAGTCATTAGTAATAAGGATATAATATATACGTGAGCAGAAATCAATGGAATAGAAAACAGAAAAACAATGGACAAGAGCAATGAATGAAAAGCTGGGTTTTTTGAGCTCAAAAAGAATAACAAAATGTCTAGCCAGATTGATAAGTAAAAAGAGAGAAGACAAACTATTGATATGAGGAATGAGAGAGGGGACATCACTACAGATCCTATAGATATTAAAAGGATAATCTAAATATTATGAACAATTTAATGCTAATAAATTCTACAACTTAGATGAACTGGGCAAATTAATTTTAAGACACAAACTCTCAAAGCTCACTAAAGAAAAATACATAGCCTTAATAGCCCTTTATCTATTATAGAAATGGAAATTTGTAGTTAAAAATCTCACAAAGAAAACTTCAGGTCCAGATGTTTTCACTGCTGAACTCTACCAAACACTTAAGGAAGAAATAATACCAATTATACACAAACTCTTCTAGAAAATTGAAAAAGATGGAATATTTCTCTATTGATTCCATGAAGCCACCGTTTATTTATCCTAAAATTTATCCTTAAATTAAAATTTGATAAAATATTTTCATCTAAGTAATTAACCGTTTAGAACCCCAATAAAATACAAATATTATGGAAGATTTGAGAAAGACATTTGTAATAGTCAACAATGCATATTTCAGCATATTCTTATCAAGTGACAGATTTAACCATTTAGATACAGGGCAATTCCACAGGCTATAGGAAGATACAGTCTGTATTTTGAGAACTGTTATCAGAACACACCTATAACTTCAAGTACAAAATATCTTAATTTTATGAGAAAACTGAGGCAAAAAAGTTTAAAAAGACTTTATTTTACTCTTAAATTAAGTTTGAAGATGAAATAAGCATTTTCATAGCTGGCGATCTTGAAAAGCTGAAATTACTCAGGACCTACACACTATTCCAGACTTTGCATTTATTGGGGTATGGATAAACTGTTATTGGGGTGTGGATAAACTGCTTTCAGTTAGGCTAGATGCTGACCTTCACTGACCTTCAGGTTCTGAGGTTGCTTGCCACAGCTAAGGAGTCCCCAGTTAACCCTGATGACTCTGCTCTGTGTGTGTACCTCCATGCTGGCTGCAGGCAAACCCACTGGGTGAAAAACAAGCACCCTAAATTCCACCACACACACTTGAACTTAACATGGGGACTCTGTGTGTTAATTTTTATAATTAGTTATGCAAGTAAGTATTATTGAGTGCCCATTACATGCCTGGCACTGTGCTAGGCACTGAGGTTACAGGAGAATAGAACAGAAAGCGTATCTGTCTTCACGGAAACTTAAGTTACAGGGGAGTAAGCAAAAATGCACGGAGATTGTTAAGTGGTATGAAGCAGGATAAAGAGAGATCAGAAGGACTGGGATGTAGTGATGACATCAGGTAGTGTGGTCAGAAGAGACCCCTCAGTGTGGTCAGAAGAGACCCCTCAGTTCAGTGTGAGCCAAGAACTGAATGAGGAAGCCAGCTTTGTAAACATCCAGGGAAGGGAGAGCCTCAGATGTCCAGGATACCTGTGCTCTAAGGTTTATTCTGAGAGAAATACATGTGGAAGCAGAGGAATGTGAAAGGAATAAGAAATTGGAATGACACAAAGAAGAATATCGATGAGATTGCTATCCATGTCTGATTTTATTTTACCTGTGTTGTCAGGTGAGGAAAATAAAGCAACCCTCCTTGAACTTGGAGCTGTGGAACCTTTAACTAAGCTGCTCAGCCACGAAGATAAAATTGTGAGAAGAAACGCTACTATGATATTTGGAATCCTGGCTTCTAATAGTAAGTATCCGCTTTTAAAACTAACCAGATAATCTCACGTAATGCATTATCCATCTTTTAAATTTAACCTTAAGGGATTCGTTTTAATTTTATTTAAACTGACTTTAAGGTTAACAAAAAAGTTAAGTAAGTATAATGTGCAACACATGTATGATTCCATATTTTAAGGGGTATTTTTTTTTAAACACAATTTCCTGTCTTTTTTTTTAAATTTATTTATTTATTGGCTGTGTTGGGTCTTTTTTGCTGTGCGCGGGCTTTCTTTAGTTGCGGTGAGTGGGGGCTACTCTTCATTGTGGTGCGCAGGCTCCTCATTGCTGTGGCTTCTCTTGATGAGGAGCATGGGCTCTAGGCACATGGGATTCAGTAGTTGCAGCACATAGGCTCAACAGTTGTGGCACATGGGCTCAGTGACTTCGTGGCATGTGGGATCTTCCTGGAGCAGGGATCAAACCCATGTCCCCTGCATTGGCAGGCAGATTCTTAACCACTGCGCCACCAAGGAAGCCCTTAAGGGGTATTTTTAAATATAAAAAATATGTGCACATATATCCATGCAAAAATTCTCAGACTTGGTGATGTAGTATGTTCTGGTCTTACAAGTTAGGAGAACACTCATTGTCTCTTAAAATAGTTTTTTTCTTGAGTTAGGATAATGTAATTTGTCTGCCTATATGTATGTAAGTCACACTTCATATGTAGTTCATTGTGAACAAAGCCCAGAGTAAAAAGTCTTCATACATTTATTCTTTGAAGTTGCAAGCTATATTTTGCCAAAAATAAATTTAGACATGTATTTACTCCTTAAATCAGACCTATTACTTGCTTGAGTATTTTCCAATATTTAATATGGTGGAATAATAGTAGCAGTAAAAATATGCTGTCCTGTCTATTAGAATATCAGTTTGACCAAAACCATGCAATAAAGGCAGTCTCTGACAAGTGAATAGGACGTGTTTTCCATTTGTAAGTCACTTGCATGTTATGGTGGTAGACTTTTGAGTTAGCCAACAAAAGCCTTGTTATTTATAACAAAAAATGACTTTCTTGGTAGAGATTGAATTCTATCATGAAACTCAGGCTGATAGGAGTAAACATGTCTCTATTGTGGTACGTGACTAAAATCATCCTACCTTCTCCCTTCTACCATAGTCTCAGCAAGAACACAAGCAAAGATTCCTCCCCCAACTTCCTGCACTGTCCCAGCTCACGTACCCTGAACCCTCTGTGAGACAGTGGGGGCTCCCCATTCCATGGTGTCCAGCAGGGACTGTGTCCTTGGTGTCTTCAGAGACAGTTATGAGTGGAGGAGGGGAAGGGAGGGGGAGGAGAGCCTTGTTTGGCATCTGTGCCATCACAACCTTCAGCTGCAGAGGCTGCAGGAACAGCATGAGCAGTGTTGTGGGGCTGGCAGGGGTGGGACTTGGTAGTCAGTGGAAGGGTTTCTGGTGGCACCTCAGGAGTTCTGGAGTGGCTGTGCTGCAAGGCGGAGGCTCTGGGAGTATTTCTGGGAATGACAGCAGGATGAGGTCACGGGGCAGTGGGTGTTCCACCAACCTAGACTGTGATACTAGGCAACACTTATTTATATAGTACTTACAAATGTGCCAGGCACCGTCGTATATAATATTTATATATTAAATCACTTCATGAGGTTGTGCTATTATTTCCTTTACATATAAGGCGACTGAGGCACAGAGAAGTTAAATAAAGTAGTAATCATTCGTATTGTGGGGCCTTCATAAATCTGTCTCGGGGGGGTGTCTACTAGGGTTGGCTGATTCTGCCCTATTGAATGTGCCATATTGAATGATTTATACACAAAAAAGGGGAAACTATTTAAATTTCTTCTGTTTTATTCTGTGTACACACCACAGAGTTTGAAAACCAAAGGTGCTTTATAACACCCCTTGTGCAACTCCTCATTTTAAACACAGGAAAGACTCCTGGAAGGATTGGGTTCCTTGCTGAAAGCCATGCAGGTGGTGAGTAGCAGAACCGAGATGAGAACTAGAATTATAGCTGTGCTCTGTGACTCATAGTTCAGTAGACTTTCTGTTCACTAAACCTTTTATGATCCTTAACATTAGTGTCCATGCTAAGTCAGGTTCTCATTGTAAGTGACATGGGGAGAGAAGGGAGAGTTATAATTTCCTGTTTACATCTATATTTTCTAATTTATTATCTAGGTCTCTATGACTTTTTTTCCTGTATTTTTATGTTCTTAATTTCTATTATTCATTTTATTTAGTATTCTCATCTTCCAATATATGAGGAGTTAATCATCTGTGAAACCCTATAATTTGCAAATTTTTCTGAGCAGGTTTTTAAGTTGAATTTCGTGAGTTTCTAAAGGAGTGTGTTGTGGCCCCCAAATGTTAAGAATGCTGTTACATTTGGGTGCTAAATGAGATGGCTCCCTTAGACCTGTCAAACCACAGTCTGTAAGCTGGCCAGCTGGGCTGTAACCAGTGCTAGGACCAGTGTAGTCTGCAACTGCAAAGCTTAACCATAAAAAGACCTTTGCTGTCTTCAAGGTCTCCACTGAGTGCTTGCGTCCCAAGTATACTGAATGAACCTCTAAGGACCTTCTTTTGATTCTGTGAAGTAGGTGAAAAAAAATCAAATCATTACTGGGGTTAACTTACCTGATTTTCTATTTGAACTATCTGATGATGTGGATGAAACACATGGCATCCTCAATGGCTTGTGGAGCTCCTTTTTTGTTAAGAGAGCAACACATTAATAGCTATTGCTTCACTTTTCATACATGTCCAAGGAAACTTGGAATAAAAAATGAGTAACCATTCATTTGACTTAAATGAAAAGCCATGTTCCCAGACTAATACGTAAGGAAATGCACGTCAGAAGCTGCACGGTTAAATTATCATCTTTAGACAGTCTTAAAATAACTGATGCTGCTTCAGAAATTTGTATCTTCACATGGTTTTCCACCACTATGCTCATAGTGGATGAACCAACAGAATGTTCCAACATTCCAGGTACTAAAGGATTGCTCTGAGAACCATCTTTCCCTTTTGCAGTTGCAAATAAATTTTTTTTTTTTTCTTTTTTGCTAGGGTCCTAGAGCTATGTGCTTGTGCCACGCCTGGGTCACCCGAGATAGGCATTTAAATTACTCTGTTAAACCTTTTTGTCAAATGGGAGCTCCTATCTTCTTTTACTTCCAGTTTGTATTTAGTTCAATGAGGCCATATAACAGATACTCACTTAATGAAGCCAGCTAAAGAGAGAGTACATCAGGATCCTCGTGAGAAGGAGTAGTCTTGGAAACGCAGACTTTACATTACTTAAGGCAATCTGAAAAGCTTGCCATTTTAGGAAAAAGTTGATGTAAAAAAGTACTACAAAATCAAGAGTAAATTAGATGGTCAATATTATGCAGCCAAAAAAATTGTGAATAAGAATTAATCCAAGAGCATGGGTTATCTTTCCATTTCTTTGAATCATCTTCAATTTCCTTTATTAAAGTTTTATAGTTCTCAGCATATAAGTCTTTCACCTCCTTGGTCAGGTTTATTCCTAAGCATTTTATTTTTTGAATGCTATTTTTAAAGGGATTTTTTTTTACATTCCCTTTATATTTCATTGTTAGTGTAAAGGAATGCAGCCAATTTCTGTATGTTAATCTTGAATCCTGCTATCTTGCTGAATTCACTTATCAGTTCTAGTAGTTTTTTGTGTGGAGTCTTAGAGATTATCATACTAAGTGAAGTAAGTCACAAACAGGAAGACAAATACCATATGACTTCACTTATATGCGGAATCTAAAATATGACACAAATGAACTTCTCTACAAAATGGAAACAGACTCACAGACATAGAGAACAAACTTGTGGTTGCCAAGGGTGGGAGAGGGATGGACTGAGAGTTTGGGATTAGCAGATGCAAACTATTATGTATAGAATGGATAAAACAACGAGGTCCTACTGTATAGCACAGGGAACTGTATGCAATATCCTGTGATAAATCATAATGGAAAAGAATATGTATATATATGTATAACTGAATCACTTTGCTGTACAGTAGAAATTAACACAACATTGTAAGTCACCTATACTTCAGTAAAATAATTTTTTTAAAAAAAGAATGCAATTAAAACAGATGACATGAAGGTACTCCAGGAAGGAAGGTGTTGGCGGTTCTGAAACAAGCTAGCATTGTAGGTGTCACACTGCTTGCCTAGAACATGTTCAAGTTAACATGCCCAACCACAAGTCCAAGTTAACATATCTGAGAGTGATCTCTTCTGAGAAAGAAGGCGACACAGACCAACACTATGTTTAAAATGACAGAAGTAGCAGCTTATCCATTATTTCTGCTGATTTAACCTCAAGAAAAAAAGGATTGTTTGAACAATCTGGTGTCAAAAAGTTGAATAACAAATTAATCAGCTGTGCCACCAATTTACAAGAGCTGCCATTGAATCTGAATGATCCACGGAGTCTCAAGAAAGTGCTGTAGTGGATAAACCTACTAGATCTGTCGTTGAACAGACCTGGGCTAAATTCATATGTGGGAGGGAAGTTCGGGGCCCAGAGAGTCCTCTGATGAAAACTTCTAACTTGTGTGGGCAGACCAAGGGCTGATGGCACTCACAGATGCAACAAGGGGGCCTCTCCCTGTGGGAGCCGATAGACGCTTCCTGCAGAGAAACAGAACACAGGGCCTGAATCTTCCTGACCTTGTGGTCAGTGTTGCAGCATAAACTTTGAAGTAGATGGAAGGCTATTTTGTATACAAACAGGGAATGTACTTTGAGATCTAAAAGCCCAGAAATGCTTTTCTTCAAGGATGTAAAAATAGGGGACTTTGGTTCAGCCTTCGAAAAAAATCATTGTAAACAATACAGTCTGGACTCATAAGAGTGAGAAGAGAATGACAACATGCTTTTCCAGAGGGGGCCACTCTGCCTAGTTTACCAGGACGCTCGGGTGGATCTGACTATTATTATGCCATGGCTATTTATTTCCTAACCTGTGGAGGTAATATGTTTTTCAGACGAGTTTCAACTATAAAATGAAGTCCTACACGTCCCTGAAACTCAATTTTTCTTTTGTACTCAAAGCCTATTCACGTGCATATAGCTCGCTGTTAAGTCCACTAGCCTTCTCTGAGCCATTTTGAACAGAACAGAGAGAAAGAAGTTTTGACAGACTGAGGAACAGCCATATCCCTGAATCCCACAGGAAAAGGTGTCCAAGAAAAGGCAAATATATCCAACGGTTTATCCCCAAGACCATCTGCTTCAGCTGCTGCGAAGTGAACTTTTCCAAACTTCTGGTAATGCTCATTTTGGCTTACAGAAGAGAAAATCGACCAAGAAGAGAAATTGCAAACCTAAAGTAGCAGCTATGCCTTATTTCTCAGAAAAAGGGGGTTAAGGATGGCAAGGAAGACGTAGGGGCATAACTGCCTAGCTTTAATTAGGCTCCTATAAATAATACAAAAGTGAACTTTAAAAAAATCAATATTTATCTTTAAGCGTTTTTTGGCATTTCTGATAAGCAAAAGGAATGTATTTATAGAAAAGATGTATTTATGGAAAAAGGCTGAGGAGAATTCTTATTTGCATTTTGTACTTATTTTATTAAAATTTAAATTTAAAAATATCCTCCCAACAAAACAAAACAAAAAAAGAATTACTTTATATCATAAGCAAGTGTAGAGCACAGTAACTCAACTTTACTGATGGTATTCTAGGCACTTTTGCACATTTATGGTTATCTTTTTCAGTTTTTTGGAAGGTAGTAGCTGAGCGATTAAGGAACATGGGCTAGAGTCTGTCTGGGGTCAGACAGACCTGGGTGTGAAACCCATCCCCACCTCTTACTTGCTGTGTGATTTTAAGCCTCAATTTCTTTATCTGTAAAATTAGATAATAACAGAAGCTATCTCATAAGGAATATTCCACAGACACTGCCATTATGATTATTAATAAACATTAAGATTTTGTTTCGTCTTTTGTAGATGATGTCAAAAAACTGTTAAGGGAGTTAGATGTCATGAATTCTGTGATTGCTCAGCTGGCTCCAGAAGGTAACTCTGCATCCTCCATCTATTTCAAAAAGGGGGAATGGTTTATTTTCACATTAAAGTGCCTATTGGAAATAATTTATGAAACACCAATTGTGAATTGTCATTAAAAATCTCTCAAACCAAGACAGGCTCCAACCATGGTAAGATTTGTGAGCTTTGGTTTCCACAGCATGCTTTAAATGAATGGTCGAATAAGCCTTTACATACTTGTGTTATTTGTTTTTGATACACAGAAGAAGTAGTTATCCATGAGTTTGCTAGTCTTTGCCTAGCAAACATGTCTGCAGAGTATACTAGCAAAGTGCAAATATTTGAACAAGGTGGATTAGAGCCTCTCATCAGACTGCTTAGCAGCCCAGACCCGGATGTGAAGAAGAATTCTATCGAGTGCATTTACAACCTGGTCCAGGTGAGATTGATTTCTAAAATTGTGTTTTGATGAAAAAGCTGGTTATAGAATTTATTTTCCCATTAAAAAAATGGAAAAAGCTTTAAAAAAACACTCCAGTTTTAATTGATCTGTCCTTCTCAGTACTATTTAGTGTTATTCAGAGAAAAAAAAAATGGAAGTTTAGTGTCGATACCTTTCAATTCTCACATTTTATAAGTAACTGTCCCCCATGAAAGGACATTTTAGAAACATATCCCAATTTTAAAAGAACAGAATGACTGCAAATTAAGGTGGGATTATACTAGATATGATGTATTTCTTCCAAAACAGGAAATCTAATATTAGTGTTGATCTAGTTTTGACCTATTGATCTAATCTTTTTTTTTTAATTTTTAAAAATTTATTTAATTTTTTAATTTTTTATATACTGGCTGCATTCGGTCTTTGTTGCTGCACATGGGCTTTCTGTAGTTGCAAAGTGCGGGTGCTACCCTTCATTGCAGTGTGCGGGCTTCTTATTCCGGAGGCTTCTCTTGTTGCAGAGCAGACTCTAGGCACGTGGGCTCAGTAGTTGTGGCGCACGGGCTTAGTTGCTCCGAGGCATGTGGGATCTTCCAGGACCAGGGATGGAACCCATGTCCCCTGCATTGGCAGACGGATTCTTAACAACTGCACCACCAGGGAAGTCCCATTACGTGTTCTTAACTACCATAGGCTAAAAAGATACATTAGAAATTTTACCTACTTATGCAATTTTAGTGAGATACAGAGAGAGGATATTTTAGATTTTTAAATATTCTACTTTGAAAATATGTTGCTAGTGGATTGTGCAAAAAATTAAAATGGCCAGAAGCCCATTAAGAATTTGCATTATTTAGGTCTTGTCCCCTGCATTGCAGGCGGATTCTTAACCACTGCGCCACCAGGGAAGCCCTATTGATCTAATCTTGGTGATCCAGTTGGTCGTACCATATGCCCCATGCATTGTATCAAGATTTTGGATTAGGCTTATTTGTTGGTGAAAAGTTGAGTTTTGTTGAACAAAACTCATCATTCACATCTGGAAGATGCTACCTCACTGTGCTGCTTTCCTTCGTAATGGAAGAAACTACCTACCCACCTGTCCCCCGCCCCGTACCCCCACCTGTCCTGTCCTCTGATCCCTCTCCGCCAATTCCCCAACCCCCAGCCCCCCACCCAACATGCACACCCTCACACCCCCAGCAAGTCAGCTCCCTGCTACTTTGGACAGCCTTCTCTGCTTCTTTTCCTGCTCAGGTTCCTGAATAATTCCCACACATGTTTGATAAGCTTTAGATCAACTGGAAGTTCAAGACACCATTTTAAATAGCCATCAATAGAATGTGAAAGAAGAGATATTAAAGCAAAGGTGAGGGAGGGTTCATTGAGAGGCAAAGTATTCAATATCTAGACAAAATATATAGAAAAAGAAGACAAAGGGGCTTATGCCAAAAGGTACCCAAAGCATGCGTCCCTGGCCCTGGCATGTCATTGCCGCGTGGCTAGGCACTCACGCGTGTTACCTTCACTCTCCCTGAAAAACAAGTGCAGCCGTATCCCTTCTTTGGTGACTTTATTTCATCCTGTAGACCTAAATAATCCTGCAAATGTGTTTGTGTGTTTCATCCCAAGACTCCTTATTAGCTCTATTTCTCTGTATTTCTTTATTAAGTGGAAATGAAAAGACTTACCTCCACTATTCTTCATAACAGAAGGACTAGTTAATAACAGTGTATTAACTTCCTAAGGCTGCTATAACAAAGTACCCCAAACTGACTTAAAACAACAGGAACCTATTCCTTCACAGTTCTGGAGGCTAGAATCCTCTGTTGCCTCTTCCCAGCTTCTGTCCCTGGTTTGCAGCCTCATCACTGCAATCTCTCCCTCCGTCGGCTCTCTCTCCTCCTCTTATAAAGACACCAATCTTATACGGACACCACTATACCCACCCTACTCCACCATGACCTTAACTAATTACACCTGCAACAATCCTATTTTCAAATAAGGTCACATTTTGAGGTACTGAGGACTAGGACTTCAACATATTTGGGGTGGGGGTACAATTCAACCCATAACAAGCAGCAACCTATAGTTTTTATGTCCAAAGGAAGCTGAACAGTAGAGGCAGTTGAAGGATGGCTAGAGAAAAGCTAAGCTGGAAGTGGGGCCTCTTCTGCCTTTAAAGCTATTTTAAGTTTACTATGTGCTGATTTAAAATGTCATGGTTTAGTAGTCAGAGTTTGGGGCTTTCCAGGGGCTTTTTGCTCTGTTTTCCCTCTCGCTCACCCCAATGACCCCTCCTTCCATGACTCACACAGGATCACAGGCACACCATGCAGAGCCACTTGTCTGGACTCTAATGATCCCCTCTATCTTGTAAATGTCTTAAATAAAGGTCATGTGTCAGCACTAAACCTGATGTAAATTTGCATGCACAGGGCCTGCCAGCAGCACTGCATGCATTTTAGCACTTTATAAACAATCCATTTGAATGACGATAATAAAGTATTGATACCATCATTTCATTTTATCAAATGCTATTGGAAACAGGGTATACAGTGTGAAAAGAATTGCATTATGCATAGATTTTATTGTAATGCTGTTTGTAGTAAGTGGAATTTGCTGTATAATAAAAGAAACAATAGCTGCCAAGAAGTCAAAGATCACATCTATTTCCTATTATTGACAGTGTCCGTATAGTTAAAATGAATATTTCAGTGCTGCCGATCGAGGGGTTGCTTACATTTGTTTATGAGTTATTTTGGAAGCAAATCTGGAATAAAAGATGGGAACATTATAACTTACAAAGTTCTTAGAAAACAGAATTTCTCCATTCTTAAGACTGTATTTTTGCTTAAAAAATCACTTATCTGAACATTTGTATTTCCTGGCAGGATTTTCAGTGCCGAGCTATACTTCAAGAACTAAATGCAATCCCTCCTATAATAGAGCTCTTGAAGTCAGAATATCCAATTATTCAGTTGTTGGCTCTCAAAACCTTAGGTGTTATTACAAATGATAAGGCGTCCCGGGCTATGCTGAGAGACAACCAAGGAGTGGACCACCTTATTAAGATCCTAGAAACTAAGGTACCTGTAACATTCATTCAACTATCTATGAGGAGATATAACTCTCTCAGTGTTGTTATAAAATACAAATTATAGAATATTTTTAAATGAAATTTTAGTATATTTAAGTGTGATACTAAGTAGCATGGACTAATTTGCTTATTGCTACATAGTTTACCAGCACGATTAAATCAGACTAATGATAGAAAACAATTTTTTTTAATCTTCTGATTTAGAAGATTTAAGATTTTTTTTTTTTTTTTTTTTTGTCTGCGTTGGGTCTTTGTTGCTGTGTGCAGGCTTTCTCCAGTTGCAGTGAGCGTGGCTTACTCTTTGTTGTGGTGTGTGGACTTCTTATTGCAGTGGCTTCTCTTGTTGTGGAGCACGGGCTCTAGGCACACAGGCTCAGTAGTTGTGGCTCGTGGGCTCTAGAACACAGGCTCTGTAGTTGTGGCGCGTGGGCTTAGTTGCTCAGTGGCATGTGGGATCTTCCCGGACCAGGGATCGAACCTGTGTCTCCTGCATTGGCAGGCAAATTCTTAACCACTGTGCCACCAGGGAAGTCCCAGAAGATTTAAGATTTTTTAATTTTTGTTTACGATCTTATGTTTTCTTGAAATACCTAGAATTAGTCTTTTAACATTTGTCTGCCCTAGTTTTCTCTAGGGTAAAAGCAAAAAGAGTCATTTACCACACTTGGTGGAGGGTAATCTGCTTTACTCAGTCTACTGATTTTAAATATTAATTTTACCTAAAAAATACATTCACAGAAACATCCAGAATAACATTTGACTAAATATCTGGATACTGTGGCCTAGCCAAGTTAAAACATAAAAATTAACTATCACAAGTCCATCACTAGTCAACCTGGCATCCATACATAGCTCCTAACCATTAATCTCCAAATAAAGACAATAACAAGATCATACTTTCACTTCATAAGACATGATACAGCTGTCTTGTGTACAATCAAAAACACACTGTCCCTTTCCCTGGAGGAGGATTCAAAGTCCTTGGATGATGTTTACTTTTCTCCTTGACATCCTATAATTTAAATACTAAAATATAAAATTAACTCTACTTAAATTCTATATTACAAAGTCAGTACATCTCATGTTACCTGGGGGGATAAGAGAGAAAAGAGAAAGATATTTTACACACACATACACATGCACATGCACATAAAATAAGGGATAGCCATGACAACTACAGTCCTCTTTTCTGTAACTGATCACATGGTTGTAGTTGGTATTTGTAACTACCTTTTTCTAATACCATTCCATATTTCCTTTGCCCTCAGCAAGTACCTCAGCCCATCCTGACTCTTCACCTGATGTGGTGACTGAAACCTTCATTCCTGAAGGGTCTGGACCATTAGCAGTGGTACCTGGAATGGGTCATTACAGTTTTCCATCAAGCTTAATCACAGGGTATGGAATTACTAAGAGATGCCATAAGGGACCGCCTGTATTCCAGGCATTCTCTTCCGCACCTCCATTGTGGAGTAGCAGTCCAATTTCCTTAGGAAAGTTGGGATCAATCACCCCAACCAGCACAGTAACTCTCTTCTTTGCCTGTTGATTCAGAGGTATGAGACCCTCAAAGAGGCCAGGTGGCAGTCTTAGCTTTTAGTTCTGTGGACCCATTGTTGTGTCTCCTGGTGGAAGCATTCCCCTCCCCCTCCCCCCTTTGGGTCTAAGATTTCTAGATCAGCAGAGCATAAGGTTACAGGTTACAGGAAACAAAAATTTTGCTATTGAATGGCTATGGGTAATAGTGAGTGGTGCCACTCCCTATCCACTCCTTGGTTCCTGGAAGAAACAACACTGTATATTGGATACTGTTTCAAAGCAAATACAGCCCTGCAAGGTATTGCGACCTGGCTAGTATGGTCACTGAGTCTTTCATAGGCCATTCTATCAAGCCAGTGACTTCAGGATGGTGGAGAACATGGGAAGGTCAGTGATTTCTGTGACCATGTGCCTACTACACTTCTGCTGCTGTGAAGCAGGTTCCTTGATCAGAAGCAATGCTCCCATGGCGGGGGGAGCATCCTTGCTGCGTTCCTCTCACTTTAAGGGTTTCCACCTTAAATTTCTCACTGTTCAGATAAGGCTGCAGTTTTCCACTGCTGTGGGGATCCTGGAGATTCCTCAGGCAAGAAAGCCACACACTCACAATACCTCCCTCTACCAACTGGAAATTTTAAGGAAAATACTTTCTTTCAGCTTCTGTCTGCTTTTTCAAAAAATATTTTCTTTAGATTTTAAAGTCATCGGTGGAAAGCTGTTTGAGCAACTTCACTTGGATACCATTACTGGAAGTTTCCAGCAATTATTTTTTTTATCTATAAAACATTTTGGCTATTGTAAATAGTGCTGCAATGAACACTGTGGTACACGTTTTTTTGAATTATGGTTTTCTCAGGGTACATGCACAGTAGGGGGATTGCTGGGTCATATGGTAGTTCTATTTTTAGTTTTTTAAGCAATCTCCATACTGTGGTGCCATATCAAGTTACATTGCCACCAACAGTGCAGGAGGGTTCCCTTTTCTCCACACCCTCTCCAGCATTTATTGCTGCCTTTTCTCCACACTTTCTCCAGCATTTATAGATTTTTTGATGATGGCCATTCTGACTGATGTGAGGTGACACCTCATTGTGGTTTTGATTTGCATTTCTCTAATGATTGGTGATGTTGAGCATCTTTTTATGTGTTTGTTGGCCATCTGTATGTTGTCTTTGGAATAAAGACACAGATGTAGAGAACAGACTTGCAGACACAGGGATTGGGGGAAGGAAAGCTGGGACAAAGTGAGAGAGTAGCATTGACATATATACACTACCAAATGTAAAATAGATGGCTAGTGGGAAGCTGCTGCATAGCACAAGGAGATCCACTCGATGATTGGCGATGACCTAGAGGGGTGGGATAGGGAGGGTGGGAGGGAGGCTCAAGAGGGAGGGGGTATGAGGATATATGTATAAACACAGCTGTCTCACTTTGTTATGCAGAGGAAACTGGTACAACAGTGTAAAGATCTGGAAAAAAATTTCCCCTACATTTTGGAGTAGGGGAAATGAGAAGAGATGGGGCAAATTGTTAGGGAGAGTGACGTTACATTAATAAACAGACTGTTTGCTTGGGCCTCTGTCAACAAAATTAATTGCATTATGTTCTGACTGATCTGAGTCCCTCTTGTAGTAAAATCTGAAAAGTATGAATTGTTTTTATTACAATTTTCTGAAGCTGTGTTTGCTTTTATTATTAGGAATTGAATGACCTTCATATAGAAGCGCTTTCCGTGATGGCCAATTGCCTTGAAGACACGGATACTATGGTGCTGATTCAACAGACAGGCGGTCTTAAGAAGTTCCTATCGTTTGCAGAAAACTCTACAATTCCTGATATTCAGAAGAATGCAGCAAGAGCAATTACTAAAGCCGCTTATGACCGTATGTCTCATTTTATATAAACTAACCTATTTCCTCCTTTTTCTTGATTTCGATTAGTACTAACAAACGCTGGAGTATTTGTCTGCTTTTACATGGTCATTTGAGGATAGTGCTATACTTAGTATTTGAGGTCAAAATTCATCTCAATGCCAATAAGTAAAAGTAGAGATTGCTTTGTCAAGGATTTAATAAACTCAATACGGTTTAATTATAATCCCCTTTTTAAGCAGTTCATTCCTAAATTAAGTTTTAAGCCTTTATTTCTCCTGAGTTTGAAATTTTACAGAATGCATGCACTGTTTGGGATCCTGAAAATGTTGTTTCAATATATCCACATTGGGGGTGATATCTATACAGTAATTTTGAGATGCAGCTGGCGTCTAGCTGTGTCATGTTATATAGCTGTGAAAAATAATATGCTCATACTATATACAAAATACGATTTTCATTTTACTGGCAAGCTATGTTGACTTAAAGCTGTAAAATATGAGAGATTACATCATGAGCACTGAAAATGAAATTATAGTTTCAATTTATGTATATTTGCAGGATTTTATTTAATAAAAGATGTGATTTTATTCCCCCCCTTCCACGTCACTCCTCTTGTAAATGATGACAGCTCTGACTAGTTTAAGTAATTTATATTCTAAACATATATACTCATATCTGTATATATGTCTATGTGCATATTATGGAAAACATTTCCTTTTCAACCTATACTGGATTTCTTCAAGGCAAGTTTTAATGCAGTATGCCGAATTTCACCTCCCAGTGCACAGTTAATAGAGAGAGGCCTCGTAAGTTACATCATAAAGGCCAAATCTAAAGACAGCCTGTAAAATTAATTTTGGCAAAAACTGCTTAATTTGGAATTCTCCCAAAAGGAACTTAGGCCTTGTCATACCTGGTCAGTTCTGTTCTCCATCTATCCCAGGCCTTAGTTATCTAAGACCAGATGAGAGGGCAACGGAAAGACATGGGCAATGTCAACCCTAAAATTTTTATGTATCTCAACTTCTCTTTGGGTTGCAGCCTCTCTTGTGATAATTTCCTGAGTTTACTACCCATCATGTGATACAGTAGTGAAAAAAGCACAGGGTGGAGAGCTCTTGTGTTCTAGTTCTACTACTAATTGTACCACTGGCACTGCAGTGACCTAGGGGTGTGTCTATGAGTGAACTACAGCCTCTCTGGATCTGTTTATGAATTCATTTATTAATGAGTTATTGAGCCCCCAGTTTGTGTCAACAAACCCAGGGCAGGCAAGTAAGCAGGCAGTCACAACGCCCCCCAGGAGGGTCCACCTAAATGCAGTCTCAGATCAGACAAGCTTTCCTGGAATAGGTGATTTACAGGCTAGGACCTAGAGCAGATGATGGAAACTGGCTGGGCAAAGGAGGTCCTGGTGGGGTTGGGGAGGCTCAGCAGTGCTCGGAGGAGAAGGAACAGTGTGTAAAACCCAGAGAGGGACAGAGCGTGGTGAGTTCCAGAACTGAAAGTTTTCAGAACAGCCAGCGAATAGAAAACTGACAGTCAAGGCTGGAGAAGCAACGAGGCGCCACATGCTAACGGGCATCACGAACCAAGTTTAAGGGCCTTGGACTTTATATTCATGGCAACAAAGCTCCACTCAAGTGACAGAGAGGAGAGGGTACACTACCGATGTTTCACTTTGTAGAGAAAGCACTCTTGCTGCTAAGCAGAGAAGAGATTAGATATGTGCGGAACCAGGAGGGGACGGCTGGGTGATCTAGGAGAGAGGAGAAGGGGTCCTGAAATAGAGGCGCGGTGGTCGGGATGGACTCAGAGGCGTCTGCAAGGAGATCCAGCAGGCACCCTGGGAGGGTCCATATGGGTTTGCTGAATGACTAGTGGGCTGCAGGAAAAAGAAGGTGATGCCAAGGACAAGGGCTTTTGGCTTGGACAGCTAGACGTGGAATGGTGCCACTCACAGGAATGGGGAACTCAAGAAGTAGAGCAGGTTTTTTTTTAAGCTCTTCATTGGAATATAATTGCTCTACACTGTTGTGCCAGTTTATGCTGTACAACAAAGTGAATCAGCTGTATTTATACGTATATCTCCATATCCCCTCCCTCCTGCGACTCCTTCCCACTATCCCTATCCCAGCCCCCTAAGTCATCACCCATCATTGAGTTGATCTCCCTGTGTTATGCAGCAGCTTCCCACTAGCTCTCTGTTTTACATTTGGTAGTGTATATATGACAGTGCTACTCTCTCACTTCGTCCCAGCTTCCCCTTCGCCCCCCACCCCATGAAACTGAGTTATTTGTAGTGAGGTGGATGGACCTAGAGCCATACAGAGCAAAGTAAGCCAGAAAGAGAAAAACAAATACCGTATGCTAACTCATATATATGGAATCTAAAAAAACGGTACTGATGAACCCAGTGACAGGGCAAGAATAAAGATGCAGATGTAGAGAACAGGTTTTGATTGAAGGAAAGGAGATGAGTTCTGTTCTTTTTTGAAAAATTATAAAATACACATTGTATAAAATTCACCATCTTCACCATTTCTAAGTGCACAGCTCAGTGGTATTAAATACATTCAGGTTGCCTTGCTGCCATCACCACCATCCAGCCACAGGGCTCTTCGTCTCACAAGACTGACCCTCTGTACCCATGAATCAATAACTACCCCCCGACCCTTCTCCCTCCCTGCAGTCCCTAGAAACCACCATTCTTTCTGTCTCTGTGAATTTGACTACAAGTACTTATGTTAGTGGGATCATATAACATTTGTCCTTTTGCGATTGGCTTATTTCACTCAGCATAATGTCCTCAAGGTTCATTCACGTTGTAGCATGTGTCAGGATGTCCTTCCTTTTTAACTCTGAAAAATATGCCATTGTATGATTATACCACATTTGTTGGTCCATTCATCCACTAACAGACACCTGGATTGCTTCCACCTTTTGGGTACAGTGCATAATGCTGCTATAAACATGGATGTACAAATATCTCTTTGAGTCCCCGCTTTCAATTCTTTGGGGTATATACCCAGAACTGGAATTGCTGAATCATACGGTAATTCTATGTTTACTATTTCGGGGAACTGCCATACTGTTTTCCATAGCAGCTACACCATTTTCCATCCCCACCAATAAGGCACAAGGGTTGGAATTTCTCCACATTCTTGCCAATACTTGGTATATTCTGTCTTTTTTTTTTTTTTTTAAATAGTAGCCATCCTGACAGGTATGAAGTGGTATCTCTTTGTGTTTTGATTGGCATTTCTTTGGTGATTAGTGATGGTGAGCATCTTTTTTATGTGCTTAATGGCTATTTAAAAAATCTTCTTTGGGGAAATATCTATTCAAATCCTTTGCCTATTTTCAACTGGGCTTAAAATTTTTTTGTTATTGAATTATAGGAGTTTTTATATATTCTAGATATTAACTCTTTATCAGGTATATGACTTGCAAATATATTCTCCCATTCTGTGCATTGCCTTTTAACTCTACTGATTGTGTCTTTTGACACATAGACATTTTAAACTTTGATGTAGTCCAATTTATATTCTCTTCATTCATCATAAGTAGGTTTTTATAAATATTGCTCCTTATACTGTTCAGTATTCATTTATAACATTTTCTTTCTACTTTCTATCACCATAAAAATTTTTTATAGGCTAGGGTTAGGGTTAGCATTGTCACTGCATGTCAAAAACACAGCTGAAACAAAAACACATAATACACACTCTTTAAGTTTTGTTTGATGAGTAAAGTTTTAACATGTACCCCTAAATCAGTATGCCTTTGACCTGGCACCAGGAGGAAGAAGGTGTTAATTACCGCATTGCCATGAGGTTTATGAACCAGCATTAACATCTCGGCAGGAGCACAGGTGGCCCACTAGCAAATTCTGAGAATGGGTAAAGAAAAGCATCATTACATACCGATTTATTTTCAGATACAAAACCTCATGCTTTTTATTTTAGTGATACTGAACAAATGTTATTTTTAAAGGACATTATTCTATTAGTAGAATAATTACCTTGCCATCTTTATTATCTGTGTAATTAAAACGTAAATACTTTTCAGTGCAGCAATTCAATGAAGGTACTTGGTTAATATGTTAATTCATCTTTTAAATCTATTATAGCCACGCTGCAGTCAGCACTTTTGAGGTTTGGTGAACACAGCTGGATTTTGAGAACACTCCCAGCAGGGTTGAGAAACTAATTGCCCACAGTATTTAAATTATTTTTAAAAAATTGTTCCAATAATTGTGAATACATTGTGTTTTTATTGTAATAATCACCTACTCCAAAGTTAGTCTTTTCAAATTAATTCTTTTGGTCGATTTTCCTGATAGAATCCACTCAGAGTGTTCTGTTTAGGGAAGTTGACTTAGCATCATCACAGAAGTCTTAATTATAAATCTGAGCATTTTAAATCAGAGATTCTGGAAAGTTTGAGATCTTGTTTATTTGGGGGAAAACTAATAAGGACTACATATATTTTAAAACATTGTAGGGGCCACATACTTGAGATTTAAGTATCAATTGCAGCTTTTTAATGACACAGTTATGGCCTGACTGAATTCTAATTTTAAATGAAAAGAGCAAAGGATTAAAATGATAGGATTACAGGACATGGTTCATGATTGGTTTAAGGTGAATGAACAGAAGTGTTAGTGACTTAGCTTGTGCCAGTGATAGCCAGATTGCTCAGCATACATCTGTGTATCAGACAAACAGAGGCCAAAAGAGTATCTGCAAAGATGGTGACATCTGACCGTGATACCACTTCTGTGAAAAGAGCGATTTTAAAAAATCTTTGTTGAAAGAAGACAGAAATCATGTAATTAACTTTAACGTGGAAGCCTGGTTGCTATAATTTCTGAGGATATCTCTGGGAAAAAAAGTTAATGAAAATATGTACAAGTAATGAGTTAGTTCCACATGTCGATGTAACCTAAGTTAGAATAAAGATCTCTGCAAAAAATGCTGATACTAACAAAATGTTCTTCTCTTGCATATCAACGTCCTAAGAGCATATATCACACATTCTTCTGTTTTAATCATTTACATTGACTTCATGAAGGTTAATTAATGAGAATCAAACCTATGACAAAATTTTCTAAGGAATTGTAAATAAATTAGCAAGGAATTATTTGTAAGCTGTTTCTTTCCCAACTTGTCTCTGGTTCTATTATAGCATTAAAAGTGAGTTTGGTTTAATATACATATTTTTTTCTAGTATATGCTTTTAATAAATAGTAATTTAGGATTAACTATAGAACACAAAACAAAAAATTGTTTAATATTCAAATTTAATTCATTGTAGTATCTGCTTTTGCATAGTAATGAAATTGTCATTTATTAAAAAATGAAACTAAATTGAGAGGAAAACATCGGGAACAAAAAGAACATTGAAAATACTTTGGTTTTTAATTTAGTGTTTTACAGTGGGGTGAATATCATCGTATGTTCTTAGAGTCATAATTTTGTTTTCAAACAGAACTGTGCTATGTTTATGGTATGTTTATGGTAACTTAGCAATTAAGTAATTATTTTAATTTTTGCTGTGTCAGCATGTATTGTAACAAGATAAAAAAATTATTATAAATTACTTAAGACTTGGGATCATACTTTATTACTCATTTTTACTTTCTCCTCTTCTCTGCTCTTCTCTTGAGCATCCAGCTCACAGGTTTGTACATCTTAGGCATTCTTCAAATACTGGGCTTTGTATTTAAAATAAACAGGTTTTTGTGTTCAGTGAGGAGACCGTGTGTGTGAACACAGCACCTTGACAGACACGATTGGTGTTGAATAAGTTCTTGCTAAGTCTGAAACTTGCTTCTTTATTATAGAATACTTCTGCCATAGTATTGATATCATATAAGGGAATATAAAAAAATGCAACACCCATAATTCGTTTTGCATAATCACTGTGTTCTAAAAGGTGTACATTTTGTTTAGCTCAGGCTGTGACTAAAGCTAACAAATAGTTTGAATGCCTATCATATTTTGGATGGGGAAGTCTTTATACCTGCACAGTTTTTGCAAGAAAATTCTGATTTTTTTTTCCCTTTTGGTTTATGAAAGCTGAAAATAGAAAATTTTTTCACGAACAAGAAGCCGAGAAATGCCTTGTAACTCTTTTGAGTTCTGAAAACGACGGAACTAAAATTGCCGCTTCCCAAGCTATTTCAGCAATGTGTGAGAATTCGGGCAGCAAAGAATTTTTCAATAATCAAGGTAAGCAAACTGGAAAAAGCCACTTTGAACATTTTCAGGTTGCCACATGGTGGTACAGATGGGTGTCAGTAAAGTCATGTTTTACCTTTCTTTTTCTGTAGGGATCCCACAGTTAATTCAGTTGCTAAAAAGTGACAATGAAGAGGTAAGGGAAGCTGCAGCCCTTGCCCTGGCGAATCTGACCACTTGCAATCCTGCTAATGCAAAGTAAGTACAAAAAGACTCCACCTCAGGGACTCGTTACAGGATAGTTAACAGTCCATGACATGCTCACTGTCATCTCCTGGCTTTCCAGGCAGTGTACATGTTCTTTCAGATGCTTCTATGTTGGGTTATTCATCAGGAACCTTTATGAGAATAAGAATCAGCAGACAGGCCTGTTCTCCAAAGACACTGCAACATCTTGAGGGTTTCTGGGCTTGTTGGGAAAATGGGTGGGCCCATCGATGCAAGTAGCAGGCTAACTCTTGTAGAAGGTTCCAGAACAAAGAAAACTGGATGATGCTGGAAATATTAAAGACAACATTCTGCAAATATTGCTAAATCAAGAAAAAAAATTTTTAAAGAACCAATTTTAAAAGGACATGAACATTAGATAAATTGAGAAACATTTTTAAAAGTCCATTGAAAACAACATATGATGGGTAAATACTTATGGAGAAAGGTTGAAAAGGAATGTCCTCTGTATTCCAAACACTGTGGCATGTGATTTATATTCACTTAAAATTTTAATTGTTGAGATAATCCACCTAGTAATGAGGAAACTGAGGCTCTGCAAGTTTCCCTAATTTTCCTGGGTACACATATTCATTCAAATAGATGAGCTGGAAATTAAACCAGATCTGTTGGACTCCAAAGCCTTGGTATTTCCTCTACAGAAGACACAGTTGCCTTATAAAGCAGTAAGAATTTTTAGAAGGCAACTTTCATAAATAAAATGATTATTGCCATTCGCAATAACATGGATGGGCCTTGAAGATATTATGCTGAGTGAAATAAGTCAGTTGGAGAAAGACAAATATTATATGATTTCACTCTTATGTGGAATATAAAAAACAAATCAACAACAACAAAAACAAACAAACAAGCCCAACCAAACAAAAACAACTGCATAGATACAAAGAACAGAGTAGTGGTTACCAGAAGGGAATGGGCCCAGCGGGGGTGGGGGTGGGGGGTGCAAAATGGGTAAAAGGGATCAACTGTATGGTGATGGACGGAAACTAAATTTTTGGTGGTGAGCACACCACAGCGTGTACAGAAGTAGAAATATAATGCACCCATGAACTTACCTAATGTTATAAGCCAATGTAACCTCAATAAAAAATAAATCTAAATAAAGAAGAGTTAAAATAAAATTATTTACCCTCCCTAAATATGGTATGAGTATTAGTCAGGATTCTCTAGAGAAACAAAACTGATAGGAGATAGGATATTTATTTTAGGGACTGGCTCATGAGCTTATGAAGGCTGAAAAGTCCCAGGATCTGCCATCTGCAACCTGGAGAACCAGGTGGTAAAGGTCAGTCCCAGTGTGAGAACCAGGAGCACTGATGTCCAAGGAAAAGGAGAAGATGGTTGTCCCATCTCAAGCAGAGAGCAAATTCACCCTCCCTCCTCCTGTGTTCTGTACGGTCCCTCGACGGATTGGATGATGCCCACTCACGTTGATAAGAGGGCTCTTTGCTCAGTCTGCTGATTCAAATGCTGACGTCTTCCAGAAACACGCTCACAGACACTCCTGGAAATAATGTTGCACCAGCTCTCTGGGCATCCCCTAGCCCAGTGAAGCTGACCCCTAAAGCAACCATCTCAGTATGTTAGTTTTTAATGTTCATTTGTTATTGTTTTGTGGCATTGTGGCTAAAATCACTCCTTTCTTACTTGAAATATTTCAAGTATTAACATTTGAGTTATTAATACGTGAAATTGCAGTTTAAAAAATAATTTAACAAACACAAATCCCTTTACTTACAAACAAGCCAGTGCTGGGGAGTAAAATGATGAAAAGTGAAACAGATAATAATTCCAGAAGTACGCTCACCTCCCAGGAGTGTTTTGCTTTAGGGCTTCTGTATGACCATCCTCTCTGCATGGAATGTTCTTCTATCCCAGGACATCCATCGCTCAGCCCTTGCCCCCTCAGGCCTGCCCAAATGTCACCTCCAGGAGGCCTATGGTAACCACAGTGGTCACAACTGTACCACCCACACACATCCTCCATCCTCCTTTCCTGCTGCCCTTTCTCATAGCTCTTGTCATCTTCTTACATACTCATTATGTTCTCTCTCACTCATTATGTTCTCTGACCAGCACCCAGCACCTTTGTATGTTTAATTCACCGACACACACCAAGCATCTAGAATAGTGCCCGTCCCATAGCAGGCATTCAGGGGGAAATGGGCTCACACCAGAAATACAACCAAAAGGAAAAGGACAGTGAAAAACAGAAGGTCTATCTGACATCAACCAGTTGCCCATAACTTAAAACAGAAAGTGATCATCTGTGCTGTTTGTTTGTTTTCACATAATTTGGATTAGAAAGTGGAGAGCAACTTAGCTCTGAGCGTCTAATAGCCATCCTTTTCATTCTTTACTATCTGCACAATAAAGGTCACTCAACGTGGACAAAAGGCAATGAATAAGAATAAAAATAACTATTTGAAGGTATAGGAAAAGAGGACAAGAATAGCCAGACTTACTTATTTAAAGTGACGGGGGGGGGGGGGGGGGCGGTGGCGGAGAAAAGTAAAATCATTTTTAAGTGAATAGGAAAAAAGTGAGGTTAAAATGACTCCCATAGAAAGAGATGACAATGGAAAACCAAGACGCAATACTGAATTTTATATAAAAATGTCATCCACTTAGTTAGTTTGGACACCATTATCCTTTTTTGGTTCACTGTTAATCTTTTTGACAATTTTCAATTTATAACACTTTTTGGAAAGGAGAAAGCTGTTCGTTTTTGAAAGAGGAAGTACTATTTCAGCTACATTTCATGTTATATTTACCTTGTACTCTTGTATCCAGTTAGTCATATCAAAGTTTTAGATTATAGGGGCAGGTTCTACATATTGTAAGAATATTTTAAACTATTAATTTATAACATCACTGCCATCTGTTGGATCTGTTCAGAATTAGAGTTTTTAAGTTATTCCAAGAATGAAAAGGGTTCAATGCTTTTCGTTTCCCAATGCCAACACTAAGTTGTGGCTATTGGTAAACAATGAAAAGATTAGAAAATAACAGGATTATTGACTAGATATTTTTCAAAAGATACAGTTAATTTAGGAAATAAATCACAATGAATAAAATTAAATTATAAAAAGTAATAACTACAATTATTTTAATACCTGTAGAGAAGTTAGTCGAAACTGTGGTTTTGCTATAGAAAATAGTCAAGTCTCTGTTGTCTTCACATAGATCATACTAACTAACTCTGATTCTTCATACTTACTTCACATTCTCTCCATAAAGAACTGGGTGATTTCTTTAAATTGTAGAAAACTTGTTATCTCCATTTTCTTATTTTTTTATTTTAATTTTTTAAACACTAGCAGAATTTTTTGTTTTAATAAATTTATTTATTTATTTATTTATTGACTGTGTTGGGTCTTCGTTGCTGTGCATGGGCTTTCTCTGTGGCGAGTTGGGGCTACTCTTCATTGCAGTATGCAGGCTTCTCATTTCTGTGGCTTCTCTTGTTGCAGAGCACGGGCTCTAGGTATGTGGCCTTCAGCAATTGCGGCACGTGGGCTCAGTAGTTGTGGCTCGCGGGCTCTAGAGCGCAGGCTCAGTAGTTGTGGCGCACGGGCTTAGTTGCTCCGCGGCATGTGGGATCTTCCTGGAGCAGGCATTGAACCCGTGTCCCCTGCACTGGCAGGCGGATTCTTAACTACTGTGCCACTAGGGAAGTCTTATTTCTTTTGTTTTTAATACCCCTTCTTGACTTCCCACAGCAGTGACTCAAAGCAGTTCTAAATGGCAGCACGTATAGTAGTGGTTCCTTAAAAAAAATCTTTTTTTGATAGATTGCTGGGCCACTGCTGGCTTCCACAATCCCAGAGACAAAGAACTCTCCTCTAGGGACCATCTGGCCATTGTGTGACCTATGGTCAGGACCACAATAAAGGAAATGAGGAGATGAGTAAGGAGTACACTCAAAGGGACTCCAGAAAGAGACAGAATGCCCCCAAGTTATATAGATGTGCATTTTTAGTGCTTTGGGAACTTTTCAATGTCCTCATTCTATACGGATGACCTGTCATTCTGTATTATCAGTATTAATATTTCTCTTCACTAATGTAAAAATAAAGCATTGACAATGATTTTAATACCTAGTGGAATTATTCATGGGGTACTATGCCTAAGAAAGCCATATAATGTATAGAGACAATTTTTAAAAGATACACCACATACAGAACTTCAAGAAAAGGCAGCACTTCAGGGCTTCCCTGGTTGCACAGTGGTTAAGAATCCATCCAGGGGACACGGGTTCCATCCCTGCTCCAGGAAGATCCCACGTGCCAGTGCCACGGAGCAACTAAGCCCGTGGGCCACAACTACTGAGCCTGTGCTCTAGAGCCTGAGACCCATAAGTACTGAGCCCACATGCCACAACTACTGAAGCCCGAGTGCCTAGAGCCCATGCTCCACAACAAGAGAAGCCACTGCAATGAGAAGCACACGCACTGCAACGAAGAGTACCCCCCTGTCGCTGCAACTAGAGAAAGCCCACGCACAGCAACAAAGACCCAATGCAGCCAAAAAAAATTAATTTTAAAAAGGCAGTACTTCATGTATTCACAGTGACTCAACTCCTTATCCATTCAGTATTCTCAGGGAAGGGCCTGACCTTGAGATTTAACATTCTTGGAATGTTAAATCTCTCTCGTGTGCTTACAAAGCACTTTTCAAAGTTTTTTTTTTTTTTTTTCATTCCTACCCCTTTAAATAGAGTTAGTGGAAGGTAGTATACTTGTATATTTATTTTTTACAAATATTTCGTTTAATTTCTGTTATTCTGTAGACTTAGATATAAAGACTAGTGCTATTCCTTAGAATTGCCTATATTTTATTGTGCGCTCGAGGCTGTAGTGCAGTGAATGATGATGGTCATTTTGAAGAAGGGAAAAAAACCACCTCTGTTAAAGTTGGCAAAACATCACAAGATTCACTTCCGCATCTCCATTCCTTGAAAGGAAGAGATGGGATACACACCTCCCAGATGGCTAGAGATGTGTACCATCACCCTTTGAAAATAAACTTCAACATCTGTTCTAGATCACACTTCTTGGCCAGCTGGCACAGATGCACTTAGAATAAGTAATCTTGTCGCTTACAATACTTTTTTTTAATCAAAGACACTTTGACCATAGAAATAATCCAGTTATTTACAACATTAAAATGCAATCTCAGGAAAAATGCAAACTCATGTTACAGACGTGATGTATGGGTTGCATTTGATAATGCTAAAGTTGTGCAGTTATTGTCTTTGTTAGGATTTTCCATAGGGAAAGTGTTTTAAGTTCCATTTTCCGCCCTACAGTGGAGGAACCGTGTCTTCATACTGACCCCTAGTGGCAGTTTAGGAAGAAGTTGGGGGAGGGGCAAAAAAGGTAATGGAAGGTTTGCTCTGTATTTTCGCGAAAACACATGAATTTAATTTGAAATACTCTTCAGTGTGTCTAAAATAATATTTTAAAATATTATTGAAAATTGTGATCTGTAAAGCATTCCATTGTGGTGCTTTTAAAGAGAGAATATTCTACTGCTAAGTATGTGTTAATAGATGCTTGTCTGTGTCTCTTTTTAAGGTGAAATCATTTCAAAATATTTTGACACATTCATTGTCCCAGTGGCTGAATATCGGCTGTGCCATATAACCATATAGGATAAATATAATATGCTTAACCGACATAAATTAACCTCGTTGTTATGGTACTTAATCTAGAGTTAAATTTTTTGCTCTTAACTTCGTATAATAGAAAAGATTATTTTGTTTTTAAATTCTTACTTATATCACTTTGTTGTCAGACGCTGCCTCCTTTGAATTAGAATGCTCACAACATGAGAATCCTGCAAGACAACCTGAGTTGGTTTCCTTTTAGAAAGTTCAGTTTTGTAGCAAGGATGTTTCAAACTTTTGTATTCAGGATGATACCTCGAAGAAGTTAAGTGTTCTTCACTATTTTAAAAGCCTTCTGAAAAGCATCTTCGTAGTAAACTTAAGTATTATTCTTGCCTTATTTCCATCCAAGTTTACTGAGTAGATATTTTCCGTTTCTACCCCCCTTCGCGCCTTGATTCCTTCTCTGCTGTGTGTTGATAGATGCCTCTGATTTGAAGGAATATATAGAATGAAAAGCTGGATTTTGCAATAAAACAAGGTGATTCCATACTCCAATTTTTGTGTCAGTCGATGCCTAGTTGACCTTCACAAACAGTTTGAATTTTATTAGCTACCAGTTTTCTGAGGCTAGGTGAATCCCATGAAATGTTCAATTAGAAAATTATCTATACTGCTTTTATTGCCTAGGGAGCAGAGGCTGATATTTGCATAACCTTACTTTAAATTTGCTGGTACCTCTTTTAGGCTTAACTTCCAATGTAACTGATTTTAAGAAGAAATTATCGAACAGTTTGGATACCTTTATATTGTGTGAGTTTTCTCTCTCGATTTGAAGCAGTGCTTAAAACCTACATAAATTCCATTTTTACTCATCCTTGACTTTTTAATATTAGTCCTTTCCCATGATTTTTCTTCCCTCTGAAAATGGCCTTTATTGCTCATTGATTGCCTAAACAACGAGACTTGGGTGGGATGCTTGAGGAAACTGACTCGGCTCTAGCCCTGCAGGGGTTGGAGATTTGACCATCTAGCTGAAAAGCTGTGTGAAAATGAAAATTTCATACACACATGCAAATTTGGAAATAGGATCCTATTTTCCCCATGATCCAGGAAATGGAGACAGGAAATAGGAAAATCTCTGCCCTTGTGGCTCACTGAGTATGCAGGGATGATGATGATGATGATGTGGGGATGATGATATTGATAGTGATGATGATGATGATGATGATGATGATGATAGTGATGGTGATGATGGTGATGCTGCTGCTGATGACAGTGTGGTAATGATGATATTGATAGTAATGGTGATGATGATGGTGATGATGGTGATGCTGCTGCTACTGCTGCTGATGTGGTGATGATGATGATGATGATAGTGATGGTGATGATGGTGATGATGCTGCTGCTGTTGATGACGTGGTGATGATGATGATGGTGAAGAAAGTGATGATGATACCTGGCATGTGTGACCTAAGTACTCGAAGGCATTGAACTAAGTACTAGAAACGGAATGCAGTCCTTGAGGCAGGGAATATTATCATCACATCCACTCTGCGGATGAGGAAACAGAGGCACAGTCCTTGCTCAAGGTCACAGAGGTGGGATGGACACTTCACACCGAGGCACTCGGTGATGTACATCCAGAGAGAGCTCATGCCTTTTCTCTCCCTCTGCCTCCTGCTCACTATCTCCCTGACTTTGAACTTCTCCATATCTTCCCACCAAAGTATTTCCCTTTGCCTTCTGGGTCTCTCTGGATTCCTCCAGACTGGAGGTCCCTTCGGAGAAGTGAATTTCCATCCCCTCCTTTCCTTCCTCCTTCCTTCCAGGTTCCTTTCCCTGTTATCTCTTCTCTTCCTCCTCTTCCTTATATTCTCTTTTTAAGAGAATAAGAAAGAGGGGGGAAAAGGTATCCAAGGGTTAGTAAAAATTTCCCACTATGCTATATACATCAAAATGATCTCCCCTATTTATCATTCCCTGAGGAATGTTGAAGTGAACCAAATAGATGCTGGCTTTTTTTCCCAGGCCTGGGGCGGGGAGGGTGGGGGGGACTCGAGGTGGGGGGAGTCAAGGAAGGGAGGGAATACGGGGATATGTGTATAAAAACAGATGATTGAACTTGGTGTACCCCACCAAAAAAAAAATTTAAAAAAATAAAACAAAAAAATTTCAGGGAAAAAAAAAAAAAAGCTTGAGAGGTTGATAATTGTAAAAAAGGTAGTGAACTAAAAGTCAGATCACCGTAAGTTTTTATTTTGTGTCTGTTGATTGACTTGCTTCGTGAGCAAGTCTTTTTGGGGGGGGAGGGGAGGGGCTGCGTTGGGTCTTCACTGCTGCGTGCAGGCTTTCTCTAGTTATAGCGAGCAGGGGCTACTCTTCTTGCAGTGCGCAGGCGTCTCATTGTGGTGGCTTCTCTAGATGTGGCATGCAGGTTCTAGGGCGTGCAGGCTTCAGTAGTTGTGGCGCACAGGCTCAGTAGTTGTGGCACACGGACTTAGTTGCTCCGTGGCATGTGGGATCTTCCCGGACCAGGGGTCAAACCTGTGTCCCCTGAACTGGCAGGCGGATTCTTAACCACTGCGCCACCAGGGACGTCCCTCGTGAGCAAGTCTTACTCTCACTAAATTTTATCTTTCTTTACTATAAAACAGAAAAAAGTGAATCTAGATTATCTACTATATTTTGTATGTCTAAAGTGATTCCCTCAATCCAGGATCACAGGGAGCCTGGAACATACTTTCCACTAAGAACTAGATGGGATCACTCTTTACCACTTTTATTATTTTATCCCAAAGGCTGAGGAAGTTGTCATCTCTGAACTTCGATTTCTTTTGTAACGAGTTCACTGTTACTTGGGTGTTCTTTATGTGCCAGACGCTGCTCTAGGCTGTAGGGATACTGTGGGGAAATGTGACAATGGTTCCATGAAACTGCTTTCATGAAACCTACAGTTGGGACAGGGAGACAGACAACACACAAGTAATTTTAAGGTAATTTCAGAAGCAATAACAGTACAGAGTAAATGAAACAGCACGAAGTCACAGAGAGGGGCGTGCGTGACACCAGGGTTGTGAAAAGGGTCACAGGAATGACACAGCTCATCAAAGACAGTCTCTCTGACGAAGTGACTTTAGAGTTGGTGAGACAAGGGTAGTCCTGGCAAGGGCCAGAGGTTTTTTATGTGCCATCACACTAGAGGTTTCAGCGTCCTTATTATTTAGTTAAGAAAATCAACAACGTGGTATCTCTAATTACTGTGGAATTGTGGCTCTTGTCATATCCAGATATGTAAATAGACTGATTTCCAGGCTAAACAGAAACATTTGGTAACTGCAGAAGCCATTTATTATGAATGTTCTAACACCTTGACCATTATTCCTATTTTATCAGGAGACAAGTCAGCCATGTAAAATGAAGACAGTTGTTCTTTCCTGATGGCAGCTAGTTAATTATTGGCAGGCATTCCAGCTTTTTGAAACAGAAGGTGGCATGTATGGAAGTGAAGTATCGTGACTGAGCAGACAGGTCAATAGGATTCCATATCACTTGTAAGAAAATTACATTTGATTTCCCTGCACCTTGATTGACTGCCTCATAACTGGCAACAAAAACCCTCATCCTCTCTGTGGAGATGCTGGGTTAGCCTGTACTCATCTCTTTGCAACTAGCAGTTTTCTCTTGAAAAATCATGCTGTCACAGCAGCTGTAGCATAAAAGCACATTCTGGAAGTCCCCACATCATACCTGCTAGGGCACATCATTATGATGAAAGTTTGGTGTCACATACTTTTAAATGTTTTCTGTTTTGGGGGGGCTTTTTTTGGTATTTTTTTCTTATTTTGCTATAGGATGCAAAACTTTCTGCATCTGTTTCTGTGGCTGGGTTTCACTTTAATAATAGTGTTACTTTACACTCTTCATTTCAAGCTTCTTGCCTGCAGCTAATTGTGATTCTGTCCCGTACTATATATAAGCCTCTTTAAATAATATATCTTTCAAAGGAGACAATACTCTTGGCTACTTCTGTCCATCCTGGGGTTCAGCCAGAGTTGGGGGTGGGCAGATATATTAGTCTTCGGCAGCTGTGGGGCTGCCGCGGGGTGATGCTTCTCTGGGACTCAGAAACTGATCAATTTAACGAACACCCTCGACTTCTCGGATCATTACCTTTGAAAAGCTGGCTGGGATGAGAGTCAGGAATCCTGTTCACAGCATTCCGAATCCGGCTGTGATAACCAGGAGATCTGTGTATCATAACGGCCGGCACCCCACCCCCCTCGCACCTGCATAGGCTCGCCACCAGGAGCCCGCAATTAAACTTGCCAGCCCCGAGTCACTGCTGCATATGCACCTCTCCTCACCACTCGCAGCGTGTCTGCCACCAGCATGTCCTCCTTGGTGTGACAAACCTCACGGAGACATATGAAAAGCCATGCTGGTGGGAACGGTTGTAATCACTGTTAACAAACAAGGTTCTGATTGCCAATATTACCATCTGTTCCATCGGGTTCCACACACCCCCCCCGTATGTGGGCTCTGTTAAACAGATTTTCTGTGCGGCCCAAGGTCACCCTTGATTCGTGTAACCAGCCTTTGCAGATGGGTTAAATGTGAGCCTCCAAACAGCAGCAAAGATCAAAATCTGAGAGGTACCAAGTCGTGTCCTCTGACGACACAACCCAAATAAACAGTCAACGGTGTCTGCAAAGACAGAATATCCACATCCCTTGCTACGTGAAAGGGACAGACCCCAAAGACATTGTCTAAAGTGCAAGATGTCATCTATTAAACTTCATATAAAAATGACTTCACTCTATAATTAGAGAAGCCCGGGGATGAGGAGGAAATAAACTGCTTTCAGGAGCAGCTATAAGTGATACAAGAGGAGATTCCCATTTTGCTGGGTCCTCTCCCATCTTGCAAACTTCACACTGGGCTGAGTACTTTTCCCTCCCCGCCTCTGGACACCAGCAGAGGTTTTCATCACTCCCCTTGAGTTGATTCAAGTCAATTAAAATATATTGATCTTATCAGCACTGGGGATAGAAAAAGACTCACATGCTGCCTGAGACCTAGGTACCAGGCATAGACAAGGCAGAGGAGGGGATGATTAATAAGGAGGGGCAGTGATGGATGTGGATGACTTCATCAAGGAAGGAGTGGGTGAGCTGGTTTTGCAGGGTGAGCTGGGGTCCTCAGGCAGAGGCACTGGAGGGATAGGGTAGGGCGTTTGGGCAAAGGGAGCATGGGTGCAAAGGCACACAGACATGAAATAGCATAGTATTTCCAGGGAGGCATAAATAGATGCTATTTGTGCAGTTCCATTTTTCCTTAGTGTTCTAAGTGCCCATGCTGTAAGTGCTTTTTCAAAGGGGGACTTGGGGACTTGATATGAAAAACTTTGTGCTGCATTCCTTTCCATAACAGGCTCCGTAAAATAATATTTCGAGATTGTTACTCTTCTCCGACTGTGAACATTTGTGCCAAAAATCTCATTTTTTAAAACAGAAACCTATATATTTAGCAAATGAATGCTCTGAGCTCATGTGAAAAAGAGACAAAATCTAGTTTGGGGGTCAAGAAATGTTTCCTTGAGGAAGAGACACTTGTGCCAAACTTTGCAAGATGAATCGGAATTATCGGGGGAATAGAGGTCCGGGAGTGGGACCAGAGTTCGGGAACGCCCCAAGGTGACATGGAGCCTGGGGTATTGCAGGTTGCCAGAAAGGCCTGAAACACAGCAACAGGAAGAGGTGGCAGGGCGGGAGGGCTGGTGAGGGAGGTAGGGTCAGCTCATGCTCAGCCTCAGAGGCCACGTGAGAAATCTGGGGCTTTACCCTGAGAAATGGGAAACCGTGGAAGTTTTAAGTAGGGGAGAAATATGATTATATTTATGATTTTAAAAAATCACTCTAGCTGTAAGATGGAGAAAGTTTTGGTGGGAATGGGGAGAGACCTGTTAGGAGAGTACTTAGATCAATCCACAAGATAGGATGTTAGATTGGATTCAGTGGGAGAGATGGAGAAAGGGAGCAATTTGAGAAATATGGAGGAGGACTTGGTAATAGATTGGATACACACAACGTCAAACTTCACTTCTATTTACATATGTCAAATGATATAAACAGATGTTTTTATACATTCCCATATTTGGCTTTTAATTTGATTATTTTTTTTTCAATTTACATTTTAAACTCTTACTTGATTAAACTCCAGCCGGATAAAGACTAATGACTGTAAATATCAGAAAAGAGCTTCAGACTGTTGTGATGACATATGGCCCTGTAATTCTGGATTTCGTAACCAAGCAGTATGACTTCTGTCCTGTTCATTTGGATAATACTCTACCATCTAGGAGACTAAAATGTGTCTTAAAAATATAATAGGCTTCAGCTTACGTAGACATGGGGAAAAATAAGACAGAATGTCTTGGGTTTGAAAGACACAAAATTAATTCAATTTTTTTTTTAAAGTACAAATTCTGCACTTTATTTCTATGACTGAAATTAGGTTTTTTTTTTAAGTAAGACTGGGGACTTCCCTGGTGGCTCAGTGGTTAAGAATCTGCCTGCCAATGCAGGGGACACAGGTTCCATCCCTGCTCCAGAAAGATCCCACATGCTGTGGAGCAACTAAGCCTGTGTGCCACAACCACTGAGCCCATGTGCCATAACTACTGAAGCTCACATGCCTAGAGCCCGTGCTTCACAACAAGAGAAGCCACCACAATAAAAAGCCTGCGCACTGCAACGAAGAGTAGCCCCCACTCGCCACAACTAGAGAAAGCCCGTGTGCAGCAACAAAGACCCAACGCAGCCAATAAATAAGTAAATAAATAAATAAATTTTTTTAAAAGAAATGCTATCATTAAAAAATAATAAAAAATAAAAAAGTAAGACTAATAGCTTGATTTTTCATATCATAATTTAATCTCAGTTATGCTTTTTGCACTTAGAGCTACGCATAGCAAATTACGGGCAGATATGTACATATAATATACGTCGCTCTCCCAGCTGTGCATGTATGATTTGTCTTTTGGTGCTGGCAGTTATGTTCAATTTAGTAAAAGCTATATTCCACTGTGTACTAGAATCTTTGAGTTTTTTAAACAGCTAGGTTTTTATGTACTTCCCTTTACTGCCTCCATAAAGAGCAAAGAACAAGCAGAAGGAAGAGTATAAATGAACCAGGGCCAGACGTGCCTTCATACAGGAGAAAGGGAGAAGCAGAATCCAAGTGGAAAGGCTGGGAGCAGAAGCACACCTGATAAAAATCCCTGTGTCTCCATGAGCTTTTTTTTTTTTGTGCATAAACTAGAGAAACAAACGATGGAGTATGATCCTACGTACTTACTTAAATTTTCCCTAAACTCCCTAATACACACAAAAGATAAAGCCTTTGAGAATTTTCTGGTATGAATTTACCTAAAATACTTCTGGCTTCTATCATGGGTGCCACTGAAATACCTCCATTGTGTGCTCTTTCTTTACTCTCCAAGATGTGTTAAAACACGAACATTGTCAAAGATAAAAACCACTAAGTGACAAAGGAATCGTGCATTTCAGCCAAGGTGTATTTATAATGATTTTAAAAATCACAGAGTATTTGGTTTAAGGAACTGATTGCATCAAGTGCATGAAAAACAATTCAGAGGAAACAAAATTTCTTGAGAAGGTTTAAGCGTACGTTACTTAATTAGAATATATGCATAATTAAAATTCTTGCTGGCAGTTTTGTTTTTAATTCAATGTTGCGTATAAGAAGTTCCTGGTGAACTAATATATTAGAGCCTCCAAATCTTCCCTTATTCATAAAATCAAATGACCACCATGTCAGTTAATAGGAGAGAGATGTAAATGTGAGATTATCTTAAGAGTGTTTATTTTATCCTCTATGAAAGGAAATTAAATGCAGTCCCTCAGGCTGCCAAAGTGAGGCACAGGCCCTTCCTCTAAATATTCTTCTTGGGCTTCCTCCCAAATATTGGTCACATGTCATCTAATCAAATTTTAGTTTTAAGGGACACCCTTCCAGAGAAAGACGAGGAGATGCCACAGAGGGTTAAACAGACACCAGGAACTGGAGGAGGGGAAACATGGAAGTGAGTGCTGACTTTGCCTTGGTATCAATCAGTTTGGTGTGTTTTCTGGATGAATTTATATAAACCAGGGGTAGGAGGTGCGTTCAAGGTCAACACCATGGAGCCCTTCATTCTCCAGAGCTGCTGCCTCTAGTCATTCTTTTCCTGCCCAGCGGCTGCTGGTCAGTCTCCTCAAGAGCTGTTTTGTGCCTGATCACAGCTTCCTTTCACCTAGAGCTACCAGTCTCCTTACTGAGGCTGTGTTTGCATTCTCCTCTCTGATGAATAATTGTGATAACATCTGCTCTTGACATTGTCATTTCTCCTTCACAACCAGCAAATTTAAGTGACAGAACCCACCTAAATTGAACTCATCAGAATACAGGGTGATGGGCTAAACCATATAGCCTCGCTTTTTTTTTTTCCTTTCAATTTTGGGTTTGTTTTTTATTCTGAGTACAGGTCTTTTGCCTCCTTAGGTAGGTTTATTCCTAGGTATTTTATTCTTTTTGTTGCAATGGTAAATGGGATTGTTTCCTTAATTTCTCTTTCTGATTTTCATTGTTAGTGTATAGCAATGCAAGAGATTTCTGTGCATTAATTTTGTATCCTGCAACCTTACCAAATTCTTTGATTAGTTCCAGTAGTTTTCTGGTGGCATCTTTAGGATTTTCTATGTAAATGTTGGTTATTAATATGATCCTCAATTTTTTAAAAAAAGTGTCAAATATAAAATGAAAAGAGATGCTCACATTATTGGAGTCTCAAGTGTATTTTTACTGTCTTGATTACCTCTATTCCTATGATGATTTAAATGGATTTTTAACATAATTTGCGGTCTTCCTTTAAAACCAGGATGCTCTATATATCTTATTGCTTGAAACATCTCTTATTTGAAGAAATTACAAATATTAAAGAACATAATTAAATCATCTTCCGCTCGTTAAAATGATCTTTTTTTATTTTTACTATTTTATAAGCTATTTGAGTGATTACAAAGCAAAGACTATAGAAAGTATAGTGTTTTTAAAAGGAGGTTTAGGGTTTCTAATTGTGAGAAAATGTTAATATATTAATGGATGACTGTAGTCTTTTTACACTAGAAATAGGAAATTTAACAACTGAGTATGCCTACATTACTGAAAGTATTCTTGTCAATATCATGACTTTGGTCTTGATGTTTAATTTGTAAAATCAACATTCACCCCCAAAATGATCTGCAGCCTTCAAACGTGTTAACATCTGCCTACAGTTAACAGCCTCATTTAAAAAGAGGGAAGATGAGCTGAAGAATTTTAACTTAAATTCCCACATTCATTCATTCCTCCCATTTGAAGCTTTGTTTTCTGGGAATATTTTAATAGACTTTCTTTGAACAGAATTTCCTGATCTTATAAGTATCACTGAGGTAAAAAATGAACAGCTGTTGTAGGGTTTCTAAGAAGCAGTCGTGCATTTTTCTATAACCCAAAGCTGCTTATGTACGGAAAGGATTATTTAAATTCATTCATAACCTGGCATTTCCCCCGCCCAGGCTCCATTTAAACCCCCAGAGCCTCAATTCCGGGTTCATGGCCCGGGTAAATTAATTTCTTCCTAAAATTGTCTTTATGCACTCGTCTGTTTTATAAGCTTAGTTGTACGCTCCAAAGATCATTTCTTGAACTGGGGTGAACGGCACTCATTTCTCTTTCACTGACCCAGCGCTGCCGCCGAAGGTGATGGTATCGACGCGTTAATCCACACCCTGTTCAGCAAACGAGACGGCGCCGTCGCCAACGCCGCCACGGTGCTGACGAACATGGCCACGCAGGAGCCCCTGCGCCTGAGCGTGCAGAGCCACGACGTCATGCACGCCCTGCTCGGCCCGCTGCAGTCGGCCAACACCGTTGTGCAGAGCAAAGCCGCTCTCACCGTGGCGGCAACCGCGTGCGACGCCGAGGCCCGGACAGAGGTGAGCGTTTGCGTCACTTTCCTTCTCTCTTCCTTCTGCTCTGTACGTACTGGTGCATTAACTTGAAACACTTTCAAGGGTTTGAACCTATCCATCATTTAAGTCCTTCAAAACTGGGGCAATATACGTTGGAAAATAAATTGGCATCATCCAGTAAAGAAGGTTAAGCGTGCCCTATAATGTGGCACTTCGGTTCCCGGGTATATACCTAAGACACTCTCTGGTCTCCGTGCACTAGGAAGCATTGTTTATAATATCTCAACAGCTGGAAACAAACCAGTTGTCCAGTTGTTAAGAGAACGGATACATAAATTTGTGGTATATGCATAAAATGGAATCTTGCATCAGTGAAAATTAATGAACGATAGCTACAGACATCAACAGAGAAGAATCTCAACCAGCATAATGCTGGGCAAAGTCAAGTTCAGAAGAAAACAGAGGTGTGAATTCTACTTATATAACGTTCAAAAATATGCAAAACTAAGCAATATGCTGTTTAAGCACATATACATATAAAACCATAAAGAAAATCGAGACACCCCAAATTTAAGAAATTGGTTGCCTCTTGGGGGATCAAGGGGGTGGATGTGTTTGAAGAGGAGTACATGGAGGTTCAAGGTCACTGAAATGTACCATTTCTTAGGCTGAGTGGTGGACAAACAGGTGTGCCATTGATTGTGATGCTTCAAATTACATATATGCGTTGCTCATACTCTTCCGTTTCTCTTACATTTCAAAACTTTAAAACACGAAATTGCATTTTTTTACAAGTCCATCATATAAAAGTATACTTGGTCCCGTGAAGGACTTAATATAAAGCTACAAATGTACCCTTTTCTCTTGCTTTTTTTCCTGTTTACTTGTCATGTGGCACTCATTCGAACAGCCTAGGACTCTGTTCCTCTCTCCCCAGTGTAACTAACACGATGGAGCACTTATTGTGCACAGCCAGTGTGCTAAGCACTTTACATGCATTTAAGCCTCACTTGAAATAGGTATGTCTGTCATTAATTCGAAAAGATACGTGCACCTTAGTGTACATAGCAGCATTATTTACAATAGCCAAGATATGGAAGCAACCTAAATGCCCAACAATGGATGAATGGATAAAGAAGATGTGGTATTTATACACAATGGAATATTACTCAGCCATAAAAAGAAGGAAATTCTGCCATTTGCAACAATGTGGTTGGGCCTAGAGGGTATTATGCTTAGTGAAATGTCAGACAGAGAAAGACAATTACTCTGTTATTATTTATATGTGGGATTTTAAAAATAAAACAAATGAATGAATACACCAAAACAAACAGATGCACAGGTGTAGAGGACAAACTAGTGGTTACCAGGGAGAGGGAAGAAGAGAGGGGCAAGATAGGGGTAGGGGAGTAAGAGGTACAAACTACTATGTATAAAATAAATAAGCAACAAGGACGTATTGCACAGTACAGGGAAATACAGCCACTATTTTGTAATAATTTTAAATGGAGTATAATCTATAAAAATATTGAATCACTGTCATACACCTGAAACTAATATAATAAAACAATTATATGTAATATATGTAGTATATAAACCAATTATACTTCAATTTCTAAAAAAACAGGTACATTTGTAATCCCCATTTTACACAGGAGAAAAATGAGACTTAAGGAAATAATGTGTTCAAAGCAGAGTAGATAGGTCGGGACATCAGGGATGAGAGAACACATCTTTCTGAGTCCAGAGCCCCTGCTCTCATGCTGTGCTGTCTGCTCAGACAACTCATAAATCTCCTATTCTGTCTCTTAGATGTCTCTTCTACCCCCTTCTTTGTTCCCATTGACTCAGTTCATTTGTATTCATCCATTACACTAGTAAGATAGCCACCAAACATTTATTTACCAACTACTACGTGCCAGGCACTGCATTCAGCAGTGGCAACAGTGATAAACGACAGCGCCTTGGTCACTCCTCCATGCGGCTCACAGAGCAGTCATCTGTTTCCTAGCATATTGCAAGTGACTCTACAGCTCTCCCTACCCCTGCCACCTCCTACTCCCCAAACTGCCTCCAGACTGATCTTTCAAATATATGACCCTCATCACATCACTGCAAGTCCCTGGGGTATGCCACTGCCACATGGGAACAGCTAAGCCGCTCAGTGTGCTGTGCAAGGGCTCAGCAATGATCTGCCCCGACCAGCCTAAGCCTGAACTCACTTCCCAGGTGTAACTCCACACTCCAGAAATACCATACGATTTGTAATTCTGTCAGCATGCCTCTGTTCTCTTGTTGACACCTCCTTGATTTCTCTGCTTGGAAAGCTAGCCTCACCTTTGTCCACCTGATAAATGCCTGTTTCTCCTTAAACACCCACTCAGCCTTCCTGTCCTCCAGGAGGCCTTCAGTCCTCAGACGTGGACTCAAACGTCCTGCTCTGTGTCCCCACCACCCCCATGCATGCCTCCCTTGAATTCTGTTTTGCATTAGTTTTTGTATGAAAGACCATAAGCTCCCTGAGGCTTTAGGGAAGGGAACTGAGGTTTTCCTTCCCTGCATCCATGTGATTGGTATATACCTGGCACACAGTATATGCTTAATAAACAGTTGTTGAATGAATGAATGAATGAATGAATGAAAGAATGGAGAAATCAGTAAATGGATTAACGATTTGCCAAAAGAACACATGGAGTCAGATTGCTATCTTATACTCGGATGTAAAGATGTTCAGCAGTTTGGCTTGTTAAGCATAAGATGCTTTGAGTAAACTTTTCAAAGCTGCCCAATCATGTGTACAAACGCATAATCCCCGTCAGAGCCTCTGTGTTTGAGAAGAACATGATTGGAAGTGGCTTGTATCTCACAAGGGCTCCTGTCTTCAGATACTACACAGAGACCTGTAGAATATGCTTTTCATCCTCCAGGCTCAGATAATACAGTATTACATTTCAGACAGTGAGACAAGAGCTCTGTCAAGTCTTTTTTTTTTCTCTCCCTGATTGGAATAATTTTATACACGAGTGATTTCTTTCAATAGTGTAATTAATGTCATTCTCCCCAATTCTCTTCTTGTTCTTTTTCTTCTCTTTTTCACTCTTTGAAGCAATATGAGTGATAACAAAGTGGGTCTCCTTCTGGGGAACTGCTTCAGCATTGCTTTGGCCACACTGCTGACTTGGTGGCAGCACCCGGTGACACAGGTGACACTTGCCTGTGTTGGTTACTCCTGCCCAGCCTTGGAGACCATGTCCATTTCCTATCACTGCTGAAAACAAATGACCACAACTTAGTGGCTTAAAGCAATACAAACCCATTATCTCACAGTTGGGAGGTCAGAAGTCTGAAAATGGGTCTTGTGGGTTAAAGTCAGGATACCAACAGAGCTGTGATCCTTCTGGAGACTTGAGGGGGACATCTGTTTCCTGGCCCTTCCTAGCTTTTACCATCCACCTGCATTCCTTGGCTGTGATCCCTTCCTCTGTCTTCAAAGCAGGTTGCTCCCATCTCTGTTTCTGCCAGTCTCCTTTCTCTGTTCCTCACAGTCTTATCTCCCTCTTATAAGGACCCTTGTAATTAAATTGGCCCACCTGATAATCCAGGATGATCTCCCCATCCCCAAATCCTTAACCATGTCTGCCAAATCCCTCCCAGGGACAAGGGCATCTCTGGGGGGGCCCATGATTCTGTCCACCACAGGCCAAATGGACATGCAGTGGTGAGGAGTAGAGTGAATGAACGTGGGACATCCCGCTTGTAGAGGGGAGAGGACAGGCTCTTTGCCCCGTCCCCACCCCATGTAAAATCACAATGACCTCCCTCAATTATTTTTTTTTAAATAAATTTATTTATGTACTGGCTGTGTTGGGTCTTAGTTGCTGTGCATGGGCTTTCTCTAGTTGCAGTGAGCAGGGGCTAGTCTTCGTTGTGGTGCGTGGGCTTCCTGTGGCTTCTCTTGTTGTGCAGCATGGGCTCTAGGCGTGGGGCCTTCAGTAGCTGTGGCACATGGGCTCAATAGTCGTGGCTTGCAGGCTCTAGAGCACAGGCTCAGCAGTTGTGGTGCACAGGCTTAGTTGCTCTGTGGCATGTGGGATCTTCCCGGAGCAGGGCTCGATTCTTGACCACTGCGCCACCAGGGAAGACCCTCCCTCAGTTACTCTACTGCGACCTCTTCTTGACTTTGAACAGAAAACTGGGCTCCTCTCTGCAAGGTTTTTGCAATCAATTCTTCCCCGCCCCAAATTTAATACATCTAAACATGGACACATGGTAAAATGTTTTCACATAGTCAAAACCTTTCAACAATCAAATAGTGAGGCTTCTTTTTAAAGCATAAATGTTTATGTTCTGTACTGTTAATGTGTAAAATTCTGGTTTCCATTTCTAGTTAAGAAATTCAGGTGGGCTGGAGCCTCTGGTGGAGCTCCTGTGTTCCAAGAACGACGAGGTCCGCAGGCACGCCAGCTGGGCCGTGCTGGTGTGTGCCGGTGACGCGCCCACGGCTGTTGAGTTGTGCAGGCTCGGGTGAGTGGAGCGGTCTGCAGGGTCTGGCTCAGAGCAAGGACACACTGACACGCTTCAGGCCCAGGGAAGGTCGAGCAGCGTCCCCACGCCCACTCTCAGGCCGCAGGGCTCAGAAGCTCTGCTGGGTCACGGTCCCTTTGAAGGGACCTCCTGCAGAAGCGAGGTCCTCCCCGTTCCTCCCCCCAGAGATCTCCTTCACCACTCCCACAAAATCATCTTCGACATTTCCTTTTCCACTTTTTCATCTTGATAAATGCTTCCCTCTCACTTTCCTCTGCTTTGCTAAACTCAATCCTATTTGTCTCTCACCTTTCAAGGCTAAATTAAAAGGGGCAAGCCACGACTGCCACCTCTATTTTTCTTCCCTGCAAACCTTTCCACTGCGATTGTGCCTTTAACCAACCTCAGCACCTCGGTTCTCCTTACCAACAGCCTATGAGTCAGTTGCCTTTAGCATCTCAGCCAATAGGGTTTTAAGGGTCCACAGACAGGTTTACCCTATTTCTAACCATTTTTATTCTTTGTCTGTGTCACCTGGTTAGCTGAAAAAATTGGAATCCAATACTAATTTTGCTTTAAATGAAGAATTTTTTTCTTCTGAAAGTGTCCTTTTCAACTGTCTGAATGTGAGTTACTATGTGGCATATATGTTCTCAAAAAGGGCTGATTTGTCTTCCTAATTCTGTCAGGATTAGTTTATCTGAAAGGGTGGGATGGATTTAACCTTTCCATCTCAATCCTTCATTCAGGATCTTAGTAAGGTATATAAATGGGAACGTAATGTTGGATTGCTTATATAAGGCAAATAATGTCTTTTTTTTTTTTTTTTGGCTTTTATTGACAGGGCTTTAGATATCCTTGAAGAAATTAATCTATCAGTAAGTCGAAAAAATAAATTCAGTGAGGCAGCTTATAACAAATTGCTCAACAACCACCTGTCTCTGAAATACAGCCAGACTGGCTATTTGTCATCAAGTAACATAATTAGTGATGGATTCTATGATTATGGTCGGGTAAGTGGCAGCACTAATTTGTATTTTAGTGTGTGTGATCAGTTCTTCTTTCATCGTGATGCCATTACATTGCAATTTTATAACCACCTAACATAATTTATATTTCTATAGACAGAAACTTGGGAATCAGAACTTCATCCTTAAACTTTGGCTATAAGATTTTGCATTTGTGTACAGTTTTACCTAGATTTTGATTTACTTAAATTAGCTTGCTAATTCTAGTCTCAAGTTTCAGAGAAGATATTATTTTATATTACTCATATTACTTCTAGGGCTCAGTGTTAATTATAATGTTAACAGTAGAAACATAAGTTTTCATTTTATTAATCATAATCTAATCAAAGTTAACCAAATAGTAATACTGAATTTTAAAATGTAACATATAATAATATTATTTTACTTAGCTGCATTTATGATTATGATTTTAAAACAACTTATAGCGTAATTCAGTGTTAATGCTGAGAGAAATGGGAAGCTAAACATTAGAATCTTGAGGACTTCTTGACATTACTGTCTCAATCAGCATTTTCTACTTATTCTGGAAACCAAAAGCAATAAGGAGAATGGGGAAATTTTTAAAGGCCTACAAATCCCATTTTAGGCAGAAGTAGGAAACAGGTAGGGTCTGCCGACTTCATAAACATTTAAAAGTCCCTGGCAGAAGCTATACAGGAGGAAGAATGAAAAGGCGAAAAAAGCACAGAGAGGGTCAAGAGTGGTAGCAGATCTCAGAAAGCACTATCAAAAGTCAATACTTCCTGAGGGGATGGAGAACTCAGACGTGCAAAAGCTATCTGCTCAGCTCGCCAGGGGTGGGTGGGTAGGACCTCAGGAACTGGGGCGAGCAGGGCTGGCGGCAGAAACCCTCTTGGAAAGAAGCAGAGGAGACAGGGCCATAAAAGAATCACAGCTAAGTCGTATCTGCAGGAAACACTGTATCATGGTAACAGAATTAGAGACATTTTGAATAACCAAAACTGCTAGCCTAAAAGTTTCTCTCTTCCTTCTGCTTCTCCCGGCCACCGCCACCACCGTGCCCTCCATAACGCACATACAAACCACTGAGAAATTATTACTCTCGTTCAATGATGAGTAATTTTAAAAGAACAGGTGCCACATTGTTAGGACAAAGATGCTTTAAGAAAAATGAGGAAAAGAGCAGAAAAACCACCAAAGAACACTTACCAGCAAAAAGGTGGCCATGGAACAGATAAAACTGTGACAAAATATATTTGTTCATGAGTTTTGGGAAAAAAAAAACAATGAGAATTTCTTTATGAAGGAGAACTCTCTGATTCATTCTAAATATTAAGTTTCTAATATTTCAGGCTTTAAATGTGTCAGTGAAAAAAAGAGAGAAAGATCTCTACTCCCATGGTACCAGTGAGAGGAAACAGACAATAAACAATAAATCTCACAAGTAAATTCTATCACGTGATGGAAATGATAAGAGCTGCAGTGGGTGGCGAGGAGAGCAGAGAAGGATAAAGGGGCTCTATCGTGCTGAGGATACTGGGGTCGACGTGGTCAGGTAGCCCCACCGAATGCCTAATATCTGAGCAAAAATTTTAAGGAGGGGAGGGACTTAGCTATGGGGATTGTGGGGGGAGGAGCCTTCTAGGTGGAGGAAACAGCTAGAGCAGAAACCAGCACAGTCCGTGTAGCCCTGAGTCCCCGGGGCGGAATAACAGACGAAATCAGAGAAGTAAGAGCAAGCAGCTCGTGGAAGTCTTGTAGACCACCGGAAGGATTTGGGCCTTTACTCTGAATGAAGTGGGAAAACGTGGCAGGGTTCTGGGGCAGAAGAATGACACGCTCTGTCTTACTGTAAAAGAATCATGAAAAGTATCTTGGATGAGAGAGGGATCTATTACTTGACTGGAAAAAGACCTCACAAGGTGATCTGGTCTAATCCTTTTCACCAGGGCGATAAAATTGCTAGTATAGGGCTTTGTCTAGCTTGTTTTTAGTTATCCTCACAACATTTTTAGTGATCTGTTTAGTAATTACTCTTACAGACAATAAGCTGTCCCTTATCTATATGGACGGATTTTTAAACTCAAAAACTTCCAGGGGCCAAGCTGATAATTATGGTGTGAAACAGCTGAGTATCAAGCTACAGAGACTGGGGGTGGCGGGGTGGTAGGGGAGAATTGGAGGGTGTATCTCGCTCAAAAGCAAGACGTGCACAAGCTTCAGGTTCCTATTTTTAAGAGTGAGAGTGTGTGTGTGTGTGTGTGTGTGTGTGAAATTAGACACCTCAAACAGTTGAGAACCTATCCTATCGGTATTCATTTAAAAAATACAACCCACGCAGATATTACTTTTCAATTCTTAAATCATCTACAGATAAATCCTGGCACCAAACTTTTGCCTTTGAAGGATCTCTGCTTACAAGAACCAAGTGACCAACGTGCTGTACTCTTAGTTAACAGTAAATCTCCTGATGTGTGAGTCTTTGCGGGAAGGAGGGATGCAGGGAAGCAAATAATTTTTTTTGTTTGTCCATCATCATGTGAATACGTAAAGGTTCCTAGTATGGTATCTCTTCTTCCTTCCTGTATCTAGCACCACCATGAAAGTAAACACTGGTCCAAAAACTCATAGTCTGACTTAGCAAAGACCAGGGAATAGTCACCACCATGGTTTTTCCTTTGACTCCACATTACCAGTCAATTCCATGTGTATTTCTGCAATCAGGGCTTCCTACCCTTCTGGTGACATGAATAACTGAAGAAAGTACAAACACCTAGGAGCAAACCAAGATGAATTATGTTTACAAATCTCTAGAACTAGATGTAGGAATACCACTGCTGCCCAAAATTTTTAATAAAATAAGAAGAAAACAGTAGAGCTAAAAATTAAAGCTTCAACAGACCTTAAAAAGGTCTTGTATTCCTATATATCTATATAATACATTTTATGTGACACATTTTATAAAACTATTTCCAGTTCTAGCTCATGAAAAGCTTTATTATATTCATTTTATATTAACCTCTCCTTTATGCTTTTAAAATAATGTGTCACTGTCAGAAGTCAGCTCCAAATATGATTTTTCAGAAAAAAAAATCTATTTTGTAGGACAAAGTCAATATTGACAAGTTATTTTAATTTGTACACAATTTCAAATATGTAAAATTTTAGTTCTCCACCTCCATCTACGGAAGATAAGTCATCAGACGTTGGTTATGGACGAAGTATTTCTTCTTCATCCTCTTTAAGAAGAGCAAGTAAAGAAAAGACCAAGTAAGAAAATGATGTTTTGTCTACACTCAATTCTCTCCCTTAATTTGGGAGTAAAAAATTCAGATTTTAGGTTTTGGCAAGTTATTTCTTCTTCTTCTCACAGTCACATAGTTTCAGGATGAAAGCCAGGAAACCTGGTTTGACATCCTGTCTGCTGTGAACCTACAGTGAGATCCTGAGCCCCTGACTCAGTGTCTGTGATCAGGCTTCATGTCCTTATCTGTAGATGGACTAACACCTGGGTGCCCTACTTCTTCTCGGTGACTGGAATCAAAACATATAATGGAAGTGAAAAATGCCTTATAAATTATAAAATGCCTTGCAAATGTAGTGTATTGTTATTTTCCGTATGATTGAAATTGGTTGTGGTTTTTTCCAAATGACAAGAGAAAATAGTTATCATTTTAGTGCCGGATTTGGATCTCCCACCGAAGAGAAATCAGAACCTACTTCGGGACGCAATACTGCTCTTAGCAAAACCGCCACTAAAGAGAAAGGATCCAGGTAGAAACCACGTTACTGTATTCTTCTCCTAATCGTAATCAAGTTTTAATTACCCGCAGAGTTGGTGAAAGGGAGGGGTGGCTTTTAACTAGGAGGCTCTTCTTGTGGAATCAGATGTAGAACTAAGCTGGACCCGTGAAGTGTAATTAAAAATACCTTTATTTATGTCTCTTGTCACTTTAAAACTTACCAAGAGGGAATTTCTTGTTCTGCCTCTGGGTGAGAACTCAGGGCACTTTGCTCACTATAAAATCCTACAGTCACTTTAATTCAGAGATGACAATGGAAATAGCAGTCTGCAGCCAGCCCTTTAAAAGTCCAACCGTGTGTAGGAATCAACTTAAACGTTTCTGCCCTCCCCTGGCGGCTGCCTTTGAGGGTGATGAGCTGCAGTGGCTGGAGTGTAATCCTCCCCTCTTCCCTGCCTCCTGCTTCCACATGCCCTCCCCATCTTGCTCACGAAAACCCCTGACCTTTCAGGAAGCAGCGAGAAGAGGAAAGGGAAACAGGACCACATTCTTGACTTGGTTGGAACCGCTACAAGGTGGTTCCACGTTTTTTAGGCCTGGCATATTTTAAGATACCATCTACATGTTTACATATTTTTAAACATATTCTTTCTCTTGTGAGCACTTTCCTGCATTCTTCAAAAAACCACTCAGACCTCCTGCCCTGATCCATGACCCTTCAATTATTGTTGACTTAAGCCCTTGAGAACCACGGGGGTGCTGGAGGCTATTTGTCACACACGTATAATACAACTGAGCATCTACCTTCTAAACCGAGACTGTCCCCTAAGGTCTCCTAAGGAGTAGTCTGCCCTCCTCTGCAGACCTCAGGGCTGTATATTTTCTATTTCTGACTTTATTTTCTCCTGTCAGTCTCTGCTGCTCACTGCTCTGATCTCTGCTTCTGATCAGCCTTTGTCTTTTCTGCCCTCCTCTTCCCTTCCCACTCTGCCCTCACTCGGCTTCTCTAACTTCTCCTCTACTGGACTGAGAGTGCTTTGAGGACAAGAACATGTTCTGATTGAATAATTTCCCTTTTTATCCCCAGCATTTAGCACAGTGCTTGGTTGGCGTACATAAGGCATTCATGTTTATTCAAGAGAACAGAAATCTCAACTTTTTTCAGGAAAAGGTTATTTTTGACAAGGTGCACACTTATAAACTGTGTCTCTTGAGCAAACAGGTTACCTTCTCTTTGACTGAGTTCACTTATCAGTAAAATGGAAACAAAAAACTGTAGTCTGTTCTTCATAGGCTATTGAGAAGAGTAAATAATGAATGAATGTAAAGGGCTTAGAGCAGGGCCTGGTCAAAGTAAACACTTAACAGATGTTAGTACTATTGGATGAAACAGCTGCAAGGACCCCAAACCCACTCCAGCCTTGCAGGGATGGAGGAGAATCCCCAGAATCCAGTGCATGAAAGAAGCTGGGAGTAAAGTGGGTAACTGTAGTCTGCTTGTCTCTCTCTCTCTCTCTCTCTTTTTCTCTCTCCACCTGCCGGGTATCTGTTTACAGTTGCTTTGTTATCTTCCTTGACTTTCTTTTGGTTATTGCCTCACCCATAACTGTAGCCTGTACGTGACTCTGATTTGCCATGGGACCACATCTGGGCCCAATTCCCTCCGAGGCAGTCTTTCAGTTCTAAAGCCCAACAACAATCAAGTACAATCTGCATCTCCTGTGCATAGTATTGGTAAGGGAGACCATCTTATCGTCACATGCTTGACAGGCCACTGGCTGGCTCTGGGGCATGTGTCTCCCTGTGGTCTCATCCTGGGGAAGAATCCACCTGGCTTATTTAAGTGATCAGTGTGTGTCCAGGCTCTTTCCCCTTCTTAGCCCTAGGTCCCACTGGGGGATAGACTGGTCATAATCTCGTTGTCCTGCTGTTTATCTTTTGGTCAACCTTCCTTGTCTCATGACTGTTAAACTTTGGGTCCCTGGACACAGAGTAAAATTTTTAACTCTACTCATCTGAAAATGTCACAGAGAATGTTTAATGTTGACAAAAAGATACTGAACAATACTGACAAAGAATGATGAGACCTCTAGGAACCCAAAGTGGCTGAATTTTTGAAAGGGAGAGGAGAGAAGAGATGGGAGACACGTAAATCAACTGTGTGTGAAGTGCCAGACAAGGAAAGTGAAAGGGTAGATTTCTGTCTTTTTCCTGATGAATATTATTTTTTTTAATTAATCAGTTTATTTACTGGCTTTGTTGGGTCTTCGTTGCTGCACACGGGCTTTCTCTAGTTGCGGCGAGCGGGGGCTACTCTTCATTGCGGTGCGCTGGCTTCTAATTGTGGTGGCCTCTTGTTGCAGAGCACGGGCTCTAGGCGCACGGGCTTCAGTAGTTGTGGCACGTGGGCTCAATAGTTGTGGCTCACGGGCTCTAGAGCGCCGGCTCAGTAGTTGTGGCGCACAGGCTTAGTTGCTCCGTGGCATGTGGGATCTTCCCAGACCAGGGCTTGAACCCATGTCCCCTGCATTGGCAGACGGATTCTTAACTACTGCGCCACCAGGGAAGCCCCCTGATGAATATTATTACCATATACCATGTAAATTAAAATCTTTGAGCAAGAGGCTTTCATTCAGTGACCAGCCGCTGTCTTTATTTCTGTTTTCAAAGGTTTTAATCGCACTCTCTTTGATGGCACAGGGCTCACAGGAGAGGGGATTAATTTATTTCTTGTTTATCCAGACACCTTCTTGATACTTCCCTAGGCATCACTGAAACCAGCATGTCTAATGCCCTCTAAAGCTTTTCCATGTAAAGACCATTCTTCCTTACAATAAACATTTACTATACCTGTTTGTGAAAGGAAATATAAGCTCTATCTGTACTATATTTTTTATTCAGACTAGTTTTCATAAATAAATATTTAAGTTGATTGCACATGAGCTTATTACACACACTTAAAAGTGTGATTTTCTGTCTCCAAATAGGAGGATATGAAATACATGTCCTTCCAGTCTGTTCATCTCTGGAGATGTTTAGATCTTTACAGCATGTAGACTTTAACATTTCTGCCACTCAGTCATCTTGATCCCCATCACAATGACGTCCTAAAACATTTTTGTTTTTAAAATAATTTCCCTCAGAAAATTGGTCAGCCACATGCGTAAGAATGAAACTAGACCAGTATTTGATACCATAAACAAATATTAACTCAAAATGTAAGACCTGAGGCCATAAAACTCCTAGAAGAAATCTTAGATTCTAAGCCTAAGTTTGGCAGTAGGTTTTTGGATCTGACTGCAAAAGCAAAGGCAACAAAAGCAAAAATAAACAACTGGGACAACATCAAACTAAAAAGTTTCTGCACGAGCAAGGGAAACCATCAACAAAATGAAAAGGCAACCTACTGAATGGAAGAAAACATTTGCAAATCATATATCCAGTAAAAGGTTAATATCCAAAATAGAAAAAGAATTAATAAAACTCAGTAGCAAAAACAAACAGAACAATCTGATTTTAAAAGGGCAGAGGATCTGAATAGACATTTTTTCAAAGAAAGACGTGCAGACGGCCAACAGGCACGTGAGGCCCAACATCACTCATCATCAGGGAAATGAATACCACAATGAGATATCACCCGACACCTGGTAGACTGGCTATCAGGAAGCAAGAGACAAAAAGTGTTGGCCAGGATGTGGAGGGAAGGAAAGTCTCCTGCACTGTTGGTGGGAATGTAAATTGGTGCAGGCCAACTGGAAAACCGTATGGAGGTTCCTCAAAAAAATTAAAAATTAAAATGATCCAACAATTTCATTTCTGGGTATTTACCTGAAAAAAAATGAAAGCACTAATTTGAAAAAAATTTCTACACCCCCATGTTCATTGCAGCATTATTTAACACAGCCAAGATATGGAAGCAACCTAAGTGTCCATCAGTGGACGGATGGATAAAGAAGAAACGGTATGTGTGTACAGAATACCACCAGCCATAAAAAAGAATGAAATCTTGCCATTTGAGACAACATGGATGGACCCTGAAGGAATTATGCTAAGCAAAGTGTCAGACAAAGACAAATATTATACAATTTCATTTATATGTGGAATCTAAAAAACAAAACAAATGAACAACCAAAACAAAAATCACAGATGAAGAGAACAGAATGGTAGTTGCCAGAGGGAAGGTGGATTGAGGAGAAGGTGAAATGGGTGAAGGGGGTCAAGGGGTTCAAACTTCCAGTTACAAAATAAATACGTCATGGGAATGTAATGCACCGCATGGTGACTATAGTCAATAATATCGTAGGGCACACTTAAATATTGCCAAGACGGTGAATCCTAGAAATTCACTTTGTATAGTGAAGGATGGTAACTAGACTTACTCTGGTGATCATTTCACAATGTGTACAAATATCGAATCATGTTGTACACCCGAAAACAATATAATGTTACATGTTAATCATACCTCAATTTAAAAATTTAGAGGTTAAAAAATAATTTCCCTCAAACCCTCTTTATACCTATACTTTAGCTGCTTTTTTTCTCCCCCAAATCTTGACTTCAAAAATCTTCCAAAAACACATATTTCCTCTTGGTCACATTTAAATACTTTCTGACCTTCTTTTCTCGAATTTCTTCATTCACTCAACAAATATTTACTGAGCACTTACTAGATGCCAGGAATTGTTCCAGTATTGGAGGTATAGCAGTGAACAAATACCTCTGCCCTGATAGAACTTACATCCTAGTGAGGATAGAGGCAACAAACAAAATAAACTACACACACACACACACACACACACACACACACACACACACTATACCTTCCTAAGGCCACAATAAATCATATTTCCACTTTGTACGATACTCCCTTCTCGTCTTTTGGAATAGATTGGGTAGAATAGGACACCCAATTGGAAGAGATGTCATTCAATGTTGAAATGCTTGAGTTTCTAATTTTTATTCCTTGAGGAATTTATTGAATGCCACAGGGTATTGTGATTATCTTTCACATACAAAAATCTTCCCACCTAAATTGAATCCGGTGGGCTGGATTCATGACTTACATCTCTCCCACCAGCTTTGCTCTATAATTTATGCATTCAAATAGTTGACGGTATCAAGAAGGAGCAAGTGATTAAACTTTGATAACGTCCATACACAATTTTGAGCCAGTTATCTCTCTCTACTTACCTATCTACCTACTCGTGCACCTATGAACATAGAAAATATCCTTATTGTTTTGGGTTCCCACAGTAAATTTTTGTTCTCTGAGGTAGTTTTGCTAAAGTCTCTTCAAGAAAGATAAAAGTTCTGATATCTTTACTCATAAATTAATGTTTGTTCTGAAGATTAATTTACAGGAGTTCATTCTGTAATTTCCAAGCTCTCGTTTCCATATTTATGTAGAAATGAAATTCATTTAAGTCCTGAGGCCCCTTTCATGGGAAAGTAGTCCAAGTGAAACACTTCTGTGTATAGCAGCAGGAAACTACAGGTCAGGGGTTCCCATAAATTCTCTCTTTCTAATCACTCAGTCAGATTTCCCTCCCTGATGCGCTTAGCCCTGTGTACTGGACATCATCTTCTCATGCCAAACAATTCTTCTTGCTTCAGGCAGTACACGCAGGGAGAACTACACCTGCTTTGTTTCATAGGTGGCTCCCAGTAATCACAGGGTCAAGCTCTCCAATCTTACAAAGCTATCCTTTAATTTTAGAAAATACGTAAACCTATTTCTACTTTCTGCCATTCTAATGGACCTGCCCAGCGTTGCTTCCTAACGTACTAACATCTGACTATGCATGCGAAGACGTTCAGTTTATTTATCTTACAAAAATAGGAAAGGGGTTAAGATGACATAGCTGGGAAATATTAATTTTTGCTTGGAGATTTCATCACAATACATGGTTAGTGCGTTTAATTCACGATTCGACTCTTTCCTAAGCTGTAGTAAATAGAATATCGAATAAGAAAATATAAAGCTTTTTTTTAATATTATTATGATTATAGAGTTTTGCATAATTCTCCAACAGCAGCTGATAGGATTATTTTTCTATTTTTTTCTCTAAATTAAAGGGAAAACTCAAATGGACTTTAGTTGGTCCCCCTCCCACCCCATGCCTCAAGTAATACTTAGAGGTAATTCCCACCCCGAGTTTACTACTAGTGGAACAGAATGCGCCATACTTCTGAATACATAATTTAGGAGATTTACCTGCCTACGCTAGCCTAGTCCCATTTTGGGGCTTTCAAATATATAATCACAGCTAAGATTTATTATAGCAAAAGATACAATGCAAGATCAGCAGGAAAAAGATACACGTCCGCAAAGGCTGAAAAAAAAAAAGCCTAGGACAGGCTTCCTAGTCCTCCCTCTCTCTCTGCTAGCATAGCATAGTATGTGATTTTCTCATGTGAGATTGCTCCACCTGAGTCACAGGATCCAGACTTCATAAAGGTGCAAATTCCAATTACCTATAGGGAAACACCAGTTTGAATGACAGTAGATTTCTCTCAGGCCAGAAGGAAACGGCATAACATTTTTCAAGTGCTAAAAGAATCGACCATGTATTCTCTGGTGAAACTATCCTTCAGCAATAAAGAGGGGAAAATAAAGACATTCCCAGATGAAGGAAACAATTTATTGCTAGCTGGCCTACCCTTACAGATTGGCTAGCTAAAGGAAGTTCTTCCAATGAAAAGAAAATGATGAAAGAATCTGGACACATCAGGAAGAAAGAAGGAACAAGAGACCTGAAATATGGGTATATACAATAGACTATTTCTTCATGAGTTTTATACATCATATTTGGTGATTGAAACAAAAATTATAACAACATCTGATACTCAAGACAATGGTATTTAAAAATGGAGAAGGTAAAGAGACCTCCATGGATGTGAGGTTTCCACATTTCCCTCAAGGTGGTAAAACGTGGATACCAGCAGACTGTGATAAGCCCTGTATGTATATTATAATACCTACAGTAACCACTGCAAACCAATATAAAGAGCTACACTTAAAAACGGTGTAAATAAATCAAGATGGAGAACTAAAAAATGTTCAAGTAACCCACAGGAAGGCAAGAAAAGAAAAACAAATGAAAAGAAGTAATCAAAAGGCAGAGATTGTCAGAGTGGATTAAAAAGTTATGATTCAACTATATGCTATTCAAAGAATTCAAATTTCAAAGTCTCATAGGAATTAAAAAAAAATAACTCAATGAAAGTGAACATACAACATCCAAAATTTGCGGGATACAGCCAAAGCAATGCTGAGAGGGAGATTTATTTCACTAAAACGTATTAGATAGAGAGGTTGTAAATCAGTAATCTAAGTTCTGACCTCAAGAATCTAGAGAAATAAAATTAATACAATTAGAAGGAAGAAAATAATAAAGAACAGAAATCAATGAAATTTAAAACAGAAAAACAGCAGAGAAAGTCAAGGAAATTAAAAGCGATTCTTTAAAAATGTCAATAATACTATGAGCACTTTAATTCAGCAACTTAGATGAAATGGACCAATTCATCAAAAACTGCAGACTATCAGAAACTCACCAAAGATGAAACAGATGCCAAAATCATCCTGTAACTATTAAAGAAGTTGATTTCATAAAACCCTTCCAAAAGAGAAATATCCTGACCCAGATAGTTTCTTTAGTGAATTCTGCCAAACATTTCAAGAATTAACACCAACTCTAAACAATTCTTTCCAGAAAATAGAAAAGAGAATGTTTTCCAGCTCATGTTATGATACCAGCATTATCCTAATGCCAATAACAGACAAGGACATTATAAGAAAATGACGGCTCAAAATCCATCATGAACATAGATGCAAAAAAAATTTCTGAAATATTAGCAAATCAAAGCAATATATAAAGAGAGTAATTCATCTAAGAGGAGTTTATCCCAGGAATGCAAGGCTGGTTCCATATTTGAAAATCAATCAATGTAATCCATATTAACAGTATAAAGAAGAAAACGCACCTGATCATATTAATTGATGCAGAAAAATCAGTTGACAAAATTCAACGTCTACTCATGATAAAAAATAAAACTGTCAGCAAAATAGGTATATAAGGGAACTTCCTCATCCTAATGAAAGGCATCCATAAAAATTACATCATAGATCATTTGAAAAAAAAAGATGGCGGCGAAGTAGAGAGACGTGGAGTGCATCCCTCTCCACAGATGCATTGGGAATGCACGGAAGGACGCAGTCATTCCCACAGAGAACCAGCTGAACACCAGCAGACGGCCTCGGACACCAGAGAGGGCTGCGGGGAGCCCGACATAGCCGGTAGGGAGGCATCTACGAGGGCTCAAAGAGGGTGAAGCGGCGGAGCTGTGGCGGACGGGAGGGCGTGAGAAACATACGGAGGGTCCGCAGCGCAGCTCAGCGTTCCCGGACCGAGACATCGATCCGCGGCTGAACGGAGGGTCCAGGAGTGGGAGCGTGGGAACCGGAGAGCTGGTTCAGGGTGAGAAACATTGTTGCCGGTAGGGTGACGGACCGAGAGGACGGGAGGGAGGAGGTCCGCGGAGAGGCGTGCCGGTCCCTGAGAGCTGCCCGGCCATGATGGCGGCTAGAGGCTGCAGGCTCCAGGGCGGGGGGGGGGGGGGGGGGGGGGAGGAGCCGCGCGCGCGCATAGCCTCTCCCTCTCTTTCCGTGCCTCTGCAACAGGCAGCGGAGAGACGCCCTGCTGGCCACCTAAGGCGCTCAGGGATAACAAGCACCCTCAGGCACTCGGGCGGGGCTCAATTAAAACTCCTTGCAACGCCAGCAGCAGGGAGGCTGCAGAGAGAAAAAAAAAAAAAAACCAGCATCAAAAAGAAAAAACCCCGAGAGAGGCCCAAATCTAAGACTTTCTGTGCACGCCTGAGCCACCAGCGCCCTCTGCAACAGGCACCTCCAAGCCTGACTGAAACAACAGTGCGCCACTGCTCACTCACTCCCAAGAGAAGGAGCCACTATTGTACCCTCTCCCTCCCCATACACCGAGGCTTACAGACGAACAATAAAGGAACCTCTGCTGGTCACAGAATAACGCAAAAAAAAAACCCAAGGCAAGGAGAAGGACACTTACAGCTGAGACGCTAAGGAAACAGAAATAGGAGTATCAATACCTATTGAACTGGTCCATTCTGGGATCAGTTCTGGATTTTTTTTTTTCTTTCTCTCTCTCTCTCTTTTTTTTTTTTTGATTTATTAAATACGATCTTAGCTCTAAGGGATCTACAAGTTTTATAACATAATTTTTTAAGGATATTTTTTATTCTTTTTTTTTTTTTTTGCCTTTTTATATACTTCTATATCTAGCTAAGTTTTTGCTAGTACGGACAAAATATCTCTCATATTTTCCTTTCATCCCTATCTTTTATACACTTCTATTCCTTTCTTTTTCTTTGCATATTTCCAACCACATTACGCTCTTATGTTCCCCTTTCTTCCAGCCATTTTAAGTGTATTTTATCTTAACATACTTATAAGCAACACTATCGGTCTGCTCAGACTCCTTGCTCTATTCTCCAGATGATGCACTGCCTTGGTATTAATATTAGGCTTTTGTCTTTATCTTAGTTCTTAGTACAGTTGTCTAATTACATTCTGAGAATCTCCATTCTCTCTGGTGGTACTCCAGCTCATTTCTATATTTGATCCTAGCTTACAAAATCTCGCTGGATTGATGTTTGTAGGTGTAGGGTGTTATTTGTTGTTTGTTTGCTTTTGCTTTTGTCTCTGATTTGTTCTGTTTCAGTTGTCAATTTCTGCTGGGTTTCTCTTTGAATATCTGATAGCACACTGGGGTTCTGTCAAGTCTTTCTAGAGCCTTATGTCCTAACGGATTCAATAATTGTGTGTCTTATACATGTATGTGTTTCCTAGACTGAATATTCGTTTAATCCAATACTTGGACATTAGTCTGAGGCTTGGACAGTCTTCTATAAACAGCTCTATCGCCAGGACAAGCAACCCCAAAAGCTTGGACAACCATGAGGAAACAAAGAAACCCCATGCAGGCAAAGGAGCAGGAAAAAAACCCACAAGACCAAATAAATGAGGAGGAAATAGGAAAAATGCCTGAAAAAGAATTTAGAGTAATGATAGTAAAAATGATACAAAATCTCGATAACAAAATAGAGAAAGTACAAGAAACAGTTCATAAGAACTCAGAAAAACAAACAGCAATGGATAACAAAATAAGTGAAATTAAAAATACTCTAGATGCTATAACCAGCAGAATGACTGAGGCAGAAGAACGAATAAGTGAGTTGGAAGATAGAATGGGAGAAATAAACGCCACAGAGCAGGAAAAAGAAAAAAAAATAAAAAGACTAGAAGACAGCCTCAGAGACCTCAGTGATAACCTTAAACGTACCAACATTCGAATTATAGGCATCCCAGAAGAAGAAGAAAACAAGAAAGGGTCTGAGAAAATATTTGAAGAGGTTCTAGTGGAAAACTTCCCCAACATGGGAAAGGAAATAATGAACCAAGTCCAAGAAGCACAGAGAGTCCCATACAGAATAAACCCAAGGAGAAATACACCAAGACACATATTAATCAAATGAACAACAATTAAACACAAAGAAAAAATATTAAAAACAGCAAGAGAAAAGCAACAAACAACATATAAGGGAAAACCCATCAGGATAACAGCTGACCTTTCTACAGAAACTCTGCAGGCCAGAGGGAATGGCAGGATATACTGAAAGTCCTGAAAGAGAGAAACCTACAGCCAAGAATACTCTACCCAGCAAGAATCTCATTCAGATTTGAGGGAGAAATCAAAAGCTTTCCAGACAAGCAAAAGTTAAGAGAATTCAGCACCACCAAACCAGCCTTACAACAAGTGCTAAAGGAACTTCTCTAAGTAGGACACACAAGAAAAGGAAAACACCTACAAATACAAACCCAAAACAATTAAGAAAATGGTAATTGGAACACACATGTCAATAATCACTTTAAATGTAAATGGATTAAATGCTCCAACCAAAAGACACAGACTGGCTGAATGGATACAAAAACAAGACCCTTCTACATGCTGCCTACAAGAAACCCACTTCAGACCAAGGGATACATATAGACTGAAAGTCAAGGGATGGAAAAAGATATTCCATGCAAATGGAAGTCAAAAGAAAGCTGGAGTAGCAATACTCATATCAGACAAATTAGACTTGAAAGTAAAGACGATTAAAAGAGACAAGGAAGGGCACTACATAATGATCAAGGGATCCATCCAAGAAGAACATATCACAATGGTAAATATCTATGCCCCCAATATAGGAGCACCTCAATACATAAGGCAAATGCTAACAGCCATAAAAGGGGACATCGACAGTAACACAATTATAGTGGGAGACTTGAACACCCCACTTACATCAATGGACAGATCATCCAAACAAAAAATAAACAAAGACACACAAGCTTTAAATGACACATTAGACCATCTCGACCTCATTGATATTTATAGGACATTCCATCCAAAAACGACAGACTACACTTTCTTCTCAAGTGCACACGGAACATTTTCCAGGATAGATCACATCTTGGGTCACAAATCAAACCTCAGCAAATTCAAGAAAATTGAAATCATCTCAAGCATCTTCTCAGACCACAACGCCATGAGACTAGATATCAATTACAGGAAAAAAACTGCAAAAAATACAAACACATGGAGGGTAAACAATTCACTCTTAAACAACCAAAGAATCACTACAGAAATCAAAGAGAAAATCAAAAAATATCTAGAAACAAATGACAACGAAAACACAACAACCCAAAACCTATGGGACACAGCAAAAGCAGTTCTAAGAGGGAAGTTTATAGCAATACAGTCCTACCTTAAGAAACAAGAAAATGATCGAATAAACAACCTAACCTTACACCTCAAACAACTAGAGAAAGAAGAACAAAGAAACCCCAAAGTGAGCAGAAGGAAAGAAATCATAAAGATCAGAGCAGAAATAAATGAAAAAGAAAGGAAAGAAACCATAAGAAAAATAAATAAAACTAAAAGCTGGTTCTTTGAGAAGATTAACAAAATTGATAAACCATTAGCCAGACTCATCAAGAAAAAAAGGGAGAAGATGCAAATCAACAGAATTAGAAATGAAAAAGGAGAAGTCACAACGGACACCTCAGAAATACAAAACATCATGAGAGACTACTACAAGCAACTATATGCCAATCAGTTGGATAACCTGGAAGAAATGGATACATTCTTAGAAAAATACAATCTTCCAAGACTGAACCAGGAAGAAATAGAAACCATGAACAGACCAATCACAAGTATGGAAATTGAAGCAGTGATTAAAAATCTCCCAACACACAAAAGCCCAGGACCAGATGGATTCACAGGCGAATTCTATCAAACATTTCGAGAAGAGTTAACACCTATCCTTCTCAAACTCTTCCAAAATATTGCAGAAGGCGGAGCACTCCCAAACTCATTCTACGAGGCCACCATCACCCTGATACCAAAACCAGGCAAAGATGTCACAAAAAAAGAAAACTACAGACCCATATCACTGATGCAAAAATCCTCAACAAAATACTAGCTAACAGACTGCAACAGCACATTAAAAAAATCATACACCACGATCAAGTGGGGTTTATCCCTGGGATGCAAGGATTCTTCAATATACGCAAATCAATCAACGTGATACATCATATCAACAAATTGAAGGATAAAAACCATATGATCATTTCAATAGATGCAGAAAAAGCTTTTGACAAAGTTCAACATCCATTTATGATAAAAGCTCTCCAGAAAATGGGCATAGAAGGAAATTACCTCAACATAATAAAAGCCATATATGAAAAACCAAAAGCCAACATCGTTCTCAATGGAGAAAAACTGGAAGAATTCCCTCTAAGAACAGGAACAAGACAAGGGTGTCCACTCTCACCACTGTTATTCAACATAGTTTTGGAAGTGTTAGCCACAGCAATCAGAGAAGAAAAAGAAATAAAAGGAATCCAAATTGGAAAAGAAGAAGTAAAATTGTCCCTCTTTGCAGATGACATGATATTATATATAGAAAACCCTAAAGACTCTACCAGAAAACTGCTAGCACTCATTGATGAGTTTAGTAAAGTAGCAGGATACAAAATTAATGCACAGAAATCTCTTGCATTCCTATACACTAACAACGGAAGAGCAGAAAGAGAAATTAAGGAAACTCTCCCATTCACCATTGCAACCAAAAGAATAAAATACCTAGGAATAAACCTGCCTAAGGAGGCAAAAGATCTGTATGCAGAAAACTTTAAGACATTGATGAAAGAAATCAAAGACGACACAAACAGATGGAGGGACATACCATGTTCCTGGGTTGGAAGAATCAACATCGTGAAAATGACTGTACTACCCAAAGCAATTTACAGATTCGATGCAATCCCGATCAAATTACCAATGGCATTTTTCACAGAACTAGAGCAAGAAATCTTACGATTTGTATGGAAACGCAAAAGACCCCGAATAGCCAAAGCAATCTTGAGAAGGAAAAATGGAGTTGGTGGAATCAGGCTTCCTGACTTCAAACTATACTACAAGGCCATAGTGATCAAGACAGTATGGTACTGGCAGAAAAATAGAAAGGATGATCAATGGAATAGAATAGAGAACTCAGAAGTAAGCCCAAACACATATGGGCACCTTATCTTTGACAAAGGAGGCACGAGTATACAATGGAAAAAAGACAGCCTCTTCAATAAGTGGTGCTGGGAAAATTGGACAGCAACATGTAAAAGAATGAAAGTAGAACACTTCCTAACACCATACACAAAAATAAACTCCAAATGGATTAAAGACCTACATGTAAGGCCAGACACTATAAAACTCCTAGAGGAAAACATAGGCAGAACACTCTTTGACATCCATCAAAGCAACATCCTTTTTGACCCACCTCCTAGAATCATGGAAATAAAATCAAGAATAAACGAATGGGACCTCATGAAACTTAAAAGCTTTTGCACAGCAAAAGAAACCATAAACAAGACTAAAAGGCAACCCTCAGAATGGGAAAAAATAATTGCCTATGAAACAACGGACAAAGGATTAACCTCCAAATTATACAAGCAGCTCATGCAGCTTCAAACCAAAAAAGCAAATAACCCAATCCACAGATGGGCAGAAGACCTAAATAGACATTTCTCCAAAGAAGACATACAGATGGCCAACAAACACATGAAAAGATGCTCAACATCACTCATCATCAGAGAAATGCAAGTCAAAGCCACAATGAGGTATCACCTCACACCAATCAGAATGGCCATCATCACAAAGTCTGGAAACAACAAATGTTGGAGAGGGTGTGGAGAAAAGGGAACTCTCCTGCACTGTTGGTGGGACTGTAAGTTGGTACAGCCACTATGGAAAACAATTTGGAGGTTCCTTAAAAAACTACAAATAGAACTTCCATATGATCCAGTAATCCCACTCCTGGGCATATACCCAAAGAAAACCATAATCCCAAAAGAAACTTGTACCATAATGTTTATTGCAGCACTCTTTACAATAGCCAGGACATGGAAGCAACCTAAATGCCCATCAACAAATGAATGGATACAGAAGATGTGGCATATATATACAATGGAATATTACTCAGCTATAAAAAGGGATGAGATGGAGCTATATGTAATGAGGTGGATAGAACTACAATCTGTCATACAGAGTGAAGTAAGTCAAAAAGAGAAGGACAAATATTGTATGCTAACTCACATATACGGAATCTAAAACTGGTACTGATGAACTCAGTGACAAGAACAAGGAAGCAGATACAGAGAATGGACTGGAGAACTCGAGGTATGGGAGGGGGCGGGGGGTGAAGGGGAAACTGAGAAGAAGCGAGAGAGTAGCACAGACATATATATACTACCAACTGTAAAATAGTCAGTGGGAAGTTGTTGTATAACAAAGGGAGTCCAACTTGAGGATGGAAGATGCCTTAGAGGACTGGGGCAGGGAGGGTGGGGGGGACTCGAGGGGGGGCGTCAAGGAAGGGAGGGAATACGGGGATATGTCTATAAAAACAGTTGATTGAACCTGGTGTACCCCCAAAAAAATAAAAAAATAAAAATAAATAAAAAATTCAAAAAAAAAAAAAAATTACATCATACTTATGGTGAAAGACTGGATGCTTTCCTGCAAAGACCATGAACAAGACAAGGATAACCATTCTTATCACTCCCATGCAACATTATTTTGGAAATCCTAGACATTGCAATAAGGCAGTTTTAAAAAGATACTGATTGGAAAGTGAGGGGAGAAAAACTGCTCCTATTTGTAGACAAAATGATTGTCTAAATAGAAAATCCTAAGTGGGTACTTAAAAAAAAAAAAAAACAACTCCTAGAACTAATAGGTTAGTTTAGCAACATGTCAGAATATAAGTTCAACACAGAAAAATCAATTATATTTTTATAGCCAGCAATGAAAAATTGAAAACCAAAAACTTTTAATACCATTTTAATAGGTCTGAAAAATAAAATATGAAATTAAAATCAAAGTAAAACAAAACAAAACACGCAGGGAACTTATATGTTGAGAACTGTAAAACCTAAAGGAAATCAAAGAATCACTAAATAAGTGAAGAGATATATACCATGTTCATGTATTGGAAACTCAACACAGTGACGTCAGTTTTCCCTGAGTTGATCGAGATTTGATAAAATTCTATCAATATTCCATCAGGACTTTTTGTGGACAGAGATATGCTGATTCTAAAACTTTTATGGAAAGGTGAATAAACTATAACAGCCAAAAATCATTTTGAAAAAGAATAAAATTGAATCATTCTACCTGATTTTACAACTTACTATAAAGCTACAGTAACCAAAATAGTTTAGTATTGAAGGGATAGACCGAGACGTGAATAGAGTCCAATAATAGATGACAGAAACATGGCCAATGGATTTTTTGGTTGAAAATTTATGATATAATTGTAAATTCACATGCTATTATAGGAAATAATATAGAGTGAGCCCAGGTGCCCTTAATCCAGTTTCCCTCAATGATAACATCACAACCAGGAAAATGACAAATACAAGCCAGTGATTCTATTCAGGCTCCTCCAGTTTTACTCCTACATGTGTGTGTTTGTGTGTGTATTAACTTCTACACAACTTTCTCACATGCGTAGGTTCATGTAGCTATGACTACAGTTAAGATAAGCAACAGTTCTACCACCACAAGGATCCTTCATGTCTAACTGCCCAGCACCACCTGTTGAAAAGTCTATATTTCTTCCACTGAATTGCTTTTGCACCTTTGTCAAAAGTAGTTGAGCATATTTGTGTGGGTCTGGGTCTTCTGTTCTGTTACATTAATCTGTGTGTCTGTCCCTCCACCAGTATCACTCTGTCTGGATTACTGTAGCTACATAGTAAGAATCTGATATCAAGTAAAATGATTCTTCCCATTTAATTCTGCTTTGTCAAGTATGACAGCTATTCTAGCACCTGTGCCTTTCCATATAAATGTTAGAATAAGATTTTCTATTCTACAAAAAACTCTGCCTGGATTTTGATAGGAATTACATTAAACCTAGAGATCATTTGGGGAGAATTACATCTTTAATATGTTGCATCTTTAAATCTATGGACACAGGATGTCTCATCATGTATTTAGGTCTTCTCTGATTGCTTTTGATGGCACTTTTTAATATTCAGCACACAAACCCTACACGTTTTTGAGAGCTTTATACCTAAGGATTTAATTTTCTTGGCATAATTGTAAGTGCTCCAAATTTTTTTGTTTTTGTTTTTAATTTTGGTATCCACATGTTCATTGTTACTGTATAGAAATGTAATTTATTTGTGTGTGTTGTTCTTATATCCTCAGACCTTGATGAACTCACTTCTTAGTTCTGGGATTTTTTTTTCAGTAGATTCCTTGGGATTTTCTACGTAGGCAATCACGTCATCTACTTTGTGTTTAGTTTTCAGTAGTTTGATTTCAGCATGTCTGGAGTGGATTTCTTTGGGTGCACCTTATTGACATTCACTGAAATTCTTGACTATGTAGATTTATGTCTTTAACCAAATTGAGGAAACCATTTCAGCCCTAATTTATTCAATTTTTTTTTCTGTACTGCATCCTTTCTCCTTTTCTTCTGAGTCTATGATGACACCAATATTAGCTCTTTTTTATTGCACCACAAGTCCCTAAGACTCTGTCAATTGCTTTTTCAATCTTGTGTTCTCTGTGTTGTCCAGATTGGATAATTTTTATGGATTTACCTTCAAGTTCATAGATTATTTCCTCTATCTCCATTCTGCTATTTACCTCTTCAGAGAGTTGTGTTTTTTTAAGTTTTGGCTATTGTATTTTTCAGCTCCAAATTCTATTTTTATATATTCTATTTCTTTCTAAGACTTTCTAACTACCTATTCATTTCAAGAGTGTTTGACCTTACTTGTTGGAACATTTCACATCTGTGTCATCTCAGCATTGATGTGTATTGATTGTTTATTGTCTTTTCCCATATGAGGGAATATCATGTTAGACTCCTACAGTTCTTATTTATGGGTCTTATACACATTCTAAGAATGTTTCTTGTGTGTGTGTGTTTTAGCAGTCAATTGGCCCAGTTGCTTTCAGTCTTCAAATCTCAACCAGTGTTCTGTGGGCTGTCATTCCACTGTCAGTTCCATTTTCAAAGGCTTTGCAGTGCTATTTAGGTCAGCCCTGCATGTGTGCCAGCTAGCATCCAGTTTGGGACTTGGGTGGTGGGTGGTCTATACCATAGTTCCATCTTCAGAATCTATGTGTGTGCTGTTTAGGGTCAGAACTATGCACACACAGCTTGGAAGGAAGCCTAAGAATTCATAAACAATTTTATAGGGTTGCTTTTCTGAGCTCCTCCCTCTCCATGACTTCCCGTGCCTTTTCTGGTTCCTTTAATTACCCTGTCCTGCTACACTCTTGCCATGACTGCATCCATATCCACAGCCAAACAGCAGGAGGACTGAGCAAGTATAAGGCATTTTTAGACTCTTAGGGACCTTAATGTCACCACTGCCACCACCGTCACAAGGTTCCTTATGGGCTGGGGCACAAGAGAATGGATAAAAATAAGAAAAAAAAATTTAAAAACAGGGCTTCCCTCCACTCCATCTCTCTTGCCTGTTTCTCAAGCGGGCTTCTCCTGGAGCTCTCTCCGTCTGTGCTGATGTCCACTTCCACACTTGGGGCTATGTTTAGTTCAGCTTGGAGAATAGTGGAAGAAAATAAAAAGATAAACTCACCATCAGTTCAGTAGTCATTCAAATGTCAGTCTTCTCTGATCTTTCTGCTATGAATTAGTTTTCAGAGTTTTCAAATAGCTATTGCATGCACCCTGTCCAGGTTTCATGACTGTATTCAGTAGGAGAGATAGGGTGAAGTGTGCTTACTCCCTGTTACCTGGAATGAGTACCCCTATCATTGTTTTATTCAACTCATTAATAATGAGAGAATTAGTAAGACATTAATACTGGTTCAAAGATCACTTGAGAATATAGGTATTTATATCCAATTTAATTAAGGAATGTTAGAAAAAGATTGCTGAGTTCTATTAATTAAAAAATCCTGTAGGATGGCTAAAATCTTACAGGACAATAAATTATAATCTTTGGGAGTGTCTTTTCCATTGAACAGAAATAATCTGCATCTCTACTAAACAAGAATCTATATGTTAACTGGTAATTTCTCCAAGTCTGGAACTTTTCATTAAGAGTTAATTTACTGTTTACTAAGTACATTCCATTTTCCCTAAGTACAAAACTAGGTACATTTCCCTAGATAAGCTTTGCATGAGTCTTTGCCCCTGCCTGACATGGAAATTCCATACCATCCTCATTTTGTTTTTGCCTTTTTCCATGTTTTGGATAATTGTTCTTAAAATTGAGATCCAAATTCTTCTTGCAGAAGGTCTCAACTGAAGCAAGAGATGATATTAGACTGGCACAGACTCCCTGAGGAGGCAACCTATTTTTTCCCGATTCTATAAATATTTATTATATACCTATAATGTACCAAAACAAATATCTTGATAAGCAATGCTGCAGAAGCCCAATATATGATCTTCATAATATATATCAATCATGTAGTATTCTCTTGAAAAATAATTTCTCCTGCAAAATATAGAGACTGTAAAACTATCACTGTCATGGAAAATTTGAAAACTACATATGGTATGGTTGTTGAGGTATATATAAAATACTGTATTTCTGTGACGCTCTTCAGATTAACTCAGAGTACAGTTAGCGCTTATTCACTCTGTGGTTTTGGTTGCTGTTGTTCACGCTCTAAGGAAAGGCAGAGGGAAAAAAGAAGAGGAAAAAGTGAAGGAGGAGGAAGAGGTTGCAGCAGCACCAAAACTGACTGGAGAAGGAAGCCTCGATAAAGAATGGTTCCCTCCCTCTGATCCTGACTTCTGCGTTTATGTGTATGAAGTGACCAAATTCATACTTCCCATCACCAACATAAAGGAACAGACTGAGGTTCTTGCAAAGTAAGCTGTCTATATAAACATACACATTTTCAATTTCTGAAAAATGTTTCTGATGTTACTGATTTGCATTTTTTAGCCAATTTTCAGACAACTACACCATAATAAAACTGAACTTCTACAGCACCCTGCCTCTGACTCTGAAGCAGAAGCACAATGAATTGGGAAAAAAAATCCTTCATTTCTATTTTAGATCATATTCCACCAAGAATCAGAGCTAGGAGCTGGAAATTACTTGAAGAAAAATGCCTACATCATTTTCTCCAGCTAAACCATGAAAAGCATCTTTCAGCGTGATCCTGAAGAAGTTATGAATGAAAGAATCCTATTTTGAATTACTCATAAACTCACAAATTGTTTTCTAATACAAATAGCCATCCCCTATTTTTTATGTTATACTTTTGATATTTTGTGTTGCTCTAAAGTGGGATTGTGGGTATTCTAAGAGATGGTTTGGTGCTCTGTGTAAGTCAGTGAGGTCGCCTTCTAAACGAGAGCATCTAATCTGATTCCGCTAGATAAGGCTGAGAACTTGACTTTATGGCTGACGGGGATTAGGAATCACTAGAAACGGTGGCTCACCTTCATGACCGACACCAGCCAGTCGTGAGCTCCTGGCTTGTGCAACAGCTGCAGTCTCCATGGGAGCTTGTACCTACTCCAAATAGAAGTGAGTTGCAGGCACCAAACCTGGATGTGACAACTGCAAGAAACACAGCCGCCAGATCACTGCCTTCTTGTCAGCCGGCTCTGGAAGAGAGCGTTTTTGGCTACTGAAGTTTTCCTGGGTGTCCTTGAGAAGTGATGACTCAAGCAGAATTCTGACTTAGCGCCTTTCAACATTTGTCAAATTTCCTCATGCTTTGCTCCTATCAGAAATAGTTTTCATCATTCCCAAATAATTGTTTTCTTTTTAACCTGAGCCCACACCAAGAGAGAGATATAGAGATGATCCCCGTGCCTTTGGCTCCTAACGGCCGTTACAGGACACCTGGCTGGCTGGCAACAAGTGTCAGTTTTCTGCCCAACCCTTTCTCTTGGTTTTCATCACTGTTCTTCACTTGGTTTCACATTCAGCAGAAGGAAATTCTTTCTTTGCAATATGCAATTCTGCCTTTACCCCATGGTGTAGCAGCCTCAGTTGACAGAGGATGTTTGCAGGTGTGCTTACCAACATCTTCAGTGACAGCCTAATTTTAGGAGAAACTCCCAGGCAAACTACACCCCCCACCTCACCTCCTCACCGAACAGTTACTTATTTTTCCCTTTTTGCCTCTGCCTCTCTCCTCTAACTTCAGTGTTATGTAAATGCCATGTCTTTCCCTAAATTTAAAAAAAAAGATAAAATTTAAAAGAAAAAGATGATTAAACTTGAAAATATTTGTGAACCTAATGGTTCACAATGATCCTATGTGTTTTGTCTTTGTCTCTGAGTTTAAATTCCTTAAAAGAAGGACCACATGTCAGGACAATACCTTGGATTTCAGATTCAAATATTTGAAAATACTTTCCAAGAGTAAGAAAACATTTAAAAACTGCATTGAGGCAAATGTAGTGTGATATTGATTTATATTTGCTATAAATATTGGGGAAATTAGCATGCATTTCTTTCTTTCTGCTGAACGAAATTGTTAGAATTTCAGCTTATATATGATAGTTTGAATAGAATAAGCATAATGTTAACTTACAGTAAACACATTTTTAAAAGTAAAGCAAACAAAAACCAGAGGGAAAATATTTTTTGCAAGTATAATTACACAGATAGTTATACTCAAAGCATCCAAAGTGAGATATTAACCTTGATTGATTCAATCTCACTGTAACTGACACAGGTACGTGGCAGAAAAAATGGGCGGTAAAATTCCAAAAGAAAAACTGCACGATTTCAGCTGGGAACTTCACATAAGTGAACTAAAATTTCAGCTTAAATCCAACGTTGTACCAATCGGACTAATCAAAAAAGGAATCTTCTACCATCGAGCTTTGCTCTTCAAGGTATGTAAGATGTTTTGCCTCATTTCCCACTAGGTAAAAATGTCTTGTCTTTATCATTGTGGAGGGAGCCAGCTGCTAACAATTAAGTGGATGATATTAATCCTATCATTTAGATGTATCTATCTGTGGCATGTATATGTATGTGTATATACATACACACACGTATATTCATCAGACTATTGGAAGCATATTCATTCAACACGTACCACACACCTACTCTAGGCCAGGGCCTCTTCCAGGGTCTGGGAATATAGGGATACTAAAGTGACAGTCCCTGCATTCAAGGGGGACCTAAGCCAGACTTGTGGGTTCTCAGGTGACATCAGGGAAAGTTTCAAAGGAGGAAGTGATATGTGGCCTCAGCATTAGAGGCCACATAGGATTTCAGCAGGTAAAGAAGGAAGACAGGGGTGTTCTAAACAGTGCAAAAAAAAATTTTTTTTAATTGGGGTTGTTGTTTTACAATGTTGTGTTAGTTTCTACTGTACAGCGAAGTGGAGTTCCCTGTACTATACAGCAGGTTCTCATTAGTTATCTATTTTATATATACTAGCGTATGTCAATCCCAACCTCCCAATTCATCCCACCCCCTCTTTCCCCACTTGGTGTCCATACGTTTGTTTGTTCTCTACATCTGTGTCTCTGTTTCTGCCTTGCAAACAGGTTCATCTGTACCATTTCTCTAGATTCTACATATATATGTTAATATACAAAATTTGTTTTTCTCTTTCTGAGTTACTTCACTCTGTGTGACAGTCTCTAGGTCCATCCACATCTCTACAAATGACCCAATTTCGTTCCTTTTTGTGGAGTAATATTCCATTGAGTGTGTGTGTGTGTGTGTGTACATATACACACACACCACCTCTTCTTTATCCTTTCATCTGTTGGTGGACATTTAGGTTGCTTCCATGACCTGGCTATTGTAGACAGTGCTACAATGAACATTGGGGTACATGTGTCTTTTTGAATTATGGTTTTCTCTGGGTATACACCCAGTAGTGGGATTGCTGGGTCATATGGTAATTCTATTTTTAGTTTTTTAAGGAACCTTCATACTGTTCTCCATAGTGGCTGTATCAATTTACATTCCCACCAACAGTGTTAGAGGGTCCCCTTTTCTCCACACCCTCTCCAGGTTTGTTTGTAGATTTTTTGATGATCACCATTCTGACCAGCGTGAGGCAATACTTCATTGTAGTTAACAATGCAGACATTTTATTCAAAATAACGGGTATGAGAGTCAGTGGTCCATTTGAGGGATGTAGAGTAGTTGGTCTGGGGAAGGGCTGGTTGAGGCTAAAGGACAAGATGATAAAGCACCATGTGAGTTCGCACTTGATCCTAAAATCTGTGAGTAGCCACTGAAAGTTAAGGAGAACGCAGTAACATGATTTTGAAAGATCACTCAGGCAACAGAATGGGGAATGAATTAAAGTGGGGGTAAGACTGGAGACAAGAAGACCAACTGGAAGGTCACTGGAGCAAGAAGTACAGGCAACTGATACTAAACCCATGGTGGAGGCTGTGAAGGAGGGGTAGGTTTAGAAGGAGATTTAGGAGATAAAACTGAAAGGCGTTGGTGACTGCTTAGCAGTGGTGTGAGAGACTGTGTGAGAAGAAAATGATTTCCAGGCTCTGGGCACGGCAACTGGAAATGATGGCATCATTCACAGAGATGGGGACACTGGAGCAGGAGCAGGTTTAAGGGAGGGGGTGATCTTTGTTTTTTTCCTCCACTTTATCCAGTATCTGGAATATGACAGGAGCTGAGAAAATGGTTTCAGAGCCATAGACTTAAATGTATAAAATTCCTACCCTCTCCTGAATACCTATAAACCTCATTGCATCTTACCTCCAGTTCCAAGCCAATTCTATTTATAATCCAAATGCCAATCTTTCCTATTTCCTTGGATTTCTTGCTCTATCAATTCTTCTCTCTTGTCTTAAATCTCTTACTCTCTGCTAGCTGTCTTGCCTTTAAAATCTATACTTAAGTCCATAATATTTAAAGAGAAAATGTAAATCTTTTCTCGTTATATCTACAGCTGCTCCTATAGCTCCTATCACCATGCCCACCATCACTCTGAGCTTATGTGCCAGGCACTTAATATAATTGTGAAGAATCTCAAATATGCCAAAGGTTGAAATTGCTACCTTTGTTTTAAAGATAAGAAGATTGGTACTTAGAGAAGGAATTTACCCAAGGACAACCAGAGATATAACTGGAATTTGAACCCATGCCTATCTGAGCCAAAACCTACCATACTGCTTCTATCTGAAGATAATTCTCATTTCCAGTCAAAATTCTGAGTCATCTCAACTCCTAATCACTCCTTGGCCTCACTTTCATCCTCAACTCCCTGCAGTCTGGCCCTTGCTTCCTCCCAACAAGTGATCTATTGTGTCTTCCTTGATATGTCAAAGAATTTGTCATTGATCCTCCTCTTTCTTTAACACCACTTTCTTTAGTGACTTTTTGTTTTATTTTTTTATTGGCTGTGTTGAGTCTTCATTGCTGCGCACAGGGCTTTCTCTAGTTGTGGCAAGTGGGGGCTACTCTTCATTGCGGTGTGCGGGCTCCTCATTGCAGTGCCTTCTCTTGTTGTGAAGCATGGCTTCTAGGCACGTGGGCTTCAATGGTTGTAGCACATGGGCTCAGTAGTTGTGGCACACGGGCTTAGTGGCATGTGGGATCTTCCCGGCCCAGGGATTAAACCCGTGTCCCCTGTATTGGCAGGCGGATTCTTAACCACTGCGCCACCATGGAAGTCCCCTCTTTAGTGACTTTTGTCCTCTCTTGCCATTTCATCTCCTTTGGAGACCTCTTTTCCTCCACCCTTGTCTTAAATGTTGGTGTCCTGACCCATAACTTGAGGGTTCTGTCCCAGGCTCTTCCCTTTTCTCCCTTTATGTACTTCATTTGGTAAGGTCATCCTCCCACATCACCTTAAATATGACCTACACGCCTCAGGCTTCCAGATCCTTTCCTCTGTCCCACAAGCCTCTCCTGATTCCAGGTCAATCTGTCTATTTACCCTGTAGCTGGCCACCCTTGTGTGCCTTGTAGACACTGCATTTGTCTTCTCAGGCCTCTATAACCAAGTACCGCAGATGGGGTGGCTTCGACAATAAACAGTTATTTCTCACAGTTCTGGAGGCTGAGAAGTCCAAGATCAAGGTGCCAGGAGATTCAGTGTCTGGTGAGGGCCCACTTTTGGTCAGCAGTGGCAGCTTTCTTACCGTATCCTTATTATTTCAGAGAGAGAGGGGGGCTCTGGTCTCTTCCTCCTCTTGTAAGGGCACAGTTCCCATCGTGGGGGCACCACCCTCATGACCTCATCTAAACCTAATTGTTTCCTAAAGGACCACCTTCAAAAAGCAAACATGAATTTCAGGGGGACACATTTGGTTCATAACGTTATGGCAAACTGAGTTCATTACCCTCACACCTCACCTGAGTCATGCAGTTAAGCACCCAGGCCTTGTGCACCACTGAATCCTGAACACTACCACTCACTGGTAAAACGTCTTATCCTTCCATTCCTCCTAAATCATTCACTCCCCACTACACATACTCCTCATCTCTCCATTTTCTGCCAGCTCCTTTCCTCCATGGCAGCCTAGATAAATGGTCCACAGACTTTGTAACCCTGCTCACCGATTTCCCTCATCTTCGTGCCCCCATCCTTCCGCCCGTCCACCTTGCCTGCCCACCCTGGACCAATCCGACTGCCTGCCTTTCCTACAGTGACACTTGGGCTGCAGAACGTGACAGTGGGACGTGCCACAGCCAATTCAGGGTCCGAGGCAGTGGACGTGCGTGCTGCCTGGCCATCTTTTCCCACTCCTGGCCACAGGCTTTTCCTATTTTCCTCAGCAACTGTGCCCCACATCTGCCCTCCTTCCTAATAAGCCTTTTCATCGTCACCTCTTTCTATATGCAGACGACCTTGTTTCTCACTTCACAAAGAAAATAGAAAGTTCCAGATTCAACTCAGCTAAGGTTAAGAACTCGGTTCTGAAGACAAATTCCCTGGCTTTCATGTTAGGTCACCACTTAGTGTGACCTTGGGAAAATTATCTGACCTCAGTTTTATTCTCTAAAAAATGAGGAATGCAATAGCATCTATTTCACAGGGGTGTTTTGATGATTTAAAGTGCCTTGACATGGAGTAAGAGATCAGTAAATATTATTTTGGAAAAAATAATCATATGTTTTTTGTGTGTCTCTACCCTACTCTGAGTGTAAAATGATTCCAGGACCAATTTCAGGGGGTCAGGGGGCTTGTTCCACACATCCAAGCAATTCTTTGACGCCAGCTGGGTGTCGCATAATTCAACTCAGTTCTGACACTATCTACCTGGAGATAGTGTCAGACTCCACAGGTTAAGGGCTCAGTCCTAAAAGACTGCTCCCCCATTCCCCCACCCACTTCAGACACCAGTCGCAAGCCCAAGTTGTCACCTATGCATCTAACTGACCAGGCTATAGATTGGAGGTTCCAACGATCTCCTCCTTGGGTTCAAATAATTTGCTAGAGCAGCTCACAGAACCCAGAGAAATATGTTCTTTACAGATCAGTGGTTTATTATGAAAGAGTATAACTTAGGAATAGCATAGGGCAAGGTGTAGGGAAAGGGCACGGAGCTTCCATGCTCTCCAAGGACACCACCCTTCCCAAAAGTCCACCTGTTCGTTCACCCAGAATCTCTCCAACTCCTGTCCTTTGTGGCTTTTATGGACACTTCATTGCATAAGCATGATTAATTAAATCATTGGCCGTTGGCTACTGATTCAACTTCCAGCCCTTCTCCCCTCCCCAGAGATCAGGAGGTGGGGTGGGGAGGGGGGGAGTGAAAGTTCCAACCCTCCAATCACATTGTTGAGTCTCCTGGCAACCAGCTCCCACCCTTAGGTAGGGTCCAAAAGTCACCTCATTCACATAACGAAAGACACCTTTACGGGGCTCATCACTTAGGAAATTCAAGGGGTTTAGGAGCTCTGTGCCAGGAACTGGACGAAGACCAAATATGTATTTCTTATTACGCATCACAGAGTGCCAAACATCCAGATACTGTCATGTTACAGTTGACTGTAGATCAGACTAGATAGAATGCAAGGCCCTAAAAGTGACAACCATGCCACATCTTGGTCCACCCAAGACTACCTGGTAGCAGTCATTACATGGTAAGCTATCAACCATGACATGAATACGTGGAGATGATTGATTACATCCATCAACACAGGTGTTGCCTTTTAGTGCTAGGAACGTTCATCAAGCACTTACTCTGTGCCAGCCTTCACAGCACAAATTCAGTTCATCTTTACTACCACCCGACGAAGAAGGTGGTTATACCATTGTTATCCTCACCCCACAGACAAAGACACAGAAGCACAAAGAGGCTGAGTCATTTGCTTGAGGTGACAGCTAGTCAGTGGCTGAATCGAAATTCAAACCCAGCCAGCTCTCTTATCTACCATCACTTGGCTAGGAAGTTTCCAGATTATTTACAAAGTGCTTTTAAAATCAGGACGAACTGAAGAGACAACTTCCGAGGGACATAAGCAACCCCTGAGAACAGGGCAGCAGGCAGCCCAAGAAAGACCAGCTGTCCTCAACTCTGCCCCTCCGGCTCTACGACACCTGAATACACCACACGGAACAAATGGGATAGAAACAGGTCCCCACCAGTCTGATCCTGCCATTCAATCCCACTGCACATCACACCCAAGGAGCAGCCCAGGAGCATGGAAAGATTGATAGACGCACTAGAGCTGAAAACCCCTGGAACAGCTTTTCGCCAATTACATGATCAATCTTGTGCTGATACAATGCAGCATAACTGCCTGAAAAATGTCCCTTCCCAGCAGGACCTACACAGAGATTTTGAGTCCACAGACTTGAGGAACAAGGGAACTTATCACATTTTACGACTCCTATCACAACACTCCACATTTTTTCCAGCCTCCTTTCTAAGCACTTTTTGCTTTTTCTTTTGCAAGAGTGTATATTTCACCTTCAGCCAAGGTGGATCTTTGGACCCAGGCTTTTTCTCCGCCCCCCCCCCCCCCCGCCCCCACGCTTGGTTGATCTGTGTTTTCTCCCACAGGCTCTGGCTGATAAAATTGGCATCGGCTGCTCTCTGGTTCGTGGGGAGTACGGCAGAGCCTGGAATGAAGTCAAGCTGATGAATGAATCCCGGAAGGGAGTGATTGGGGCTCTCCCTCCCCCGGAAACTTACATAGTTGACCTCATGTTCCATCCAGGGGCACTGATAAAGTTAAGAAGTGGAGAGGCAGATCTTTACAGATTTCTCTAAACTTCCAAATGAACACAAAAGGGGTTCAAACAAGAAATTCATTATATACCTTTCTATGAAGTTCACCAGTAGATTTTATCAATATTTCTTTAAATAAAAGAATTAGAATGCTCTCCCTGTGTAGAAATGAGGTCACTCGGATTGGACTTGGTTGTGCTTCTGATTTCAGGTTTTTGGCAAGCGTTCAGTCTGATGAGATCAGATTATGCTCATGTAAATCTTATTCTCGAAATTAATCCACCCTGCTGTTTCCTAAGGAGCATCTCTGCCCTTTGGGAATCATGTGTAAAAGCACCCACGGGTATATGTGTATATAAAAACAGATGATTGAACCTGGTGTACCCCCAAAAAAATAAAAAATTAAAAAATTAAAAAAAAAAAAAAAAAAGCACCCAGCTACTGTTCCTAGGAAAGTGCCCTGTGACTGTCATTCTTCACGTTTGGGGTGCTCCCGGAAGACTTGGTTAAATAAAGTCAGTGGTTTTTCGTGTCTTCATTCTCCTCGCCTCACTCCCAAAAAGTAAGATTATTGATATTTTGAATATTTGTAGACCTATTTTAGTATCACAAATTCCTTTCTAAAATTTTTTGTTCATAATTTCCCAAAATTATCATTAAGAACACTGCTGAGTAAACGTCACTGAACTAAAAATATTTCTAAAAACTATTTCCATACACTGTACTCGTCAATGTTGACTTGGAAGTATACCTCCAGTTAAAAACCAATCCTGGGACTTCCCTGGTGGCACAGTGGTTAAGAATCCACCTGCCAATGCAGGGGACATGGGTACAATCCCTGGTCCGGGAGGATCCCACATGGAGCGGAGCAACCCGTGTGCCCCAACTACTGAGCCTGTGCTCTACAGCCCACGAGCCACAACCGTTGAGCCCACGTGCCACAACTACTGAAGCCCACATGCCTAGAGCCCGTGCTCCGCAACAAGTGAAGCCACCACGAGAAGCCCTCACACCACAAAGAAGAGTAGTCCTCGCTCGCCACAACTAAAGAAAGGCTGCACGCAGCAATGAAGGTTCAACGCAGCCAAAAATAAATAAATAAACAAATTAAAAATCCTGATTTGCTTTTTTTTTTTGCACATTTTAATGTCAGGTCACAAAAATATAATTTCAAATTTACGGGGCTTAAAAATTCTTCCTTTCTGGAAAATTTTGAAGTAGAGTAAATTTTTGCCGAGGAACTATGTTTTCAGTACTAAGCACAAAATGGGGAGCAAGAAAATATGAACCTCACGAAGTATGCATTTTCCTAGTCAGGCTTCAAGTCTAAAGTTTACCCGTCTAATCATTTTACTAGAAGGTTTTTAAGAGTGACTTTGATTTTAGAAATTAAGGCAAAGATTATCCTGTATGAACCGATGTGTAATTTAAAAGAGTGTGTAATTCTTTATTTCAAAACAGAGTTCCTTACACCAAATGGTGTGGTAACTATATTTATCACCCAATTCATGAAGCAGAGAATAGATTATAGGATACATATCTGTCTAAGCACTTCCAAGTCTCCCTTGATCCAGAAAGCATTGGGAGTGGGGTTACAAAGATATATAAGATGCAACAAGATAAAAACAAATGAAAAACAGCATAAGTGTAGGAAAGAAAGTTCAACAAGGCCAGGAATAAGCTTAGAATTCAAAACGTGGCCCGCGAAAATTCTGTGTATTTGTTAGAGGTAAGTGAAAATTTGACTCTAAGCTCTCTAGTGGCCGGTGCAGAGGGGAATACTATCAGTTACATGACAGACAACAGGGTCCTCTAGGTAAAAGCACAAAGCAGCTTCTCAAGAGGAACAAAGACCAGGGGAATTTTTCTTTGGGAGCTTCATACAGATGACAAATGTAATATAGAAACTAATATTTTTTAAAAAGAACCTCCTGGCAAGTTCTGGAAAGAGTTCATAGGCCAATGGCTGAACATCAAAATGGAATGAGAGAAAGTTTCCATGCAGACCCACTATGATGTTGTTTAGGTAGACACCACATTTTTTAGTCTGGTGCAGACCAGACTAAAGATAACATTCTTTTTTTTCATCTTAGAGATGATTTTTGTATACTGTCTCTCTTATTTAGGTTCTAGGTAATAATTGCCCTCCACTTTTTAGGAAGTACACATCAGATTTCAAATGTATTATTTCCTTGTCAAGGAAGCAGCATTGTCAATCATGGAAAATATTTTCTAGAAGCTCAAAATAATATGTCAAGTCAAATGGATATTGAGTTTTGCTTTTTATTGACATGAAATTCTTTAAATAGTAACATGCTTCTCAGCAAGATTTCCCCATACTATTCCTCTGCCAAAGGCAGTAATCTGGAGATAAGAGTTAGGGGATTTCAGGAGACAGTACTTTTTCCCTTAGAAGCATTCCCAGAAAGACTATAAACCACTTACAGGTGGTGTTTGTTTGTTTTTTTAATTCAGTTGAATAATAAGGGTAAGGTAAACTGACAATATGAAAGTTATATGGAAAATATCACCAGTTTGGGCGTATTTTTAGAGCTATACAATCATATCAAATCACTTATCTAGAGTTTAGTACTTAAAAGTAGTATTCTTGGACTTCCCTGGTGGCGCATTGCTTAAGAATGCACCTGCCAATGCAGGGGATACGGGTTTGCTCCCTGGTCCGGGAAAATCCCACATGCCGTGGAGCAACTAAGCTTGTGCGCCACAACTACTGAGCCTGAGCTCTAGAGCTTGTAAGCCACAACTACTAAGTCCGCCTGCTGCAACTACTGAAGCTTGCAAGCCTAGAGGCGGTGCTCCACAACAAGAAAAGCCACCGCACAGAGAAGCCTGCGCACCACAACAAAGAGTAGCCCCCACCTGACGCAACTAGAGAAAGCCCGCGCAGCAACGAAGACCCAATGCAGCTGATAAATGAATAAATAAAAATAAAATTATAAAAACATAGTATTCTTAATTAAAATTACCTGATTTTTATTACACAGACTACCAGCAAAATCTTTGCTTAGGTTTATGCTTTTAAAGCCCAGAAACATCATTATTTTAATAATAAAAGTACAAGGAAGGGAGGGAATACGGGGATATGTGTATAAAAACAGATGATTGAACCTGGTGTACCCCCCCAAAAAAAATAATAATAATAATAATAATAATCTGAAAAAAAAATTCAAAAAAAAAATAATAATAAAAGTAGACTTGACTTCAAAGGACAGCCATCGAAGTGTCAGGCATGAATATATTAATGTAGTGAATTCAAATAAGACCCTTGTGGAACCCACACAGTACAAAAGACCTGTAGGATACGCCAAAATGCCACAAATCACAATTTGAAAAATAGCGTTGTTGGAAAAGGTAAAGAAATTTTATTGTGGTGATTTTACTTATAAATTTAATAAGCCTTTATTATTGAGAAGCAATATAATAAAAGTGGCAAAAAGCCCAGGTTTGTGAGTCAGAGCTGAGATTAAGTTCTGAATCTCTTTTCTACTCATGTGATTTTGAGAAAATTACTCAACCCCTCTGTCCCTCAATTTACTCACCTGGAAAATGGAGATGAATGATAACAAAGAGGCTGTTATACACCTTCATTTAATCCTTCCAGTAACCCATGTTTGGTGTATAGGTGACATTACCCATGTTTAGCAAGTGAGGCATAGAGAAGTTAAGTAACTTACCCCAAAGTCACTCAGCTAGTAATTGTCAAAGCTTTAAATTTAAACCTAGTTTGTCCGCAGAGGTGATGTTCGCAATCTATCTGCCTAATAAAGTTGCTGCAAAGATGAAGTGAGACCATGCATGTAAATGACAGGTGTGTGTGTACACGGAGGGGTGGGGAGGTATGTGCCTATATGTGTGTGTTTATAGCCTTCTTTTCTATTCTCATGTAATGTTCTGTTCATACCTTTGCCTTTGGCATGTTTTGTGGGAATTCTTTATTCTTCATGCATCTTTCTCTTTTTTTAGATTAGAGGTTAGCAAATATTTTCCTTCAGATAGTAGGGACTTCCCTGGTGGTCCAGACTCCAAACTCCCGATGCAGTGGGACTGGGTTTGATCCCTGATCAGGGAACTAGATCCCACATGCCACACCTAAGACGGCACAGCCAAATAAATATATATTATATATATATTTAAATACTCTTTAAAAAAGAGTCAGATAGTAAGTATTTTAGGCTTTGCAAGCCATACAGTCTCTACTGCAACCACTCAACTCCGCTACTGTGGCACAGAAGCAGCCATAGGTCATACCTAGACAATAAACTTTAATAAAATAGATGTGGGCCAAATTTGGCTAACCCTGAGTTTAGATGATGAGTACTTTGAGGGTATGGACATGGAGAGGGCTGTGCTAACCTAGTCCCTGGGTACCCTGCCTAAGCACTGGAGGGAGACTCTCATACTGGCATTTTGTCTTCCTTGGCTTCTCTGGGTTCTAAGATCGATCTACTTGGTATTAATTCAATGGATGCCAAAGCAGATGCCTTATTTTTCAATAAGGATGAGGACAAATTTGACCTCTCTAAAAAAAAAGAAAATTTTCCTATCTTCTGAAGTGTGAAGGGTCTGAGATGTCACCCTAGTTGTAAGCTAACTGCCACTGTTTCATGGTTGCTGGCAAAAGACACAAGATACCTGGGTCAGAGGCAAAGGACTCTGTTCCTCACTGCACAGCAAGCAGCATGAGACAGCATATTGTGTCAGGTCCCCTGGATCCCAAGTCTCACGGGACAACGTGGACAGACCCAGATGGATGCCAGCAAGCCCGGCGGGTTGTGCTCCAGGAGAGGAACCCTGAGCTCAGAGAACCTAGCTTTTACAATACACAGGCAGGAAGCATCTGCCCTTTTCACTACATCTTCCCAAGATGTTCACTAACATCCTTGAGGAGAGAGTCTAGAGCAAAGGGCAGTCATGAAGCCTCTGTTTATAAGACATGCAGAAAAGAGGGAGATTCATGGACAATTATCTCCCAGTAGCTTCAGCAATTCTTATAGTATGTGAAGCTTTATAGAATTTCTCATCTATAAAATAGAGATGATGGGGACTTCCCTGGTGGTGCAGTGGTTAAGAATCCACCTGCCAATGCAGAGGACACGGGTTTGATCCCTGGTCCAGGAAGATCCCACATGCCTCGGAGCAACTAAGCCCATGAGCCAAAATTACTGAGCCCATGTGCCACACTACGGAAGCCTGCGCACACCTAGAGCCTGTGCTCTGCAACAAGAGAAGCTACTGCAATGAGAAGCCTGTGCACCGCAACAAAGAGTAGCCCCAGCTCTCCACAACTAGAGAAAGCCCGCTCACAGCAACAAACACCCAACACAGCCAACAAATAAACAAATTTTAAAAATAAAAATGAGATGATTGACACATTTTGATAAAAATTTATTAAATGTTTAAATACATATAATTAATTATATTTATAATTATATAAGAAAGGTGACAGTGGATCAACTCAGTGACTCGTGAGGCTAATTTTCTTCCTCTGGCGGCATCGAAGGAGCATTAGTGAGAAAGAATGGTAGTCATCCTCAATATCATCCTACTAATCTTTGGTCTACAAGTTCAAATACAAATTCAGATGAAGCCTCACCTTCTTCCCTGAGCTTCCTCAAGACACTTTTTGTTCTTCTGATGACCTTCCATGACACTGCCTTTGGCACTCATCTCAACATTTTCCCATATGCTTACTGACTGGAACGGCCCGCTTTCCTCATGTGCATGGATACCACGTAGTAGCTCAGACCACGCACGGTCCTTGGAGTCAGAAAGACTTGGGTGTGAGAATCCTGCTTCTGCTATACTTAACAGTGAGATGTTGAGCAGATATCTTGGTGCCCTTGTCTCTAAAATGGGGACATAGCTATAATAATGACCTCATAAGGTTGCTCTGAGGAATAAATAAGATAGTGGATGTACATGCTCAGTACAGCACTAAACATAGTAAGTATCTGACAACTGTGAGCTATTATGCTTTGATCTCTCCCAATGAGATGAAACGCTATTTCAGGTCTGGCATCCACCTTGCGGCCAGAGTGACCAGCACAGCGACAGTTGGAACAATATTTGTTGACTGTCTTTGCACCTTAAATGAACTGACCTTAAAGACTACAGTGGGATTTTCATTTTTCATGTGGATCCTTTTGAAAGTAGTTGCGTGGTGAAGAAAATCACTCCCATCTCTGACTTCCTTTTGCCTTTCAGTGCAGAGGGTACAACAATCACACAGCTACTTTTGAACTTAGGTAGTGAAAACGCAGAAATGCTCACTGTCTTTAAAGCTCATGGTTGAAATCATTCCCCATTTTGCCTCTCTTTTCTTTTGATTCTATAGTCTTTACTTTGAGAACTTTGGGAGACCCAGATGAATCCATTTATACCTATACTATCAAGTCATTTACCTGCTAAATCACTGATGGTCACGATCCTAATTGTGAAATCATGCCCCCATCACCAGTACCTTGCCTGCCCCCAGGGGGCGACCCAGGTGTGGCCGCTTCATTAGGAAAAGACATAGCATTACTTCCATGGTTTGATGATTGCTTACTGCTGCTTGGTCCAACTTGTCTGTGACTTTGAAAGGCTCGTCTTGCATATTTACCTTTGAAGGTACTATCAGTTTGTATGGTTAATATGACTTAGGTTCTTTTTAACTTGCTAACCATGCATAAGGCTCCCAATTGGCTCAGAACTTTCCACCAAGCAGAACCTACACACGGGGCAGGCCCTTGATTTTACAAGTCCCCAGTAACAAGTATCTGCTTTAGGAATATATTTTAGTCACAAGCGTCTGGGTATGATCTCATCAGGATGAGCTGAGAGCCATCCATTTCCTTTTCTAACTCATAGGTATCTGCTCCCAAACCCAGCAGACAGTCCAACTCTGATTATCTTGAGAAAGTCCCAGTTTGTTTTACACAAGAACAGCTGGCATACAAATGGAATCAGGCACTTTTAAGTAGTCATTAATCATACTGATGAGAACAGCTGAAACAAACAGTGTTCTCTAAGTACTTACATATCTGACATACAAATCGAGTGATAGCCCAATTAGCTTATTTATAGGTTCCTTTCTTTGACTATCTTTTCTTGTCATTCCATAGTCTCTACTTTTAGAAAAACTTTGAGAAACCCAGATGAATGCATTTGTATCTACGTTATCAAGTCATTTATCTGCTAAATCATTGATAGTCACTACCCTGCATACAGAATTGTCTAGCTGTGTGATTTCATTAATTTGGCTTTCTAGAAAAAAATTTAATATCTTTTTATTAATACAAATAAAAGAGAGACAGACAGAGAGAAAGATAAACATACTGGTTCCTTAAACTCTTACAGAGGAGAAAGCTTGGCTTGTATCCTTGGTATGCAGTTATTTACTTCTTTGAGAATCAGGATGAAAGGGGAAAAATGAACTGCTGAATGAGATGGGGAGACCTTCCTTGTGCAGTTTTTATTTTCCCTAGCTAATAGGAGAATAAAAGGTAAATAAAAAGGCAGCTAAGAATTGCTAGAAATGGACTTTAGTCCCCCACTCAGAAGTAATAACATGGAACCCATCCTAGAGTGGCACCAGATTTAGCAACAGGAAGGCCCTCTCCATGCCCAGGGTCCACGAATGCTGCATAAACATTATTGGTGAGTTAAGAGGATAACTCAAATGCTCCCTCCTGATGCAGGCTCTTTGTGAAAAGAGCACCCCGAGACTCAGGATCACCAAGTCTGACACTGCTACACCATCACGTTCAGAGGATATGCTCACGAACGTGAAATCCCACAGAAAGGAAATGAAGAAATGAGGAAGGTCATGGAAAATCTCTTAATGCAGACCATCTGCTTCCTTTTAGGCTGAGTTTCAGGTTCACCGTTGAGTTATTGGCACAGTCCCGAAGGCCTGGACTGGGCAGGGGGATGGTGTCTGGCTGGGAACCTCGTCCAGAGCCTCAACGTAAATCACTCCAGGAGAGAAGCCAAATCTCACTTCAGCCTTCAGTGGCCAACTTTGGAGCCCTCGGAGTCAGAGGTCTTGGAAAATGGCTCCTCCAAGGACATGTCCTGTTATCATTTTTCATGTACAGTTGGCATCACTGTCAAAGACACCATGTAGGAAGGATGCAAAAGCACACAAGGTTCAGCTATGAACCAGAAACTTCCATAGAGAAGGTCAGAGTCAACCTTTGGTGAACACTCCAGAGTGTTCCTTCAGCTTACATATTCACATCCAAGGTTCAGGGTGGATATTAAGATCTTAATCCAAGCAGAGATTTGCAAATAACTGTTCTTCCAAATTAAAAAAAAAAAAGTGGAACCAACTTTTGTTTTAATGTGTGTTGTTGTCTATAAAAAGACAACTCAAAAATTCATGAGGTCTCCCCTGGTGGCGCAGTGGTTAAGAATCCGCCTGCCAATGCAGGGGACATGGGTTCGAGTCCTGGTCCAGGAAGATCCCACATACCTCGGAGCAACTAAGCCCGTGCGCCACAACTACTGAAGCCCACACGCCTAGAGCCCATGCTCCCCAACAAAAGAAGCCACCGCACTGAGAAGCCTGCACACCATAATGAAGAGTAGCCCCTGCTTGCCAACACTAGAGAAAGCCCACATGTAGCAACAAAGACCCAACATAGCCATAAATAAGTAAATAAATAAATGTTTTTTAAAATAAAAATACTTGAAATAAATTGTCTAGGAAATTTGAGACCCATGTTGTATTGATGTCTTGGTTGCAAATACCTTCAGCTTTAAGGTTTTATTATTTCACCTTTGTTGCTTGCTGATGGCAGGGCTGAGAACACACTACTCCAAAATGTAACTTGGCAAACTGAATATTTTTAGCGGACGGAATCTGAGAAACAGCAGGTGAGGGCGGGTCTTCCTGACCTCCTGCATCTCCCTGAAGCGGAGGCTGAGACCCCAACGTGAAAGGCGACCTCCTTACACCAAGAGGAAAGGAGCGAGCGTCCTTATCTCCCAAGACAGTGACTCTAAGGAGAATCTGAACAAACAGGCCTTGCTAACTTGCCCTCAGTTTCCCACAATTAGCTCATATCCTTTTGTCCCATCACGTTTTTTCCACAACTTTCCACCCTTCATCACACTTTGTATAAAAATCTTCAGATTTCCCCTGCTTAGGGTCTTCATTTCCTTATGAAGGTTCCTGTGTCATGTAAAGCTTATATTCAATAAACGTGTATGAAAGATTAAAAACTATGCCACAAGTTCCATACGTTAGGCCAGGGGTTGACAACATTTATCGCCAATTTGAGACATGTACCCAGACATGCACTAGGGAGTATCCCTTAGATTTCCCAACTCATTAAAAGCTGAAAAAAAAAATTGTTGCCATTTTTCAATTTTATATTAACTGATCTTTGATATTCTTACAAAGGTGTTATAGTCTACGGGCAATGGTTTGCTGGCTTAATTGAAAATCTCTCACTTTTTGTAAAATATCACTTTTAGTAGTTTCCTCATAAGTTTCTTAAAAATTTTTGTAAGTGAAGCAATAATTCATTTTATTATCTATCAAAAAATGGTTCTGTGTATGTGTGTGTAAGAATCTAAGTCATTTCATAGCTGTCCAAAATCACACGCTCAGATTCTGTTAAAAATCTTAAAAATTTTTATTGATTGATGTTTCATTCTGATATCAAGTGACTAATTTAGTCAATTATCTTTTGACTGTTGAGAAGGAAATTCTTATCAAATTCATCATGTTTTCTATAAATGTCTAATGTTCGTCTCTTTTCTTTTGTATTCTGATCATAGTATTAGTTTTGCCATCTCTACTCAATTCTGCAACAGTAGTCTGCTTTTGTTTTAAATTTTAAAAATTTGTCCATACTTATTTTTATACTAAGAAATAATTTCATTGTATTATAATTAAAATATTAGCAAGTATTTTAATTTAATTATCAATTAAGATTTACATAGTTGTCACAGTAACTGGAGCTGTCAGAATAAAGTAGTCCAAGAAACACACACACAAAATAAAATATAAAATAAATAACTGTGTATGTCTTTCCTTTGTTAATCTGAATTTTGTCAGTCCATTTCACAGGGTCCCAGCCAGAGAACCTAGGAAGATAATGTAAAAAGACTTCCCCCCCCCTGCACTGAAGCAGGCTGACTTGAGTGGGTCTGCCTACCTTCTTGTCTTTATAGATCCATGCCATTAGGATATTTAATCACTGAAATCCTTGGACCTTGAAAATATTTAGATGACGGGCTTCCACTGGGCACCAGTGTTCGTTGGTATGCTATTTTTATTCTTGGGATTTGGGAATATGGTTTCCACAGGGAGTCATATTTGTACCCTTCCTTCTCAAGCAGCAGAAGCCCTCACTCCCCAGTCTCCTAATTACGGATGTAAATTGTTAGCACATTATAATTAGCATAATGCCTGGAAAGATATTCCATTATAATAATTTTTTTTAAGACTTCTGCACACAGATGTAAGCAAAATTTGAAATGACCATCTGCAGACACCACAGTGGGAGACAGTGTGTGTCGTGGTCATAACCGAAGGCCGTCATGGAACACCTGGGTTTGTAGCCTGGCCCTGCTACCCACTGACTGAGTGGTCTCAAGCAAGCAACTCCCTGGCCCCCCCAGTTTCTTTGCCTGGAAAACGGCAATGACAATGGCTCCCTTCTCATTGGGTTGCAGAGAGAATTAAATGGATGAATAAACGTAAAACAGTTAAAACAGTGCCTGGCACAGAGGAAACACCTGATGAACGTTCGCCCTCCTCAGCTCGTCATGCCGTGTCTGGGACCCAGATTTTCAGACATAATCAACATAAAGGGGAATCTGCAGGTAGAAACAATTCACAGCCTCCTTTCATTCAGTGAGGGCTGCCCTGGATATAACAGGAACAGTCCATCAAACCACCTCCCTGACCAACCAGAACTCCTCCTTCCTCTCCTCGTGGAGGTTTGTAGGGTGAGATGGGGTGAGGACAGGTATGCCCTCTCGCTTATGCATCTAAAAACAAGACTAGCAAAATGTGCTCAAATGATTTCTGACAGCCCCAGGAGTATGATAAAAGGTTTCTTTTTTCTTAAAAGAAAAATCACTTTTAATCACTCAGTGTCAGGAGCTGGGACTCTCTGTTGTCAAATACCTGGAGACTGGCTCCCTTTGCTCCCTCCCTGCAGAGTAAGAACGGGAATGGGCGAGAACCTCGACAGAACCCTTGAAACTCAGGGCAAGGAGGGGCCCAGAAAGTCCAGTGTTTCCTGATCTCTGGGGCTCCAGACAACAGCGGGCTTTTCAGGAATTCAGCCCTGCAAAAGGGGAGCGTCCTCACATTTGTACTTAAGATTCCCAGGTGCACCTCTGGCAAACTCTGTGGTGGGCAAAGCTGGTTTCCTTCCACTCTTTTCTCCCAGCCCTCTATCCCTCACCCCTCATCAGAGCCTGCTCTCCTGGTCCCATCCATTCCAAAGCCTTCTTTCTAGAAGAATGAACTCCTCAGCCAGGCTGTAAAAGATGCCTTCTAAGAGAATCTGCATTTTTAAAGCATAAAAAACTTGAAGCTGAATGAATGACTCTTTAATTGTGGAATTTCAAGTATCCGTGAATACATACAAAATGTATCATTTTGTTTTTAAGAGATATGTGCTCATTCTAGACAGCATGGAAACTACTGCAAAGAAGAAAAGCATTTTTCTGTCAACCACTATTTGTGTTTTGATATATTTCTTTCCAGTCTATTAATCTGGACTTTTTACAATGTAATGACCTACTGAATATACAGATTTTGTTCCTACCCTCCCCCCAACACAGAACACGCTTATTTAGGAAGGTTACTGGGGAGCAGGTCAGGGACAAGAGAGATCCTCCCAGCAGCAGGCAGCGTGGCATCCTGAAGTCCCACTACGGACCCAGACCCGCAGTTCCCTGCCCCGGATGCAGCCACTGTCCCTCCCGCTGTTCAAGGGAGGGCTAAGCAGGAAGAAGCAAAGTGGGGAGAAAAGAATATGAAAGTGTTGCATTTCCTACGTCCTCTTCCTGTGCTTTGAGTCCCTGGCCCTTTCTCAAAGGCCTTGGCTTTATGGAATAGCAGCCACAACCCGTGACAAGCTGGGTGATAAATAGGATATTGATGGGCAATTACCTGACACCAAATAGCTCCATAAATCAATGTGCTAGAAGCTGGTACCACAGTCAAGGGCAGCTCTCAGCGAAGGCAGCTCCGCGGCCCTGCGAGGTGAGACTGGGAGGTAGAGGCGGCCTCCTGAGCACCTTGCAGAGGATGGGAGATCTGCTTCGTGGGGAGCAGACAGCCCCACCCCTGGATGCTGCAGTGCCAGGGTGTGGGGAGTCATGGGCCGGGTCCCAGCCCAAACAGGGCTGCACTCCTGCCTCGGTGCCTTTCTCCAACTGCCAGCTCCATTATACCTCCTGACCTCCTCCAGGATGGGGAGCTTAAAAAATAGTGTTTTAGGATTCTGAGAGTACGACATTCTCGTTGTAGAGAGGTTTTAAAATGTAGACACATATATAAAGAAGCAACTGTCACCCACAGTCCCATGACCGGAGGTAAATAATCACTATTAGCATGTTGTCCCCTTATAGGCTTTAAAAAAAATTATGTACCCATCATCCTGGATGCTAAGAAGTGGTACATTTTCATCCTCTGCCCCCCAAGGACACCCACTCAAGGACAAAGCTGCTCCCTGCTCCACCTGGAGCCAAGGCAGCATTCCCTTGCTCAAAAGGCAGGGAGCTCAATTTCAGGCAGCCACTTTCTTGCCAAAAGCTTCTAGCTGCCCTGATGCCTGAAAGGCTAGATCCTCCCTACTCAGTCTTATTCAGGTAGGTGTCACCCCACCCACTGAACATCCCCCCAAGCAGGAAAAATATCTTCCCACAAACAAAAACCAAAAAGCTTGGAAATCTGGTCTTAAAGATACACATTTTAGAAGCTCCAAGCAGAATTGTTTACAGAAGAGAATGTTGCCAGAGAAAACCTGGACAGACCTGTCCTCAGTGAACCTCCTTCCTGGGACAAAAAGAAGACAGAACAAAGGCCCTATTCCCTTGCTCCCACGGGAGCATATTTAGAAATAATAAATGAAGTGAGATTGTATGATTTAATAAACTCCCCTAGTACAGTTATTTTGCAGATAATCACTGAGGCTTTGTTTTATATTCCTTTACGACAACATTTTAAATACATAAAAAGCAGGAATCGCCCCAGATGAACATTCCTAAGAAGCCCGCATATTTCAGCCAGTCTATGTTAGACCAATACAGATCACAGATATTTGACTTGCTGTGGGGCTAGAGCTCATTTCTCATAAGGTTCCTTCCCAATTACAGCCGAGATGGAATTCACCCCTTGTGTTCATAGTCACGCAAGCATGTCTTAATGAAAAACACACCTTCTCAGGCCCTCTAACAAAATTAATCCCTCAGCAGGAAAGTGAGAGCTTGTCTCCGATTCTGCATGGAAATGCACATTTGCATGCTAATTACCCAGAAAGCTCCTCCAATTCACTGAGGTGTTATGGAAATGCTAGGTCAGAATTCTAGAAGTCCTACACTTTGCCATCCAGGTCCTCAGAGAGGAACAGGAACTGAGGATGGTTTAGGTGGAAGCAATTGGGATATAATTTATTTTTAGTCATTTAAAAAATCCACATTAGCTGAATTAATCATGTCTGGATTAAGTAGAGAACACTCTCTTGGAGTTATTCTGATTGTGGATCAGAGCAAACAGCTTATTTTTTTCCCATCATTTATAGCTTAAGGAGGCCCGTTCACTCTGAGCCCGGATGTAAGAAAATACAAACATCAAATCTGGCAGACTGCTCCACAGAACCGCTTGATCACAGCTCCAAACGCTCTGTTCAATGGCTGAAAAATACATTGTTTTCAAGTAGGATTATAATAGAAAAGAATTATTTCTCCATGGAATGAAATGAAGCTGCATCTCTGCAGCAAAGTCAATCTGTGAATACAAGTTGAAAACTGCTTTCTTTCGAGGAAAACAAGGGAAAGATGGGGGACCTTCTTTCACTCACGCATATAAATGAGAGGTAAAGGGCTCTTTGGTTTTCTTTTCTTCATCCTCTGTATTTGCAGGTGACAGGCAACATATTTTCCTTTTTTTCCTTTTCAGGAAGATACTGTTTCTTTTGTTCTGCCATTTTTTTCCTGTTTTGTTTCTGGAAGGTTTTGCAACCCTGAGAATGCCAAAGGGACGCGGATATTTTTTGTAGACATTGACCACTGGTGATTTATGCTCTGACTTCTTTCCATTTGTGCCAACCTTTCTTCCGTTCTGAATGTTCTTTCACACACTTGTGAGCCCCATGATTCAGTGCCTCTCAGAGCAACATTCCCATGTTAACCAGAAATTCCTGGAAGGCAGAGGCAGTGTGCCTGCCTTCTCATCCTTATTGAATCCAAAACCATCCTGACCCAAGCCTCTGGGACCAGAGGCCTGGATGGAGGGCACAGGAAATAACAGATACCCACTTTACTGACCCCTCAGTTCAAAATCTCTCTCTCTCAAAATTGTCTGCATTTTCAAATCTTGAATTAAAATAGTGGGTTAATGTCCAAGAAAATATATTCTCTGTTTTGAACTGTTTCATAGTATCACTGAACTCCCAGAACCAAGGATCTTAAGTGTGCATGGGGATGGAGCAGTAACGAAGAGGGCAGGGTACAGAAGCATGCAGTGTAGACAGTATGATATGTGTCTATACTGTGATATTCACCTAGCATTTTCTGAACACCAGTCAGTAGTACATACGGTTATTCAAACTTTTTTCCTCTACAAGATGATGGAACCGTAAGCAAGGCAATAAACATGCAGGCAGTTGTCTTTACATAGTAGACATTATATAATGGCAGCTATTTTTCATAGAAGAGTAGGGTTTAGCCTAGTCTGTGGGCTGATTCAGATGGAGTCTCACCCCACGTCATGTAACCCAAGCTTCCAAGCCGCCTGCACATACGAGTGCTCATCAAACTGGTGATCCGAGGACGGTGTCTCATTAACCAAAGAGGAACTTATCCTTCCACTAAACCTCATCCCCCTCCTCCATCATTTAATTTATTTGCAAAACAACTATGGAGAACTTATTATTGGATAATTTTATGAGAAATTCACCTAAAAAGAGATTGTGCTGTCCTAGAAATTAGATTATTTCTTTCCACTGACAAAGATTCTTTCCTTGACCAAACTTGAGTCTAGTCTAGTTGCAGCAAAAATCCTACTAAGTAAGTTTAGCAAGAATCCCCCTACCCCTGACTTATCTCCTGTTAAGTGATTTTCCATCCATTGACCCAATCACTCTGCTACTTAACTATAACTCCCCAGCAGCATTTGCTGTATTTGGAGTTAGGCCCAGTCTTTCTCCTCTATTGCCATAGTCCTGAATAAAGTCTTCCTTACCCCTTTAACAAATGTCAAAATAATTTTTTCCTAGCACCTCCCAAATACTCTTAGTTAGAGCACGCTCTTATGAATTATCCATTAATATTTTTTTTACTTTTTCAGAAAGAACTTTGATGTAGTATCTTCCTCACTGCACATATACAACCATTAAAGATGGGAAACATTCATAATATGCTTAGAGCAATCAAAGGATCCCAGAGCAAATGTGTTTCAGATCTACAGTTAATAAATCAAAGACTATTGTCCCAATTAAGCTCAATAAGATTATAATGATAAAGTTTTAAAGCTTGAAGAATTCCTAGAGACCACCTTGTTCAAACGTCTCACTTGACAGCAGAGAAAAACTGAGGACCAGAGAAGCAAAGTGATTTGCCCAACGTTTTCAATAAGTTCCTGGCAATGCTGATTCTGAACACAGGTCTCAGTAGCACTGTATTTAGAAACGGTGTCTTCTTTCGGTGGCCTCTACCAGAGCCTGTTCCCCCACACACCCAGCCCCCTCGCCCAGGAGTCAGCAGCATTCTGGGAACTGTGAGGGTGTCTGCTATGTCCTGGATGAGGAAGTGAGTACTGAGACCCAGGGCAAGAGAGAGGCTCCCATCTGAGCACTGCGGGGGACTGACTGCCTCACTTGCGCAGTAAAAGGGCTGGTTCAGAAGGCACACACACCCCTGCAGATGCTTTCTGGTTTACTGAGCTCTGTCACCTTGGGATTCACATGATAGTTACAGAGACCTGGGAGGCAGAGCAGATGCGGCTTATCCCCACCCACACCTAAGAGAAGGTGAGGCTCAGCAAGCTTGTCACCTGCCCTGTTTTTCCATAACCACTGGGTGCCAGGAGCACAACAGCCCTTGACTCTAAACTGTTTGCTCTTTCCTCTCTGCCATGTGGATGCCACTCCAGGTGATTTCCAAGGTCTTCTAGTGTTAGAGACAGAAGACAGGGGAGGGAGGAGGAAAGAAAAGGGAACTGAATCTACAGCTTTGTGTGCACACATACCTTTCTACATCCCCTTACTAAGATGATTCATGAGAAACCCTCCTTATCTCATCACTGGCACAGTTAAAAAGAAAATAATTTATAGTGATCCTAGTTAGGTTCACATAAGTATATTTACATTGTATATTTCCCCAAGGAGTTCAAATAATCCAGAAATCATGGCAGACAACTGGCCTTGAGCAGTAACCAGAGTGGCCGGCCTCCTCTCCTGGGCAGAATCACATGGGGCGTGTCTTGGGGCCCAGGTCCTCTTCCTTGGTACCTTCATAGAAATTCTCCCACAGTCCAGCCAACTCAGAAACTGGCTGGTGTGAGGGAACTCTCTTAACATAGGGAGAAAGCAATTTCTCTCTGCCTGCAGTGTGTAAAACATGAACAACATAGCATAGAGCAGCTCTTAAATCACTTATATTTCCCCATTTTATGATGCCATTGCAAATTAGCTATTTCTTGCATTTGTAATTAGAGGCTAGAACAGATGGGGAGGCCGTAGTTCAGGGAGATAAATTTGCAGGCGTGCAGTGGCTGTGCAGGGTCTCCTCCCTACAAGTCACCCAAATGCTTCCCTGTGCAAATCCCCTGCACCCCCACCTCCAGCATCTCTCTCCCAGTTCCCGACATTCCTGCTTGCCAATGGGAGTGCCTTCCCAACTGCCAAGGGGAAGCCTCCAAAGCAGAAGCTGCATTTCTCACAAATCCCTTCCACTCTCAACTTGATTTGGAACAAGTCACAAGAACTCTATCCATCACACATAAACCTGTAAACCCCGGGCATTGGCTTGAAAGTCTCAAAACTAAGCATATTTGAACAAGAGCTGATCGTGAGTCAAGAAGCACTGGGGAAGGAAGTAGGGATCTCTGCTCGGCTCCAACGTCTGGTTTTGCCTGGAAAATGAATTCCAAGGAAATAATGCAAATAGCTCCTGAGTGTCTTATGTGACTTGGTGTCTGCCACATGGGGGGCCCTTAATAAATACTTGTGAAAGGATGCTTGGCTGGAGAGATAAAATACATAGGAGCTGAAAGGTCCTTTTACTGTGCAAGGCTCCTCCTGGAGAATTCAATCAGCCCAGGGATTTCTCCTCCATCTTCAGCTGAGCCCCTGAGACCCGTGAGCTGCCCCAGAGCTGGGAGCCAGGCAGGAGCACACTGTTCCAGGAAGGCTCCCACTCCCACTGCCCCCAGCTGGACTGGCCACCCCTTTTCTTTCCCAGGGTATCTCCTCTGCCCTGAGAGCACGTCCAGCTGCAACCAAGAAATCAGAAGGCCTCAGAAAATGAAAGGTAAACTTTCCAAAAGCCTCAGCCCCTTTTTCAGTCCTGCAGGACGCAGTTTACGTCTGGGGTATTGGATAGCAGTTTGGGCCCAGTTAACACATCTCTCCCACCACAAATCACCCGGTCGCATTCTCAGATGACACTGGCCAAATAAACTCTGGGATGGTAAGGCGCTGTTGCCTTTTGTTGAAATGTAAAACGAGGAAGAGGAAACTGGATATAGGACATTGGCCTGAGAATCAGGAACTGATCTGAAATCCACTTGGAATCCCGCTCCTGTTCCCTCGGCCGTGAAAATGCAATTCTGGTTACACAGCATATGGGTAATACCACACGGCCCTCCCTTACAATCAGTCCTGTCCAACTTAAACCAGCCTGCAAAGAGTTGCTGACAGCCAACAGCTGAAGGAAGACGTTTTAACTGGTAGCGGTGAGCAAATGTTTGTATGCTGAAGTCTTGGATGGGTTATGGCATTTTAGGCTTGCTTTGCAAACTAAAACCCTCCATGTGTTACCATTTGGAGAAAACAGAGAAAACCGTATTATAAAGAAGGGAGTTCTAAGGAAGAATAAACTATGCTCAAGAATTGGTTTAAACTTTTTTTTTTTTTTTTGGTTTTTGGTTTTTTAATTGAAATATAGTAGATGTATGGCTTAAACTGGGTTTTTTTTTGCTTGTTTGTTTGTTTGGCCATGTGGCTTGTGGGATCTTAGTTCCCCAACCAGGGAATGAACCTGGGCCCTCAGCAGTGAAAGCATGGAGCCTCAACCACTGGACTGCCAGAGAATTCCCTAGCTTAAACTTCTTAAGAGCACTCCCCACAATACCCACTCAGAGTAGCAAGGAGAAAACTTAAGATCTGCCACTTGTGGTGTGATATTTTTTTTAGGATGATCCAGCGTCTTTAGGATCATCCTTCAGCATCAAGGTAGCAAATTCCTCTCCTGCACTGCCTCCCACCCCATTTCTCCCCAAGATGGCACCTGGGTGGTCACAGGTCTGCAGAGCCACTGGGCCGTCTAAGGAGACCACTGTTGGGGAGCTGCTAGCATCTGGCTTTATTTTAAGGAGGGAGGGAATATTATGGAGGCACCACGTTCCCAACTATTTGCTCTGGTCAAAAATTCCACATGTTTTCTGGTTTCTCTGTTCTAACGCATCTTCCATAAGCCCCCTGACCTCTTCAGCCCCTTGCTGGGGTGTGCAGTAAGTTCTAGATCCCCATCAAACACTTACGAAGACTGGGAGAGACAGGTGTACCACATGCCATGGCCACTGGCCCAGACACCTCCCTCTGGCAAAGCTGGATGACAGCTCCCTGATGTCCTGTATGACAGATTCCACCATGCTATACCCAGGAAAATGGGCCACTGGGTCCTGATGTTCTCAGGTTTTCCAAAATCATCAGGATGTTCCTTGCCCTTCCAAACCCTCATACTCAAGAACAAGTTGAAAATAAGAAGCTTGGCATTGACCACCCCAACTTCCTTCTTTGACTCCCCACATTCAACCAATGGAGGGAACAGGCTTTCCTTTTACTGTCATACCCTCCTGCTTCCTTACTGTCATACCTGCCTCATGATGGGTCAATGTATTAGTTAGCTATTGCTGTGTAACAAACAACTGTTAGCATTTATTTCTGTGGGCACATGATTGTGGGTGTGTTGGATGTTGGCTGATCTACGTGTTTCTCACTCTCCTTCTCAGACCAGAGGGCCTGCCTGAGCCATGTTTTTATGGAAATGGTCAAATCACAAGACAGCAAGTGAAAGCACACAAGCCTTCTTAAGACCTAGGTATAGAACTTGCACCCTCTTACTTGCACCTTATTGTTTTGGCCAAGGCAAGTCATGTGGCTAAACAAGGTCATAGGTTTGGGAAACACACTCTGCCCCTTTGATAGGAGAAAGTCACAGGGCAAAAGGTGTGAATAGAGAGAGGGGGAACGATCTGGGGGCAATGATAGACTCTACCATGGTGCAGTAAGGGGGAGAAACTGGCTGGCTAACAATGGAATATAATTTGGGAATTCTTTCAAAAATATTAGATCCATTATATTCATCTGTACCCTGATGCCAAAAATACATGGTTACTTGACCTACTAGGTAGATTAATTGATCCTTAGGAAACATTTTTGCTTTTTCCTCATCTTGCTGGCAAGTTACAAGCGGGAATCTTCACCAGCCTGCCAAGGTGTACAATTGTTTATGAAAAGTGGTCCACTCCCCCAGCATTGTCCATTACAAAGAGAAGACCGCTTCTCTACAGTGGTGTCCTCCTGGCCTCTGCCTCTTGTTGCCCACCCTTAGAGGATTTCCAGTCTCCAGACTGTGAAGGAGGCTGCTTGTAAAGCTGGACTGTGCTCCATTAACTTGTCCATTTAACAGACATGCAGTAGTAACAAGTGCCAACCCCTTCCTCACACAGAGATCACGTATTCTATCCTCACCTCCATAAAACATATTACTAACAGAAGGAATACAGATCTTTTTCTGCCCAGCCTGAGGATCCATAACACCTATGTCTTTATCAGAGACTCTGGTATGAGAAGAAAACTGCAAATGATAATACTTAGAATAGACATCATGATCTTTGGGAATTACATATTATACCAGGATTGGTGTTAATGCTGTTTCCAGAATTGCCTCATTATTTAAGATTAAAAATAGCAACATACAACAAATATTAAAGCCAAAGGGAGCATATGATTTAATAGGGAATATATAGGGAGCCAGGTATCATTTAACATGGTGATAATACTAACATTTTGAATACTCACATTCCAGATACTATTCTAGGCATTTGTATACATTCCTCATTTAATTACTGCTGTAATTCTTTGAAGGTACTATTATTATCTCCCCTGTAGAAAGGAACCTGAGGCTGGAAATCTAGGTAACCTGCCCAATCCCAAGGTCACTTGGATAGTCAACAGTGGGGCTGTGATTCCAACCTGTATATGTAGAAATATGTGGTCAAAAGTCACTCACTTTCCCCTTTAGGTCTCAGCTCAGCCTTGAGATACCCTATTCTGATTTTGTATGAAATTTTTAATTGTTGCAGTTAAAGTTTACTGTTTCTAATGTCTGGAAGACACAATGTCTGGAATTCATATTCTTTCCAGGAGGCTAGAACAATATATGAAAAATATTCACAGTGGTTCTCTTTTAGGTGGTGGGATTTCAAGGGATTTTTGGTTTTTTTCCTTTCTTTGTACTTTTGTATATTAAGTTTTCTGTACCAAATAATATTACATTTACATTGAGTTCAAAATTGAAATTTTATTCTCACTAATTTTTTAATATAAATATAACTGGCATGGAACTTTATATTAGTTTTAGGTGTACAACATAATGACTTGAAATATATATATATATATAAATGTTCACCACAATAAGTTTAGTTAACATCCATCACCTCACATAGTAACAAATTTTTTATTGTTATTTAAAATTATTTCTAATTTTTAAATTACTTTGAAAACTAGTTATTTTTGGTAAAAATGTGTTATTTATACACACGAATGGGTTTAGCACTGTTATTAATTTTTTGGTTGCATTGGGTCCTCATTGCTGCTCCTGGGCTTTCTCTAGTTGTGGCGAGTGGGGGCTACCCTTCGTTGCGGTGCTCAGGGGTTTCTCAGTGCAGCAGCCTCTGTTGTTGCACAGCACGGGGTCTAGATGCACAGGCTTCAGTAGTCACAGTAGTTGTGGCACACGGGCTTAGTTGCTCTGTGGCATGTGGCTTCTTCCCGGCCCAGGGATCGAACCCGTATCCCCTGCATTGGCAGGCAGATTCTTAACCACTGCATGACCAGGGAAGTCCCTATTATTGTTATTTTTTAATGAACCAATAAATAACTGAATTTCTCAGTTGTAATTTCTAGTACGGTATATGGTGATTAATACAACCTACAGAAACTGTTACTCTTTAAAATCTTCAGTAGTTAGAGTGTAAAGGGGTTCTGAGGCCAAAACATTTGAGGAACAGTGACAGACAGGAAACAACAGGATTTTGAAGATGGAGGTTCTAAATTCAAATTCCATCACTGAACTGACTTCAATTTTCGGTAAATTACTTAAGGTCAGGCTTGGAAGTCAGACTGTCTGGGATCGTAATTTTGGCTTCACTGCATGCTGGTAGTGTGACTCTGGGTGAGTCACTTTACCTTTGCAAACAGGAAGGACTATAATACTCCATCTGGTTGCTGCGAGGATTAAATGGCATTATCCTTCTTAAATGCTAACTACTGTTCTTACAGCAGAGTAAGAGCAAATATTATGAGTCTCAAACATTTAAAAATAGGGAAAAGCGCCTTCTTTTTTCTTCATCTTGTGGCTCAAAATTGCCCATCATGACTACGTTTGATTCTCAAGGGCTGGAAGCTATAAGAAGAATGAGCTTCTCCATCTTCACCTCCTGCTTCTGTCAGCAGGTACGGAAATCAAAATGGGTCCTTGTTATTTTCCAGAAGGGGGAGGTGAGCAAGGCAAGGTGTGACTCTAAAGCAACAGAAAAATGATGGAGGTTACAGGTTGACACAGGGGCCGGGAAGGACCCTGGGGAGACCCAGACAGCCAGGCCCACAGGATGCCTGAGACTTCCTGCACCTGGGAGACATTCCAGTCCCCTAATTCAGCCCAAACCTGGCTCTTTCCCTGTCCCCCTGCCACACCATATGGTCCACAAAAACGCCATATCCCAACATCTCTGGAGCTCCCCAGTCCTTCAAAAAGCATCCTTCCTGCCCCGCCTCCCTTCCCTTCACCCTGATCTCCCTCCTCACCCTCCCATCTGGGGGCTGGCAGCGCTCTTCTCTGTCAAACCCATTAACAGACAGATGAAGGCCTTCCAGGAACAGTTCCAGAGCCTCTGGAATGAGAGGCCTGCCAGCACCAGGGCTGGCAGCCCACCTTCTCTTTGCACAGACATGAACTATTCTGAGGCTCTCAGCGCCCCCTAGTGGGTCCTTCCTTATATCAAATCCCACAGACACTAACCTCTTTATCCACAGGGAAAGATGCCTCTCATTAGGAGCAAGAGGGTTACAAAATAACGATTCTATTCTAATAATACAACAAAACCCTAGAAACCTTCTCTGTTCCCTCACTCTCCAAAATATTTTTCTAAGGTAGAAAGAAAGTAGTTAAGCAAAGAGCCACCTCATTCTACAACAATGTTCAATTTGTCCAGAGTTCCTAGTAAGATTCCCTAACACAAAAACAGAGTGAAACAGACTATGGAGTAAACAGGGATGCAGAGATGGGACCAAAAAAAACAAAGGCAGGAGAGATGTGGATTCAGCAATAGCTGAGGCTTGACCCAGCTCTGGCACTTTGAGCTGCTGGTTTGTATTTGAACGTAAGTTCAAGTACATGTAAGCTCAAGATCAGTGAATGAAAGTTCAAGAGCATTAAGAATGCCCTTTACAACTATAAGGATGCAGATGCAGAGACTGGGCCTGAGGACACAGGGTTGCGGTGCGGGTGGCGAAGGGGAAGCTGGGACGAAGTGAGAGAGTAGCATAGACATATATACACTACCAACTGTAAAATAGATAGCTAGTCGGAAGTTGCTGTATAACAAAGGGAGATTAACTCGATGATGGTTGATGCCTTAGAGGGCCAGGACAGGGAGGGTGGGAGGGAGTCGCAGGAAGGAGGGGATATGGGGATATATGTATAAATACAGCTGATTCACTTTGGTGTACCTCAAAAGCTGGTACAAGAGTGTAAAGCAATTATATTCCAATAAAGAGCTTAAAAAAAAAAAAAGAATGCCCTTTAGGGAGATGCACAAGTAGGACAGTCAGTGTCTGCTCTGTACCCTGTTTTTTTGCAGTTGGCCTCCCCAGACAGTAAATCTACCAATCCCAGACTCAGAATAAAAATGTCTCTGAATATAACACCCTGCCTCTGAAGAGTCACTTTTTTCCAGGCTACAACTGCCTCAGGAGGCCCCGAAGGAGCCCCAGCCACAGAGTGTGGCCCCCTCCAATGCCGGAGACCCCACCCTCTTTAAGTGGCAGATTATTCCAATGGAAAAACCTCTTCTGTACATTCAGCTCAGGATGAAAGTGGATTGCTTTCGCTAGTAACTTTCAAAGTCAGGTCGTTATAACCTAGAACTCTGGGAAGCATCGTCATGAAATCATAAGAGCTTGTGTTTAGCCAAAGTGGTATGTTCTTGTATCAATCATTCGTGCAACCCCGTACAAATGCAATTTTAACAGATGTTAGTATGTACATGAGTTGAGAGCGCATCTCCATTAATAACTGTCTGCTTGTTCTGGGAGACTTGGGGAGACCTCGTCTCCCCTACAGGCTCAAGTTGGGGGTAAGCTGGGAATAGTACTTCCATTTAGACATTTTAAAAGTAACATTAGTAGAGGCTTGAAAGTTTCTGACAAACGGCAGGACATAAATATGTGACCAGTGTGACTGTTTTTTAACCCATTCATGCAGACAGTAATTACTCCTTGGTCTTATTTGATGCATGTTAATTCCTACCTTTTTCAAACTGATTTGATTTGAGGTCCCTGGTCTCTTAGTGACAACAGGGAAATTAAGAGGAAAGGTAACATTTCCTGAGAAAGAACAACAATTGCCACATGAGGAGGCTGCCATCGGGGCTGGGTGGTGGAGGCTCTTCTCCACACACCGGGAGAAACCGAGGGCAGGTGGGCAGGGGCTGGAATATCCTGGCACCAACCTTTCCCTTGGCAATTGCCTGTCTCACTAATAGAAGAAAGCTCACAGAGGGGGAAAGACTCTTTCCTGGTCAGGCTGGGTATATACACTCTTCTGACTGTTCCTAAAGGTCAAGGCCCAGGAAGATCTGCTAAGTATGTTGACGCCAGCACTTATCTTTTAATTGCACATTTGATGTAAAGTTCTTGTCACAATGTTATAGAAACCACTGTAAAATGCACGCATGGACACACATTTAAAAGGAGGGCCAGGGAGGCTGTGTTGGAAAAACAGAGAGGAAAGAGAGATTGGGTAATTCAAGTGCTAAACTACTTTTGTCTGCAGTATCGAGTTTACTGCAGTTCAATAAATAATTTGCAAGAAAAAAAATATTCTTAAACTTAAAAAAAAAGAAATAATTTGCCCTACAAGATCTGGTTGTATGTCACCTGCCAGAATGGCTATCATCAAAAGGAACAGAAATAACAAATGCTGGCAAGGATGTGGGGGGAAAAGGAACCCTCATACACTGTCAGTGGGAATGTAAATTGGTACAACTACTGGGGAAAACAGTATGAAGTTTTCTCAAAAAACTAAAACTAGAACTACTGTAAGACTCAACAATTTCACTCCTGGGTATATAGCTGCAAAAAACAAAAACACTATTTCAAAAAAATACAGGCACCCCAGTGTTTGTAGCAGCATTATTTACAATAGCCAAGGTAGAGAAGCAACCTAAGTGTCCCTCAACAGATGAATGGACAAAGATGTGGTATACACACACACACACACACACACACACACACACACACACACACAGAGGAATACTACTCAGCCATAAAAAAGAATGAAATGTTGCCATTTGCAGCAACATGGATGGACTTGAAGGACATTATGTTAAATGAACTAAGTCAGACAGAGAAAGACAAATACTGTATGATATCATTTATATGTGGAATCTAAAAAACACAACAAACCAGTGAATAAAACAAAAAAGAAGCAGACTCACAGATATAGAGGACAAACTAGCAGTTACCAGTGAGGAAAGGGAGTGGGAAGGGCAATATAGGGGTAGGGGATTAGGAGGTACAAGCTATTATGTATAAAATGAGCCACAAGTATATATTGTACGACATGGGGAATATAGCCAATATTTTATAATAACTATAAATGGAGTATAACCTTTAAAAGTTGCGAATCACTATATAGCACACCTGTACCTTATAAAATATTGTACAGCAACTATACTTCAATTAAAAAAAAAAAAGATTTGGTTGTTTGTCTCCAATGTGCCCTTGGTCATGGCTGGGGAATCAGCAGCTGTGGCATGTGTCCACATTCAAGCATCTCTCCAGAATACTGGCTATTAACCTGTCAGTTTGTTGACATCCTTGTCTAACTGTAAACAGTTAAATAATTACTGATACCATTAACTTAGGCCGAGGAGTTGTGCCCCCCAAACCACAAGCCACTTTAAAAGAAAAGTAATCCTTTATGTTCTGTTCATTAACTATTACTTTGCATTGGCCAAACCTGGACATACTCCAGTAAAAAGAGGGAAAGTGAGTTCACTGCTCTCATAGCAGAATTCGATTACAAGCGCTTGTTCTCACTCTAGACTCAGAGTAATAGTCTCAAACTTCAGCAGCATCGAAATCACCTATGTTCCGGTGATGACTGGGCCTCACTCTCAAAGTTCCTCATTCAGTAGTTTTTGGGTAAAACCTGAGCACCTGCATTTGCAACAAGCTCCAAGTTGTACTGATTCTGCTGGTCTGGGGCCACCCGTTGGAAACCACTGAACTAGAACCAGAAGAAATCTTCCATTTAGGCTAGGCTGACTCTTTCTTTCCCGATATATGGAAACACAGCAGGTACCACTCACTTCTGAAAAGTTAACTTCCATTATGACTTGTCTGGAAAAAAACAAAAACACTAATTGGAAAAGATACATGCACCCTAACGTTCACAGCAATAGCCAACCCAAGCATCCATCAGCAGACAATTGGGCATGTATCAATATATACTACAATGGGATATTATTCAGCCAGAAAAAAAAAAGAATGAAATTCTGCCATTTGCAGCAACATGGATGCACCTAGAGAATATTATGCTTAGTGAAGTAAGTCAAACAGAGAAAGCCAAATACTGTATGATATCACTTATATGTGGAATCTCAAAAATAAAACAAATGAATGTATATAGCAAAACAGGAAAAAAAAACTTCCATTTATGACTTATAATTGAAGGATATAGGCAGTTTTGAGAATTCCTAAAGTCTCTTCATTAATAACCCATGGGGATTTCCATTTTAGTCTTCTTCATGCCCTGGAAAGATTGTCACTAGAAACAAGGAAAACACTACATTCAGAAATGGGTCACAGCTGCCACCACACTGAGGGCATCTGAGCCAAATAAATGTACACTCAACTATTTTTTCCCCTATTCTCTACACCGAATATATTCAAGGTCAGCAGAATCTCTGAGCTCTAGGACTAAGAATGAAAAGTAAAGAGGTAAGATCTAAATGCAACAATTCAAAGCAAGGAGAGGTTCAGAAGCACCCATAGCTTTATTATTCTAAATTGCCCATTTTAGTACAGGATTTTTAAATTGTAAGATAGCAAATTCTACCTATAACTGCATCACAAGAACTCCCCATTCACTCCCTGGCCCTCAGCCCTGCAGATCTGTAGATTGATGATACAAATGCGCTATTGTTTAATTATATACATAATTAATGAGTATCTATATGCTCAGGGTGCAGCTTTGGCCTAGTCCTTTATGTCAGGAAGATGCCCTCAACCATGAACTCTGCAGTCAGGGTTCTGAAGGTTTGACAACCTCAGCAAAGAGCTTAGCCCCAATCCGTGTTCATTCATTTATAGTTTCCGTTGTCTCAGTTAATGATGGTGACAATATACTAAAGACCACTTCTATAACTGCCTTCATGGGACTCAGTGATTGAATTGTTTTTTAAAAAATGACAGAATGAACACATACAAATTTAGCTGGGCGCCCAAGTTTCAGTGTCTGTTAAAAGTTCTGTCAAACTATTGAGTATTTCACAGTGAAACATTATATTGTTCCACATATTTAATTACATTGTCACTATATTCATATGGTGAGACTGGGCTTTTAGGGAGGAACGGCTATGTTTTTCTTGAGTTTCAAGACTGTGTATGTCATGGTCTAGTGAGATTATCAAGTCCCGGGTCCTGCTCTTCAGAATTGAGAGGAGGAAGAGGAAAGAAGAAATCTATGGATTCCAGGAAGAGCATGGAGCTCCAAGCTGGGCATTTTCACAGGTGCAGACTGGACAGGAGTTGGGAGCAGAAGATGGAAGGGAGTGGAAATCCACAGATGAAACAACTCTGGGTGTTCCTCCCCCACATAAGGTGGTTATTTGGAAAGTCCAGACTTACACCTCTTCCCAGCAGGAATTTCCTCAGTATTGAAGAAAACAATGCTTCCCATCTGAACCCAAAGAACATGAACCCATCTCTCAGCACCTCCAGCAGCACTGTGCTCACTGCACTCAATAAAAAGCAGTTGTTATAATGAAACATGTGCCAGGCACTGACGCTCCAATGCTTTGCAACATCTCTAAATACAGCTGGATATTCACCCAAGTGCAGGTAGAACGATAGATGGGGTAGATGTTTTCTAGGACCCGGAATGGTGGTTCTGCCTCCAGAAACCTAAAGCAGTCAAATGCCACACATTCGCTTTTTTTGTTGTTGTTGATATATTTATATCCTACCTTGTTCTGCAAATAATTTGAAGAGGCGTATAATACACATGCCACCTTAAAATGAGAAAATGTGAATAAAAAGAGTGAGGAATAATATGGATAGAATGGAAAGACATGATCAGAAGGCCTCACGCAATTTCCAAAATTGGATACTAGGCCATAAATTGGGCCCCGAGCTTTTCAGAAGCCAAAATAATAATAACAACTAATAGAAATGCAAAATTCACATTGTCTATCAAAAGAAAATACACCAATTCACCAGAAGAAAGGCTTTCTCCCAATTCTTTGGTTGAAAGTACATTCCTATGGGAGATGGCCTGGCCATGGTGTGTTAACCTCACCCTTCCAGTCAAGCCCATTAGAGAAAGGACACTGGAACTGATGTCAGAAGACCTGCGCCTGAGCGGTGGTTCCAGTTGATCTTGGGTTAGTTACTTGCCTCTTATAAAGCAGCAAAACATACTCCACAGCTGGCATGAGAATTAAGATGAGATAAATGAAAATCACAAAGTGCTATTCAAGGGGAAAGCATTTTAAAATCAAGTTTTCTTTTTTCTTTTCTTTTTCATTGGAATATAATTTCTTTACACTCTTGTACCAGTTTCTGAGGTACACCAATGTCAATCAGCTGTATTTATACACATATCCCCATGTTTTCTTTATTACTCTTTTAGCTTTCCTTGCCATAAGGTCAAGCATCCCCCCACCCCACCCCCTGCTCCCACATCCTCCTGGGTCTCCGAGGTCCACAGGTGAATTTCTGGATTCAAAACCAGCCTATATCCTGGAAAGCTGACTTACTTTGGGAGCTTGCTCTGGGTAATCAGTAACTGTGAACAGTCCCTGATTTATTACAGCTCTTCTCAAGTTCAATCTCTTGACCAGCAAGTCAGAGATTAATCTGAGAAAACTGTTCTGTGTTCATTTGTCACAATTTCTACTTTTTGCCCAGCTCACTCCATCGTCCTTTCTCACCATCCTTTCTTCACAGTGGAGAACTAACACACATCTCAGGAAGCCTCTATGCATATACATAATCTAAGGCAGAACACGGGCAATGAATACAATTTTATTTTGCACATTCATTTCTTTAAAACTCATTACCTTTTATTCCTGAAGCCACACAGAGATGACATCAATTGCTTAATATGAAAGGTTCAATATAATGAAAGATTGTTTTTAATCCCAAATTCTCAAATACCAAAGATAAAATATGAACTATGGAAAAAATGATACAAAGCCAAAGTGAAAATTTTACCAAATGACCATCAAAAACAGAGGCTCAGACTTGTAACTAATATGCTAACATTATGGGAATTTGTCTATTTTTACTTTGATATTAGTAGTGGTGACTGGACCACTTAAGATGATAAAATCTCTTTACTCAAAGCAAAGGGAGTCATACAAAACAAAAGGAGAATGGGTTATCCATTTCTTGTTATGTAATTTTTCATCAGCTCTGCTTCCTCTTCTCATGTCACATGGGGACAGGTCCTCCGGGTGAGAAGGACTCAGTGGCTCAAGTCTGTAAGATACATGAGTGCATTTTTTCTACGATGTCACCATGTGGAAAACTGCTGTTTCAAGGCACTAACCATAGGTGAATGAATATAAGTGGTACTTTCTTCATACTTAAAGAGATAAGATGTCTTCTATTTCAGGAATTTATTTCATTTATAACAATATCCATCCCAGAGTCCAGTAATTGCCCTGTATTTTATTTTTTAAGACAAAGGATGAAATAAGAGGTATATTAATACTTTATCTGAAAAAAATTTGGTAACTCATAAATTAATTTTTCAGATAGGGTAACCTTGCTTCTTTAAAATCCCAAACTTAGAAGAAAATCTGCCACCTTGGATGGCAGTCTTTCTAACATGAATTACATATGTAAATGATTTACCAAGGAATTTCAGTTCTTTTAGAGTGTAAAGATAGTCTTTTCCCCTCAATCACAACGTTCAGTGGTGCTATGTCAAATCACTTTTTCCCTTCTCCTAATGATGTCTTAGGCAGAATCTATAATTTCTGGTTACTTTCAGGTATTAGTGCATAGCTAAATTCAAAGCTCCCTCTGTACCTGACACAGGCTAGGTCTGGGGGCCAAGAGCTAGGAGTGGGGTCTGGGCCGTGGTTCGCGTATTCATTCTTTCTTCCACCCTAGCACGTTGATGTGGTAGAGGGTGGAGGGGGATGGGATGCTGGCCGCACTCCTGGGTCCAGCTGCTCTCCGGTGGGGAGGCAGAGGAAAGATAAGGGAAGTACCATTGAAGCACTGTGCTCACCACCCCATCATTTGTTTTGAGGGCCTCCTGGGAAGCCCCACACCTCTTACACTTTCTCTGGGTTCCATCCTCCTTCATGTGGAGCCACAGGAATGACTAGGATACTTTTCCCTTCTCTCAGGGAGCGCGAGGAAGTTGGTTGGGGTGGGACTGTACCCTGCTTCTTCCAGGACACTACCACGGTTCAAGACTCGCTGGTACAGAGTACAGTACTCCACTGGACACTCATGACCAACAACTGACAACAGCCCCCTTGTGCTTCCATGCCCCAAACTCTGGAGAATTCACATCAAGTATTCTTAAGAATTCGCTCACCACCCTTTGCTCTAACTTGTTAAGCCTCCAGCCAGGGGATCAGAAGCAAGTCTCTTACAAGCACATCAATTTCTATAAATAATTATCTTGGGGAAAAGGAGAGAATTAAGTTAAAGAAAAGATAAAGAAGGCAGAGTTTGCTTAAGTCTTATTCTGGAATACATGTGAACTGATCAAGAAGTGGAACAGAGGAACTTCCCTGGTGGTCCAGTGGTTAAGACTCTGCGCTTCCACTGCAGGCGGCACAGTTTCAATTCCTGGTCAGGGAACTCAGATCCTGGCATGCCACATGATCAAAAAAGGAAAAAAAAAAGTGGAATAGAATCAAAGTCCTCAGGGAAAAAACTAGAATGTTGTTTCACTTCTCTTAGAGAGAGTTACTCCTAAAAATATTCACTATGCAAAAGAAAAAGAGACACATGTGATCTTCAGATTTTCACTATTTATCACGAGGTACGTGCTGTGGTTTTCTCTTTTGTTGTTTCTTAGCCCTAGAGAAGAAAGTGCTTTATGCATCATGTCATATGACATAGGAAAATACTGCCTCATGGCGCAAAGAGAAACTTCAACTGCCTTGACTTGTCAGGCTTACTGTGTCAGGATTGATGGAGTATTCCTCAGGGGGAAATTAATGAATATGCATACATAACTGAAGCTTTCCATTAGTGGTCTGTGTGTGTGGGTGGGGGGGAGTGGTTAAAAACTTTGACTTATACAGTTTGGTCAATGACTCAAGTCTAGTTAGAAAACTAAATAACAGAACTTTCTATTGAAGAGATGGCTTAACAAACCAGAGTTAATGCAAGCATTTTATATCAACTATTTAGTATATATGCTAAATATACATACCTCTCTAAGCATAGTACGGCACCCCCAAAAAAGTTGCTGACGTTAGTCCACATGGATACACTTATCTTATACTTTCCTAGAGGAAAAGGCTTCTTACTCTTATATGTAAGTACTAGGAAAATTTTACTTCCATGAGTAAATATCCACAATTTTGGTGGATTAAAGTATTAACCAACGTATTGCCTTTTGGAGATTCATGAAATACTGGTTAGTACGTTGATATTATTTGCTGGCAATCGCATTATCCTCAGATATCCCGTCTGGAAATTTGATGTTCTTCGTTTATATATAATGTGACCCAACTGCAAAATAAAGGTAGAAATTCAGATGTGATCACATCTCAGGTTTTGTTCTTCCTTTCCACAGAGTAAATCAGTAGAATTCTGCCGAAGCCAAACTTTGGCTGCAAGGAGTTCTGACCACCTAACCAGAAGAAACGATTTCCAGCACCTATTAACCTCAATGTGAATTTGTACAATAAACTAGAAATTTAATGCCAGCAAAAGGATTTTTTGTGCAGCGGGTCCGACCAATGGTTTTTCATTTTTCCTGAAGTATAGTTGATTTACAATATTAGTTTCAGGTGTACAACATAGTAATTCAATATTTTTACAACCAGTGGGGTTTGATGAGGGTTTTCCTGCCTGCCTGCGATGCTTATCACTCCTTCAGCTTGACTTCTTCAAGACCTGTTTCAAGTCTCACCTCTTCTATGAAATAGAAATTAGAAATTCAAAATTGGAAGTGATAATAATTACAGTTACTATAAAACTTTATCCGCAACTAAATAGTAATCTTACAGTAATGTAGGGCAGAGGGCAGACCTGAGGCTGGAAACTGGAATGAGGCTGAACTTAAGACACTTCCCGTCGAGCGGAAACTGAAATGTAACATTAAATCGGTATAAATCTTCACAGCCTTTTGGTTCACAAGCCTGGTGAAAGTATACAGAGTTAGTGCTATTGGCAAAATCCTAGGTCAGAATCAGTCCCATAGTTTCACACAATTAATAAGAATAGATATTTGACATCTAATATATCCGATCCCCTTTGCGGAAGCAGTATGAGAACACAATAGTTAAAAGCACAGGAAGTAGAGCCAGGCATTTGGACCATCAAATCCCCACAGCCCTTCCCCACCACCACTGGCTGTGAAGCCTGCAGCACATCACTTTCATCTGTGAACTTCAATTTCTTCATCTATGAAGAGGGGCAGGGATAATATCTATCTCCTACAGAAATCAGTTAACGACTAATGCCTCATCATTGGGGAAGTTAAACAAGATGAGTATGTACAGGGATGGGTAGAGTGCTTGGATTTCGAGGAAGGCTAGACAGTATTAGTTCTTATTTACCTTCTCAACAAATGTAGTTCCCACAGAGAGCCTGCCTCTTCTTGTCTCTGGGTCTGTTTGCTGTGATACTCTTGCCTTGAATGCTTTCCTTCCAGCTTCCAAATTCTCTCTCCATACCTATTTCAGTCTCACTGCTATAAAACTATCCCTGACTTTCCTGGCTTCTCCACAAGGATGTTTCCATTCACGTGGGTGTACATCAGTTTGGTTAGAGGCATCACGAAGACAAAAATACTATCACGTCCTTTACTTTATGACTTTTCAGAAACACTTACTGAAGACCTGTTGACTTAAGTCCTTAAACGAGGTAGCAGTTATAGTATTGAATATCTACAGATGATGCCTCTTAAATCATAATGTGAAAATATGAAGTTCTGGAAAATTATAAATACTAAGGAATCAAGAAGCAAATGATTTTTATTCAAGTGAAGATTATTTATTTACAAAGGCGTAAAAACAGATGACACCCCGTGTGGATAATTACGAGATCTGCGTGAACTTGGCTTTCAGAGAAATGGTGTGGGATGTTCCACTTTTTAGTTTGCAATTCAGTCATCCAAAAGCCCAGACAAATCTAAGTAACTAGGGAGACGCAAGGTAAAATGTAGTGAAAATAGCCTGCAATGGCCTGCTTATTCAGCTGTGAAGATATGCATAAAATGGATACTTTAAATAAAATGTTCAGAGTATCATATATTAACACATATATGCAGAATGTAAAAAAATGGTACAAATCAACCAGTTTGCAAGGCAGAAACAGAGACGCAGATGCAGAGAACAATCATATGGACACCAAGTGGGGAAAGCGGGGGCAGGGCGCTGGGATGAATTGGGAGATTGGGATTGCCATATATACATTACTAATAAGAAAAAAATATCAAATTGTACACTTTAAATATATGCAGTTTATTGTATGTTAATTGTATCTCAATAAAATTCTTTTAAAAATAAAATAAAATGTTTGCATTCATTATAACAAAAATGAATATATTCAATTAAAACATGGGCCTTTAGAGCAATACACCAAGAATTAAGAAGGTTAGAAAGCATCAAGATAGTCAAGACAAAATAGCTATGATCGTCTTAGTCATTTCGATTTCATCACGGCTGTCGACAGAGTCCTCCAGTGAATAGGACTTACTGAAAATCAGATCTACCTCTGATAAGACAAAGCAACCAGAATAGGTGAATCTTTCATTCGCGTAGTGAAACATAAAGAGTCTATACTATAAGTCACAAAACACAAACTGTCAATCTACTTTTGATCCCACAGAAGAGGAAGGAGAGAGACTGAGGCAGAAAAAATACATTTGAAGACATAATGGCTGAAAATGTGGAAATTTTTCAACACACAGTTTCCAGAATCTCAACAAACTTCAAGTAGAATAAATATAGCAGGGACTTCCTGGTGACACAGTGGTTAAGAATCTGCCTGCCAATGCAGGGGACACAGGTTTGAGCCCTGGTCCAGGAAGATCCCACATGCCGCAGAGCAACTAAGCCCATGCACCACAACTGCTGAGCCTGTGCTCTAAGAGCCCTGGAGTCACAACTACTGAAGCCCACGTGCCTAGAGCCTGTGCTCTGCAACAAGAGAAGCCACCACAATGAGAAGCCCACGCACTGCAACAAAGAGCAGCCCCGACTCGCTGCAACTAGAGAAAGCCTGCACGCAGCAACAAAGACCCAATGCAGTCATAAATAAATAAATAAATTTATTTTAAGAAAAAGAATAAACAAAGTGATAGCTATATCTAGGCACATGACTGTCAAAATGCTGAATACCAGACCTTAATATCAGCTGGTGGGGACAGCAGGAGAATCACATTAGAGATAGGAGAATAAAAATTACCACTGACTTCTCATAAGACACAGTGAAGTCAGAAGTAAATGGGATGGCATTTTTACTGTGCTGGTGAGGGGGGCTGGGGGGACTGTCAACCTAGAATTCTCAAACTAGCAGAAATATCTTTCAAAAATGAAGGGGGGAGGGATAAATTAGGAGTCTGGGATTAGCAGATACAAACTATTATATATAAAATATTTAGATAAACAACAAGGTCCTACTGTATAGCACAGATAACTATATTCAATATCTTATAATAAACTATAATAGAAAAGAATATGAAATATATATATGTATAACCAAATCACTTTGCTGTACACTAGAAACTAACACAACATTGTAAATTATACTTCAATTTTTTTAAATTCTTAAAAAAAAAGAAATCTAATTCTTCAAAAAGAATGAAGGTGAAAAAAGAGATTTAAAAAAATAAATAAGAGATTTTGTTGCCAGCAGGTCTGTACTACGATAAATACTAAAGGATGTTCTTCAGGCTGAAGGGAACTAGTAACAGTTGGAAACTCACATCTACACAAAGGAATGAAGAACGCCAGAAATGATAAATTTAAAAAAATTGGTTGTTTTTATAAATTTTCTTTACAGGTTAATTGACTAGAGCAAAAACAAAACAACGTGCTGTGGAGTTTATAGTGTATGCTGAAGATGTATGATAACATTAGCACAAAGTGAGAGGGTAGTAAGTGGATGCATATGGTTTAAGACTTTATCTGGGAATTGGTATAATGGGCTGTGATAAGTTAAGGATGTATATGGTAATCCCTAGGGCAATCATTAAAAAATAAATAAAACAAAAAGGTATAACTTAAAAAGCCAACAGAGAAGGGAAAATGGAATACCAAAAAACTCAACCCAAAAAAATTCAAGCAATGAGATTAAAAAAGAAACAAAAAACAGATGGAGCAATTAGAATACAAAAGCAAATAATGCCCTAGGCCAAGTGTAATGGTTCCTGGGGGTAGCTCAGTTCCTGTGGGAAAAGACCTTACAAATACTGTTATAGTCACTAAATCACAGAAGCACAGCAGCACACAAAATCAACAGTGATATCTGTGATAACTTATATGTATTAAATTAGTATGAATGGGTCCTTAATAATTCCCATTGACTATTTTGCACTCAAGAGAAATTTTTAGGATGTTCTTTCCCAGCAATTTAACAAGAAGCTTGGAAATCTGCCTTGCCTCAGATAATACATCTTAGGACTAAGAACAATTTCCCCAATCATCGAGCTATTTCTGATTCTATGACTGGGAGCTCCACTGTGGTGCTTGAGACAAAAAGCTTTGGGTATCACCTTGTATTTAAGTTGCCTGGCTTAGTGATTGTGATGTTCCAGCCTCCTATAGGAAGCAGAGGAAGATATTAAACTTGGAGCCAAACAGACCTGCAATTAGGGTGTCAAACAGTCCCCTGCATGAACTCAGGTCGCCCAGCAGTGGGGCTGGAGAGACAGACAATGGGCCAGGCGCAAATGTAATCAGTGAAAGTGGGAGAGTGACCTGAAGGTTGACAGATAGCAGGAGTGAGGACCAGGTCATGGGTGTTGTAGACAGAAGTAACCCGAGCCTCAAAGCAGGGGTTTGTTTAGGGTAGAAAGAGTTCTAAGGGCACATCGGAAGAGCTTATGTGGAAGGTAAGCTGGGGGAGGAAGGGGGAGTCTGGGCATAGTGAAATCAGACTGTGGGAGATAATGGGTGACTGGAGGATACTTAATTCTCTGTTTCCTTTTGACTTTCCTTTTGCATTTTTTCACATGCTGTAGAGATTGCCCTTCTGCCTGAGCTATGCTGAGGGGAACCCAGCACATTCTTTTGTTGTTGTTATTTACAGCAGAGCAAGACAAAGGGGGCAGGCCACGTCCAATGGGACAAAATTGAGACCCATGTGTGGACTCTCTCCAGGTTGGGAGATATCCTTTCTACACCTTTTCTCTGCCAAAACACTTGGAGGGCTCCAGGTTTCATATATAGAGGCAAATTCGTCCTTCACTAATAACGTCTCAGATTTAATCCCATCACCGCTATTGTAATGTGAATACACATGCCTTGTTATCTCCATCTATAAACTGTGGAATAGGAGATTGACAGTGTTCCCAACTGGTGGGGAGTCTCATGAAACAAAGTCATTACAAACACTTTTATGTCAAGTGTGATAAAACAGAATTAGAATTCCATTTCTCCAGCTTTTAAAACAACGTGTAATGAAGTCAATGCACCATTTTACAATGACTAATAAAATCTAATTTAAATACAAACTTTACTAATTTATAAAATTGAGAGAAATGCCAAGGACTTACTAAGTTTTTTTTACTTTAGTCCAAACACAGGAACACTATTTTCTTGTTCTCTCATGACCTGTTGATAGTCATAAAAGCCAAGCTATTACCTACATCAAAAATGTTGTACGCTTCTTATAGTGTCCAGAGGTGATTTCTTACTCCATCATCCTGGTAATGTATCTAAAGAGGCATTAATTACAAGGACTATTCTCTCCTTCATCTACTTTGTAACTCTTAATTTCTTGTTTTTCCAGTGGAATTTAGGAAGCTTCACTTTTTTAACCTCACAACAGCCATCAAATTAAAGAAAAGCATACATTTAACACCTAATTTTTTTTTTTTTTTTTTGAGGTAGAACTTCCTTTATGGTACTGGAGTATAAACTGGGCTTTTATGACTTGCTGAAGGCGGTCTCAGTTTCCATTGCAGAGTTGTCCCTATAACGAGCTCTGGAAATATCTTTCTTCAGATTGCCTCAAACCAGAAGCCAATCAAGCAGGCAAAGGAGAGTCCAGTTATGTGATTACTTTTCAAATCCAATGTTCTGATGCTTTTGTTTTACTTTAAATGTAGCCAATTCCAAATGCCTCTGGACTCATGAGCGAAATCAAAATAAATACACACACTGATACACACACTGACGCAGAACAGTGGGCAATCTCTCTCACACTCAGATATAACACAACTCAGTTAGACTCAGCTGTCTGCAAGGCAAAGGTCTTCAAAGAAGGGCTCTGCACAAAGCTTTTGAGGTTGAGAAACCCAGGGCTATGTAGAATAATTTGCTTTCACTTTTTTTTTTCCATGGTTCTGATTTTTAAGTGTAGGGGATTAACCATTGCCTGTAGCTCATTAATCATGGTAGCTTTTGATTATGAAAAGTGCAATCCAAGAGATAGTACTCTGAGGACTTGGCAGAGAAGTTCTATGCCCATCCCTGAAATGTGCCAGAACACCCTGCACTCTGCCAACTGTGATTACACTTGGCATTAATTGAAGATGCTGAGAGCTATAAGCCTTCCTGAGTTTAGCCACCTGGAGCAGATTAAAATCTGGGTCCTGCCGGTGAGGAGATTTGAGGGATTGGGAATACAAGGCTGTTTTAATCTTTTCCAAGTCAGGCTGTTTAGAAATATCCATACATCAAATGTTCATGGATCTCATACAATTTCTTTCTCCGGGGAGAATTCAATCACCAGTAACCGAAGTGGGATTAACTTGTTGTGGAGACCCATCTGGAGAGAGAGAGGATTCCCCTTCCCCTGTAAAATATGTTCAGAGATTTGCCACCATGGTTTTGAAGAAGTCGTTGAAGGTGCTCAAAGGCACAAATGATGTTTCCTCTGAAAGCCTTGTTCAGTTGACTCAGTGAAATTAAAATGCACCTGAAGGAAAATCTACTCCTTTCTTTGTGCGTTAATATTCCTTTGCTGCAGGAGGGCAATATCAGGGTTTCAAGAACCAGCTTGAGTTCTTGCAAAGAAATGACAAAAAGCCAGTGGAAACTGTCCTGAAACTGTATTGCCTAGATAAAAGAGAAAGGTTCATGAAATGGAAAGTGAGTGGAGGGAGGGACTAACAGGGAAATCACTATGAGTCAGAATTCAGTTCTCTGGATCATGCTAGAGATAATGGCTGATTCCCTTGAAGAACACAGAAACAAATTTAGAGTAATCTTAGAAACTAGAGAACTCAGGGACTTCCCTAGTGGCACAGCGGTTTAGAATCTTCCTGCCAGTGCAGAGGATATGGTTTGATCCCTGGTCTGGGAAGATGCTACATGCTGGGGAGCAACTAAGCCCAGGCGCCACAACTACTGAGCCTGTGCTCTAGAACCCATGCTCCACAACAAGAGAGGCCACTGCACTGAGAAGCCTGTGCACTGCAACGAAGAGCACCCCTCCTCCCCCGCCGCTACCACAACTAGAGAAAGCCCGTGTGCAGCAACGAAGACCCACCACAGTCAAAAAAAAAAAAAAAAAGAGCCCAGAGGAGCACAAAAGGCAGAGAAAGCCTTCACATTTTAATGGAAGAAAATGAATTAGCATAGTCTGGGGATAGAGAGAAGATGGTCCAGGAGGTCAAAGGCCAACCTCAAGTTCCCTGGGCTAACCCAAGTTATCTGAAATGATGCCAGTCTTCAGAGCAGTAAGCATGTCAGTCCTCTGCAAGAGGAACTGAATTTAAATGAAAAAAGTAAGTGCCAGCCAAACCAATTTGACCTGAAAACCTCTGTGATATGGGGGCAAAATCAGATCAGGAAAATGAGAGATTATTTTAAAATTTGTTTTATTACTTACTATCTTCACTACTAAAATTACTGACAAACCATACATAGTATCTTCTTCAATTTGTAAGTCAATTATGATACAAACAATAGTGAAGCCATTAAAATTATGATACATTGATTTTGAACAATATCCAAAAGCCTCTAGACTTATATGGTGAGCATAAGTTGATATCTGATAAACCAGGAAATGGCACCATGAGAAAGGAAAATTATAAAGTCAACTCAGTTTTGAATATAATTGTGAAAACCCTAAATTAAATATTGCCAAACTGTCTAAAAATGTGTAAAAAAATACATAATAACTGAGCTAGGTGATCTCAAGATTTCATTGATGGCTTAACATTAGTAGAAAGTCTATTATGAACTCAGTGACAAGAACAAGGACGCAGATACAGAGAATGGACTGGAGAACTAGAGGTATGGGGGGGGCGGGGGGGTGAAGGGGAAACTGAGACAAAGCGAGAGAGTAGCACAGACATATATATACTACCAACTGTAAAACAGATAGTCAGTGGGAAGTTGTTGTATAACAAAGGGAGTCCAACTCGAGGTTGGAAGATGCCTTAGAGGACCAGGGCGGGGAGGGTGGGGGGGATTCGAGGGGGGGGAGTCAAGGAAGGGAGGGAATATGGGGATATGTGTATAAAAACAGATGATTGAACTTGGTGTACCCCCCAAAAAAATAATAAAAAAAATAAATAAATAAAATAAAAAAAAAAAGAAAGTCTATTAATGTAATGCTCTACATTAACATAGTAAAAGAGAAAGGCCACAGAGTCATCTCACTAGATACTGGAAAGCCAGCAAATAAAATTCAACACTCATTCATAACAAAAACTATTAGTAAACTAGGAATGGAAGGGAACATTTACATCCTACTAAAGGTTACCAAAAATCTACAACAAATATCATGTGTAATGGAGAAATGTTAGAAGCATTTCCTTTAGAGTCAGAAACAAAAATGAAGGTGCCTGCTTTCGCTACATCTATTCTATGTTTATTGTTAAGTCCAAGCCAGCACAATAAGAAATGAAAGATATAAGGACTGGAAAGAAAGAAAGATGATCTAACAGTAAGATTGTTTTCATAGAAAATTCAAGAAATTCTTCAGGACAAACTGTGGAATATGAGAGAATTTGTCAAGATTACTAGATAAAATATCAATGTGCTAAAATTGCATTCAAATACACACAAACAACAAATAATTAGAAATTAGGACATGAAACACACACAATAGCACCAAAAGTTACAAGTTTTCTACGAATAAATCTAACAAAAGTTGGACAACTCCTTTATCAATAATAACATAAAAATGTAGAAAAATATAAAACCTAAATAAATGAAGAGCATTTAATAAATACTATCAAAAATATCAAGTTCTGCCCTTTAATTTGTAAATTCAATACTTCAATGCAAATTCAACCAACACTTCAATAGAGTTTTTGGGTTTTGGGATTTTTTGTTGTTATTGTTGTTTCTTTTTTGGCATGCGTGATCTTAGTTCCCTGACCAGGGAGTGAACCCGTGCCCCCTGCACTGGAAGCATGGAGTCTTAAACGCTGGACTACCAGGAAAGTCCCCTCAATAGAGGTTTTTTTGATATTTTCATCTTTATTGGAGTATAATTGCTTTACACTGTTGTGTTAGTTTCTGCTGTACAACAAAATTAATCAACTATATGTATACATATATCCCCATATCCCACCCTCCCTATGTGTCTGCATCAATAGAGTTGTTTTTATGCAACTGAATTTCACATGGAAGATGCTCCTATATTTCATGTGGATGAATGAAGAGCCAAAAAAAGCTGATACATTTTTGAAAAAGGGAGAATTATATTCACCAGATAGTGAGGTTTAATATAAAATTATAGTATTAAAAGTGTGGTATTGGTACAGGGATTGACAAATTGGCTAATGGAATAGAACAGACTTTTAATAAATAGCTTAATAAGTGGACATTTAATAAATGGTTCTAACAATTGCCTCTCCATGTAGAAAAAGACAAAATTAGATCCTTACCTCACACGATACACAAAAATTAATTTCAGGTGGACTAAAAACTTAAATGTGAAAATAAAAACTGTAAACTTTAGAAGATACATAAGAGAATACCATTATTATGTAAGATCCATTAAAAGAAATAAAATAGATTTTTAAAAGCCATAGGTAAAATGTTAAAACAAAACACTGAGTAAGAAAAGCAAGTTGGAAAAGAATGCATACATTTTGATGATAATAGTATGCACTGTTTGTGCAAAATTATACACACACATGTATGGGAACAAACACAATAAAAGAACATAAGCAAATTGTAAAGGCAGACAAATCTAACTACTTAAAAATTAAAACTTCTGTACGAAAGATATCATGAACAAAGTAAAAATCGAACCCATATAATAAGAAAAAGTAATTAAAACCCATACAATCATCAATACTTGATATATATAATAATAAAGAATTCCAACACAGCTGTAACAAAAAGAGAAACAATCTAAAAGAGAGACAAGAATGCATACAATTCACAAAAATTGTGAATTGGTGGCTATTAAGCATCTGAAAAGATTCTCAACCCCATTAACAGTCAGGGAAATGAAAATTAGAAATCAATGAAACCCTATTTTGCACCCATTATATTCGCAAAAATTAGTAAATCTCATAACATCAAATACTGATGAAGATGTGGGGAAACAGACTCATACACATTGTAGGTACCACTACTTTGAAGAGCAACCGATGAAGTCCTAGGAAAGCTGAAGATGCATTATTCTTTGATCCAGTAGTTCCACTTCTAGATGTCTATTGTAAAGTAATCTTGGGTGAAGAAGGAGGTTTTTACAAAGTCATTCATTTGTAGCATGGTAGCATGGTTTGTAATAGCTGAAGAATGAAAACATCCTACTATCTCTAAGTAGAATAATGGATATCCTCAGGTTTGTCAACACAGTGCATTCTACACAGCAGTTAAAATGAATGAAGTAGATTTATACCTGTCTGTCTGTCTACCTACTGCAATAAATCTTTAAAAACCAAAATACTGAATCATAAAATCAAGTTGTAAAAGCATAATGACAGATTTTAAAACACACTAAACAACACTTAAACTGCTTTAAAATACAGTCATTTGTATCCTATCAGTGATTCCCCCCAGGGGACATTTGGCAATGCCCAACTGGAGGAGAATGCTACTGGCATCTAGTGGGTAGAGGCGAGAAATGCTCTTAAACATCCTACAAGGCATTGGCCAACTATCCTCTCCACCCTCAATATACATCAAAGAATTATTTGACTCCAAATGTCTAAAGGGTTGAGTTTGAGAAATTTTGCTCTAGATCCAGCCCATCTAAACCATATAATTAAGAATGGGGAATTGGGGCAGGAGTGTACTTTTCAAAAAAAAAAAAGAAAGTATAGTTCAGGGAGATGGGAAGTAATTAAAACATATCAACTACAATATGTGTGAAAAAGATTGAAAGAATACACATCAAAATATTCTCAGTAATAATTTCTAACAGAGTGTTCAAGAATTGTCTTGTGTATACTTCTATTTTCTAATTTATCTAAAAGGAATATGAAAAATTGGTGAAATTAAAAAAATCATTTGAAGAGAAAAATACCAAAAAATAAAAAACCTTTCACCAAAAGTTTTCTTCCAAAATGTTATGCTTTAGATCAGTTTCACAGTGCATATCTTTACATATTCTTAAGTATTAACTACTCGTATTTTGTGTTCTACTTTTTCCCGTTTACATTATTTCATATGGATCATTCCATAAATCCAAGTAATCTTCATATTTGAAGTTTTAATGGCTATATAATGCTTCATTGTATTACTTTGTCAAGATTTACTTAGCTATTTGCTGCTAATAATTTTAGAATATTATGAAAAGCATAAACATCTTTGCAAAAATTGAGTGTTTCCCCTTATTGAATTCTTTCCTTGGGATTTGCTCCCCAGAGCAGATTTGCCACGTGGAAAGATATAATGAATTCTCTGATGCTTGGTACATGTTGTCAGATTTCTTTCCAGAAAAATTATGCCACTATCTCTACAAACAATGCATGAGTGTACCCTAGTCTCCAAAGCACTGTTAACTTTGGTTTAAAAAAATCTATTAATTTAACATATAGGAGGTAGTGTACTGGGCTCTTGTAATTTGCAATTCTTTAATTATTAGGAAAGCTAAATATTTTCCCAAGTGTTTCTTTACTATTTGTACTTTGCCTTGTACAAACCATCTGTTCATATCCTTCAACCAGCTATCCACTCAGACCTAAGCATTGCCCATATAGTGTTAATTTTCCTTACATTCATAATAGCAAACGTTTCTAGGTTATTACAGTGCTCCCCTTGTTGTTTCCTCTTTATTCTTGCAATTTGCGACTGTGAAGGTAAATTTTATGGGTCAATTTGACTGGGCCACCAGATACCTGATTAAACAGATAACTGGTTAAACATTATTTGGGTTTATCTGTGAGGGTGTTTCTGGAAGAGAAGCACATTGGTGGACTCTATAAAGCTAGTGCCCTCCCCAGAATGGAAGGGGAAACAACCACTTTGGAAAACATTTTGGTAGTTTTAAACAGTTACTTATGACCTAGCCATTCCACGTACAGTTATTTTCCCAAGAGAAAGGAAAGCACTTGTCCATATACATAAGACAGGCTCGGATCTGGGACCCTTTGCTGCAGTGCTTGCACCTGGACAAACGTCTCCTCCAGCAACAAAATACAAAGAAACTATAAGGGACTAAAAATAACTGCTAATTGGGGCAAACTGTGAACAACAGGATACAAAAAGACCAAAAACACAACTGCCACTTCTGAGGCGCTGGGAGCAAAAAGCAGGGTACTGCGCATGCACCCTGCATACAGCACCACCAAAGGGATGGGCAAGACCACCCAAGTCATCCCTCCAGCACAACTCTGGACCGGCCCCCTACTCTCACCTCATGTAAGGGACCAGCTTGCCACACCTCAGGAAAAGAGCAAGGGAACGCGTTACTTGTTTTCCCTCCTTCATGCTGCAGCATGAGTCCCAATAAGCCTTGCCTTAATTTCTTGTCTGACCTCTTATCAATTTCTACTGATTAAGGAGTCTAAGAACCCTGGTCGGTAACACAAGGATTTGTACAGAAAGGTTCCCAGCAGCTTTATTTCTAGTAAGGAAAAATTGGGAACAATATACGTGTCTGTCAACAGATGACTACATAAATACATTGGTATCTCTATACATGTAGTATATAGATGGAATAGTACTCAGCATTAACAAGAAATGAACAGTTACACGCAAGAGCAGGAAGGACTGTCAAAATAGTTAATCTGAGTGAAAGAAGACAGACAAAATAAAAAATGGTTCCACTTACATGCAACTCAAGAAAATGCAAACTATAGTTCCATTTATAAACAATTCTAAACAATTTTAGAAACAATTCTAGAAAATGCAAACTAAAACAGATTGGTGGGATGGGGGTGTGGGGGTGGGGAGTAGAGTGGGAATGGGTGGTGTGAGGGAGACCAAGGGAGGAGAAGCAAGGGGAGAGGCAGGGAGGGGTTTGGGGGAGGAGCGCAGGGAGGCAGGCAGGTACATGGGAGGAGGCGGCCAAGGAAGGCCAAGGGCAGACGGTAGGGGCAGGAGCAGGAAGCGGTTAAGAACAGGAACCCGGGAAGAGGAGTGCGGTAAAGAGCGCAGAGCGGTGTGGCGGCTGCAGAGGGAACAGGAAGGGAAAGTGGGGAGGAGGCGGAGCCGAGTCTCGAAGACGTGGGCGGGGCCGGTGGACCGTTGCTCCTGGTCGTCTGTGGGCGGGAGCCTGCGTGCGTGGGCGGGGCCTGAGGCAGCGGCTCGCCACGACAGCGTACAGCGTCATGGGGCAGCGTATAGCGTCATGGCGCGCCTTCTCCGCGCCCTCAGGGGCCTGCCCTTCCGAGAGGCGCCCTGGTGGGCGGTGCGGGGCAGAGCCGACGGCGGCGGCCGCGGCGGGAGTACCGGCCCCCGGGATGCAGGTAGGACGCGGGCTTCGCAAGCCCCGCTGCCACCTCCCGGCTTTCGGTTTCCCTTCACTTGCCGGGACTTGGGGGCCCGCCTGCTGGTTCTGGACCTGGCGCTTCCTTTCTCGGGATGCTTCTTGGGGGCGTCCCCGCCCACCCACCTCCTGCCGCCTGGGACAGCGGGTTGTAAACTTGCAGGGGCGTGGGCGGGGGTGTCACTGACCCCTGTGAGGATCTGTGGAAAGGTACAGGTCCTCTCTCCAAACGTGCACACACTTTTTTTTTCTTGTTTTTTTTTTTTTTTTGCATCATATGTGCTTAGGAGCCAGGCCTCCAGGTGAAGGACAGCGGTGTTGGGTGAGCAGCCCAGCCCGCGCGCTCCCCGCTGCAAGGGCCTCTGCTCTGACACTGTCTCCCCCCCGTCCCGCCCCCAGTAACGTCTGCTGCTTTTCGCGTCTGAGAAGCAGGCAGTTCAGACTTTGCCTGCCTGTGGATCTGCTTCCTGACCTGCTCTATTTCTGTGTTTCCAGGACCCAGGTAAACGTGTGAGCTAATAATCCATTCCACCTTTAACCTGATAACCATCGTTAGTCAATGGCTGTGATACAGACCAGGGAAAAGTGTGTGTATTTTCCACAAAACGCCTTTGGCTGCTCTGTGGGATTGCGGCACTTTTACATTTCATCCTTTAGTACGGAGTCACCTGAGGAGACCTGTGTCAGCTGGCACTGTTTTTCAGGTCTGTTGGCTTTGTGGGCAACTGCCCAGACATCCCTCCTCTGAATCCGTTTGTTACGTGAGCATTGAAGACGTTTAAAGATACATAAGTGTGCTGCACATGTACCCAGTCACTTGGAATTATTCTTATCCCCGGAAATTTTCAAAATGTAGTGTTAAATAAAAGCCCTGGCTCTGTGCAGTGGAAGGCTGATCCAACATGACTTGAGGCCTTGGCCCTCAGACCCCTTGGTGTCTCCAGTCAGCCCATCTGATATTCGTTCTGTGCCAAGCGCTGGTTTCCCGAGAACCACAAGTGATGGAAACATCACAGTTGTTGGCTGGAGCTCTCATTCCCCTTTATAAGGGTGGTGGTTTCAGCGGAAATTTGTCCTTCATGTTTGTACTTGGTGCTGTCGGAAACAGCCTAATGAACTGCTGGAATCTGAGGTTCTCCAACAATGTTCAAATTTGGCCAGACACCAGTACAGGAACTGCTAACTTATCAGACACCCCCTCCTGGGAATTTATTCTAAGAAAATAATTCAAAAGAAGAACAAGTTATGTGTGCAGAGATGTCTTTAACAGCACTACTCTTAAGAACTAGAAACTGGCTATAACCCAAATTTCATCAGTTAAGGAATGCTTAAGTAAACCATGAAAGTTCAATTCAACAGACTAGTAGGCAACCACTAAGAATTATGGGCAGGTAATAGTTTTGTGGTTAAGGGAGTTTCAGTGTTGACAGTGTCACTCACTGGCCTTGGGCACGTTTTGAACTTGGTAAGCGTAAACCTGTTTTTTTTCTTTTATAAAATAAGGTTAATGATAATAGTAGGGGTGTTGTACAGAATAAATGAAAAAACAAAAACTGAAAATGTTTTATGACAATATTGGTGCTTAGTAGACATACAATAAGCATTAGTTACAATTATATAAATAAATGGAAAGGTTAAAAGTATAGCTATATTTAACCCTGTGTTGTGGACTTGGGGCCTTGTTTATATGTTGGCCTAGGTATCCACCTTGCCGGAAAACTAATCAGAGGTAACAGACAAGTATAGAGGTGTGCTAATGGAGAAACATTTTATAGGCTATACATTTTACCACTTATACTCAGTTGTAACAGGAGCATTGTACATGTGCTTTTAACAATAAACTTAAAGCCAGCAGTGATACACATCATAACTAATTATACTCTGTGATAACTTCACTAGACAATTTTTTCCATCCAGAACATTGGGGTCAAAAATATGGTTTGAAGCAAAACAGTAGCTTTCCATTAGAACTCTTTAAATTTCTTACCCAGTTCAGCAGTATGATCTGAAAGTTATCAAATGTTTTCCATACCAAATAATCCTAGTTCCTTTAATATTTCTTCTGGCTGCCTAGGGGCCCTTTGGAATACTCATAGTTAGCTTGAAAGAAACTTAAAATCTGTTATCAAAAGCACCTCAATATTCCTGGAAAATTTTGTTCTCTTAACAGGGAGAAAGAAAACCAAATTCCAGTTTTGTACCAGCTTACTATTAATAATAAAGTTCATTTATGTAATTAAATCCAATCTAATCTTAATCACTCTTTCAACATACAAAATTCTTTTCTCAAAGTTCCCTTTTTTCACAAACCTTTTCTCACTTTTCATATCCATATGATTTGTCCCTTATTTTTCCTCCATCCAAAAACAACCAACTCTAGGAGAAAATTATTATCATCATTTTTCCTCAACAAAAATATCTCCATTCTTTATACCTTCTCTCGCCGACAACACATATCCTACTTGCTTTACACACTGAAATGCTTCCCTTATCATTTTTAGTAGCTTTAACTACATATTACAGTTTTTAACCCTTAAAAGCCTTAACAAAATCAAGAAACAAGTAATTGAACTGTTACACCAGCATTTACTGATCAGCAAATTTAAGCACATATTCCATAACCTCTAAAAACTTACATTTTTCTCATAGCATAATTTCTCTTTAATGTGGTACAAGATACATGTTTAATAAACCCAAATATCTTTTAAAGTTCTACTAATTAAGCCAAGGCTGAAGTCTCAAGCAAAGTGGGCTGTGTTTGTATTTCAAGGACACGATAAGAGTTAACTTCAAGCTTTCTCCGACGCATATTTTTGTTCTCTCAGGGTCAGAATTCTGAAAACAATATTTTATCAAGCTAGCTTTCTCTAACTGCATATGCAAAAAGAACCAGTTTGGGAATTTCAAGAATTTCATCTTAATTTTTTCCAGAGTATAAAGAATACTGTTGTCATATATTGCTTAGAAAATTATCTTTCCTTTTCTTTAGTCATATTCTCTTAGCTAAAATTTTGCTAATGAATTGAACCTGAACTTCCCATTTTACAAAAGACAACAAAGATACCAATCACACAAATGAAATATACTCTCATACACCAGAAGACAGAACTGTCACAATCCTCAAAGACAGTGACCCAGGGACTTCCCTGGTGGCGCAGTGGTTAAGAATCCACCTGCCAGTGCAGGGGACATGGATTCAACCCCTGGGCCAGGAAGATCCCACATGCCACGGAACAACTGAACCTGTGCACCACAACTACTGAGCCCCATGGGCCACAACTGCTGAAGCCCACGCGCCTAGAACCGGTGCTCCACAACAAGAGAAGCCACCACAATGAGAAGCCCATGCACCAAAATGAAGAGTAGCCCCCGCTCTCCACAACTAGAGAAAGCCGGTGCACAGCAATGAAGACCCAACGCAGCCAATAAATAAATAAAAAGTGACCCATATGGAGTCCCAAACAAACGCTTCTCCAACACAAACGGCCCTCAATGGTAGAGACACATCAGAACCAATTGGCAAAATACCCAAATAGCACTTCGTGCTCAAAAGAGAAGTTAGCCCGGCTGCACACTGGTGGACTTACTCGGTCTTGGAGCTCGTCAGCTTCTCCAGAGGGATGTTTCCGTTCCACCGAGGAAAGACATACGTTGACAGCCAGTGCCGAGCAGGGGAGAAACAGGGAGGATCCCCGAAACAAATGGTTTCAGCAGCTGCCAGGAACGTCCCCCCAAATCCCCCTCGGGGACAGCGAGCCAGGAGCAGCCGCTCCTCACACCCACCCCTTTGCGTCGTCATGGCGGCGGCTCTGTTCAGGGAAATCCTCAGGAGCCAGGTATCGCGAGAGCGCAAGATCCCCACGTTGGGAGCTAAAAACTGTACCTAAAGTGGGATCTGGCTTGTCGCAGCTCAAAAGCCACTGAAGAGGCAAGGTTGGTGGAAAGGAAGGTTTGCTTTATTTTGGAGGCCGGCATCCTGGCAGGGGAGGGGGCAGACTCCTGTCCAAAGGACGACTCCCCCCACTGACAATTAGTGGGCAAGAGCTTTTATAGATGGAGGGAAGGGGCTACATGCAGAAACAGCACAGTCAGCTCTGACTGTCATCTTGAAACTGGTCATGCGGTGGTCTGATCAGTGTCATCATGATTGTTTTAAGTACAGTTAATCATCAGTTTCATGGTCGATTTGTTCCCATTTCTTTGAGGCCAGCTCTTGGAATTGTGGCAGCTTATGTCATGGCTACAGTCTGGTCATCATGTAGTTAACTTCTTCCACCTGGTGGAGGTGTCACTATCTACAAGACAGCTCAAAGGTCCTTGAGAAGGAACTAAAGGTCCTTGACTTTGCTTAATGACTAACCTATTATTATTTGGTCTCATTTGACTGTTTTCCTTTGTTTCTGCATTTTCTCACTTCTCTAATCAAATTTATTCTTTGGCTAAAGTATTTCCACAGACAAAAGGCAGGCCGAGGACATGGGGGGCAAGGATCATAGGGTCATGCTCCGTCTCACTGGGACACTGCGTTCTTGCAGTTCCTTCCCACCTCTCTGCTTGTTCACATTTCTTCAACCTCTATATCATGGAGAACCTCACAGTCCAGCCCTTAGGACTCTCTCTCCTGTCTACACTCACTGACTTGGGATCTTCCAGTCCCCAAGATAAATAACATCTTAAGGCTGAGGAGTCCCAAAGTTATGTTTTCATCTTAGACCTCTCTTGGAACTCTAAATCCATATATCCAGCTGCTTGCTTGACATCTCCACTTGAATATCTAATTGGCATTTTTAAAGTTAACAAATTGAAAACCAAGTTTCCAAACCTAGTCCATGTAGCCTTCCCCATCTTCCAGAGCCCAAAAGCTGTGGTACGTGACCCTTGACCCTTTGCTTTCTCTCATCTCCACATCTGACCCATCAGCAGATCCCCCAGCTCTACCGTCAGGCTGTGTCCAGGTCTCACTACTTCTAAGCTGCTCTCCTGCTGCCACCCAGATCCAGGCCTCCACCTCTCAGCCAGATTACAGTAGCCTCTGTAATGGTTCCCCTGCTTCAGACTTTACCCTGCTTCAGATTTTTTATCTAGTATACCTACCACTAATCCTGTTTAAAATATGTTAGATCATGTCATGCCACTGCTAACCTTCCAGTGACTTCCAAACTCACTCAGAACAAAAGCCAGTGTCTTTACAATAGCCTTCAAGGCCCTAAATGATCTAGCCCCCATTACCTGTCTGCTCTCACTTCTACTTACCTTCCCTGCTGACTCCACCCCAGTCACTCTGGCCTCCTTGCTGTTCATCAGATGTGCCAGGAACACCCAGCCTGTTGCTCCTCTCGCCTGCAGTGCTCTTCTCGCAGGTATTCACATTGTGTGTTTGCTCATTTCAGAAGGCTGAAATGTTGCCTTCTTAATAAGGTCTTCCCTCACTATTTTAAATTGTGCGTTGGGGGCTTCCCTGGTGGTACAGTAGTTAAGAATCCGCCTGCCAATGCAGGGGACATGGGTTCGATCCCTGGTCCAGGAAGATTTCACGTCCCACGAAGCAACTAAGCCCATGTGCCACAACTACTGAGCCTGCATTCTAGAGCTCGTGAGCCACAACTGTTGAGCCTGAGTGCTGCAGCTACTGAAGCCCTCACACCTAGAGCCCATGCTCCACAACAAAAGAAGTCACCACAATGAGAAGCCCAGGCACCACAATGATGGGTAGCCCCCGCTCTCCACAACTACAGAAAGCCCACATGCAGCAACGAAGACCCAATGCAGCCAAAAATAAATAAAAAATAAAATTAATTTTAAAAAATTGTGTGTGTATACACACACATAGATACATACACATACATCTGCACACTCTCTAATCTCCTTTGTGATTTTTGAAAAAAATCATCTAAAGTTGTATATTTTTATTTAGTTACTTGACCTCAACTCCATAAGGGCAGTGATTCTTGTCTGTTTTCTTTACCTCTGTATCCCCAGCATCTAGAATAGTGTCTGGCATATAGTAGGTGCTCCGTAAATATGACCAAATGAATGAAGAAATGAATATTTATGCAATGCCAAGGCACTGACAGGGATACACTGAACACAGTTTTTTTAGACTTTCAGCTTCTAGCTGAATGAGACATCCAGACAGATTAACCTATGATCGTCATGTCTATCATGGAAGCACTGAGGGCTGTGACAACCCAGAGGAGGAGCTTGCAACCCAGACTTGGGCGTCAGGGAATGTTTCTTGGAGAAGATAACATGTAAACTGAGACCAGAGATTGGAGACTTTGGTTTCCATCCTGGCACGTAAGGATCTTAGAAATCTTCACTCCATCTTATCAACAAGTAAAGAGCTAAACAAACCATGATGTGTTCTGGGGGGACTCAGAGGACCACAGTTGAGAGGGACTGGAGCACAGTGGAAGGGAGGAGTTGTGAGTGGTAAGCAGGGCCAACCACGAGGAGCCTTGGAAGTCACATTAAGGAGTCTGGAATTTATCTTGAGGGTAGTATGTCACATTGAACAAATATATATTCTAATATATTTAACAGATAAAAATCCTTAAAATGTAGACAACCATAAGCAGTCAACAACATATAATACTGGAAATACCATATTGTGCAGTATTATGAACTGGTGATGAAGATACACGTCTTTTCTGGCTGAGAGATTATTTGGAACTTTCTTTTTTGTAACCAAAAATTCAGATATGATTTTCTCACATTTGATATGTGGGTGGTGACATCATAGGTATGAACATTTCATCTTCAGTGCTGTGGTCAAGTTACTAATGCTTTGGGCCTCTGTTTTCTTTGCAAGCTGAGGTGTATAGATGATAAGATGTTTTCATATTCTTAATGCTGGATGATTAAAATGACTTATTATAATATATGTCAGGCTTCCTACCCCACTTTGGCTAAAGAGAGTATTGTCCTAGTTTCTTTGTTTACACTCACTGGAATAAAAGTAGTAAGATAGGAGCTGAAGGGAGCAGGAGAGAGAAGACAAGTGGACAAAAACCATGAAGCAGGGTAATAGATTATGGTAGGTCTCAGTTTCCCTTTCAGGAGTATGCGCTATAGGAGTCTCTTCTTTTTTCCACACAAGAAGAATTTTTAATAAAGACCTCCCTTGACAAACAAAATCAGAGAGATCTTTATAAATCAGCAAGGAAGAGGGGCTTAATAACCCCCTCGCTCCACGGTCTTTTCTCTCCAGTCGCTCAGCTACTCCCAGCTGTATCCTGACAAGAAATACTCCTTTGAACGTAGTAATGGGAAAAGGATCAATTTCTACCCTTAGCGACCCGAGCAGAATTTATTCTACCTTATTTCATATTTCAGCTGCCTTTTTAGCATCTGTGCCCCAGCGGGACTGGAAAACTGGCTCTCTACTTACTACTCGTTTCTTATTAAACTAATAAGTCAATTAAAGCATTTTGTACCTGAGCTTTCTGGTTTCTGTGAAGAAGGGGTGGGAGGGGGAGGGAAAGGGTGGCATGTTCTACTGGGAGATGGTGCACTTTAGGAGAGAGGCTAAGGAAGAAAAGATCATTTTGCCTTGCTGGTTTTTGTTTTTTTTTTTCAAGCAAAATATATTTTAATAATATAGAAATATATAAAAATCCTTAACTTGATCAGAGACATCATTTGAAAGTCAATAGCACCCACCTTAAAATTTGCAATTTGCCAAACATTGCTATTAAAGTAAATAAGTTCTTATACAGTAGTTATTTTGAGATCCTAAACGATGCAATGAAATATGAAAAACAATTGAAAATATAAATATTTGTAGTGAGGGCATGACTAATTCTTTGAGGAAATAACTAAATTTTCTTAGACGCATCCAAGGCAGTCAACCTAAGCACTCTGTGCCTTGCTGTTTTAATTATTTTTAATTCCTATTTAACAATACAGGGTCTCTTACAAAGCAGGAGCCGGCCCTCTCCAAGAGTGAGTGGCAGAAGAAGTTGACTCCAGAGCAATTCCATGTCACGAGAGAAAAAGGGACGGAACCGGTAAGCTACGCTTGTTGACAGTTTCTGAGTAGATGTGTTGGGCGTGGGGCAGGACAGACTGGAATCCATCTCACTACATAACTAACCCATCATCTGCTCTACGAATCTGGTGCCTTTCATCATTCTCCTTCTCCGAGAATATCCAGTTGTGCAAACCAGAAGCCTTCCTCTGACACACTGCCCTGTGTTGCCTTATCCACCCATTCTGCCTCCTGAATGACCCTCCCATCACTCTGCTTCTCGCCACTGCTCTCGCCTGCAGGCTGGTCCAGGCTCCCACCAGCCCCGGCTTATGTGCAGTCACCTCCAGCTGCTCTCCTCACAGCTGTCCTTGCTCCTCACCTCGCCATTCTCCGCCTGGCCACCAAAGAGATCTTTTGAAAACAGATCTGACCACATCACCCCCTGCTTGAAATTCTTCAGTGGCTTCCCACTGCTTTCAAAGTAAAGAGAAAAGTTTAAAAGTGGCTAATAAGGCCCTAAAGGCTCTGGCCCCTACCTCCCACCCCCATCCTCAGATCCGGCCACTTTTCCTCTTAATCGCTGCACTCAGGCCACACTGTCCTCTTTCAGCTCTCAGACCCTGGGCTTCCCGTCTCTTTAGGCCCTCTTACGCTGTGTCCTTCCTGGCAACCCCCCCCTGCCTCCCCCCCACCCCCAGCTCATTCAAGAACTACCTTTCAGCCCTCAGAGCCAATCTCCATCCTACAGGGAAGCCTTTCCTCAGCCCCGAGCTAGGTTTGCTTTTACCAGTACTTTCCCTTCTCAGCACTTGCCATCCTTGGTATATCCCTAGCACATAACATGGTGCCTGCAGACAGTAGGTGCTCAAAAAATAACCTGTTGTGACTGTCAAATGACTGCAGGCCAAGAGGGGGACACATTATTGAAACTGCCTTCAGTAATCTCTGCTTTCTCCCATTTCCTGAGAGAACAGCCCTCACTGGTTCTTCACTACAGGTCCATTTTTACTGCACTGCATTTCCCAACAAGTAGTCTGTCTTAGGCCCAAATGTGACCACTGGAATATAGCTATTGAACCAGGTTATTAGATATTTTCATTGGTGAAGCACACCACACAGAGTGGACCACAGCATGGCGGTTTCAAGTTGTAGAATATTTATATCTGAATTTAGCAGTCCCTGCAAAATTCAGGTAAGCTGTCCATGTGCTGTAGCCATATAACCATGGGCTCACCCTCAACTTTGCTGCCAGTGCTAAAGGCATTAGACAGGCCACCAGATCCCAATAGATTCTGGTGAAATACTGGTATTTTTGAAAACTTCTTGTGGGCGGGATTTTAATAATGGCTTCGCTGGGAAAGAGACTTACATTAGCCATCATGCAGATAGCACAGGGGAGCCTCACTTGAGTCTGTGCAGTTGTGTGTGTTCCCAGAGCATTGTGAGCCAGCCCTGATCTGAGGGACAGAGCCACGCAGGGTGTGGAGCTGGAGACGGCGGCCTGGAGATGAGCTGCCAGATGTTTAGGAGAATAAATATGTGGGATTCTCAGACAGATGGTGTCATATACTCTGTGCATTTGGCCATTTGACAACACGAGCATCATCCATTATGTTAAGTAATGTTATCAATACCTTTCAGTGGATGCATTTCCACATTTAACTTTTTAGAACGTTGCAGAACCTCAGCTTTCTATTTGGTGACTCAAAATTCAGTTGCACATGCTTTTTATCGGGCAGCAGTAATCTGCTAGCACTCTGCTAGGTATGCAGAAGGGGTTTACAGCCTGGTCAACAGTAACTAAAAGTCAAATTATCAAGAGAAGGTAGGTTTTATGCAGGTCACTTTTTGCCTTCCAGATCCACTATCCACATGCCTCACTCTGCTCTGAGCTCTGGGAAGACTAACCAGCTCCCTTAACCTCTGCTCCGGATTGAGTTTGGCCCCTGGGAGATGACAGCAAGATCAGAGGGCACAGTAGAGAAGCAGGCATCCAGGGTTCCCTTGAGGCTGTGTTCCTCCCATGCAGGTTGCAGCTCCTGCAAGCAGCCTTCCACTCCAGCTACAGCCTCACAGGTCCTGCCCGCTCTGCATCCCACAGGCCAGTAGGGTAATGTGTTCTCAGTCACTGGCCCGGGGGTGCTTTACCTCCCCTTGCTGGTCTCCATCAGCCCTGTCCCTGTGTTTGTAAATAGTCCTGCGTGAAATTATCTGCAAATCATTCCTTTTGGGTGTGTCTGCTTCCAACAGATGCTACTACCTTCCAAGGTATTTAATATTGAAAATATAAAAGAAGAGAGAACTCGCATTGGTGCAGACTGTCTTAGTCAGTACTGGTTACAGTAGCAGGATGCCACAGACTGGGGGGCTTAAACAACAAACATTCGTTTCTCACGGATCTGGAGGCTGAGAAATCCAAGATCAAGGAGCCAGCCAATTCGTTTCCTGATAAGGACTCTTCCTGGTTTGCAGATGACCACCTTCTTGCCGTGTCCTCCTGTGGTGGAGAAAAAGGTCATATCTTTCATATCTCTTCTTATAAGGGCACTAATCCCATTCTTGAGGGCTTCACCCTCATGACCTCATCACCTCTCAAAGGCCCTACCTCCTAACACCATCACATTAGGGATTAGGGCTTAAACTTGAATTTGAGGGGGTACACAAACATTCAGTCCTCAGGACAGACTTTGAAAACCCAGGGGAGGGGGTATCTTAAAAGTCATTGTCTCTGACTCTGACCCCATCCCTGTGCAGTCAGTCATCTCAGTTCTCTCTTCTAGATAATTCTTCAGTCAATCATCATCTTTTTATTTCCACTGCTCCTGCCACAATTAAATCCAGGCCTGAATTGGTGGCCCTTGGTCTCCAATGTCTTCCTGCCCCCACTCCCATCCATTCTTCATGTGCATGTCAAGTGCTCCTTCTATTGATAAAAACCAGCTCTGATCACGTGCACACCCAGTTTAAAAGTTTCCATGGCTTTCCATTTTCAGTAAAATGGCATTTAAACTCTTTAGCATGGTCTGATCAAAGCCGCTACGATTTGGCCCTCCCTGCAGCCCCTTCTCCACATTGCCCTGCTCTGTCACGTGGGCCCAGCCCAGGCTGCTCTGTCTGAAATACTCCTCCATTTCTTTATCTGATTAACTCTTACTCATCCTTAAGGGCTCAGCTTAGTGTCTTGGCATTTTCCTGTAATAAACACCAATCAGACGTGCAATGAAAAATAATGCTGATAAAAGGTTAAAGAAAAAGAAAACCCTGATCTTGTTCATCTCAGGCATTACCTGCTCCAGAAAGCCTTGGTGAAAACTCCCCTTACTAATACTACCCTCACTCCCTGCTAACCTTTCCATCAGAGCTGCTGTCACCCGGTGTGACAGCTGCCAGCTCACGTCTCTTCCCAACTTGGTAGCTAATTCCAAGTGCAGGAACCGTCAGCTGGTTTTGTTTTGTTTGTTTTGTTTTTCCATCTTGCAACCTTAGTACCTAGCCCAGCAGTGGATACACACTAGGTTTTCAAGTAAATACTGGAATGAACAAGTGAGATAGAAGGTGAGTTTGGCCCGAAATAAGTGATAGGACTTGTATAAAACTGCGGAGGAAGGGTGAGAGGGCAGACAGCAGAAATCAGGCAGGGAGGCAGAGGAGAGAGGTCATTTCATAAAGTATGTCGGCTAAGGATTCTTTTATGTTTGACTTTTTTTTTTTTTAACTTACTCTGCTACCAGTTCCTGTCATTTCCTCTGTCCAACTGTCCCTACAATGAAAAATTATATTTTGAATATTATCAGGCTGTCCAGATCCCATGAGTAGGCTTTTCTAGATCAGCTTCAGGTCTGGGTAGCCCTTTGGCGTGTGCATCTCATCAGCCCAGGTGGGAGGGACGCGAAACTTCCTCTTCATTCCACATGCCCATTCGTGTGCCAGCATAGGGGACAGGCCAGAAAAAGACCAGCTCACCTCTGTTAGGATGTCTGCAGCCAAGTTTAGGGTTTTTAAAGCGGGAAAACATCCAAGTGTGCCCAGATGGTGGGCTCAGTGGGTTAATTTGAAATTGTCCGTTATGCAGCTCCCTGAAAACATGCAGTTAATCCTACCATGGGGAATGTGAGTGTTTGACCTGTAGATTTGTCAAGGTGGGAAGTCTACTGAGGGCCAAAGGGGCCTCTTGTTTCGTGAGTCAGCTCTGGGACTTGGTGACCCGTCCTGTGCCTCAGCTTCTCTTCCATAAAATGGGACAGCACCTGCCACTAGCCACTGCTTGTGGATTTTCATAGTAGGCTCGTGCAAGAGTTTCTTTTTCTTAAAATTCCTTTGACAGAGGAGATGACAAAAAGAATTGGGCAAAAATAGTCTCTCTCTCTTTTTTTTTTCCCAGACAGTGAGATCAGTTTACAAAAATATTACAAAAAATATTAGTCTTGGTTCACTCATTGCCTCAAGTCTCCTTGTGTTCCTCTCGGAACCTGCAAACTCCTTAGGCCACAATTAACGTGATAATTTCAGCTAGGTAGTAACTCAGGCACTGGGAGAACCTAGCTCATTATTTAGCATTTATTAAGTATGCAGTGTCCTAAACACCACGTGAAGCGTGTTAAAGGCACAGCTCCAATCTCACTGCGCTTTGCTTTTTATGTTTCTATATCCTGTCTTTAATTGGAGATTTCAAAGTCCTTTAGACAGTGGACTATTTTCCTGTTGTATTAATATTAACTCCTTTGAAATTGAGACCGAGATCTTACACAATCCAGAGGCGCGTTCTCTCGCTTTTTCAGAGGCTTTGATGTTCTTGGATAAAAGGTGCTATATAAATACAAAGCATTATTAATGTCATAATTTGAATATTTGGCACAGTAAAGGCCGGTCGTAAACAAGCCTGCAGGCTACTTCACTGGGCACGCTGTAATTTTCTCTCCGGTGATATTTGCACTTTGTCAAATTAGTACAAAAATTCCTTTATTGGGAGACTTGATCTTGGATTTGGATCTGCTGTATCATGTCCTGCTGGTGTTATAAGAACCCTGAACATGGTGTATCTCATTTACTTTCAGCCTTTCAGTGGGATGTACCTGAATAACAAGGAATCGGGAATGTATCACTGTGTGTGCTGTGACAGCCCGCTCTTCAGGTGAGATGAAGATCAAGAGGTGCGGAAGGAGAGTAAGCCTCTAAATTCATACAGCTCTGTCTCTTGAGGCCTTGGATAAATACATACTCATGATGTTTTTAATTGCCCTTTTCATTTGACCTGGTTGCTATAAGGAGTGCTGTTCATTTAAGATTCTTGCCTGTCTTGATTATTTCTAGTGTTTAGAGCATTACCTTCTTAGTCTATATTCTTTCTTTCTGTATCCCCAAGAAATAGCAAAAAACAAAAAACAGAAAAACTTGGTGGGCACCTTAAGACAAAGCTATTCGAGTTTTTCCCCTGGGAAAATATTTAAAGACATCTAAACCGTAATGGTATTTGCTTGGCCATGTGATTAAAACTGTATCTCTCCCAGGGAAAAATGGGTTTATAATTTAATTTGGGAAATGTAGAATTTTATGAGGATAGATTCCCCACAGTGCTTGACAGCAGTGAATACCATGCCCTCTTCTATGTAGCTAAAAGTAAATTTAATTGTCCCTTGATTTCAAAGTCTCTTTTAAGTCAATCAGGGTCTGCAATCTCTCAACAAAGGCTTTTTTGTTTAGACATGCAGGAAACAGTCTCAAAAAAGTAGATTCGATGAAGAAGAAAGGAAAACATCTTTGAAGTCCTGTTTTCAGAACTTCAAAGATGTTTTCCTTTCTTTTGCATCAACCCTAAATTGGTTTAGAATAAAATATAAATCAAGCCAGCTCTGTGGATCTTCCATTAGGCAATGCTTCATTATGTGCTTCGGGCTTTGAGCAGACTGGACTTTGCTGGGCTGCCAGCTGCTAATGTGGGCTGACTTTGGAAAGCCAGACCCCACCTGCAAGGATGAGGAACGATTAGGATTGATTTTCCTTCATGCTAATGGAAGGGCAGGCCTTTGCCCAGATTCATTCACTCTGTCACTGGCTGGTGAGGAGATAGCAAAGGTGGCAGTCAGGGGAATTCCCTGGTGGTCCAATGGTTAGGACTCTGTGCTTTCACTGCTGAGGGCCCGGGGTTTGATCCCTGGTTGGGGAACTAAGATCCTGCAAGCCTCAGGCCAAAAATAAATCAATAAATAATAAAAATCAATCTTTTTTTAAAAAAAAAGATGGCAGTCAGGCTAAGATGGCCTGGAGGAAGCTAGGAATGGTAAAATGGGTGTATATTTCTGAACCATTAGTTACTCTTTGACCTTTGGTTTGGTTAAAAGGGGAGAAGTGGGACCTTGAGATGGCCAACCTGCTTTTAGCCAAAGAACCGTGTTGTAAAAGTATCAAGCACCGCCTTGTGACTCTGCAGTCACCAGCCAGATGTTCTGTTTCCTTCTTTCCACCATGAAGGCAAAAGATGTGAGGTCATCTTTGCAAGAGCATGTTCCTACATTTGAGTCCGCTTTTTGACTTCATTGGTATTCCAGTTTCTACATCTGTAAAGATGACACTCTTTTCCTAACCAAAGTCCAGCATCCCCCCTCCCCACACAGGCTCTGTCACAGAATGGGGGGCAGGGAGGAACCGAGAGCAGAGTAGAAAAGCTCTGTCCAGTAGAACTTTCTACAGCGATGGAAATGTTCTGTCTGCTCCATCCACTTTGGTGGCCACCAATCACATGTGGCTGTTGAGCACTTGAAATGTGGCTGGTGCAGCTGAAAAACTGAATTTTTAATTTTATTTCCTTTTAAATAATTTAAACTTGAAAGGCCACATGTGAACAGTAGCTACTGTATTAGCACAGTGCTAGTCCAAATTAAGGAAGTTGAGCGACCATCCCCAAAGCAGCCAAGACTAAAGAGAAAACCAGCCAGTTCTTCAAAAGCCCTTTCACCAAGTGGCCAGTTTAATGACCTACTGGTCTGCCAACCTATCTGTTTCTTTTTAATCATTTAGTTTTAGTTGCAGTTTCCATTTTCATTTCTTAAGGACTTTTGAGTTTCTTCCATTTTTTTTTTCTCCTGCTGCTGCTGCAGCTGAGACTGAGAAATGTAACAATATATTCATAAGAACCTTTTATGTTCCAGAAGGTACTCCTCTTAAAGATGCATTTGTTTATAGGAGAGACAATATAGTAAAGTGGTTAAGTCTGTAGATATACATCCTGGCTTCATTGCTGTGTGACCTTGGGCAAGTTTCTTAACCTCTCTGTGCCTTGATTTCCCCACCTGTAAAATGAGCATACTAGTAGTACTGAATTCATAAAGCTGTGGGAGGATTAACTGAGTTATGAGTCAATACATGTGAAAGCACCAGAGCAATGCCTGATACATGCCAAGCACCAGGTACACGTTAGCAATGAGACTTTGAGCTATACACATGCATGTGTCTTTGAAAATGAGGAACTCTTGAGACCCTCTTCTAATTAATGAGAATCTATAAATGAAGACTATATTCCTGACGGTGCCTCCCATTCAAGAGGGTGGACAGCCCAGGGATTCTTGTTTGACCTCTCAATTTCACTCTCTCTCTCTCTGTCCCCAGTCTCCAGCCTCAGTAAGAGAGCAGGAGTAGAGAAGAAATAAACATTCCTACAAATGCTTGTACAGAGTCAAAACCAGATGAAAAGTCA